>NC_133766.1:1172500-1772500 GCF_036562045.2 Rhinolophus sinicus
ATGGATCCATGTCACTTTTCACGTTTTATCTCAGACTTCCGACCATCATAAAATTATCAAATCTTTTTTAAGACGGTGTTTGTACATTAAAAAAATTATGAACAGAGCCAATTTCAACTAAGCTTTTCCCGCTGTGATTTCTCCCCTCTCTGCCACCCACAGACCTTGTCTTGACTATAGATTTTGGCACTGGATTCTATTCAATTGCGCATCTTATCACGCAGTGAGTGTATTATTGCTCTGCAGTTTTCTCACGCACACAAATCCTTTCTCCCGTCAAGATGTTAACTCCGTTACGAGCAGAAGACAGGGTGCGTGTGTGCACGTGAGGGTGCACATGTGTGTGCTCTCCATTTACGCAGCAGATCACCGCACATATGGCGGGAACCGAACTGAATGGAAACAAAATAAATTGGGTTGGCTATTGGCACGGGGCTTTGACCAAGGCTCACGGAGTCGTTTCTGAAGAGCCTATAAGATGTAAACGAGTTTAATGAGCCACTGACAAAGCTTATAAAACCAACCACATCTGATTTTCTGGATTAGTTGTTCAATTATATCCCCGCCACCTAAGTCTGTTCTATTTATTAAGAAGGAAATAATTAAAAAAAAATCAAAATCGTCAACGCTGCCATTTCAGCCCCTGGAAAAGCCACATAACTGGCCTTGAGTCAGCTTTCATCCAAAAAGTCACTCGGAAAAGAAAGTGATTGAGTTGTGATTCTTCTGGTTGGACAGACGTGATGTGTCCCCTCCGTTACCCGCTTCATTCTTCCAACAACGTCACTTGTAGGCACTGCTGTCGAAGCCCCTCAGCCTGTGTCCGACCTCTCACTCAGGCCCCACAGCCCACATTCTTTTATTTTAAGATCTCACCTCCATAGTTTGTCTTTGTGACGTCTTCACAGACACCCCCTCCCTCACCTGCCTCACATACGTTTGCACGTCCAGCCCGGTGGAGGTCACACTGGGTCACTCTGTGTGGCGGGGTTTATCACTTAGAAGGGCGGTGGGCACCGTATTTGCCTGTATTTGCCTCCACTACTCAAATGCAAAGTCTTTCAGGAGGAAACCGCTTTTCACTCGTGTGTGTCTGCTCAGAGCATGACTACAGCAAAGACTTGGTATTTGCTGGATGAATACAAATACCATTTCAAAGGAAAGCAGGAAGTGAGACTGAACACTAGCAAATGGAGACAAGGAACTGGCCGTGTGCACGATGGGTCCTCCGCTCCACCCACACTGGCCACGGCCCTGCTGACACATAACTGGCAGTGACGCGACGGGTGGAGGCAGGGCGCCCTGAGCCCGATCACCTCTTCATCACTGTCCTGAGGCCACTTTGCTCACTGCTCCCGTCCCTGGCCCTGCAGCCCTGGAGCCCATCAGCGGGGGCTGCGTGGCCTACTGGCTTCCCCAGCACCTCGGCGCCCGATCTGATGAAGGCAGGTACAGAAGTCGTGTACGCTGTGCGGGTCTGAGGAGAGGCTGGGGTCCTGGCTGCTTCCATCCGAAAACCCTTTTCTTCCTCAGCACGTGTCAGCACTGAGGGGGTTGGTTGGCTCCTGCTTTTCATTCGGCTTGTGAGGGTCCAGAGTGAGCTGTTGGCTGTGGGCTGGTTCCTCCTGCCATGTGTCCCACTGCTGCGGTCGCCACGCGAGTCAAAACTCAGCGAGGAGGGAAAAAGGAAGGACGACCCTCTCGATACCACTTAATTTTCCTCTCCAATTGGAAAGGAAAGGAGGCTTCACCTTATTTGCATTTTAAATTCAAAATTTGTATTTAAAGCACTGAACAGCATCCGTTGCAGGTTGACAGCTTTCTGTCCGACTTCTAGACGGGGCTCGGGATGCGCTGTGTCTGCATTTGCAGAATGTGTGCACAGGTGTCATGTGTAATTGGGAGTCTGTGTCCACTTTCGATCCTGCGCCGTCCACGTCTGAGGAAATACAGCACTGCCTGGGTGTCTGCAGGACCGAGCTCCTGTAAGCAATCGACTTCCACTGACTGAATCACATAGGAAAAAGGTGGGTGGGGGAGGCAATAGGAAGAATGTGAACCCAGTTTCATGGATGAGATCTTCCCACGGCCACAGACAGGAGGGATGGAGGGGAGGTGGCTGCTACGGAAATCAGATGCACCTTCCCTCACGTAATTAGCAGAATTCTGAACAGATGGATGCAGATTAAATTTATGCATCTAAAATCATCCTCTCGTTGGCGACCATCATGGTTTCAGGTGGTCTTCATTTTATTTTTATTTTCATTTGAATTCGGGGACTATGAGGAGAACCAACTCGGAACACAGGCAGCCCAGGTACAAGCTGTGCCTTGAAGAGGCAACACCCCAGTCAATCGCTGGGCAAGACACATACAACACAGTGAAAGCAGGCGGGTTGTTAGCTGGTGACCTCGAGGACGTCACCTCGCCCTTATTCACCTCATTTTTCCTTTTCAGTGAAATGGGAAGAATACTGAGGTCGACCACAGAAGCTGTCAGGCAGATGAAGTAGGTAACGTGTGTAAAATCTGACACTTAACTCAGTGTCTAGAACATAGTAAGCGCTCAGTGTTTTAGGGATTATTATGATACAATTGTTGCAATTTCTAGGGAAGTTGAAACTGATGAAACCAATGTGTATTCGTTTCCTATCGGTGCATGAACAAACTGCCACAGACTTGGTGGCTTAAACCAACACAAAATGATCTTAAAGTTCTGGAGGCTAAAAGTCAGGGTGATGGTAGGTTTCGCTCCTTCCTGAGGCTCAGGGGGTCCCGTTCCCTTTCCTCTTCTGGGCCTGGAGACCACCTGCGATTCTTGGCCCCTTATCTCTCCCTTGCATCCCTCCAACCTCTTGCTCTGACTGTCATCATATGTCCTAGTTCCTTTTTAAAGACACTGACCGCTATTATTCTGGGTCCATTCAGATAGTCCAGAATAATCAGAACCTTGACTTGGCCACACCTGGGAGTTTCTTTGGCAACATAAGGTGATATTCACGGCTCCCAGGGATTAGCCTCCGGGTAGCCTTGGGTCTTGTTGCCCTGGCCTGCGCTGTTCTCAGGAGGGTTGTGGGAGGTGCTGTGCACACTGCTCTCACCTTCACGTCACATACAGAAGCCACCGCAGACCATCGCATTTCTTAGGAGAACCTACCCCGGGCTTTTCAGGGCACTTGACTTGTTAAAGATACAATTCACTTTCGTCTTAGAGAAACCACTGGAGCAAGTGAAGTTCAAAGGTCCTACCTGTCACCCAATGTAAAAGTCATGAGTGGGATGTCTTTGAAATGGGGTAGTTCTGGTTTTATACGACCCAAATGATATCGTCAGGATCCTCTGGAGAAAACAGATAACTCACAGGACTGGTGGTCGTGCTCCAGGAGTCAGCGTCCAGGTGCCTGCTGACTCCGAAGGTGGGGGGCAAAGGGACTGACGGGGGCACTACCTGAGCGCACGTTGGAATCGTTCGTCCCTCCCATGCCCTCCCCTCCCCTCTCAAACAGGTGACTATTTGCCTTCATCCTGGCAGGAGGTAAGGAGACAATGAACCAGACAGGTTCCAGGCAAGGGGTTCCAGGCATATTGGAGCAAGGACACGGGGTGTCATACGGGGACTAAGTGACAATATTCACCCTGAACCCTGAAATGCTCCAGTCCCCCCACTCCTTCAGTTTTGGGGAAACAGTGTATCAAAGAGAAAAGACTTAGAGAGACTGGCACGTGGGGTCTTCCAATGACAACGCGTGGCTCCTGCCCAGTCATCGTGGCGCCCTTCCCAGCGGCCATGAGCCCTTCCCGGGACACGGAGCTCCCAGGTGGCTTTTCAGTGTCTCACTCTTATAAATGGACCATCAAAGGTCAGCCAACATTTTATAAAAAGCATCTAACATTAAAGACCGGACCAAAGTCAAGTATAAAAACACCAAGGACTTTGTGAAAGACAACTGCAAAGAGAAGAAAGTTTTCCCAATTGTAATTTCATATCCTCAGAGAGGGAAGAGCTGATATTTCATTAATAAATCTCTAATAGGATGACATCATAAATTAAGATTCAGAGAATAAGAAAGAACTTGAAAATTAAGGAACAGAATGAGGAGAAATGTAATGGAAGGGCGGGGAGATACAGCTGAGGACATTTTCAGTAACCTGTACGTCCACCTCTTTCCATGCCAGGTTCTTATTAGTGCACAGAAGTCTCAACTTGGGTTTTTCCAATGTTCTCGCCCAATAAGAAAGCTGAGAATATTCACTTTTGCTTATAGATGTTAGTCCGAGTGTATCTTCCTCACTTTCCAGCTTTTCCATAGGTCCCCATAACAAATGTCAGGACCTCGGCCTTTGCCTTCCCGCTTTCCCTATGCAACGCGTCCAGCACAGGGGAGGGAAAAAGGCACGTCCCCCAGGCATAAGGAGCTGGCACACCTGCCGCCCCTCAGAACCAGTGCTGGTCCGTGTGGTCTTTCTGGGCGGTGACTTGCCTCCCTCTGCTTATCTTTGCTACGTAACAAAATCTGTCCTCACCCAGGGCTAGAACACACGGCATACATGTAAACACGCATGAGAAACCCTCAGGGACTCTCAATCACAATACAATGTCAGTCATTTTCAATGAATGTGAGTCCCACCGAGAGCGAAGACGTTTGTCCTGTTCTCCTTATAGCCCCAGAATCCAGGAAAGTATGTGGCACATAGGAAGCACACGTGACATATTTATAAGCAAATGAACGGATGCGGTGTTGACAAAAGAGCCAGTTAGAAGGAGACATCGTCTTCCGAATACAGATATCGGTCGCTTCCTCACTGGGCACATACCCGTTATTTCCAGAGTAAGGAAGCAGGACAAGATACCAGTGGGAAAGTAAACAGCTCCTAACAGTGACACTGTCATACAGGTAACGGTCAGATGCAGACTGGTCCTCCAGACACTGTTTCGTTAGGGCGACCATACCTTAGGCTGCAAACGGGCACACTTAGGTGAGTGAATGGACCGTGACCAAAATCACCGTCAAGCACTAAATTATGCACAATAGGCACAGGACATGCACGTTCCAGGCCACCAGGTTGTGGAATCAGCCTACACTGGTCATCCTCAAATAGATTATTTTTAGATGGACACCAAAATGATAACATCAGACAACTTGAAAATCCCCGTAGAGGATTGTTTCCCACGGATAATCCTCACATGGCCAACAGCGTTACAAAGGCTCTTCCAGCATTCAGAGCAAAACTGGATGAGATGGCCTCGCTGAGACTGGACTGCCCACACAGGGGGACGAGGAAAGGAGTCTAGGACAAGGGGGAATTCGCAGGCTGGGGTGTGGTGTTCACAGCGACAGCGCCTTACTCATCTGGCACTTTGTATAAACAGCTCCGGGCCTGCATCTGGGCACTGGCCCGAGGTCAAGGCCTTTTGTCTCTCTTCCTGCTCACGATTCTCCATTATGTATTTTTCTTTTCTCACGATCTTTCATCTCTTTCTGAGGGATCGGTTTTCTCTCCCCATCAAGCCCACTTCCTGTATAAAGCAGGGACCGAGGGCGGCAGAAGCCAGTACCCCCCAACAGGCTGGGTGAGGGGCTGCCGGGTGATGAATGGGGGCAGCAGCGGTAACAGAGCAGCGCCGGGTCCTGCACCCCTCCACTGGGATGAAGTGCACACCAGGCGTGCAGGGCTCCTGCGGCTCACACCCTCTCCCACAGAAGGTCATGAATCCGAGAGGGGAGTGCACCGCTGACAGATGCCAGCGTGCGTAAAGGACACTCCCTCCAAAGGCAGCACTCCGGTAACAGATGGACTAAAGATGTGAGATGCAGGAAGATTTACCAGCCGAAATAATTCAAGGGAATGTCGTCTGGCGAGCGGGCGCTTTCGGAGGGAGCCGGCAGCAGGCACAGATGGAAAGGCAGCCCAGCCTTCCTGGTAAACCCATTAACAACGGCACTTGTCTGCGCGGCAGTCTGTCACAGGAGGCCCAGGAGCGGCCTGCACACGAGAAATGTGCTTCTAGAGTTTGTCCCTGAAGGTCACGAGCATGTTGAGTAGTGAAGGTCACGGCGTTTCATGAGAATGAAGAAGGGTGGTACCATTCGGTTCTCAGCCTCCTGCCCTCTTCAAACCTGCCCCGTTCCCGTCTTCCTCGTCTTTTGTGAACTGAAATGGCGGAAGGTGAAGCTGCCAGAAGCTCTCGTGAGAGGTCCAGCCAGGCTCCTGCTCCGTCGTGCTCAGCCAGCCAGCTGCGAGTTCTGGGTCCCAAAGCCAAATTACAGATGGCAAGAGTGCTTCCCATAAACGTCTCTCAGACACATGTCTGCCCCGTCTCCTCATGAAATGTTCGAGCCTGTGTCATCACACACTGTTGAGTTTACTTTCATGCACCTGGCCTGTCTTCCAGACCACATTATACTCAACTGGAGAATAAAGGCCTCTTCCCGTCCACTGGGACTGGCTCAGAGTAGGTACCCAATAAATACTTCTGGATAATGAAGCCCTTTCAGCTGAAAGGAGCCCTCCCCACCTTAAGAGCTTCCGCACCCCGCACAGCTGTGCTATAATGTCAGCATCTCAGCCAGGAGGACGAATGACTGAGCGATGGGCAACGCGGGAAGTGCGTGGACAGACAGCTGCCCCACACCCTGCCCAGGTCCTGGTTGGCTGCGCTACCCGACATGCACTTAGTTGCTTCATTGATTTAACAAAGCAATTTCCAAGCCCCTGTCCAGCTCCAGCACGTGGGTAGATTAGGGTCAAGTAGACTATGTCAAGGCACCTGGCAACGTCTGGGACAGAAGCTCACAAACCTTCCTCTGAGAACCACTGCTGCACCAGGCACGTTCCAAGATGCAAATGAAGGACCACGGAGTAAACCTTCTGTTTGAATTTATTTTAAGCTAATAAAGGACCACCTTTGATTTTGAGATGGTATTCATTTGAGCAGGTACTTTTTTGGATTTTATTGTGTCCTTATAGGAAATAAAAGAAAAGGTAAGATAGTAGATTTTGCTTTGTTTAAAGTTTCTATTGTGAAAAAAAAAATGCTGACCCTGTGTCTGCTCCCCTACCCACTTGCTCTGAAATCTTTTCTTGTTGGTTTTCTTAATTCTATTGATTATGAAATGTACAGGCTTTGAACGGCCAGTGTGTGTGTGTGTGTGTGTGTGTGTGTGTGTGTCCAGCAATGGTCTGGGAAGGTTGTTTTCTTCAGCTTTTCTCATGGTCTCCTTGAATCCTTCTTGATTAGCTGGCTTTGTCCACTGGGGACAAAAATACAAGGTTCATATCCTCAAGGCAATGGTCAGAGGGACCCTCTCTGCTTCCTTGGCACTGGAAATGACCCCAATGACTTCATCCATCTCTGACGTGACGTGTCGCCTCTTTGGTGACCAACAACGCAGTGTGTCTTGGTGTTGACATGACTCGGTGTCTGCTTGGTTACCACCTCCCACAGAACGTTCCTGCCGGCACCAAGGTAGCAGAGGCAATTTTTAAAAACACTCCGACAGTTCTTCCTATTATAAAAGGCTTATATTCTGACATCAGCAAAGACTCTACCAGCTCTCATGACCTGATGCCTAGTGAAGCAGAGATGGCAGGAGTTGGCCTCCGACTAGCTATCAGGGCTGAGACGTGAGCACAGTGCCCATTTTTTCTATCAGAGCAGTCCCTGTTTGAGGTTACAAGAGGAGCCCCACTTAATAAATGACTAGTAGTAGACTCTGTGTGAAAAGGCCCAAGCACTGAAGGAAATGCTCCATTGTGTTTGTCCATTCGCTCTTCTCCTGCCACGGACGCCGGAGAAGACACTCGGAAAGCGCTGTGTGCACAGACCAGTGAGTTACCTGAGGGAAGCCTGCGGCCTCATGCCGCTCCCCACATCCTGGTTAATTTAAGAAACTTCAGCATTACTTCAAACACATCAGCCCCGTGAAGCAAATAAGAAAACCACGAAGAACAAGACCCACTAGACATCTCACGCAGGAGTCCAGCTGCGTCTGCCTGTAAACAGCACTTTTTGTTACAAGCTCCTGCCATGAAGGTTATGACAAATTATAAATTTCCTCCTCCAGCTTTTCATCAGGACATTTCCCATCATGATTTCAAAACAGAATTTGTAAAGACCTGTTATTTTCAAATGGGATAGTAAAATTAAACAACAGCAATAAAATATTTATAGATGCCACTATTGTTTTATTTTTAAGAACTCTGTCAAAGAGAAATCAGAATTCTTCTCTGAGGAAATGAAGGCACAAAATGAGACAGATAGATCTCCATTCTGAAGGTGCTCAAAAGGTCCCCAACCAATAACGTCCCTGTGAGGGCTACTAGTCAGCCCTACCCGCGTACAATTGGGTTTTTAGTGTCCCACTCTTCAATATAAATCGGTAACACAGAATCACCAGACACGTGAGTTAGAGACCAATACACACAAATAGAAAAGGAAGGGAGGAAGGAACTTACATGGAGGAAAACAAAATCACAGAGAATGGAAGAAAAAAGACTATAATTAATACTGAAGTAGGTATTGATTATATGAATAAAATAAGGGCAAGATTCGATGTGTAAGAACTTTCAAAGAGTAAGAAGTCCAAAACACTAGAAAGAAAAAAAGACGAATAAAAATCAGGGAGAAATGATAAAACTTGAAGCTCGAGACAGAGAGCGAACCATCTGAATAACAGGAGTTTCAGGAAGAGTAGAGGGGAGAGGGCATGAGCGAAGGTCTCACATGTTTCCCCAAAGTCAAGGAGATAAACCCGGACACTGACAGGACCGTTAGGACCTCATCATGGTGGAAGGACCAGCCCTGACAAGGTCCATGATGGTAAAACTGAGAACACAAGGCAAGATCCAGACAGGTTTTGAGGAGGAAAAAATAGGTCCCGAACAAACTAGTGAGAGTCAGGGTAGCATTTTACTTCCTAGAAACACTGACAGTCAGAAGGCAATGGAAAAGTTAGAAGGCCAAAGAGGACCGTCTTCACATTCCCACCTAGAGTTCACATTCAGACGACCTAATGAGATCGTAGGTAGAACAGACGTCCGTCCGCAAGAACCGCAAGGTCTCAGACATTCTGTTGCCCACGCACACTTTCTCAGAAGCTACTGGAAGATATCTACTCCCACACAAGGAGGAACAGAAAGGAGACGTGGGCGTCAGGGCCATGGGGGTCTAACACGTGGTAGCACGGTCGTCCCAGGACCTGCGGCATGATGACCTGGGCAGCGGTCCTCGTGTGGGAGGCGAGGGACACGGTCCAACAAGAAAGGACCCCAAGCAAACCAGACCAAACAAGTCGGAGCTGAGAGGGCAGCGTCTGTGTTTGGCCATTTGGGGGTAGTTTCAGCAATCCGTCAGAAATTTCACTGCAAATTCATGGTACGTTCAGAGATGAATAACAAGGCAGTGATTACTAAGAAACAAAATATTGTGCAAAGTGGAGGTGCGGTCCCAGTGCAGTCGGTGGCCCCAGTTACGTCACTGCAAATGAAACGCTGCTACAGATGCCACTCAAAATTGTGAACCAATGACAGTGGGGGACGGAGGACGGCAGCTGCTGTGTGAGTATGTGTGTACAAGAAAGAACTGTGTCCCCTGACATATGAAGACGTCAGAGGATAATGTCTAACTACTGCAAATTAAGACATAGTGTAAGCAGGTCACACAGCATGGAAATTGCTTCCAAAAGAAAGTGATTAAAGATGAAAAGTCAGTGGTTCTTGGGCGTGGCCGTGGGGTGGGATGATAACTATTGTGTCATCAGAGCCTCTAGAAAAGTGTGTCTTTAAATCACGAATATCGATGTCATACACAGTGAGTCTATATTTCAGCACATGTACTCGTGTAATATCAGGTGCAAGCGAACACAGTTTCCTATGAACTGCCAGAAAAATAAGACACAAGAAACGCTCGCTTTTCAAACCCGTTGGCATAAAGACAGAACGGCTCGGGTTGCAATGTCAGCGAAGGGCGGTGGGGAGCGACGGGCGCGTGACCACAGGAACGCATTTCCTGACCAGCATTAAAGGCGTCCGTCTCTTGTACACAAATATAATAATATTAGTACATTGTATTATACACAAAACGCTCCCTCCCTCACAAATGCCCCTAATTATACAAACACAAGTAAAACGAAGCCGAGAACTGACTTGTAAGTGACTCGCACACGTATCTCCTCCGTTCCTTTTTGGATGAGGCACATACCCTGGGCTGACCGTGGGCTGTGTACTAGAGACCCTGAGAATAAGAAGACTCCCCACAGTGTCTTGATATCACTAAAAAATTAACATGAGGGGGCGGGTCTGGATTCTCAGGGCTTCACATTCATTGTCAAACCCTCCTGCAGAGCTGTGACTTCCCAGAGCACACGCTGTAAACCAAAGTTGTCTCCGGAAACAAATCGTGTGGCTTTGTTTGTGGGTGAGGAAGAGGGTTGGGAAGGCTGAAATCCACGTTTACTTTGGAAATCAGAACTGATGATTTTTTCGTGATTTCATTTAACTCAGCTTTATCCCCCCCCCCCAATTTGTTTGTGTGGGAGGGGCCCAGGGAGAGTCCTGGCCGGCACACAGGGCAGGTCAGAGCACCTGGAGCAGATGCAAGCCGCACCGCCCCTGTCGGCTCCACGCAGACCTCCTCCCCAGCTTCATGCACCAATCGACGGCCTTTCCCCAGCATCAGGCCCACGTTGGTCCGATGGAGGACAAGCACTTTCCGACAGCATTTCCTGTGCGTGGTCATCAGCCCCGAGCCTGACCTGGCCCTGCGTCTGGGACACGACCCCCTTCCCAAGCGTCAAGGAAGCTCAGTCTGTGTGCCAGGCTTTACCGTTTACGCTGAAGACACTGGATGCCCGTGGCCTGGTGACAGAGAGGAGAGGTGTCCTGCCTGCTGCCCCACAGCGAGCCCACCAGCAACAAGGACGCTCATGCTCTCATGTGGCTGCTCTGAATGTTAACTTTCCGTGAGGACAGCAGAGCTCCCTGCACCCTCAGGGTGAAGCAGGGCTGGAGGTCGGCAATGACGCCTGCAGTGGTCGCCTACACCGGCACACAAGGAGCACAGGTCACCATCACACCTTCCCTGCTCAGCTCCTCCCAGGGAATTGCTTGGGGGGGGGGTCGGTGGGGGAGGCAGGGGGAGACACAGGAAACAAAGCCAGACCATCTGCAGGCACTTCCCAGTAGCTGTAACTCAGTTTCTCTTATTCCGCACAAATCTGTGACTCAGAGGGTGTGTTCCCATTGCACTCAAGGCAATTTACGATAAGAGAGTTTGGGAATCACACCGGGAAGTCATTCTCAGTGGGGTTCCCAGACCAACAGCATCGGACCAGCTGGACACTCACGAGAAATGCAATGGGCCCACCCTAGACGCACTGAACCAGACACTCTGGGGTGGGAAGCTGTGGGCTGTACTTTTACACTTTCCCGGTGATTCTGATGCTGACTGAGGGTAACATGAGCAGGAAGTGCCAGGCATCAAACTCTACAGTCCGTCTGCCCACTTCTCGCTCTGGCCATCAGCACTCAAGGACCCACGATGGCACCCTCTTCCAAGGGGAGTCACAGCAAACCGCTTCTCCAAACCCAAATGACTCAAAGGGAGACTTTACTCGACGTTAGGCAATAAATTAACAAGCTACAGCAAACATGGAGGAAACAGTCTCCCTCCAAACCTACTCCCATAAGGGAGATACTTCAAGCCTCCAGAACTAGAGACCCTGGAAACACAAGTCCTGTTCCTACTGCTGTTCTTTACGTACGAGGCCCTGTCCACCCCAGTCACATTCTCCGTCCCAGCAGCCCCATAGCCCTGTACCTAGGGGTGTGATGGGAAAACTGCAGGGTCGGCCACGCTGTCAGGTCCAGCCTCCTGGGCCCTGCCTCAGGGCTGCAGCCCAGCACTGGCTTAGTACGTACGTGAGACAAAAAGGGGCTTGAGGATGGAAAGATGGGAGAACGAGAGACTCACGGTCCACAAGGACGGGCTGGGGGCGGGAGAGAAACAGATTGTGAAAGAAAGAAAGAGAAAGAGAGAGAGGAGGAGGAGGAGAGGAAATGGAATGAGAAGAGAAAGGGGAGATGGAACGCGAAGGAGCAAAGCCAGGAGTGAGGGACCTGGGGGAAGAGTGGGGGCGGGCGGGGGAGGAGCAGGGATCCCCGCAGCTGTTGGGAAGAGATTGCCTGTGCCATCCATCCAAGTGGGCTCCTTCCTGTGTTCGTCAGCCGTCTGCAATGTGGTGATTAATCATTCGTGTCAGAATCCCTAATCCTGTTCAATGGAAAACAAATGCCCTGCCACCCAGCCCTTTGCTTATCCCATGCGTTCTGCACGCTCGCCTGCGCGAGGCCGTCTGGGACCAAGATGGTTTTCTGGGGACCCTCGGTGCGAAGCTGGGGCAGCGCCACATGCAAAGACACCCTGTGATCTCAGGGGCCTTGACTTTTACGGGAAGAAGAAAATCACTAGCAGTAAAGGTCAAGTTGCCTAGTTAAGCAAACAATCGACATGCATTTAATTCTCTGTTAAAGAGGAGAGTGGCCTCGGCTGTGTATACAGCGCCTTCCTCCAGGGACCACGGAGCCCCCACACGCGTGGCCTCATCCGTCCCCACAGCCCTCGGTGGCGGGGCCGGCTCTGCTGTCTCGCGGCGCAAACGCTTTCCAGGCTCGTACAATCGCTGTCCTCCCGCTTCAGTCTTCTGGTTTCGTTTCCTTCATCACCTTTTTTTTTTTTTTAAATCCATAAGAAAGTTATACTGGAAGAGTCTAGAAAAACAATGTGTCCTAAACGGCATTACTACACTACGCTGCCTTGGAAATGGCCATTCGCACTGGGAAAACGATGGGTGGTCTGGCTCAGGGGAGGGGCCGTCAGGCTGCAGAATCAGGGGCGCTAAGCTGCAGACCCCAGCGCTGCTTCTGGGGGGCTGGGGGGCTCAGGCACATGGCTTTACCTCCTCGTGTGCTAAGGCCAGGGTGCTGGTAAGGTCCAAATGCAGTGACCCGTGGGGACAGCAGGCCATGCACACAGTAGGTGCTCCACAGCAGTTGGCTTTCCTATCCCGTAAGTCAGGGAACCTCGTCGCCACTGTGGCTGGGTCACCCTTTCTGAGGGAGAACCTGAGCAGGTAGAACTGAGCTCTGGCGATGGGCATTCATTCATTTATTGCTGTATTTATTTGTTTATTTATCTATGTATTGGGGTTACATTGCTTAATAACATCAGGTAGATTCCAGGTGTGCTCGTATGGGCACTTAGCCTCAGGCAGAGTTTCGCATGTGTCAACCCCGCAGCCCTAAGACCTCAGAGGCTGTAAGAACTAAAAAGCCTTGCTGTTCCCAACCTTACAACACCCCTAGGTCAACGTCCAGTACGGGCGAGAAACTGCACTCAGCTCTGCTTGTTCTCATGATGACCAGTGCTTTACATTATGTAAATTTTTCTTAGAAGTTTTCCCTCATGGTTGGTGTGCGTTCTTCGCTGGGACCGTAAGTGTGAGTGCAGGCTGCCACCTGTGCATGACGTAGTCTCACAGTGAGAAAAGCTGGGCCTTGGCTCTAGTTGAAATATGTTTACTCATTGAAGACCTGCTGTGGGTCAGGTCCGTGCATGGGTTCTACGTCACTAGACCTACTTACTCTGCCCTTTAACAGAAAACTTCCTCAGTAAGTGTCACTACCCCTCTTCTTCAGGGAGGAAAACAACCCTAGGAAAGCAAGGGTCTTACGGTCACACAGCTAGTTAGCCACAGACTAGAACGAATAAGCCTTAGTATCATGAGTTTCCAAAACCTGTCTCATAAGAGAAAAGGGGAAAGAGGCGGGTGAACCAAGTATATACAGGGCTCAGGAAAATCTGATTGTAAAACTAGCCTCTCTGGTCCAAGTTCATTCACAGAAAGTGAGGCCTAGACAAGAAGTTAGGACCTGGAGCCGTTTGGCACACACGTACGCGGTCGGACACTCTTTGCAGTCCTCTGCTGTACTCCACAGTCATGAGTGGACAGGGTCGCATGGTGAGGGGCTGAGACAGAAAGAGAACCGGAGCGTCTCTATGTCAGTGCCCGGGACAGAGTAGGTGCTGAGTAACTATGTACGGGATGGAAGTGTGGATGGAAAGAGCGGGCGTCAGGTGGGCCTCTGAGAGAAGGTCCTCTGCTGGGCCTGTGCAGGGCACAGGACTGCCAGGTTTGGGGGCTGCGTCAGGGAGGGCAGGGTGTGTGTGTGAACGGCCAGGGGGGCCCAGGGGGAATTGCAGCCTTTTATTTTTCTGTTTAATATGAAAGATAATTGTTCCCTAGCTCCCGCTTCATGTGCCAGGAGAAATATAAAGTCAGGGATAAACACTGACTTTAATTAATATTCATATAGTGTGTTTTATTAAAACTAATATATTTAATGACACAAAATGCAAACTTTAGATCAGTTATAAAGTTAAAACATAGATCCCTTTCTGCAAAAGACCCTAAGGACCTTTTGGGGGGCCTAAGTTGTTGGAATACTTCAATGGAAAATGTTGAGAGATATTGGATCAAAATAATAAGAAAAAGTGAAAGGAAAGTTAAAAACATAGCTTTAAATCCACAATCAACCAATAAGTAGTGACGGATAATACTCTCTCTAATGGGGAGAGGGGCTCATAATCTCAGTTTTAATGTATTTTTCCTCTGAAACGAAGGATCAGGAGAAGGACCACTCTGTGAATTATAAAGACGCTAAACGGGGCCACTACGTGCCCGTGCAGACCCTCGGACAGTCTCCCAGAGGACAGAGCATTTAGCAGAATTCAAGAGACGTGAGTGGGGTTGGTTGGGACGTCGCGTGCCAGCGAGAGGTCCCGATGGGGAAACGCGATGGTTCTGCATCATTTCCCAGCCCCTCAGAGGATGTCACAAAGGACAATGGAAGCTTTTGGTTCCATAGTCAGAGGATTCTGGGCCGGACTGAATATGGATCTCGGAGGGGAGTTTCTTTACATTTGGGTCGTTGACTCCCGTGCAGAAGCAGCAAGAACCCGATGGCACAGAGCTGCCTACCAGGCTGGGCAGGAGAAAGGGGGCCGCGGGCCACCACTCCGGGGCTCCTCCTCGAGGTCATCAAGGATGGTCCTGTGAACGGGGGCACCCGCGGGACAGCCCAGGGCCCAGATCGCAGAGGAGACTCAAGCACCAGGTGCCCTCTGGCTTACATGACTTGACAGCCCATCTGCCATACTCCCAATGCTGTCACCAGGGCTCAGAATTAATTCCCAGACACCTGTCTTTGTGGCATGACTCTCATTCTGCACGTTTGTTTAACCTCAGAACCTAAGACTGGTAAGCAAGGCCCTGATCCGTCCTCAGCGGTTCCGTGCAGAGCAGCCAGAACAAGAAGATGGCCCGCTGTTGCGTGTTACTGGCCTGGAGAAGGTGAATTCTGCCCCTTCCCTCACTGGGTCTGTCCCTCAGCAGCCTAGGGGAGTCTGGGCGGCACATTAACTCGTCTCAGAGCCGCAGTTTATCATCGCTGGGTGCTCTCTAAATCCAGTTTTAATTCACCCTTGTGTCTCAGGGGGCGTGGCTACATGCCCGAAACGTCCTCCCACAGAAGAGTGAACAAAGAGCACAGCTCGGGGTGATGGCCGGCGGCCGCCCGGTCCCCATTGTCAGGCACCTTCCTGTGGGTGCCAAAGGAGCTGGGAACCACAGGATAAGATGCCCCAAACCACTTTCATTTCCCTCCCGAATTCCCAAAGGAATTTAATCGCAAAACATAGAAGCAGCAGAATTTCGTCTCAGTCTCTGATGAGAAAATGAGTGGCTCGTATGTGGACATGGACATTCCAGGAGTGTTTAGAATGGCAAGAAAGGGGGCTCAGTAAATGTGTGCGATTGGAAAAGCACGGTAGATGAAACCATGTGAATCTGGTATTTAATTCATCTCGGCTAAGTCACCATAATCAGTGCTTCACCAACACTTTTCATTCGTTTTGTTCCTCTGTCTATTGTCTTTCATACAAATAACTTCCTATGTGTTATTTCAAAGAGATAAGTACTTAGATTTTTCGAACTCAGCCTCCTATTTCTCTGCTTTTAGGTGGATTGAAACCCTGTGTTCTGCTCTCCTGCTGCTTTTCTATACAGATGAAGAGTTTAGAATGAATACACCTTTCCTGTGGGTATTTCTTTGCTGAGTGTTCGCTGTGTGAGGACAAATGGGTATCAGTCACTGCTGGCCTCCAAACTGTTTGTAATGGAGTAACGGGATCCATGTCACAGGAACTCCAAAATTATGTGTTGAGGATTTACTATGTTCTCGGTGTTTTGCTGGTGTTGAAATGGTGAATGGAATCGACACAGTCCTTGCATTTATACAACTAACAGATTAGTGAGGATCAGAGGTAAGTAACCGGGTAATAAACGCTACCATCCGGGCAAAGCACAGAGCAGGGACCCCTAATCCACACCTAGAGGCGCTGAGGATTTCCTGTGGAAGCATCTGTCATCGAGGCTGCCACGTGGAGGGCGACAAGAGGTGGGCAGGCGTCAGGGGAGGAGGACGCAGCCAGGGAGGGCGCGAGCGCGGCCAAATCATGGGTGCGAGGGGTTGGCGAGACGTAAACCTGGACAGGTCATCATCACAAGCCGTGGGGCTCCTTTGAAGCCGTCCTATCTGCCTGATGAGACCACTGAGGTCCAATCGGGAAAGTGAGGCGGCCAGATCTACATCTCACGAGAAGTTTTCTAGCCACTGCCTGATACAGGATGGAAACGCAGCAAAGCTGGAGGATTTCGGAGGCTCCTGCAATCCTCTGCATGGTAGGAAAGAATAACCTGGATGAGGAAGTGGCGATGGGGCAGAAGGGAAGCCCTACAACCACAGGACTCGGCAATTAGATGATGGTCTGAGGGGGAGAGGGGCCGGGGACGTGTCTGAGTTGATGGCACGGGCACTTGGGGGTTGGCAGTGCCGGTGCTGCGATGGGCAAGACAGCACGACGCCTTCTGCCCAGTTACAGATGCTTCTCCAGGGAAGAAGATGGAAAATCACAGGTAGTAAACGCCAGGCAGTCAGGCCGTGGTCTCCACCTTGCCGCACAGTGGGGTCACCCAACGAGCTTTAAACAGACACCACTTGGATGCCCCCCACCCCCGGCTGGGCTATACCCTAGAGGAAGGATCCTGGAAGTCCCCCCACCCCAGGTGGTTCTAAAGTGCCGCCACTGTCACAGGCCACAGCTGCAAGGGGAAGGCAGGATCTGACAGGAGGACGAGGAGGCGGGGCAGAAACTGGAGACTTTGAGCGTCAGGTAGGCAGCGTGGAGAGAATTCCAGGAATCTGGCTGGAATTCCGTCCTCATCACTTCTCTCATATGGTAACAGACGCTCGCTCATATTTTTTCAGCCCTCAGCATCTTCAGTCAATAGCGAAACTCACAAATTCAAAGTCTCGGCATCATCTTCGAGTCCCTTCCCGCATCGTATCCAGTCAGTAACAATCCCACCGGTTTCCCCTACACGACGCACTCAGACGATTCCTTCCACTTCCCAGCTCCACCATCCTCATCCTCCCACCGGGACCACTATAAAGCCCCGCTGATGAGTATCTCTCTCTGAACTCAACCCCCACCTCCCACTGCCGTCCATTCCCGTTCCAAGATGTCATTTCCATCATGTCACCTTCCTGATGACAGTTTCCCCCATAGCCTGATATTCACACCCGCCATTACCTCCCTTCCCGAGCTCTTCTTTCACTAATTACTTTTGGAAACTCTTGGCTTCCGTGAAGCTGGGTCTGTCCTCGCTCACTGCAGCACACTCGTTCGTCCTCCGTCCTGGGGACAGGTGTCTCAGCCCCAAGATCTCTCCTCTCTGCTTCATCCAGTTCCCACCCACCCATCAAAGCCACTGAAGACACCCCCTCGGTACAGCCCTCCCTGGTCCTCAGGGACAACCTCCTCAGGCACTCAGAGCATTTTGGTTTGCACCACTCATTTGGTACTTACGGTAAATCCTCTGTGAAATTTCTCCCCACTTATGCTGCAATTTAGTGTCTCGTTTGCGCAAGTGGCTTCTAAGCTGCCAGTACAAGGATAAACCACGGTTCCTGTGAAGTTCCTTGCACACAGTGAGTGTTGAAAGTTATTATTTAAAGGAATGAACTAATGACTGAATGATGATCTAGTCTGAACACGTCAGTCACCTCGTGTCTCATGACCTTCACCTTCCTCCGCACGCAGGCTCTCCCTGAGCCCAGCACCTCCGGGCACCGTGGCACTGCCACACAGCCTGGCTGTCACAGCCGGCGCGTGCACCGTCCAGGGGTAATGCAAGAGTCCAGTCCTTTTTCTTTCCACTTGAATTTCCGCCCACGTTTACTCCGTTCGAGGTGGGCTTTGGAGAATCCATCCTTCCCACCTCTCACCTTGTCTTTTCTTCCCTCACAGGACTCCTGGTTTTTCCTGGTTTTGTCTGTTTTTCTGTGTTTCTTGTTTTTAAACTCCCCTGCTTCCTTCCCACTCACCCCGTCAGGGTCTGCTTTTCCCTCCTCTCAGTCTCTGGCCAAGGTCTGCCCTTCACGGAACCGGCAGGAAATGAGGGAGCCTTGGGTTCTGTGTGGGGACAAAAAAGGCCCCCTTCGCAGAACAGCTGTCTGGCCAAGCAGCACCATGACCACAGCCCCCAATGGTAAAAATGGGGCGGCTATTGTGACCAAGGGATGTCTGCCTCATTCTGGGCTCCACGAAGATCTCCTTCAATTCTCTTAGTCTGGTGGGAGTTGGGGTGCTAGAAAGGGCAGATGGGGACATGTGGTCGGGCCCCCAGACAGGGAGGAGGGAGGAGGGAACCAGGCCCTGCACTTGAGAAGGAGTCCTGAGCGACGGGGCTGCCATCTCCCGGGCCATGTGCCCTGCAGGGCCCTCCTCTAGTTGGCACAAAACGACATGCTTCCCTGGAAGGACGTCACGGCTCTTTCCAAACTGTGACTCCTTATTAATCCCAGAAACCATCTGGGACAACCTACTGTGTAGACCGGTGCCAAGAACTCCGAGTGAGTCAGTTATCTAAAAGAGGCTGTGGATATGTTCTCTGGGGCTCCAAACAGTGGGCCAGAGGTGGAAGCTCAGCTTAAGGAAGAAACACTAAAGTGTGTAGCTTTACACAAACAAGAGCTTCCTTCTGGAATGCAGGAGGTTTCTGTTGGCGGCACAGGCCAGCCTGGCCGCGCTGTCCCCACGGTGACACTGTGCAAAGGCAGGTCTCAGCAGTGCACGGGCAGCTGGCGTCAAGGCCCCCGAGGCCTCTCCCAACACGGGCGGACGGTCCACGCCGTGTCGGCGGTGGGAGCTTCTGGGCTGTGGGAGACAGGGCCCCCGACCCGGCTTCCGGCGACCCAGGCTCTCGGCCCAGCCAAGTCCGAGCCTCTATTGCTCAGGTTTGAACCCCACGGGTGCTAGGGGCCTGTCCACTGCTGACGCTCTCCCTTTGTGACCACCAGTGTACGTGACATCAGGCAGTACTGGTCACAGCAGGAAAGGCTCAGAGCACCTGGGGAAATGGGCGATTCCAGCGCACATTTTGTCTAGATGAGAAAACTGAGGTCCAGGGAAGCTGAGTCTTAGCGTCACATTCAGTTTGCACCAGAATTAGCACATAAAGGAGCCACACACACGGATCCTACTTCTCAAACGGAAGTTGCAAAGCACGGCCTCTTCTCATGGATGAGATGGCTCTTTGGGATCAGCCTCGTATCCTTGCTCCCCCCACCCTCCAGAGTCTTCCTCCCGATGCTCACATGGCCGGCCCTGGCCTTGTGCATGTGGCATCTGATTGTGAGTTGGCTGCTGGGCTCAGCCAAGCCTGACCCTGGGGTCTGCAGCTGCTCCTGCGGTGGCTTCCCAGCTCCCAAGTCTTCCTAGCGACACCCAGCTGCTGGGGCCACCACCCGAGCCACGTCTGGTGGTGTCTACACTAAGGAGGTCTGCAGGGCCCCACCACATCCCTCCGAGCCCCACTGTCTGGCCTCTCATGCCGGGCCCCACCTTCACAGGCCAGGCTCCTGGAGAAAGCACCAGACTACAGATAAGAAAACGCGAACGTCAGTCAGTCAGCAGGTCTGGGCAGCTTTAGGCAGCTCTGGGTGATTCCAAGGAAAGAGCACAGGAAAAAGACAGATTTGAAAATGCTTCACCTAATGGAGGTTCCATGTTTCTGCCTCATTCCCCTGCTTGAGCTGGTCCATCCTATCCCTTCATATTTGACAACTAAATATCCCCCCACAGGCTGACGTGGAAATGGCCTTGGCTTTGTCACTTAGTGAGGCTGCACATTCTTGGGCAGGTCCCTGGTTTCCTGGACAGTGTGTGCATTTAGGTGGGCATGACCCTTGGCCCTGCCTGCTTTGGAGTTGCCGTGGCAACCAAGGGAGCTACTTTAAGTAACAAGGCTTTGTAAATGGGAAGCAGACATTCCATAAATGTGACACGATTACTATTAATGCTCATTTATTTAGTTTATAACCTTTCTATGTGTCATCTCAGCTGCATTTTCTGCCTCCCTCACTGGGGCACAAGAGCCTTCCATTGCCAGTAAGGAATCTTCTGTCCACATAAACATTTGCACAGGGAAGTGAAGTAATCAGTTAAAAAGTGTGGGGGAAAAAAAAATCCATCAGCGTCTCTAAAACATATCCTTACAATCCGTGTTTGAGAAATGAAGTTGCCTTTACCCAGACGCATCACTTAATACATTTCTATTACAACCTCTCGTTTCAGAATATTTTCCCATTCACGTCCTCATCTGAGTCTCACTGGAAACCAGGGAGGTGGGAGGGCATGTGGGTCACCCTGTGCCAAGGAGGAGACCACGTCGTGGCGAGTGGGAGAGACCGCGGCCCCCAGCCTGGATAGGGCAGCAGGAGAGCTTGGCGGTCCTGGCACAGGCTCCAAGGTCACACAGATCAGCCTCCCAAAGTCCGCCTCAGTCCTCACTCACCCACCTCGCGAGCCTGGACAAAGGGCATCCCTGCATGTACCGGTTTCGTTTGCTCTTAAACAAGGGAAGGAGAGCGAATACCTACGTCCTACCTTTGTCCTACGACGGAAATAAGCAAACGGATGTAAAGTGCTTATCACAACGTCCTCTGCACATGGGAAAAGCTCAATAACAGAAATCATTTTTATTAATAAGAACCTGAGTGTTGCACTTTGAATACTTTTTTTCAGTCAACGAGGTCCTTAATGTTTTACAGTACGAGCATTTCTGCCTCGTACATTGTGAGCTCTAGACTGCCTCGCGTACACTGAAAGTGGATTCTTCCCACTCGGCGAGACAGGAAGGTTTCAAATGACTACACATCTGCCAGCCGAGAGTTCGGCTTTAGCTGCATAGCCACCTTTGTCTGAAAATGCATTGTGCAATTATTTGAACATTCCCCTGGTGCTTTTCTTTTACTATTTTATGAAAATGAGTGGGAAACAGAAAAAAATGAACCCGGGCAGCAAGAAACACAGGTCCCATAAATTTACTGTAGTTGAGACAAAGATAGCAGTCCCCAGACACTCTAGAATTGATGAATCGTTGTCGAGGCCTAAAGCTGATCAACTGGGCAGACGCTCGCACAGGGAAGAAGAAGAGAACAGACCAAAGCCCTGGAAATACACCGCCTCTAACCACAGCTAACCGGGAAAGGATATTTGGAGATTGTTTTCACGCCGTTTACTTTTCAGGGACTGCAAACTCAGGATCTTTAAGCCCTTTGGATTTGTCATATTTGATTTCCATGTGAGAAGGGTTAGAAACTCTGTACCCGAGATGGCAACCTGCTTCCAGAGGAGGTGGGGGTAATAGTCTCCTCTTAGAGCAGGTCTCTCCTAGTCTTCGGTTAAGTACAGAGAAAACCCAAAACAGCAGTAACGTTCCTAAAAGAGGCAGCACAGGCATGGCTGCCGGTGCCGAGGCGCGGGCCCTGGGAGGGCTCTGGGCACGCCTGCCAGTGTCTCTCCAGAACATTCCTGGGTGGACACGGTTCTTGTGCTGGCCACGCTCAGGGACGTGGCTGACGTCTCCCCTCTCATTACGTAGGACTGGAGATCTCTTTCTTTTGAGATCTACACCAAGTGTCTATTGATTCCTTTGTCCATTTACAGACGACCAAAGCAAGTAGATTTTCTTTAATAGCCTTTACTGCCCTCGTTTTCGAATAACGATGTTTAAGGCAGGTCGCTAGGGAAGCTGGAAACCCAGGCCATGTCCCTTTAAACAGAATGACATTTCTTAGTAAAGAGGTTCCCAGTGTCCCCTGCAGAAATATATCTGATTTCAGAAAAGGATTGATTCAAATAAAAATGTGTTTGTATAAGAAAAATTATTTTCTGCTGAGAAAACACATAGTTTGGGGTAAATTTATAGTTCTGGCCAGGTCATTAATATCTGGTTGTCAAAAAGTATTGGTTCAAACAAAAATATGTTGTAATAAAAATGCATTGTTTTGAAGAAATTTATTGGCCCCATGAAAACCTATTCAATTCAGAAAGATATGTTGATTTCAATGAAAAATCTATTTGTTTTAAGGGTGATAGTGCCGGGCTGTTGGCTTCTGTGGGAAATCCTCTCTGTGACATTGATGTTCACTTAGAAAAATGAAACATGGACATAATTAGTGGAAAGACGGTGAGGAGAGAGCAGGAGGCCCCTTAATCAATAATACTTAACACGGACATAACGAGCTTCCATCTTCAGACAAACACTTGCCAACAAACGCTCTGAATAGTCCAAAGGGGTGCGTCTGGCCATGGTGTCACAGGATGAGCCCTTGCTGGAAGAAAAGTTACAGGCAAGTGTGTGTGGGAACCCCAAAAAACAACAGAGAATAGACGCGGTTGCCGGAGGTTGGGGGTGGGGGAGAAATGGGCGAAGGTGGCCAAACGGTACCAACTTCCAGTCGTAAGCCCGAGGGATGTCCTGTGCAGCATGGTGACCAGGGAACAACACCGTCCTGTATATTTGACAGTTGCTAAGAGAGTAGATCTTAAAAGTTCTCACCAGGAAACAACTGTGAGTATGTGAGGTGACGGGCGTGAACCAAACTTACTGAGGTGACGCTGCACAACATATACACATATCAAACATTAGGGTGTGCAACTTAAACCAATGCAACTTCACATGTCAATCGTATCTCAACAAAACTGGAAAAAGTCATAGGAAGATGGACAAAGTCGTACGTTGAACACCAGACACTGGTCCTCCAGAAAACCACCGCCCTTCGTAGGGTGACCTCAGCCTTATGACAGAGCAGGGCCCTGAAACAGTTCAGGACCAGGTTTCCAGACCAGACTCCCTCGGAATAAAGGATTCGCATTTGAAAGAGAGATATTTGAGAAAGTGTGCCTAGCGTGGTCAACGTGACCTGTATCTTTTACCTAAAGGAAAAGTCTGTCTCTGGAAATACGGGTGAAAACACTTAATCCAAAGACACTGAATCTCCGGCTATTGGCTTCAAGCCAGGGTAACAAGCGTTTTCTATTAAGGGCCAGGGCAGTACTTTAGCATTTGCAGGGCCAGTAAGCTCTTGTCACAACAACGCCATACATTTAACAAATGGGATGGGGTGACGAACGGTGGGCCTGGGGCCCGCTGGGATTCGGGCCTGGGCCGGGACACATGCAGTCCCGTGGGCCTGTCCGTCCTCATCCAGAGGAAGGTCGTGTGAGCAAGTTCTCGGATATCAGTGTGATCCTGGACCCTTGGCCAACGCGTCTCCCAACGCTTGACTATTCCCCAGAATATAGTCTCCTAAGGAAATGGCCCCGGTCCCTGTTCCAATGGTAGAGCCATCATGGCCTGGGCCCTTCTTCCGCGGACCTCACCTGTCCTCTAACCCGTGGGTTCTGGGTCAGCACTGGGTCTCAGACATGGAGGCTGGGCAAGTGTCGTGAAATATTAGTGGGACAGCGGACCTTCGACTCCCGGTTAGGCAATTTTATATCACTTGTTTTTATAGCTTTCACAAATCCTTACCGGTCCTCCCCTGAATCCTAACCTTGTCAGTCCCGTGAGGACTCCGCCCACCGGGGTTTTGGTGGCTGAGAACCACCAGGGGTTCCCCTAGCAGTGTGACATGTTGCCACCCCTTTTCTCTCAGGAACCTGCAGAGGACACAGCCTTCGTGACTCTGACATTTGTGTCATCAGCACATGCCTCACACTCGGATAAACAGATGGGTCTCCAGCCCGCACAGGACTGCGTCCTGAGGAACAGGGGCAAATGACAGGCCAAGGATTGCTGGGTGTAGGGCATTCTAGCCACAAACTAGAGAAGCCGAAACAGAGACGGAAAAATTGGGGGACTTTCTAGGTCCCAGTGGGGGACAACACACGTGGAGGAGGGTGGTGTGGACAACGCAGATTTTACGGGACAAGGTTAGACCCGTGAGGCTTACGAGGAAGGAGCTGTTCTGATGGTGGGAAGAGCGGGTGGGGAGGGGGGTAGAGAGAGAGATAGAAGGGCTCCAGAAAGGACAAAGGACAGAAACCCTGCCCATCGCCTGTGGTAGACGTCACGTGAAAACCAGACCAGAGAAAAGAAGCGGGACAGCAGGGGAGGGGCAGGCGGCCATGGCTCCAGCTCTCCTGACACGTGTAAGGTAAGAGTTTAATGTGCCTTGGGCACACAGAGCTGCCAGCTTCGTGACATGCAGATGAGCTGGTTCCACTCCAGCAGGTAACCGTATTATCTGCTGGCCCTGGGTGACGCGGCTCCACCGGCAGCAGCTCAGGCATAATTCTCTCCAGGAGCCAGGATTTCTGTTTCTGTTGCCAAAAATTTTCACGAAGACCCTTGGCACAAGCATTCTTGAGAGATGTAGCGTTTTCACTTGAGAATCCCTTGCCGGGTTATGAGAAAGGATGCCACTGAGCGTAACAGAACTTTCTATCTTTCGTTTCTCATTTTTCTCCTTCCTATCACAGGCTTTGCCCCAGACGGATACTTAAGACACACAAAGTGTCAGCGCTGAGGATGAGAATATAGAGTGGGATCACAAAGGGAAAGTGCAGACGTGATGGACATGGAATCGGGGGGAGGATGTCACTCTGACTTGACAACGACAGATGCCTTGTTGGAAGGGACCTGAAGGGTCACACAGTCCCCTTGCTGTCCAGCGCGTACATCTGTCTGTGACAGCCTCACCATGCCGGTCTCACGTATGCCTCCAGGTGCCTGCAGCCAGCACGGAGAAGTCACCAGACCCAGGTATCCAACCGATTTTCATGAAGTTAGATGTTTTATAAAGGTTTTCCTCGTCCTTAGCTTGCACCCTTTCCCCACCATCTAGGGCCCTGGAGAGCACAGCTTTGTCCCCAGGGACCCTGTGCATCCCCCGACATCTGGGTCTTCACGCGGCTCTGGGCTTCCCATGCAGTCCTGCACACACAGCAACATTGGTCTATTTCCCGTTGTTTTCAAGCACTCACTTTGTTTCCCCAGGTTCTTACTCTTTGTCCAGACCCCCAAAGTTCCATGGCCCCAGAAATGCCTGAACTCCTGGGTTGGAAGTGAGAATAACCAGACACACCGACGTGTACATTGCAAGACGGGGGTGGGGTCTTCAGAACTCAGAGAACCTTAGAGGAAAAGCGGGATTTGCCAAGAAGAAAGCCAGAACCTAGGACCAAGGCTCGAAGGGCTGAGATGTCAAAGAGGAAACAGTAGGAAACAACTAAAACACAGACGGTGTCTGTAAGCTCAGCGGGCTGGCTCTGAAAAGTGGTGAGGAGCTGGGAACCAGGAGGCCATGGCAGAGACAGACTCCAGTTTCCAGGATGGGAGCCGGGCCTTGTGACTATTTGCACATTGGTGACATTATTATATTCGTTTTTCAAGTGAAACTTTGCAGCATATGGCTGAACAATTCATACCTGGGTGTCTTCAAAAAACATTTGTAGAATGAACGAACAAATGAATGAATGAACAAATGAATGAAGGAACGGACAAATGAATGAAATTCTAGTTCTGAGGACAAATAACAGCTCCCATTTCCCCTACTGGAGAAAACAACCTGATTTCAAGCCTGGGTGGTTTTAAATTCCTCTGGTGAATTTGCATTTCAAAAGCAGAAGAGCCAACCTGAACCTGGGATGCTAATGACAGCACTTCAGAGGACCCTGGCCCGCGTCATCCTACGTCATCCCACGTCAGCCCACGTGCAACATGCGGAGGGTTTTCAGGAAGAGAAAGGAGAACTCTGACCCTGATGTGAATGTCAGACAGTTTTTTCTACTAAATTTCTTTCAACAATTTTTCATAATGAAACTTCCTGTGATGAGCAAATTCTGAGATGAAGGGCAGGAGGGGTTTGCAAGCATCTTCTGATTCAGAGTTACAAACAATCCCGCTTGGAAGTGGACAAAGCAAATGGGTCCACTCTGAGGACCCACTGAGAACACGGGTCCTATGTCCATGTGTGCAGTTGGTTTGAAAACAAAGCCCAGTCTGAACCCCATCCCGACACTGCTGAGCTTTCAGTCCTCAGGGGAGGCATGTACCCTCTGTCATCTGGGATCCAATCACAAAAGCAGAACCCACTCTATATATTTCAAACAGAAGGGCTGTAGCCCAGGAAATCCATTCTGCAGGTGATGAAAGAAGCCAGAAAGACAGTGGGCAAGCAGAGGTAGCAAAAGGAGGGAGAGACGCTCGTGTCCGGGAGAGGGTTAGCAGAGCGCAGAGTCCAGGGTCCTAGATGGGCTGGACTGAGGTGTTACCTGCCCGGCAGGAGCCACGGTCACAGAGGAAGTGGTTCTCTGGAGCAGGCATACAGGGGACACAGCCACAGCCAGAGAGTCCATGTGAAGTAGAGACAGCAGATGAGATGCCCTGGACGAGCCCTTCCAACACCCCCAACCTTCCACCTGGCCTGCCGCCCTCTGGCCAAACCCACCTTGAAGCCAGAGGCTCTATAGTTTTCAGAGACTCAGAAAGGAACAGGAAAAGGAAGGAGAACGGGTCTGAGTGGAGGAAAGGTCAGTTGAGCGTCCAGGTGGCCTGACGCTGTTCGGGCAGATGGAGTCTCTTGCTACCTCACTCCCTTTCGGCACAAAGCACACAGCTCCCTTTGTGCAGCAGAGCCCGCGGTGTCCGCATTCCCCGAGCACAGCTGCTGGGACTTTCATCACATCTCTAGAGGCTCTCTGTCCTGCTCGAAGGCTCTGGAAGAAGTCGAGCAGTGGGTAGGACCTGGGATCCCCTTCTAATGGAGAGACTGAGCTCCCGGAGGCAGAGTCTACAGAATTCCTGGAGCCATTGCAAATGAGTGGTCCAGGGGTTACACTGTCACTTTGGCTCCAAGTTTTAGACTTCTATGAACTAAAATGAATTTCACTTATTTTCTACTGTCTCAGTTTATACAGTAGCTATGTCCCCTACAGAGCAAACTTAAATATAACGGTGATAAAGTAAATACTATTCAGTGTATTAAAAGTAGTTGTAATTTCAAGGATTTTCACAGCAAATTATCTTATTAGCCAAAGAATCTTCTTGCTGGGAAAATAATCATTTCCTAGTGACTCGGTGTTATAAGTTCTGATTTCCCATATGCTGGCTTTCCTCTAAGCAGATGATAATTCCTTTTATCGGCCTCTCACATTAGCTCTTCTGTACGACAGGTGGGCTAAATGCCACAGAAAAGGTACCAACACAATATTGTGAGGACCAGGTAAGGAGTGGGAAGGAGAAATGAATTCTCATTAGAAGGAGCTGAAAGCCATTCATGAAGGAAGCAGCCTTTGGCTCAGTTAAGAACTGGTAGATTTTTGAGAAACAGAGAATGACCAAGAAGCATCAGTGGGAAGGTGGAGGAAGTGACATGGCAGCGCGTGGCGGGAAAGAACTAGAATTTAGGTAAAAATGGCCTAAATGTCGGGGTGGTCAGATGATGAAGGATTTCAGATATCAAGCTGAGAGGGGTGCACGTTAAGTAACAGAGACCAGAATGTCTTTAAAGGCGTTTCTGCGTTAACAGCAGAGCGATGTGGCTAGAATTCCACAACCCGAAGCTTGTTTTTATGCTAAGACCATCTTCCAGATCCCTTGCAAAAATTAGCTTTGCTCTACAGAATGGCATCCTGAGCCCCTGTGGGTGTGGTCATAGCAAAAGAGAGGTTTCTACAAAGAAAACAGACGGGTTTGGGTTTCCAAATGAATCATACAGTTTCAACTGTATTTTACAATGGTAGCTGCACGTGCTGTGTATTTTACCTGCTTCTAGAGAATCAGTGGGAGCAGTTTAAGATGCATCTGAAATCATCCTAAACATACCATGTGCCAATGTCCCAATGAAGATACAGTCAGTGATTATCAATGCAACTATGAACTGACATCTACAATGGCTTCAGATTTTATTCAGAGGGACTTCTTGATTTCTCCAGGAAGTCAAAAGACACACATGTTCACACACATAGTCATATATAATTTGAACCAAATGTTTGAAAACAAACAACTTACACCAGAATTTGAATTTGTGTCATCCCCAAAGTATCGCATTTTCACCGAACTTGGAAAAAGATTTTCTTTATATCTAGACACCTAATTAAAAGTCAGTACATTCAATAAGGACCAAAGACCGAGACGTTGTTGTGAACGAGAGCTACGTTACATATGATGTGAAATGGCTCTGCCGTTACAGTTTCATAGTTTTAGAGACGCGATGGGCCTCTCGAGTCACTGGGACCTGCATCTCCTCTGACCCCTGCGGGGTCTGAGAATGGACAGTGAGACGGCTGATCAAGGACCACACCACGACTTAATGGGACGGCCGGTCCTGTCCCCTGGCTTCTGCCTTAGTCAGGCTCCCAACAGATCGCCTGCTGTCTTGACAGTGGCCCTGTGGTTCTCTCCAGAAGAGCTGATGTGTGGTGGGGTGAATGGGGAACGGGAAGGGAAGGGTTTTAACTGCCTTTATAAGAAGATGAAATCTATTGGTCATTTAAAGAGCAAACCCAGGAACTAAATCTCCTTGACTTTTCTTGGAATTTATAGTGCGAGCAGTTGTACACGGTTGACTCATGAGTTAAAGCCCTCACAGTCTGAAGAGGGGATGTTCAAACAAAGCAAACAGCTCAAAGCAAATTCTAAGCCCAGTGAAGACGTCACAGTCTCGGTCTCGGCCCAAATCCGGGGCAGCACATCCATAATGCATGGCCGCCGAGACTTCTTGCTCTTCTGTCTTGGCCGTTACACAAGCACAAACCCCAGTGGAACCAAATAATCAGACACAGACTTGGAGCCATGAAACCTTCCAGAGGAGAGTTTTTTAAACGTTTGGTCTGAATAGTGCTTACAAGCTGGAGAAGCAGCATCAGAAAAGTCAATTAGAAATGGGAGGTTGGCTGGGATAATGTGAGACATTATTGTAACTTTTCATTATGAATTTTACTGCTGCTATGCTGCAAATGGAAGAGGTTAGAAAGAGGAGATTCCTGTCCGTGCTACTTCCTAGATTCTCTCTAAAAAGCAAAGCTGGAAAAGGTGTCCTGAACTCGGCTCTGTCACTCCTTCCTCCGACTCACGTTACTGTGGGAAACTCTCTTCGCTTCTCTGAGCCTCTGTTCCTTTATCTGCAAAATGGGAATAATAATAATAAACACTTTCAGTGTTCTCATAAGAGCTGAATGAGATTTTATAGAAAACTGCCGTGTAATTGATAAGGAACGGCACAAATGTAAGGTTTTATTACTGTTACATTCCAAGAAAGAGGCTCTGAAACTGCCTTTAAGGTCTGCGCCTGCCCCACCCTGACATATATCAACTTACAGACTCACAAAACTGGGTGTCGACAGGTGAAGCTGGTTGGGTGCATTGTTTTACACACGGTTTGCTCCTAGTCTCTCTCTCTGTCCCCTCATTTCCTTTCTCTGTCTCTTTGTGTGATTGTCTCTCTGTTTCCTGCTAGAACCACGTCTTGTGTCTACTCCACACACTGGGAAGATTGAAGCTCCACGGGGTCTATAGGACCAGCGCTCGATGCCCAACTCAGAGAACTGGTTGGAAAGACTACGACGGGTCCGCATGTGACACATGTCCGTCCTCTGAACCAATTACTGGCTCCAGGGGATGTAACACTATGAGCCGCCTAGGCCGAGCCATATGCTTCCTTCTGTCCCGCTAAGAGCACATGGGATTAGGGAGAACATCCCCAAAGGGAAGGATACGGGGCCGGCACACCAAAGGGTGTCCACTGTGGTAACTTTCATCACCTGCTCAAAGGAATCCATAATCACAGACACTTCAAAATCGGCTCTAGAAAATCACCAAGAAATGCACCTTATTAGAGGATCATGGAAGTAAAGAAACTGAAAGACCCTGGATACTATTATATCATTATTCTTCATTTTCAAATAGGAAAAGAGAGGCCAAGAAAGACAAACTAGCCTGACCAAAAGGCTCTGTCAGAAGTAGAGATGGGTCTCGAAATGCGGCCGTTGGTGCTGAGGCCGCCGTGTGGGTGATCTGATCAGAAGCTGGAAGACAACCCCAACATTCACATAACGGGATGCTTGCAAGGCAGACGGCATAATTCTAGGATGTAAGAGAAACAAAATACATACTATGTCCATTCTTCTTTCCCAGTTGATCACAAACTCACACACTCACCAATCATAACAGTTTTCACCCAGCAGTGTTTACATTTTGATGGCGGTTCATCGATCCAGTCAACGATTGTAGCACGATTTGCAGAGATAATATTGAGTTATGCAGGTTCCTTTGACTATTTTAAGGGCCCTGCTACGCACTTTTGCCTTCGCTCCCTCTAACCTGAGGTCAGGAAACCAGAAAGGGCTGGAGAGAGGGAACGGTGTGAGGCAACGGTGCCCACAGCCCGGCCCAGCAGCACGTCCCAGGCAGCAGCCAGAGGAGGAGCGGGTCCTGGCGGTTGGTTCACTGTCAGGGCTCACTTGTCAGGGAGGGCGAGACTCACCAGCCGGGTTTACGGCACAGAGTCAGAGACAAACACGCGCTGCTCGTGTCTCGGCAAAATGAGATGGTGGTCAGGTCTCTGACTTGCTGTAATAGGAAATGTGGAGGCGGAACCCCCCTGCCCCCAATAAAACATCTGGCCCCTACAGCACTGATGCTATGGGTTGAAAGCCTGGCATTTCTTAATACTGAGACTCTTTTTTCATCCCCTTTCAAACTGCCCGCCTTACTTAATGAAGTCTGAGAGGTCTCAAGACCCTAATGAGTTGATACAGTTTTCCAAGGCAGAGCTTATCATTGGTGGCTTCCTTTTTCCAGCGTATAATATTAATAACAATATTGTCAGATGCCAAAGAAGGAGGCGTGTGGTGTTTGGTTCACCAACCAGCCGTCAGGCGCTGGTGAAACCCAGGTCCTTTCTGTAACCCAAACAGAAACCACGGTAGCCTCAGGCAGGATTAGGAGGGCAGCGGCTAAGCTGTCACCTGAGGCCACCCTCCCACACACTGGATTTAAAACAACAATCCCATGTTTGCTGTGCACTTTTCTTTCATTACAGTCCAATGCTGATATTTAATCTTTATTCTTTTTTGTTTGAACAACTTGATGCTAAACCACAATTAAAATAAAAAGGCCCAAGAAATGTTATCACTACCATAGTCTCCCCTCTTCGTGAACACATGCATGGTGCAGTGTGGTTTCAGTAGAAAGGTTGCTTATGATTAAAACTAATAAAGAATAAAAGCCATGTTTGTGGTGATGGCCTTCTTTAATTTGGCTTTAATCAGCTGGACCAGAAAATTGGAAGTTGGGGGATGGGGCATGGGCTGGGAATTAGCAATATAGATGAGGTTCATTAATCATTGCATAAGACAAGACTTCCGAGTCAGTTTCTCCTTTAACTAGCACCTTGGACTGAGATGGCATCGGCGTCACTAAGAGAGTGGGCTTATCTCCCTTATTGAGGATAGTCAGTAATAGAGAATGAAGTGCAGGAGAAAAAACATCTGTCCAGTATTCCAGTGGTTGGGGACTTCCAAATCCACTGCACTCTGACCATCTTTCCCCTTCTCCCACATAAAGCCTCCCACAACGTGGGTGAACCACCACTTCTCGGAGGCTTTACTCCCATTTTCCAATATGTTGCAAGAGGATAAAAATAAAGACAACAAAGAAAGAGAAGAATGTGTGTGTGTGTGTTTATCGGATGGATGACTATAACTTATGGGGTAATACTCAAAATATTTAACACTGAAGAATTCATACCAATTCTTCACAAATGCTTCCAAAAATAGAATAAGAGGAAACATTTCTCATTTCATTTTATGAGCCCAGTATTACGTGGATAATAAAACCAGACAAACATATCACAAGAATGAAAATTACAGATCAATATCTCTTAAAATATGGATGGAAAAATATTCAACAAAATGCTAGCAAACCAAGTCTACCAACATATAAAAAAGAATCATACGTTATTACTAAGTGGGATTTACCCCAAAATAAAAGTTTGGTTCAAAAACCCCAAAATCATTTAATGTAATACATCCTATCAATAGGATGAAGAACAAAACTACACGACCATGGACAAAATCCACTCTGTATTGACAGACTCACTCAACAGACTTGGAACAGAAGGGAACTTCCTCAACTGAACAAAGAACACCTGTGAAAAAAACCACAGCTAACAACATACTTAATATTAAAAATTGGACCATTTCTCCCTAATCAGGAACAAGACAGGGATGTCTGTTCTTACCATATCTATTCAACACTGTACTGGACCTTCTAGCCAGGGCCATTAGGCGAAGAAAGAAATGAAAGTCATCCAAATTGGAAAGGAAGAAATAAAACTAGTTCTAGTCACTGATGAGATGGTATAGAAAATATCAGTATCACAGAAAATCCTAAGCAATACATTAAAAAAATGAATAAGTTCATCAAGGTTGCAGATCAATATGCAAAATCAATTTAATTTCCACACACATCCAATATACAACCTGAAAATAAAATTAAGAAAACGATGCAATTCATAATAGTCTCATAAAGAATAAAATACTTGGGGTAAATGCAATAAAAGAAGCACAAGAGTATAAACTACAAAGCACGTTGAAAGAAACTGGAAAGATCTAAATACCTGGAAAATATCCCATGTTCATGGATAGAAGACTCAATGTGGTTACGTGACGAGACTCCCCAAACTGATCTGCAGATTCACCGTCCCTATCAGAATCCCAGCTGACCTCTTTGTAGAAACTGACTACCTGGTTTTCAAATTCATACGGAATTGGAAGGGATCCAAAGAGCCAAAACAGTCTAGAGAAACAAAAACAAAGCAGGAGAGCTTACATTTCTTGATTTCAAAACTTACTGCAAAGCAACTATAATCAGGACACACGGATAAAGAGATACAGCAATGAAATAGCGTTGAGGTTCCGGAAATAAACCCTGACAGCTGTAAGCAGTTGATTCAAGACAAGGGTTCTAAGGCCATCCAATGGGAAAGGAGCAGCTTTTCTACAAATGGAGCTGGGACTGCAGGATAGTCATACGTAAAACAACGAAGTAGGGCTTTTACACCAGATACAAAGATTTATTCAAAATGGATCAAAGACTAAGTGTAAGAGCTCAAACTATAAAACTCTTAGAACAAAACAGCAGTAAATCTTCATGACCTTGGTTTTGGCAAAGGATTCTTAGATCCAACACCAAAAGCTTATGCAAGAACAAGAAAAACTATTATTCTTTACCTAGGATTTTAGTTGTTTGTTTACTATGCTGTAAGCGCCATGAAGATAAGGAAGATCTACATGGTGTCATCTTTACATTCTCATAGCACTCATCCAAATATCAACTATCCTGCTCATAATAATGCCCCACGTTACGGAGTGAATACATAATTAAGAAATGGATACAAGCAGACAGGCTCCCTGTGGCCACAACCCAACAGTAACGAGCATTCCTTAAACACACACCAGTCTGAAAACACCCTTCTCACCAAAAAAAATTCTTCTGTTGGAAATCAGCTTTGTTTCCTTAGGATTGCGTTGGCTGTTGGAGCTCCGGCACGGTTTGTAACGAAGTTCTGAATTATCATAACTTTCAGATGAATAAACTGAGGTTGAAACCCTTTAAGTGACTTTCCTAGCATTCTCCTGGGTCTCTGGTTACATATATTGTCACCACCCATATGCGTCTAGAACGGTCCGCAGACCAGGAGAGAGAGATGGAGAATAACGGGGCCACAGAAGAAACCTGTGACGTGGGACGGTGGGGTTGGGCTGAAAAGTACAAAGAGACATATTGAGAATGGTTTTAAGTGAGATGAGATCAATCATCACGGCATCAGCTTATTCACTTGAAAATGGTGACAATTTAGAACTACGCCAAAAATTGCTCTGACCTCAAGTGGGAAAATGGCTCTAAGGGAGCGTTGCCACATAAAACATAGGACATACGATTAAGTTTGAGTTAATCGCATTGAGATAAACAACAAAGACCTTTTAGTGTAAGTGTGTTCTGTGCAGTGTCTGGAAACCCTAACATGGAAGCCGATTGTAACACAGTAGGACATTCCTTACGATAAAAGGAATGGGTCAGATGAAGGCAAATCAGAAAGAGGAGAACAGCCCATTCCCCTGGGTTTTCTTCCTTTGTCTAGATCAGGTCACGACGACCCTAAATAATATCTCTTCCTGCTGGTCCAGGCAGCCAAACCACCAGTGACTGCGGTGGCTGGTAAAGCCACTTCATCCGCAGGATTCATATAATGCAGTCAGCTTACCAGGTCACCCTACCCCATTTCCAGCCCTGAAAAACTCAGTGCTTCTCGGGCCTGAGTGTTGGGGGTAAAGACTGGAGAAATGAGAGAGAGAGAGAGAGAGAGAGAGAGAGAGAGAGAAACACCGCTGGGTCTGATCTTGCCAAAGGTGACAGCTGTGCTGCCCCAGGCGGCGACCATTCACGCTCAAACGAAACAATAAAATTTCCTAACAACTCTCCAAATCCTCCATCCGAGAGACCTATCCATGGTTTTCTTCTTCGAAACTCCCTGAAATTACCTCTTCATCTCTTTTCCTTTTTAACCACAGAATTTAAGCGCGCTCCTGAAACCTCAGCACTATTTCTTCTCCCAGGTGGTCCTAGCCATGGTCTCGCCCAGCGCTTGTCCCCTTTCCTTTTCCGAATGACAAGAGCAGAGGCTGGAAGCAGCTGGACACAGACCCCGATCCTTGCTCCCCAGGTGCCAGCAGGAGCTGGTCGAGGCCCCTCCCGCCCCACCCAGGGTCTGCTGTGGCACCCACAGGACGGAGCTTCATAACGGTGGTGCAGACCCTTTCTGTCAGTGTCACAACCCAACACAGAAGTCACTGGGCCACTTACAAACTGTTGCAGTTCTCCACTTCTCACCCAAGTCGCCTCAAGAACAGAGGGAAATTTCTATACAGCTAAGTTCTCTGCATCAAGGTGAGAGAAACAAGCCAGAATACCCACGTGATGGAGGGCAAACAAACAGCCTCTCGTCCAGGGCCGAGAGGGGATACAGAGGCCAACAGACTCAGACGGTATTTCCAGGGCACTGAAATGATGGCGGGTCAGGGATTAGATCCCCCACAAAGGCGTTCCTGAAGTTACCTTTTGTAAGACGAGGCCGTCCCAGGCCTCTCTGCTGAGATTCTGTGTTCCATTCATCCGTCAGCTTTCCCAACGACCCCTTGTGGCGGCTGATGACATGCTCACGGCTGCCTTATGAAGCACGCAGGGTCAGTGCTATTACCCTCGCTCAGCAAGTGAGGTGTGAGCCCGCTGGGAGGGGACGTGGAGAGGAGAGAGGAGGACGAGGTGGGTGGAGACGGGCTCCACGCCCCGAAATGCAGACTGAGCTGGGGCTCGGGAGACACCCGCCGGGTGCTTTACACTGTGCATTGCTGGGGTGTAACGTCCTCCACAACATCCCGGGAGCTCTGGGTCCCAGGCGGGTGAAATCCTGGAAACCTCTGCCCCCTCGTCCAGCATCACAGAGCAGAAAACAATGACACGAGCACTCAGAACCTTGCTGTCCGGTCTCAGCGCTGCTAGGACTCCAGCCCCTCTGGGGTCGTGCTTTCATCTGAAAACGGGCAGAACGCATTTGCTACTCTGAAAGGAGGCCCCAGCTCCATTTTCATAACCGGGAACAAAAGCCAAACCGGTTCTGGAGGGGTGGGACGGAAGCCCGATGACTTTCACGTAACGAAAGGTTACATGAAAAGGTAAGGACATGGGGACAGCAATGAACACCCTGAAAATGCAAGGGGGGTGGGATATAAAAGGGGGAGAAGCTCACAAAGGCTCATAAGAAGAGGAGTTAGAAACCCCGGCCAATCAATGAGAGGCCGGGACCCAGGGTGCAGGCCAGGGATGCGTCTTTGACCAAAGGAGGGTCCTCACAGGCGGCGGGACATATGTGGATCAGTCAGTTTGGGGGCAGGAAATACAGCCTTCCTGGGACCTGGGCAGGAGGCCAGGTCTGTGTCGGGACTGAGGGGAACGAGGGAGACTGCACAGCCTGAGGGGCGCGGGGCAGGGGGACCCCAGGCCCCGTCCAAGGGTTGGGCAGCACTCACTGGGGCCTAGAGCTGCTCAGCTCGGCCAAAGGTCCGACAGCTCCAGTCCGCAGGCTGTTTTCGTTGGTGTTGTGTTGTTTGGTGTGGTTTTGTTTCCCAGGAGCGCTGAGCGTCACGGCTACGGATTCAAATCACCTCGACAATCAAGTTCATTTAGGAGCTTTCCCAGGGTCGGAGTCCTGCAAGGCGTACGGGCAGGACAGGTTGTTTCTCCCAGGTCTGGCTTTTGTCTCCTCGTCCAGGTAAGATGTGCGGGCAGCCCTTTGTCTTACTCTTGGGTCCAATATCGAAGGGAAACATCGACATTTTATTTTTCCTCCTCTTGCAAACTGCTTAGGTAATAAGGGGTGAAAGCATTCATTAGCAGGAAAACCACAGGACTTGTGACTTCTGGAGCGCGTTAGAGCGAAACTTCGTCTGCAGTTTCGATTCCTGTTATCAGGAACAATTGCCGGGCAGTGATAAGTCACTGCACGTGCTCACGGCTCACATTCGTTACCTCAACCTCTTAGAAAGAGCAGCTTGTGTTATAGAAGGAATGTAAGTGCTTTTTCATTAGTATAAGTAAAATGTTAAGCAGAGGAATTGCTGTAAATACTGTAGCTAAAGTACGTTGTGTAACCTTCGTCTCGAATGATGGTGGCAGGCAGTTCAAAGAACATTTCCGTACTTGTTCTTGGTAATGAGCAACATAAACCCGAAGGAAAAAAATCTCTTTTCTTGGAAAGCACATGGCAGCCACCGTTGGAAGGTCGGGTCCTAAAAGGATGCCGCCTCCCACAGCTGCTCTCTGCCGCTCCGCCTGCCCCACCCCCTGCCAGCCTCCGTCCAGGTCCCTTCTCCTCCTCTGCTGTCCCTGAGCCCTGCATGCCAGCCTGAGCGACTCCCCTCCCTGTTAACAGCCTTAAACTGCATGAAGCGCCTTCCTAAAGGGCGCCAAGCTTCTGAGCTCTGTCCTGTCTCAGCGCCGTGTGCCTGAGGCTCTGGGTCCAGAAGACTCTTTCCTCAGGTGTTCACAGGGCTCCCTCCTTCGATGCCTTTGGATCTCACTGTGACAGCCCGGCCTCGGCGCCAGCGCCCCAGTCACCCCACCTACCGAGCAGCCCCAGCGCCCCAGCCTCTGCCCCGTGCGGTGGGTCTGGTGTTCACGACTCTCGGCTTTCCTTCCCTGTAGAATGGGAGCTGCCAGCTGCAGGGCACGACGGCCCCCCATGGCGACCGAGTGCCACCCGAGGAGGTGTGTGCTGCCCTCTGCCTGCCCTCTGTCCTCGTCCTGCTGTCCCACCCCGTCACAGTTACGCAGGTCACAGACCTGGAGAATTAGAAGTAGCACAGGGACACCCCAGGCCCCTGAAGGGCACGCACAGCACAGCAGCCCCTCCCGGGACACTCGGCTCCAGCCAGGATGGAAAAACAACTCCATTTCCTGAAGCCCCCGACTTCGTACGGATGTTTCACTCATCACAGCAGCTCAGTCGTACCCAGACTGACTTCACTAAGTTAGTCTTTGTAGCTCTCGTCACTCCTTGATGTTACCTTGTGTGTGTGTTGGCTTGTTTGGTTTGCTTTGCTCGTTGCACGTTGTCTGCACTAACCTGGCTCCATGACGATGGGAGGGACGTCGCATGGCTCTGGGTTGTACCCCAGCCTGTGGGACGCCCCAGCCAGGGGCAGCCACTCAGAGGCCTCGATGATTGACAGGTGAGTCCACCAATGACTGCTGAATGAATGGTCCCCTCCGGGTCTGCCCTTCCTGGCTCCCACCTGTGCCCCTGGGGATGGGCACCTGGGCTGTCAGGAGGCCTGGGCCACGTCCACACAGTCGCAGGGCCCGGGAGCACGGCAGCAGTGCAGCCCCCTCCACAGAAACAGCTCAGTCACTTGGTTTTCAGGACGTGTACACCTCTGTCAGCTACCTTTCCACGAATGGCCATTTCACAAAGCAGACAGCTTGGCAAAGCAAAAGGAATTGAGCCCTGCAAAGAACTCATCTCCAAGATTAAATCTTTGAAGATCCTCAGATGGTCATTATTACCCTGGCTTCCTTCCAGGGGAGAGAGTCAGCAAAATGATCAGTGTCTCATCTCTCAGGTAAAGGAAGCTGCTCGGAGCCCATTTCTTTCTGAGTCTATAAAATACAAAATTCTCCCGAGTGGTTACTTCCTGTGTTTGGCAGTTTGCAGACAGACAGTCCTTTTCTGGGATGGGGGGACTTGGCAATAGCCAGTTTTCACGAGCTGAAATAGCTACGCAGCTCCTCCTGGCATGACTGCTAAGTGGGTTTAAGTGCTGCTTTTTTTCTTTTATAATTTATGGAACTGTTGATTAAATATACATTTATTTCATTTCCAAGGCTAGCCCAAGGTTCCAGCTAATTGAAAGCAAATGTGAGCTAATAGACAAGAAACGTTGAAGAGATCTCTTTGCAATTTCACCTTTTGACTGACTGACTTGAAAACTTAAATTGTTCACACACAGACACACTCACACACACACACACACAATTAGTTGTATAAAACAATTGTTTCTTGTAGTCAGGGCTGGACTTCTAATTATTTTGTTAGTCTTTTCCATCCTACTGTTTCTACATAGATTATAAGTTCCTTGAAAGCAAAGCTTGGGTTTAATATTTTCCTTGTTCTAATCAGAGTTTAGCACAATGCTGTAAATGCAATACGCTCCCCCCAAACGCTTGATTAAATCATTAGGATTTAAAGTTAATTTCCTGTTGAAATATATAAAACCTTCAAGAAGCACTACATTCTATCTTTTCAGAGGTTATTAAACCCACTCAGCCAAATGGAATCCGCGATTTTGAAGGGCTCACGCTGCGGCCACATGTTCAACTGTATCTAAACTGAACACTGAGCATTTCACCAGAGATTGGAAATGCCCCCTTCCCCTAGTGACAACTTCCCTTCTTGGGATGCCAATGTCATCTTCCAGCAACACCCGGGGACCGGGCAGTAGAGCCTTACCCCAGGTCCCGTACCCCAGGGCCCAAGTCGTCTTGCGGCACCTGGGACAACTCAGAACTGCCAGTGTCATTGTCACAAGGTGCCTGACACCCCACCCAGGGCCCAGGTGGGCCCTGGCCTCCCTTTCTCCAATTTGTGGCGCCCTCTGACCCATCAGCCCACATGTGGAGTTGACCAGATGTCCGTAGGCTCATTTTAAGGCTCCATGTGTGGGGACTGTGGCAGGAAGATGGCTGAGAGGTGGGTCACTCCCCCGGGCAGATGAGGCGTCTCTTTCACAGGACTGTGGAGATCGAGCTGCAAAAATGGTGGTGATGCACGGATTCCGGTGGCACTTGCTCACATGGGGACATGAGTACCAGGGTCTCAGCTCCCAGGTGTTCGTCTCTGACGCCGGGCTCTACCTGCATGGGGGCCTTTGCGTCACTGCCGGCCCCTCTGTACTCTGGCAGTGGTCCTGGCCTGGGTCTCCTTTCTGCTGTGCCCCCCAGCACGGGCACATGCCCTGCGGTGCCTTTGCTGTGTCAGGCGACATTCCTAGGAGGTGCTCCTGGGTCTCTAAGGACTCAAACCACTGCACCAGCCTCCTGCTTTCCTGGGTCACTCCTAAGCCATGCTGGATATTGGCAAAGGCCGCTAACAACTCACTACTGAGCAGGTGGCACAAAACAACAGACATGAGTTCTCTCCTGGTTCTGGAGGCCAAAACTGAAATCAACTGCACGGGGCCGAAATCAAGGTGTCAGCCAGGCTGTGGTCGTGACAGAAGCTCTAGGGAAGCATCGGTTCCTGGCTCTTCCACCTGCTGGGGCGCTCAGCACCCCCCTCACCCGGCCTCCCCCCTCACCCGGCCTCCCCCCTCACCCGGCCTCCCCGCTCACCCGGCCTCCCCCCTCACCCGGCCTCCCCGCTCACCCGGCCTCCCCCCTCACCCGGCCTCCCCGCTCACCCGGCCTCCCCCCTCACCTGGCCTCCCCGCTCACCTGGCCTCCCCCTCACCTGGCCTCCCCCTCACCTGGCCTCCCCCTCACCCCCCCTCACCTGGCCTCCCCCTCACCTCCTCCCCTCACCTGGCCTCCCCCTCACCTGGCCTCCCCTCACCTGGCCTCCCCTCACCTGCCTGGCCTCCCCCTCACCTGGCCTCCCCCTCACCTGGCCTCCCCCACCCCTCCCCCTCACCCGGCCTCCCCTCACCCGGCCTCCCCTCACCCGGCCTCCCCCCCACCCGGCCTCCCCGGCCTCCCCCCACCCGGCCTCCCTCACCTGGCCTCCCCCTCACCTGGCCTCCCCTCACCTGGCCTCCCCCTCACCTGCCTCCCCCCTCACCTGGCCTCCCCCCTCACCTGGCCTCCCCATCACCTGGCCTCCCTCCTCACTCGGCCTACCCCTCAGAGTCAAGTTTCCCTCCCCCTGCTTCCCTCTTATAAGAACGTCTGTGACTGCATTCAGGGCCCACCTGGGCAACGTAGGCAATACCCTCATCCCAGGGTCTCTAACGCCATCACACCGGATGTGACAGAATTCACACGCACAAGTTCTGGGCACTAACCTGATGGACTCATGGCCACCTGTCCGCCTACCACGCTGCACAAGGGTGGGCACGTGGTGAGCAGGCAGGCCACACTGCTCGTCCCTCACCCGCCCTCTCCGCTGGTGGCTGTGTGTGCAAAGCAGAGGTGCAGGCAACACTGGAAGAGGCCCCACCGGAAGAATTCAGCGATACCGGCCTGACATGCTCCACAGAGGACGTGGCTGTCAGGTCTGCTGCCGATGCCAGAAAGTTACGAGCGGTAAATGAAATTATTGTGCACATTTTCCTGCACATCCCAAACAAGGTCTGATTTGCAGTCATCACCAGCGTGGGACCGTCACAGAAAGACAGCATTTACAGGCGGCACGGCGGAAAACACAGCGCCCCTTATCATGAGGCAGCCAGCGTTAACCGGTGGGTTTGGGAAGCACACGTATTGGTTCAACAAGAGCAGGTTTCCGTGCTTCCCCTCCTCAGCCTGTTCTCCTGGTGTCAGAGGTGCCAGTAGTTGGCAATGGCACCTCTGACAACAGAGAACCTGAGGAAATGACCCTACTGAGCAGAGGACAGGTTGCCTGGACGACACAAGTGTTCCTCTAAGCACCTCTTCTCTGCTTATCTTCCTAAAACTCCATTAATAAGTCACTGAACAAGTCACTGTGCCTCTCACGGGTGATTGAAATGTGTGACGTATTTTTAAACCAAGTTATGGACACAGACGGGGCCCCATATCCACGATGCAGCTGGGAGCCCTTCTGTACAGTGCGCTGCGAGGAGGAGACAGGACCGGGGCTGGCAGCTGGGACACCACGTTTCTTCCCTACCTGATGGTCTGGCAGAGCACGCACACAAGTGCTGTGAGCTTGGGATGCCTGTGAACATTCATGGAACCTTTGTAGGGACGGGGGTCTTTCACATTTATGCTTCGTCTGCCCCACCGGGGAAGCCCCCGGTACTGGGAAGAGCCTGTGTTACTTCTCCCCTTTGCAGCCTCACACTCTAAGCAGGGAATCAAATATTTGGCAAATGAACGAAGGAATGGTGCTTCCCCTGGAAGTCTCTAAGACAGCAACGTCCCCATTCTGCAGTTCAGAGACGTTCTGCTGAGAAAACTGAACAAAATAACAATTAGACTGAATTGACCCCACCCAGCCTCCCTGCCCATCACGTCCCGTCTCTGCACGTAATGTTTGGCCGGAACCTGGAAATAACATCACATTTGACAGGAAACGTCACACTTGATTCTCCAGTTGCCAACTTTGGGTGGCACAGTGATTGAGGAGCATGGAGAACATTCTCCAACTACAGGACCCGCCTGTAGGAAAGACGACAACCCTGTGAGAGAAAATGCTGCTTCAATGACCTGAGTTTGAAACCTAAATCCCCAAGCCACGTAAGAATTACATATTTTTATATGAATTTAATATACACTGAGAGTTCCAGGGCTGCACCTTCCACGTCAGTTGAGGACAGACTGTGCTTCATCTGGTTGGAAAACTTGACGTGACCTGGTAATCATCTCGGAACGTCAGGTCATCGCAGGGAGAGCTGCGTGTGGGACTAAGCACCCAACGCAACACACACGGCACAGTTTGCACACGTGGCTGCCCCATTCCCAGGAAATCCACACACAGATGCAAGCACAGGATGGCTTCACGGTGACTTCAGTGCCACGTTCCCAAGCTTTCCTGCAGCAAAGTGTAAGTCTTATTGTTCTTTTCCCTTCATTTGCCATTTATATTGAAATTAAGAGATTATAATGCTTTTTTAAAATCGTGTTTGCAGGTACGTTGCATTATTTATGAACTTTACTTTAGGATAAAAACAGGGTGTTCCAAATGGGGTTTGAGGCCCGACGTGGACGGCAATGAGGGGCAGCCTGTCCTTACAGAACTGGAGTCGATTAGAAAGACCGAGGGCACCAGGGATAGTTTGGGGTGCGATGGATGAATGAGGGGGTGCTCATGAGTCAGCCTCATTGAGGTGCTTTCTGTGCCCTTCATGTTCTCACGGCTAACATACGGGGAGAGGGTCAAAAGCAAAGAGACACCCTATAGAACGTTCTATTGGGGGGGCGATGGAGGAACTGACACAGCTGACTCCACTCGGTCCCCACGGCTCCACCAGCTGCAGGACACACATGAGTTAAGTCAATGGACAGAAATGGCACAGCTGTCGTGGAAGGCTCCCACTTCACGTGACTCTATTTGCAGCATTTAAGCACAAGTCAAACATTGTATTTTGTTGGAGAAAGATCTCGAGACAAATAAGTAGATCCATCCTGGCAACACCGGAACAAAACTCCACGGAGAGGCAGCTTGTGTTTCGTACACACGCCTCCCAGTTCCCGGCACAGGGCTGGCACACAGTAGGCCTGACATGAATTGCTGCGTTTGAATGAGTGGGTGGGGTTGCTTTCTGGACACCGCTGTGTTACTGTCACTGATTGTGTCTGTCGGCCCAAACCTCAGTGCAATATTGGGCAGGCCACCTTATGATAATGGCAAAACGTTAAATATATTCCTGGTAATTCAGTACGCGAGGCTAGTGTGGGTGGTGGGCTTCACCTTCCACCCTGCGACATGCACTGAAAAGCGTGTGGACCGAGGAGGCCGCCCCAGACCCGCCTCCGTGACGTGGATTCCCGCACGAAAAGCTCCAGTGGCCACAAGTCGGCCCCCGTTGGTTTCCACGGGAGGATTATTTTGAAGCTATTTGTTATTCAAATACATAAAGAATTCAGCAAAATCATGAATCACTGTCATTAATTATTCACTGGGATTAAGGAATCGGTTATAACCATGTCTCCCTTTAATCCTGTTTTATTAATTTATATTCTTGGCAAACTCTTCCACTAAATGGATTCAAGCTCACTGTGGGCGCTCAGGGAGAGAATGGAAGGTCCCTGGGGTCAGAGAGCAGCATTGCTTTAATTTGATAAAATAAATTAGCATGAGGGTGCTATTAGCATAAAGCCCCCCATGCTGCAGGGCCCCCGCCTTCGGTGGATGTGGAGAGGTTATGTGCACTCAGGCCTGATGTCCTACCATCTCGGAGCCTCCCAATAGCTGCCCTAACACAAGCAGTGCGAGAGGTCGCTGCTGTGTGTGTGTGTGTGTGTGTGTGTAGTGCCTGTACACACTCGCACATGGGAAAAAAATCAAGGTGGCTTTCAACGTCAGAAAAGATGGCCAGGCCACTTACAGTCCACCCTGCATGGCTTCTCTACTCTGGCATTGGAACGAAGGGGAACAGACTATTTCCCCAGAGACGTCACTTCCGAAGGGTAGAGCCCAGCAGAGACGTCTCTGACTCGACTTTGCCGGGTCCGTGAGTCTAGCACCCAGACCAGCAAAGTGATGAAGCCTCAGGCTTTGCTCAAGGAGAGAGTTCTGTGGCTTTGACATATTGGTCAAAGTGTTCCCGCTTCTTCATTTGTTTAAAAGCGAGCGCATCTGGAGACTCAACAGTGCTCAGACTTTTCTGGCCTTTCCTGAACACACCTACGTTTTCCTGTGCTCGCTTTGTTACCTCAGATGTCAGTCCGACTGACCCTGTGCTTCAGCCAAAGGCAGGGGCTGGCGTTTCAACCTCTGCAGAGCGTGGGCTGGTCCTCGTGTCACACGGGCGTCCTGGGCTCCAGTCCCAACAGGCTCCCCTTTGCGTCTTTATTACACTTTGTCTTTGGATGTGGCCCCGGCACCACACGTTCCTCCCAAAGCAAGAAGCAGAAACACGGAGGCAGCGCATTTTATGAAACACCTTCCTGGATTTACAAATCAGCCTTGTTGTAAAATAAGTGAATCTCTTGGAAAAAAATATGCTGATAACTAATGTTAGAGTATTTTTGTGTTTTGAAAAATCAGTTTTGCTTTTTCTGGCTAAATCCCAGTCTACAATTATTGGTTTTGATTAAAAAAAAAAAAGGAATAAAATGAAACACTGAAGTCTAGATTCTTTCCAAGTTGATCGCTGGTGGCCAGATGACCTGGTGTTCTGGCAGATTCCACGAGGACACAGCCGCCTAACCTTTCAGATCTCATGAAGCACCCAGAAAACGACAGCATTCGTAAGGCCCACAGGAGCCGGTCGGAACGTTGCCAGCCTGACTTCTCTGCCTCCCTGCCCTCCACACGCACGGTCACCTGAGGGCTAAAGGGATCGATAACCGGGCATGTCCAGCTGCACGGCTACCGAGAGCTGTGACCACAGATGCAGGACAACGTCACATGACACCTGAGGCGTGCGTCATCCTCCGATGGCACTTTTCAAGCAGCTCTCTATGCACCTGAGAAACTGAGGTCTCGAGTTTAACAAACTGGCAAACTGCTCACAATGTGGGTTAAGTGACATCTCATAAAAGAGTATTTTATACCTGCAATCAGATCAAAAGGAAAAACTCCTTAATACCGTGAGAGGAGCCCCTCCAAAACACAAACGATTGATTTTTGAATTAGAGGCACCGAGTCGGCCATTCTTTCTTGATGGACACGTGAGTCATGTGAAGTTTCCATCTCGTGCAGGACAACACGGGCAGCTTGCCCACTGCACACAGATGACCTCGCTCATGGGTGGCCCCTCCCGTGTCCCCCTTGCTCTGTGCGGTCTTTCCCCGGCACCCCCACATTGACAGGGGTGGGGCCAGACCTCCCGGACCCACCGACAGCCCGTGAGCAGTCGCTGGGCCAGGGCTGAGGTTCCCACCCACGCCGGGTCACCCGGAGCTACTACTGTCAGTTAGCAGACGGAAACCCCGAGATTGTGCCGTGAAAATGAGTTACTTCATTTTATGAACTTTGTATGTAGGCTGTTTCAAGTTCTTTGATATTAAACATGTGAGAGGGAAATTCCGCTGCGAGTCACAGAGCAGCGACAGCACTCAGCTAAGTTACTAAGCCTGCCATGCAAGCCGCTCATTGCCCAGTGCCCAGCACCTCCATCATAATTCTGGGCCATGACCATCGTGCTTTCAGTACCCGCGGTGTGTCACGCCTCAGAACGCGGCCTGCTCTGCCTTTAAAGCGATACTATGAGCTTCCTTTAAGAGCACATGGGACCAGCACACGGGGGCCGGGCCATGGGAGATGCTCCCCGGCAGCTGCCTCTGCCTGGCTCTGACCCTGGCACCCGGGGCTGGCACCCGGCCGGCCACGTCCCCTAAGGACCAGACGGCCCGACCCCGATGCTCAGCCCGACCACTAAGAAAATGCTTTTCTTTCTTCCTTTTCTCATCCTATTAGCAATTTGGCTCCTCTGAGTGGCTCATTCTGAGAGCGGGCAATTGGTTTTAAGAACAACTCCTGCTGTCAACGGTAGATATTGATTTCTCAGATCCTTTGTCTAAGAAACCCGGAGTAAGTGGTCACTGGGCCTGAATTTCAAAGTGAGTGGTGCTGGGAGCGACAGGGACCGCTGACCCAGGCCCTCCCACCAAACCTGTTCCTCGGCAAGTGTGAGGCGAGAATCAGGATGAGCCACGTGCTCTGCACCACCCCTCACAGTCACGGCGGGGGGTGTGCCAGCAGCCACATGTCACATTCTGCCCATTGGGACCTGCCCGCATTCCAGGGAGAGGGAGCAGAGGCCAGCTGGGGGGGAACAGCCATGTGACAACCCAAATCCTGCCCCCCGTGGCTGTGGGCCATGCGTGCGTTCCTCTCAGCGCCCCATTTCCTCATTTGTGAAATGAGAATACTGGATCGTGCGTCCTGAAGGGGGGTGAAAATCGGTTCTGGAATGATGTAAAAATTCCTCTTACCCCAGTTTGTGATCTTCCAAAGTTCAACCCAAACAAACAAAATCATATTCTCTAGTGTTAAACTTCTCTTGTTAGGGAGAACTTAAATGTAATTTATTTTATCCATAGGATTGCGATAATAGGAAAAGAAAATGGTTGAGAAACAATGCATTCGGTAATTTGTGAGGGGTCTAGAATTCTAAAATTATGAGATTCGATGAAATACAAAATTTCCAGGAAATGATGGGACCTAGAAAACAAATGTAATCATGCAGTTTTCTGTAACTACAGGTTTAGATTTGTAAAGTTAAAACTGCAGGTATTTTATTTTTTAATAAACAGCATCTGTTACAAGATAGATGGTGCTACCTAACTATGCCAGGGCTGCATTTTTTCAGGCACAAATAACTAAAGAAAAAAAGCACACTTTCTAAAAAGCCTATGATTTTTCTATTAAAGAAATCATTTGAGAATAACATATTTGCCTCTCATTAACAAAAAGGTGTATGCAATTCAGAGTAAGCTATAAGGAATTAAAAACTATTACCGAGAGTTTAGTGCCCACCTGAAGTTTCCAACGATCAGCAATCACTGCTTCATTTCATCTTTGTCCCAATTCATCTTCCAAAACATAGTTAACCATTTCCCTCACTTAACTCAGTTTCTATTTTCAAGAACCTGAATCTTTCAGTTTTGCCTCAGTCATTTAAGGGTCAGAAGCTTTTAGCTGGTACTTTACGGGCATGTCCGCTAGAAGATACCAATCTCACATACTTCAAACTCTTAATTGGCTCTCCAGCTGCTCCCTAAACCCTGTTCTCCTTTGATTCTTTGTTACACAAAGGAAAAGTTGGTTTCTTGAATAAAACAAAGGGGAAAGGGATGCCAGGACAGCACCCAGCATGGGACAGTAAATGCAGGGGCACTGAATGCGGCCTCGAATTTTTGATCTGGGGCTGTTTTCACAATGCTTCGAGCTCAATGTCTACCCTGGGGGTACGGTAACAACTCAGTGGATAAGCACGTAAAGAACCGTTATAGACAGAATAGGAGCTTCTTAACAATGGTTATTGCTATTATTAATAAGGCTTAAAATTCTAAGCAGGATTCTTTATATTTCAAGCCTCCTAACTTGTTGGATGCTTATGTGCCTCCTTCCTTTTCTCAAAACGTCCCAATAAACGTTACACGTCAAAACAGAAGTGATTGATCTGCAGTCCTCCCAAGAATTTCCCAAGTGCTGTTCAAAGTATGAAACAGTGTGTGTAGGAACAGTGGGACCCGGAGAGCTAGCAGCTGGCTGGCTGGTGGACGGGCAACCTTCCTGGGCAGTCAAAACAGAAGTCCCCGCCCCCCTGCCGTCTTCTAGAACTCTCGCTTGTTTTCCATCAGTAACGTTTGGCCTCTTCCCTTCTCCTCACTTGAGCATTAAGACAGCTACCCATCTGCCTGAGAGCTGCTGCCATGTCTACTGCTCTCGGGAAAATGAGCCATTTATAGGAGCACCGCTGCCTGGCGGCACGGCTGGCGGGCAGACGCCACAACCGAGCTGATGCATCCAGGGCACAGCCCGTCCTCAGGTGGTGTCTGCACGTGTGCTTGCAGGCTGCCGTCTGAAGGCGGTGGTCATCGCCTGCCTCCCCAGGACAGCCTGCAGGCAGGTGACACAGGTGCTGGCCTCGTGGGAAGCAAGGTCAGTCCGTACTGTGTGTGGAGCTCGGACTGTGCAGGGCGTGACGGTTTGCCCAGGACAGACTGGTTTGTACGTATCCCTCCTCAGCCTTGGACAGTCACCGGATGTGGTATAATACTTGGACGACCAGTCGCTAAGCAAAGGGGTTTGGGCTGCCCGTTTGGAAGATTGCTAAGCGACACAGATGAGGCGGCTCTACAAAGGTTTCTTCCTCCTCTTCCCCGGTTTTGGAATGTGATTTTTGATGTCAAAGGGATTTTTAAAAAGCATGGAATATTAGCAGTGGAAGAAACCTCAGCCCTTATCTGGCTCCACCTGGCATCTGAGTGAGGAGACGAGGTGGAGGGGGGTCAGGACGGCGATGCCGTGCCCAGGCCAGCAGCCCCCACCCCCTGCTGCCGCCGAGGTCTCAAGGAGGGTGAATAAGACGGTCACCGACATGTGTGAGGGGATGACGTCTCCCTGGCCTCAGATGGACCCACATCCTTTGGAAAGCTCATTCATGAGCTGTAGGTGGGTCTCCTGCACTATGTGCTTGATTTACGCCCAGGAAGGTATTGGGTTCCTGCCGTCAGACTGCACGGAAGCCAGGCATGGGTGCCTGGCAACAACCAAAAGGACTCGGCAGCCTGGAAGCTGGGACATCTGTACCCAGCAGTGACAGTCTACGCTGGCACATTGCAGGGTCCCCATTCAATGGCACCACCATCACACACTCACGGAAGATTCTGGAGTATCAGAAGCACCAGAATATAAGTACACGCTGAAATCGAATCATAGTCCCCTGGGAGTCAAACAGCCACTAAACGAACATTTTTAAACTCATTTGAATTACAGAAGGGGGTTGTGGGCGGCACTCCACCAAAGGTTCTCATTTGTTCTGCCTTTTACGGCAGTGACTTGCGAGTGGGACGTGGAGGTCCCAACTGCTACCAGCTGCCCTGCCCCCAGCTGCGGTCACTGAGGGAAGAGATGTGTGCACAGCAGGCGGGGCTCTGAGAAGAGGCTCTGCGATGCCCTCATCCTCTTCCTCACCTACTAACTGGGTAAAGAACCTCCCAGCACCTGGGGGGCGGGGGGCGGACCTGTGAGACGCAGCCCCCGGAGGCTCTGATGCTCCATGTGGAAGAAAGCAGCTGCCAACCAGAGACACCTCTGACTATTACCTGAGTAGAAACCACGTTTCCCGTGTTGGCGGCTGATATTGAAGTTGCTACACGTCACAGAGGCAGCTGCACACACAGGTCAAAGTGAACACAACCAGGCTTGAGCCTAACAGAACTCACTCCCAGAGGAGGCGACAGATGTCACAAAAGAGACATCCAGTTGTGCCAAGTGTTACAGGCACCACACAAAGAGTTGCGTATCGCAGACTCCATCTCTGAGCTACGTGTACTCAGAGTCAGGAACTGGGGATCGTAATTGAAAGGTCAGATTGATGAGATGGGCTCCAGAGATAAGATTTCGATGACAGGTTGATGGATACTTCACGATCAAGGTGTACTTTTAATCATAATCTCATTACTTTACTTCTATGGTGGGACTCACCTTGCAAGAAGAATTTGATTCCGTTTCAGAACTAAGAACGGCCTTTAGGGCCGGGAAAGGGGGAAAGTGCCTGAAGTAGCAGAGGAGGGAGACATAGAAAGAGGTGGGGGGTGGAGAGAGAGAGAGAGAGAGAGAGAGAGAGAGAGAGAGAGAGAGAAAGAGAAATGTGTGAGTGAAGAGATTCCGTAGAGAACAGTTGGGGGGAGCGTCGTGCAGAGGTAGGGGTGAGGCACTTTAATGCAGCGTCTGCAGATCTCTCCCAGGACCAGAAGGAAGCCATCCCCAGCCAATGAGTGTGTCATGGGGAGAAATGAGGATTTAAGCTCAGAGCAAATAGATCCCGCAATGCAGCTTTGTAGACCTGTGGGGAGTTTGGTTCTTAGCCCAGAGAGAGCTTAATAGAAGTCAGTAATGAAACCATCAAGATGCGAGCGTTAAGTACTCAAATGTGCCGTCTCTGCTTTACATTACAAAGGCTTTGTTTCTCTCCAAGCACAACCCAAAGTATACAAGGAATCTGCACTCAAAACAACAAAGGAATCACTTTACAAAAACACAAGTTATATTGTCTAGTTCATTATCCCTTTCTATCGGGAAGGGAAAAATCAAAAACAAGGAAACAGAAATAGTGAAGAGATGGAGGCAAGCGAAACCCCCAAATGTAACTTGAAAGACATGTTGAAACAGCTTTTCTCTAATTGCCATGCAGTCAAAAATATTGCTTTTTACATGATGTTTTTCCCCCAAAATTCAACAGCAGCGATGACCGATTCCTTAGCATGTTTCAGGGCTTTACCAACATTTATTTATTAACCTCATTACACTCCAGCTAGGAATGTAAATAAACCGCAGAAAGCCAAAGCCAAGGGTAATTGTTCGTTACACCCACCTCATCCTGGTGGGGGCGCTAAGAACAAGTCCCAGGGTAATTCTCTAGGGAGAATCCAAGAAAGCCAATTCATGAAATCAGAGACACTAAACTCCTAGCCCTGCTGATACTAGAACCGTGATGACACTATTTCAGTAACACACAGGACAGGTCTTTCAACACCTGCTTTTCTCCTGTACACACATGCACTGACAGCCTGCTGTGAGAAAACCACCCTTCACCGTGTGGTCATTGTCGGGGAAACATGGCACCATCCCTGCAACCAAAAGGCTCAAATATAACCATCATACTCTCTTCCAGAAGTTTCTAAATAAAAAGGGAGAAGCCAAACATTAAGGATTATATACAAAATTACATTATACGTATTTGCCAGAATAGAAAATAACAGTATTTGCATATTTGAAAGTTGCTAAGAAAGTAAATCTTAAACATTCTCATCATGAGGAAAAAAACTGGTACTGTATGTGGTGACAGACGGGTGTTCACTAGACTCACGGTGGTGGGCTTTTGGTGATGTGCACGTATCAAATCATTATATTGTACACCTGAACCAATAAAATGTCACATGTCAACTGTATCTCAATAAAAAGTGAAATAACTGAGTCTAAAAGGAAAGCAGCAGTGTATTTGTCACCAGACATTTTCTGCTTTATAAATCTACATGAAGATTAGAAAACAAAAGGTAAAGTAAGGGTTTTCATTTTTCATATTTTCCAAAAGAAAATATTCCTTCTGAATCTGATAAAGAAATTTAGGACCCCTCTCTGGTCCCTCTCACTCATCTTCCTCAAGCAGGAAGAACATTAGAGAGAAAAGATGCATCCTGCTTCAGTACATGAAACATAACATTGCAGATGAAGAAAGTCAGAAGTGGGAGTTAGAAACCCTCCTGATTTGCTTGTTTCCACTTTCATGGTGTCCTAGGTAAACATTACCTAAAAAAAAGTTAACATCACTTTTGTATCGCAAATGATACATCTGACAGGGATTAATATCCAAAATATAGAAGGAATTCATACAACTCAACATTAAGAAAAAAATAAAAATGCAATCTGATTAGAAAACAGGCAGAGGACCTGAACAGACATTTCTCTAACGAAGACATCCAGATGGCCAATAGACATGAAAAGATGCTCAACGTCACTAATCAGGGAAATGCAAATCAAAACCACAATAAGCTACCTCTTCACTCCTGTCAAAATGGCATCACCAATAAATTAACAAACAAGTGTTGGTGAGGCTGTAGAGAAAAGGGAACCCTGGTGCACTGTTGGTGGGACTGCAAATTGGTGCAGCCACAATGGAAAACAATATGGAAGTTCCTCAAAAATTTAAAAATAGAAGTACTTTATGACCCAGCAATTTAGCTTCTGAGTATCCAAAACAAAAACCCTAATAGGAAATATATGCATCCATATGTTCGTTGCATCATTATTTACAATAGCCAAGATACAGAAGCAACCTAAGTGCCCATCAATAGATGGATGGATAAAGAGATGGTACATAAACACAATGGAAAATTACTTGGCCATAGAAAAGAATGCTATCTTGCCATTTGCAATAGCATGGATGGACCTAGAGGGTATTATGCTAAGTGAGATAAGTCAGACAGAGACAAAGACCCTATGATTTCAGTTATATGTGGAATCTAAAAAAACCAAAATAAATGAACAAACAAAACAAAACAGAAAGTATACGTTACACCTTTTGCCAATTTTTAATGGGTTGTTTTCTTGTTGTTAATCTGCAGGAGTTTTTATATAGTTTAGATATGTACCTATTGTCATATATATGTACTGCAAATATTTTTTCCCAGTGTGTGGCTTGCTTTTTCATCTTCTTAACTATGTCCTTTGATGGTCAGAAATTTTTTATTTTGATGAAGTCCAGTTTATGGTGTGTGTGTGTATGTGTGTGTGTGTGTGTGTGGCTATTGCTATCGAAGAAATCTTTGCCTAGCTCAAGGTTGCAAAGAAATTTACTATATTTTCTCCTTAGAGCTTTATACGATCCATCTCAAACTAATTAAATCAAATGGTGTGAGGTAGGGTTCAAGGTTAAAGGAAAAGAGAGTTTACTATATTAAGATACACAAAGAACAAGCACACGGTTCATCCCAACTGATACATTTTCAGGGGTAGATGTATGATCAGAGAGTGGCGTCTTCTTCCAAAGAGTGAGACTGAGAGCTCTGAGCTAACAAGAAGTTTGCAGAGTTTCCAGCATACTGGGGAAAACGGGTATCCTCAGGTCAATAACTGACAAGCAAGAGGAATCTGCTGGCCATGCAAGATTTCAACCTACCTCGAGTTAGGGGTTTGCCTAGCACTTCAGGAAGTGACCAATGAGTCTCCAGAAGTCCTTGGAAGGTAGCTAGGAAAATAAATGACCAGACTTTGATTTATGCTTGGGAAAAGCATATTACATGTGACAGTGACGTGACACATATGAACCAGGAGACGATCCCAGATGTGGAAATGCAACCAGCAAAAAATAACATACGAGTAATCACCATGGGCTCGATACCTTGGAGGGAGATACAGATACAGTGCATGTGTCTGTGTGTGTCTGTCTGTGTGTGTGCCCACAAACTCTTTAGATAGACTCCTTTAAAAATCAAGAGTTACTTTCGGACATCTGTTGTTGATATTTAATGTCTTCATTAACCTCAGACGACTAATGTAGGTGTGTAGACAACTCTGATTTTGTTCTGCAACATGTTCGACTCTATAATTAATCTCTTCATTCCTGGGAGACTGTGATGGTGCACACCTTCCGTGGACACCACTACCCAGCTTATCTGTACCAACGTTATCACCGCCAAATACTCTGGTTTCTTCTTCATTTCCTTGGGCAAGAACATGGCCGGAGAAGTTAGCAGAAGACCCTCCAGTTTGCTAAGCCATTGTTATGAAGTCGTTCAGAAGCATACAAAAGAAGAACATGACAACATGAGCTGTGAGTACAGTACATTACACTCCTCAAGTATGTTTGACCATCGAACGCCTTATTAACTTCTGGAACAGCATCCCGCACACATTTTCTGAAATGGTGTCCTCCAGAACACACTTTGAAAATGGTGCTCTAACCTAGACCAACCCGGGATACGACCCATGAGCCACCAGCTCCTTCCATCCCTACTTGCCACAGAAATTTTCACTTGCCCTAATACATTATTTTGACATACAACGCTGATGAGGAAAGACACAATAAAATGCATGGTTTTATGCTGAAATTTGATGGGCCTTTCACTGGCCCACAGCAGACTTCTCTGTTCACACCTCATCCGGTAGCCCCTAGCCTAACAGGGCATCAAATTGGGATGTAATTCATCCCTTTTCCCCCTTGAACCTGCTGGAAGAGTTAGTATGTAAATTTCAACCTATTTTTAAGGGTTATTTTCACTCAAGTGAAATCTATCAAGGAAGGAGGGTTATTTTTACAGCACACAGCAACGGCTGATCACCATGGCAACCGGCCTGTGAGATGCAATAAAGCATCCCTCCGTTATCGTAAACACAAAAGGGAAACACTGAAAACTAAAAGAAAGGCAATTACTGTTGAGAAAAGAAACAACACACCATCGGAACATTTGCAATATCGCGTGACTTCACCCAGCCAGACACTATTTCCAACACCAGCCGTGGGGTCCAGTGTCTGGGCTCCACTGGTGGGGACTTCACAGAGGCCGGGCGAACCGTCCTTGGGAGGACCAGGGTGGTTTTCATCGCAAAAGGACAAAACTACACACGTGATGTGAAACCAACATAAACTTTCTCTTCCTTTTCTCATTTCTTAAAACATGAGGTGGGCTTAGAAAACACAGACCTTGGGGAGGAGGAATCATCCCCACATCAGTCTGGTTCTCTTTGGGGGTGTTATCCTGTTCGCTGTGCAATGATAGACAGAAGGGGGGGAAAGAACTGTCTGCATAGATCACAGATATTTTTTTACATATAGCTTTTCCTCTCTTAATTGTCTTTTACTGGGGCTATTGGTAATTACAAGCAGCTGAAAGCAGAGCCACTGTTAAGATTTACTAGAACCTGACTCTGTAAGCTCTAAGGTGCACGGAACTCCCAGGGAGTCCGGAGACGTGGAAGACACATAAATCGAGGAAAGTTAAAAGGGAAGAACTTTTGTGCATATATCGTACATTAGGGTCTTGGGGTCCACAGATGTTTGCACTAAAGACGAGCAGAAGACATGAGGGGCCTGGAACTGTGCAACGAGCTCTGGGTCAAGAATGAAAACATGAAGACACATAAGTCATTGTTTGGAGGGTCTGTTCCCACACCCACGTGGACCTCAAGGGTCCCCAGGACGACCACTTCCAACCGGGCTCTTTGCGGCTGTGGGAGGGTTGTTGTGGCTGCTCCCAGCTGTGACCTTGCTCACTGCTCGGACACCCTTCTCTGGGCACTGGTCACTCGGTCTCAGCACACACCCTCCCTGACGTGCAGCTGCCCTCCCACGGGGTTTCCACAAGGCGGGCAGGAGCTTGCCTTCTAACACCTACCACGCTGAGTGTGGGTGTTTCGACTTGACGATGTTTGCGTAAAGCTGAAGGGAATTCTATCATATGAAACAAGACAGTAAACCTGGCAAGTCATATATAACATTTATAGTCCGAAGGGAAAGTGCCCAGGGTTAAACGCCTCGTGTGTGCAGCTCACTTAGGAAACCTGCCTCCTGCTCTGCAATGCGCTCTGAGCAAAGCACCTTCCTCACCTCACTTTCACCACGCATGGTGCCAGCCACTCCGGAGAGCGCTGCCTCCGTCCTGCTCACCGAGGCTGGGCTCAGTCCCGGATCCAGCCCCCTGCCTGTGTCAGTCCAGAGCCTTGGGCACTGACGCTGTGACAGGTAGAAGGAAGTGAGGAAACCCAACAGGTGTACAGCAGACCAGAGGGAGGCAGCTCCAGGGAGCAAGACGGCACAGAAAGCCAGCGGTGTGCTCGGGGTGGAGGGAGGGCGCAGTTCCTAGTAGGTGTGTAAGGAAGACCGTCCCCAGTAGGTGACATGTGGGGAGGGGAGGAGGCAAAGCACAGAAATGCAGGGACAGGCACATTCTGGATTGAATGAGATTGCAAGGGCACGAGACAGGGTAATATAGGAATTCTAGGAGGTATAGGTCCCGGGAGGCGCGTGTGGCAGGGCAGGTGCGCAGAGAAAGCCGTGGGTGACGGGGTGCGTGGGGCAGACAGCAGCTCCTGCTTGCGCGTGCCTGCAGACACCTGGGTGCCATGATGGGGGCTTGTGGGTGGCACTGTAAGGGTCCGGGTTTTCAGTAGAGGAGTCATGTGAGCTGATCCAGGTTTGAACAGGACTCTGATGTGTGTGTTGGGAGCAGAAGCAGAGAACTCAACCAGGACATGACCGCAATAACCTGGGACTCAGGCCGCGGGGGCCGGACAAAGACGCTGGCCAGCGAAGGAGAGGTAATTTTCTGCTACATGTATATCTGTATGAACCTACACGTCCACAACACAGACTACAGGACTCGGACGGCTTTCTAAACCCACATTTCTGTACCCCGAATCATGACTCAATGGTCACAGCCGGGCGGCAGGAGGTGACCAGCCGTTTGATGGATGCAGAAGAGAAAAGCAATTCAGCAACTTCCTTCACTTACACTGCGCAAATCTGAGATGTGAAGTCACGATGTGCAAAGAAATTCGGTAGCCTTCTTAAGACAGATGCGTCTTCTAAGTGTCGGCAGCTGCACTGGGAAGGGCAGCCCCTCTGCGTTCGGTAGGCGGGCTCAGCTCACTTCAGCCAACACGCTCTCTGGACGCCAAGTTCATGCTAATTCTGTTGAATCTGCAATTCTTTTGTGGTGCAGTGTCTGACAGTCTCAGAAACGGGCAAAGGTCTCTGCGTGGCTTTTGGAAACAAGAAGGAGTGACAAAGCAGTCACAACGCCAGAAGCCCCCCTGGACACCCCAAACAGGACGTCAGAACGAGCGTCTCCACACACATCTGTGATCACGGTGGTTTTACCATGAGGCTTCAGGATGAAAGAGCACAGAGAGCATGTGGAGACGGATTCTGAAAACGGGGTCTTAGTGGGTCCCCCTGGGTCTCCACTGTCACCGTGTGCACTGTGTACAACACAGCAGGAAGTCACTGAGGTTTCTGCATCGCTACAGAATGAAGCACAGAGACCTTTCTAGTAATTGACTGCCCACTGAACGGAATTACAAATGATGCTTTGCAGTCAAAATGAAAGGCATTATGTATAATCAAAAATAGAGGAAAGAAGAAAATTCCAGGGGCCTGATTCAGAGGGACACCCCTAGAATGGGCATGCGCCCCATGTGGGCTCCGGTCTTGCTCTTCCCCTGAAACTCGTGCAGTGGTAACGACAAAGGGATTCCTTAGCAGTAAGTCAGAAGAAGGTGCCAGCAACTCTGGACTCAAGACACCAGGTGGCCGTGACTAAGCAGCAGTTGCCGCAAGCGGAAGAGCAAACGGTCCCTTTCTGTCTGGGGGGCAAGGATTTTGCCTTCTGTGTGGATGAAATGACAGATGTGTGGTCTGAAACGGCCCGACACATGCCCAGTGAGGGACGAGGATTAGCAGACAGGTTGTAAGTGACCAAGAAGCCATCATACGGGAAACATCACATTTTTGATGACTCCGTGAGATAGGAACTGAAAGTGACACATTGCGATCAGTACTGGCCGAAAACAGGTAAGAGAGTGAAAGAAGTTCTACCTGAGGGCCCACGCACACAACTTTATTCCAGAGACTGCTGGTCAACCTGTGCCTCATCAGCCTAACTCGCTCTGGAAGGAGACAGAACTGTGAAGATGATGCAGCCATAGCCACTTGTTTCACCTCCCAGGACATACAGACCAATTTCTAGGACGGCCCGTGGCTCCCGTGCTCTAATGTGGTGACAAAGTGAGTGCCTAACGCTCTGGGTGAATATACTCAATGTTTTGAGGTTAAGATATTAGCTTTTTTTTTTTTTAAAGAATCTAAACTATGGTGTAAACATTTTAATCACCAAAATTTCACTTTCTGTCACTGACTGATTTTTATCATTTAAAGACGGATTACCCATTCTTTGAAACAGTGTAGAACCAAAATACCGCAATGATAACAAGGATAAATACTTTCCAGAGTTCACGGACCCCGAAGGCTGAAGCAGGAAGCCTTCCCGCTCTTTAGTGCGATGGGGTCGTCACTGCCAGCACGGTATTTGTCAAGTGCTAAGAAAAGTCTCTCAATTTCCAGGTCTTTGTTGGATCGGAAGCCCCGCCCTCTCTGACGAAACCACCAACCCACGCTTACTGTTCACAGCAACCTACACGCGAGAACTAGCATTTTTACATTAATACAAGAGTAAGCAGAGATGTGAAAATTGTACTAACTTACATACTGAACGAGCCACAAATTGGTGTGGCTCTTAGTCACCTGCCTCTTCTGCTGTCCCCTAGTAAAGAGCCCAGTAGAGAGTCACTTTAGTTCATAAACACTGTCTCAGTTCATGAATAAGTCACTAAGTTCCAAAACTTCTTTCACGACAAGTCTGCCCACGACAGGCCCTCTATGCTGTTCGCTTACAGAGCGAGGGGGGTGGTCGGGTCTTCTGTTTTCCAACCTTGAGCATGTTCTCTTCCCTTGCCTGACATGGTTTTAGCCACTCCGGGGGCAGAGAGACTGAAGAAATAGTCCCAGGAGGACAGGAGCCTGCAGCTGGCTTCTGGGCTCGGGGCTTTCATGGGCAGGACTGTCCCTCGGGTTTTTCACAGGCACCGCTCCCCTGGAGAGGTGGTCTGGCTGCAGCGCCCATGCCCTGGACCTTCCCTGAGGGGACCTTTCCTCTCCCCTCACCCCTGCTTCATTCCACACCCAGAATCTCTCACTGCTGTCCCCAGGATATCTTGATCAGGACATGAAATGTCCCCCCGGTTGGTGGCTTTCCTACTCTGGGCCACATCTGTTCCACCAAACACTCCTATGGTACAGCCACCTGTCTGGAAAGCTTGCATTTTGCTCTGGCCCCACACGTGGGTTTTCTGTGTCGACTGCATCTTGGTTTCTTGGCAAAGCTTCACTTTGAACACTTGCCATGATTTCCAACAGGACCTGCCCTGTACCTCATGACGACGAACCTCAGCAGACTGTCAGGGCGCCCTGCTTCTCCTGCGTTTCTCCAACCAGTTCATCTTCTCTATTCTATGCCTCTTCCACCATCCCAAACAACCATAGTTCAGTGCTACCTCATTCTCACCGAGGACATTCCTCCTTATTTCACTGAGAAAACACAAGCCATCGAACGAGCACGTGCACATTCCCATCAAGTGTTTCCACCCGCTTTTGACCAATCGAACACTTAATCCCCCAACCATTACAGGCACACACTTGCCCTGTGCTCCTCCAAAACCAGTGCCTCCAGTTAGTTCCTGGACCGCTACCTGTCCACTTCCAAACGGCACTGCTCTTCACTGTCCCACCTCTCACCTGTGCCATCAACATCTCCCCTTCTCGTTAGTCTCCCTTATCAGCAAACACACACTCCACCTCGATGTACAGCTGCATATTTTTACTCCCCTTTGCAGGAAAACTCCTTAAAATGGTTTTCTACACTTCCTCTCTCTCTCTCTCCTCCTTCCATTCTTTCTTCAGTCAACTTTCATTCCAATAAAACTGATGTTAGGAGGGTCACCAGTGGCCATGCCCCGCAATTATTGTAACTTGACCTACAGGCATTTGGCACAGATCATGCTAGTCACGTAAAGGCCTTCACATCACACTAGTCACTTGGCCCTGTGACGTCAGTGTGCCTGGCTCTCCTCGCCCACTGGCTGCTCCTTCTTTTTCTTCTCACCCTATTTAATTATGACCTCGGGCAAGATACTTAACCTTTCTGAGTTTCCTCATCTGCAAAACAGAATTAGTAACAATAGCTGACTCAGGAGACTGTTTTGAGGACACAAGGAGCGAGTACATTTAATTAAAGTTCCTAAATAATGTCTGGTACTACGTACGTGTTAGCTTTTGTCATTGCACCATCGTCATTATGACTGTCACCCTGACCACTTCATGCTGCAGTGCCCCCAGGGCTTGGTTCCCGAACCTCTTCATTCCCCCATGTGCCTCATTTCTTTAGGGATTTCATCAGCTTTATGACTCTAATTACCATGAAGAGCCTGGTAATTCCCAATGACGTGTCTGCGTCTTCTCTCTCCTCCAAGCTCTAGACTCGTATGTATAATATATAATGTCCTATTCAATGTGTCCTCTTGATGGTCAATAGCCATTTCAAGTAAATTTCTGATTTTCTCCCTAAATCTGTACCTCCCATGAGCTGTAGTATTTCAGGAAATTACAATTCTATTCCATTTCTTGGGGCAAAACCTTGAACTTTTCATAGTGGCCTCTCCATCTATGTATTTTGAGAGCTATAATTTGCTTTAGAATGTGAAGTGTAGTCAGTAGGACAGTATGAATATTCCAGGGGTGAAGCTTGAATTTGAGGGGTGCTCAGCTCTCCAGTCCTGGCCTCGTCACCAAACGTTGTATCAGCGAGAACCTCACTGCAGGTGTGGCCACCGCAAGCCCTTCAACAGGACACTCTTGTCTCATTGGTCAACTAACATTTGCTGATTAGCATACGGGATGTCCAGGTTTTTACTGATGCAATTAGCAACCTATGAATTAGCATGATGACGTTAGAAATGGGCTCTTTCGTGAAATTAAAGCATTTAACATACAAATATTGGCTTACACAGCTTAGAGACTCTCCCTACCCTTGCATGTAAATACTCGTCCGAGGCCCATGTTCTGAGGCTCTTAGCGACGGTCCCCTGAGGTTGGATCCCCAGTGGCCTCTGTCCAGCCAGTAATTTAGGATTTCTGAGAGCCAGATTCTGGCCGCGGCACACAGAATCCTGCCTCCTGCCCTGGAAAGCTGCCACTTCTATCTAGAGTTAATTTTGCTCATAGCATGTGAGAGCTGACTTCATTGAATGTGTCTAGGTGAGTCCATGAACGATTTTGTGCCTCTTGCCAAAGAACGTGTGGCCGATCCATCAGTATGTCACAGCGCTGGGTCTGCCACCTTTGTTCATCGTCACCAGGTATTTTGTTGTGAGGCTGTGAGGAAACGGCTCTTCCCTCACAACTTCGGACATTTCCTGTGGCTACAATGACCTACTGAGAAGGACCGAGCCAGCTCGGGTCAGCTGACAACACTCCTCTTCCCTTGCACCCACACTGAGCCCGCCCACCGACACCCACCGACACCCCCTGAGCACCAGGAAGCAGCGACCCTTCACGGCCGTAGCTCCAGTGCTCACAGCTGTGCCCGGCACACGGCGCGTCCTCCATACACGTCTGTTGCTAAATAAAGACTTCACACTCGGAGGAAATGGCACTTAATGTTTCAGTACTGTTGTATTTTCATTCATTTGAAAAGTGGTCTTGAATCATTTTTAAAAACATTTTCTCAACTGTGATTCCATGTGTGCAGCAAACATCCCGAGGCAGACCACAGAAACTCTGAGCGTCACAGGCAGTCACCTAATTCCACAAGTAGAAATAGTTCCCAAATTCACCTGCAACCCTCAAGCCCCCCCCCTCACCACCATGCTCTCCCCCTCCCCACAGAAAGAAACAATCATCTATTTCTTCTCTCCCCTCGTCTGCTCTGTGCTGTGAACCCTCTGGCCTGTGGGGGGGGAAGGAGGGGAAGGGGGGACTCTACCTGCCACGTCCCTGTCAGTGGCTGTTCCCCCAGCTCCACGAGACCCCAGAAGCCCTGAAATGCCCTCCTGTACGGACCGGATTACTTTCGTGGACAAGTACTTCGTGCAGAATGTAGAGAAAGGGGGACACAATGAGCGGACATCGAGGGATGGTTTTCTTCCCCTGTTATTTTTAGAAGGAGGCCATCGAGCTCTTGTTTTCAGGTCCCTCCAACTCACTCTCTGTCCTCAAAACAGCAAAATGGCCCCAGTGCTTACAGCCTTGCTCTGTCGAATCCCATGGTTTACAGATTAGGGATTAAGGTGGGAGTTAAGAAAACCTTAGGCTGACACCCTCTGCCCCGCAGCCTTGGGGGTGCAGAGGGGGAGGGGCAGTTTGGGAGGGGAGTTGAAGGACCCCGTGTGGTCCTTGCCAGGTCTAGGGACACACACAAAAGATAAAAAAGAGAAGAAAAACGAGCAATAGCTGAGGAAGCTGGTGTGTGTGGGGGGGAGGAGCTGGGGAATGAAAACGTGTGCTTGAGATAGAAGAGGAAACGGAGTGAAAGAGGGAAGGCAGGTTATCTCTTAAACTGTAATTCTACTCCCCAGACTCCGAGCAGGATTTGACAACTGAAGCTTCCACTTTTGTTTCCCCCTCTCCTCTTTCCTCTTTCTCGTTCTGGTTGCTCCACTTTCTTTCTTTCTGCCAAACTCCAAAACGGTGACTAGACACTAGAGTGAGAGGTAGGACTCTCTTAAGTTCTTGAGGTTGACAATTCCAACTTTGATTTAAGAAAAGAGAGACAGAGGACATAGTCAGGGAAAACGCCATGCAGAAAGTCGGGGCCTGTAAGCGCACAGGACAGCCGAAGACAGACCAGGCCCGTGGGCTCGGCGCTGGCCGTGCCCCATCCCCACCAACATGTCCGACTCCTACAGAAATCTGCCTCGTTTTTTCTACCGGCAGAATTTAATCCTAACTTCTAGGGAGAACGTTTACGGGACAGAAACACAGATGTGACGTCCTTGGTCCTGGTCCCAGCTCCCCAAACACTAGTCACGTGGCTTTGGTGCATGTCACTCACCTTAAATTGTACTTACTATTCTTAAGCCTCTTGTCCATTGAGTTTCCATCTCCATCTCCCATTTTGGCCATTCCAACAGAGAATAATATTCAGTGTCACGGGATGATTATATGTGGAAGCCACTTATCTATGAACGGGGCGCCCTCTCACAGTATTTTATCCAAATCATATATGATAATGTATATTAAGCACTTTGAAAACTAAAGCACCAGCCAAATGGTATTATCCATTCCTCTCTCCCTGCTCCCGCGTTTCATCCCCTTGTCCGTCCTGCCCAGACGAGCACTAACGGATGTGACTTCTATGAGCAGCTGTAAGTCCCTTTCCAGAAACGCCACTGTAAGTGGCAGTTATGACGTCAGGTTTCAGCGGCTGGCTGCCCAGCTCAGACCTGTTTAACTCAATTGTCATCAATGGTAATCACCTTTCTTTCCTGGAAAAACCGCAGGGGTGATGCTGTATCAGCAGCAAGATGGATAATAAAAGACAGAGACTGGAGAGGAAGGAGGGAGAGAGCAGGGCCTTGTATGTTAATAGGCACTGAGAGCCGATTTGGCTAAGACTGAGGCTGCCTTCCAGAGAGAGACGGTCTCTCTTTTCCCTCCCCTCCTCCTAACTAGAGAAGCGTGTCCAGGAAATGAAACCAGCAGGCCAGGCAAGACCTTACCTGGGGGACAGGTGACTCTATTCAATAATTAGGTGATAAAATCAATAAGATTATGAAACGGGCTATTGGTTCTAAAATAGTCAGATCTCACCTGTTCTTTGGGGATTTATAGTTCTATCCAGAGAGCATTCATTCTCATTAGGACAATTAAAAAATGGGGTAATTTTACATGTTGGAGAACCTGAAGATATATCATGATTCCAAGATCTAAATTTAAAATATTGAAATTGCAATCGAGTCACTTACTAACGCAGTCACTGAAATCCACCCAGTTTAAATGGCGTTCGTCTTGCCTTCCGACCGCATGTTTCGTGAGGAAATATGAAATCAGCCTTATGGAAAGCATAAAAGGTCAGACTTAGATGTCTCAGGAAAGACTTCCCCTGAAGACTTACAAATGTGATGCTAAAAGTCTTAGAGAATTTGTCTGCGTAGTCAGCTGCACAAAGGTGCTTCCTTAAAAGCTTCGGGCAGAACGCAAGGCAAACCATCTGCTTCTCCGCACTGTGCTTAGGCTGATGCTTGTCTAACGTCCACGGACCCCGGCAAAACTGAGCAGCCCATGCAAAGCCACCACAGGGAGGCCGGTGTGACTGGAGCAGCCGACAAGGGAGGGACAGAAACACAGGGGACAAGGTCAGAGAGACAATGGGAGCCACACTACATGGGGCCTCACGAGACACTGCAAGGCCTTTGGCATCCATTCTGAAGAAAACGGGGCGCTCTGGAGTGTCTGTGCAGTGGAGCAACCTGAACGGACTTCTCTGAACAAGAAAAAAAATCACTTCATCGCGAGGGTGATCCGAGGACATAGGAGGCCACGCCGGGGCACCGTCGGGGGGCCTGCAACATGCAGGAAGCCATGTGGGAGCCTTGGGCTGCGGAGAGGGGCCGGACGCAGCAGAGACGCCCGGAGGGGGAAGAGCTTGGACAGTCGCCTGGAGCTCTCCTGGGCCGCACGAAGCTGGCCTCCCTCCCGCCTCTGTTCCCCTGTCATTGCCCATCTGGAAGGAGTGTGAGGCATTATCCACCTCCACCTCCTAAGGAGAACTCGGGGCACTCCGGAGGACTGACTGAAGGACGCACTGGGGTTCTCGACGGCTCACTTCTCCAGCCGGATACGGAACTGGAGGGAAGCCACGCCCCTTAGGCGACAGCCATGGACATGACCTGTATAGAGAGGGGCCAGGTATTTCAAGGTCAACCACACGTGCCTCCTTCACGGGGGTCGACCTGGGGACCCCAAGCATGGCGATACCTGTCTGCTGCTTTGCCTCGTGAGCCACCCATTTGGCGTCTGTTTGCAGCCATCCTGACAGAGGGCACCTGCCCACCATGGTGAGTGCAGTCAGGTGGAAGGTGTGCTCCCCACCCAGCTGCCCGAAGCCCATGCCAGCCATCTGGAGTCACCAGAGCATGACTGCTCCAGCTGGGTGGGTGAGGACGTGCTCCGGAATAGGGCTGGGAACTAAGGAATGTGCAACACTCGGGCAAGAGGACCGGGTGCTAGTATCAGTCAGGACGTCTGAGATCTGTCCCCTCCTCTCTGGTAGGGACCACGAGAATATACATACAGTAATTTCAGCAAACGTACTAACCACACGTGAGGCATACAGACAGACGGATGACAGATAACACACATCCCTGACTTAAGGAACTCATATTCTGTCTAAAATATGTATGGCAAATATTACTGTAAAATGCACGGGAAAACGTTGTAGGGGCAGAGATAAGGGTGGGACTAATGCTACCCAGCGGAAGTGAGTCACGTCCTGTTGTTTGAAGACAAAGTAGAGTTTTCCAGCAGACAATGGAGACACATTCCTAGTTAAATATGCATTTACAAGCTTACATAGGCAAATATGAAAATGGACGCCATACTTGGCAAATGATGAATAAAATATTTTAACCAGAAAACAACATGCAGGGCAGAGTGACTAGAGATTTTGCTTGTTAATAGGCTGTAAATAGCTACGTTAGTGGGTAAGAAATACAAGCCCATAAAACATCTTATTTCTTCTTTATCAACAGAGTAACATTACGATTTTATAAAATAGGACGTAAATGTGGTCAGAATCTGGACGTGGACTTGAGTCGTCTCTCACCCACATCTCCTCCCTTGACTTGTTCTTATTTCATCCCCTCGTCTACACACCACCGCTTTCATATCTCCCTCCACATTTTCCTCTATCTTCTCACACCAAGATAGAAATAATGACACAATGGACATCAATTAGACTTACAAAGACCTGAAAGTATCCCTTTGTTTGGCCAACACGTGGGAGTTAGGCCTTCATGGACATGGGTGACACTAAAATTCTTTTCAACTTTGATGCAACGTGTAAACCAGTGACTAGTTTTCATTTTAAACCCGTCACATGAAAATATTAGCGAATTCTCTTGACAATTAATGCTTCTGGAGCTGCACTTCTCCCTCCAGAGAGAGACAATCCCTATGCACTCATTGCTTCTTGTATTTTTCTTCTTTTCCAAGATAGTTCTCTGAGTGAAGAAATTCTGGGTTTATTATTGTTGCTGTTGTTGTTTTAATTTCTATGGGCAGAGGATCAGGTAGAGCTAAACAATCAATAATTTCTTGGCTATCGTAAAAACGTCGGGAAGAAGTCCATTCAGATTCTGTGGAACGAGGGGGATGAGAGGCCTCCTTCTGCAGTGCAGTGAAGACCCTGAAAGAAGCACTTCTAAGCACCAGGAGACCTGGCCTGTCACCAGCCAGACTTGTGACATTTGACAAGGTGCTTCAGGCTTCTTGACACTGTTTTCACTGAACATGAGGGTCTGATTTAATTCCACTTAACTGTTCCTACAAATTCAAAACATAACTCCGTACATGGTTTCTCCCTGTGTAGAACTTCCAGCTACTGCCCGCTGCTCCACAGGGGCCTCCAAAGCACCCCTGCCCGTCTGATTGCCCCAGGAATGTCCCTCGTCCAGATCACAAAACACCCGGTCTGGATCATTTACCAGCTGACATAAGCAAACCCGACCACTACCAAGCGTGAGTTCCCGGTCACTGGCAACACAGTTTTGAAAAGCTGGATAAATAGCAAAGCGAGAGGGAGAGAGGGGAGGGTTGATAGGTGAGAGAGAAATTGAGATCCGAAAGGGATAATTCCTGCTTCGGTACTGAAGTTTGCTTTTTCATAATTTGCCCTAATGGCTCACCCAAGCATTGAAAGGTCAGAGATTCTTATCTCTCAGTGAGGTGACAACTCCATTTATCACTCAGGCTAATGTAAATGTGTTGGGCAACTTCAACAGGGGGGGCAGAGTCTTTATTCTACCCTCTATATTCTTATTCTTCTTTTCTTTTGGTTAATAAGTTTTTGTTGAACAGAGAAAATATACATGTTATTGTAAGTCGTGTAAAAGGATTTCGAATGATCTCTTTCATGCTGAATTACTAGGCAGTCAATTAAGACACGAGCCCATCTCCACCACCTCCCACAGGAGGGAGATGAGTGACAGGGCTGAGTCACAGCAGGCGGGATTCACAGAGTCTCCTCGCCGAGAGACAGGAATCGTGTGCTATTTCCCCAAATAACTTTTCCTACATGTCCCCAGGTAGTTTCTGGAGCAGCAGGGCTTGGTTTCCCCCTGTGGACAGCATTCCCACGTCTCCTTGGCTGACTGGGTTTGTAAAACACAGGGATCCTAGGGTTTTTAAAAATCAGCCCGCGTTTTCCTTAAAGGAGCTTTCAAGTCCTGTGACCATCCATCCTCAAACTAGTTCAATTGAACCCTCCCTGAATACACATTCCTTTTCTATAACTGTTTTTTATGTCCTAAGATTATGCTACATTGTTCATAATTGTCTTACACCAACAGGAAAAAGAAGGGAATGACAGAATATTCCTGCAGACGTGCGGTGCCGCCTGTTCCTATGCCCTGCACCCCCGTCGGCAGGACCAGGGCTTGTTTCCTAAGCCACTTGCTCTGTCCGTAAGGAGCAGACCCAGCACAGGTGTCATCGGGTACCTAACCCACTCTCCCCGTGTTTGCTGCGGACCCAACTGCGTTACACCACCAGCCTCACTACACCCCACAGTGACGTCTGAGCCATCACAGCACTAATGAATAGCTATAATAATAACAAAATAATAGCAATAGCGGCACGACAGGACACGTCCACTGCCTACCGGGGCCGTGCTCACAGCTTCAGACACTATGACACTTCATCCTTAGAACCGCCCTTGAAATACACGCTATTTACAGATGAGGAAACTTAAGACCAACAAAGGCTAATCTTCCAAGATCACAAAGCCAGTCACCGCAACTGCTGGGAATTTAATTCCGTCTCTGACACCAACCCCCTGTTCTTGTTATTACAACACAGTTGGTCGCACTTGAGTTCTGACCTCTCCGTGACTCATAAGATTAATTTTACAGGTATCAGAGAGGGTAAGTACCACGTATCGTAAGTCAGTATTGTCTGAAATTTTTATTCGTGTGTGTGTGTGTGTGTGTGCGTGTGCGTGTGCACATGAACACCAGGATTTCTCACAGTCAAAAGCACTGAGAGCCAGTATATTATATTGTGCTTTTCTACATCGTATTAACCCCTTGAGGGTGGGGACTCCGTATTGTCCACTATTGTAGCTCAAGCTCATAACTGATGTAAAAATATTGTTTTGCTGGATATGGCTGTTTTATAAGCAAAACGCCGTTCTATTGTTAACCCGGTGGAGAGGGGCAGGGTTGCACCTGAGTGGTGAGTGGCAGTTACCACACGTGCCTTCCAACCAGGAGGTGGGAGTGCAGAGGCCCAGGCGTGCCGAGGACGAGGCTTTCTTCCCACGGTGCTGGCCTTGAAGGCGGTCCAGGTGTCCCAGCTGGGCTGCTGGGCCGGGAGTTCCCAGCCCGCTTCCTCGGGTGGTGAGAGCTTCTGGTGGGAAGTGGAAACCCAGGGAGGGGAATGTTTGCCCAGGGCACTGACTGCTGGACCCGCACCATAAATATCTCGGAACAGCCACGAGCAGGAAAGGGCCTGATGGCCCAGGAGCAGAGCGCCTGGCTTTACTAACTGGTCTGCATTCCGTAACTCTTTTATTTTCTGTGTTCTCTGTTATTTTCCCGTTGCACGGTGTCTGCTGTTGGAAATTTCCAGTACTTCAAATCTGCCTTTAGGAGCCAAAGCAAAGGAAGGAAGAAATTGTTGTCCCCATTGTTGGTTTGTTATCAAAATAGCATCAGTTGTTTCTTTTTCTATGTCTTACCATGTTCTTCATAAGAAATTAAGAACATGCAGAAACGTGCAAAGGAGGTGTAAAAGTTACTAGAATTCCCATACCGAGAACACTACTGTAAACATGCTGGCATATTTATTGAGGTTTATTTTTATCTGTTTGCGTGAAAATAGCCTTGTAAGGTCATACTCTGCACAGTTTTGTATCCTGCTTTTCTCTTCACGTTGACTTCCAAGCATTTTCAAGTATTTACTCTTGACTTTAAACAGTCTCTAAAAATATGATTTTGGAATTCTGTATAGTATTTTATTGTCGAGTTGTATCAAAATACTTTTTAAAAATTCACTTATGTTTAAAACATACTGCTTTTGACTGGGAAGGAGAGGATTTTGTCAATCCTCATGCTTTTCCAGGTAGATATCCATCTTCTCTTCCCTGAAACCGTCGTCTCCTCCCCGTCCTCATGCGCAGTGGAGAACCTTGCTTTTTATTTCATTAAAAATATAGACCTCAGACGAGAACGTCAGCAAGCCCCGCCCCCACCACCATGGTACGTATTTATTTCCTGGAACCTGCCTACCTTTCGCCTGTTAATATAGAACTCTTTTTATTCCTATTTTAGACTCACCCCTCCACCTGTGAGCAAGACTGCACACCCTCTTGCTACTCAAGGATGTCACTCTGGCAATTCCCCACTGGCCATTCCACATGGTTTTTTCTCTCTCCTAAGTCATCCCTGTCTTGTTTAATAACAAAGCTGGGAAATACAATTATTTCTATTTACAGACACAGAAACAGAGGCTAAGTCAATGCCAGATTGGGACCTCATCCTGACTTTATCACTATCTCTCTCCCCGTTGCATCAGTTTGCTTTTGCTGCATAATAAGCATTCCCACAATTTAGAGTCTTGAAATAATATCCATTTATGTTGCTCATGATTCTGTGGATTGTCTGGGCAGCTCTTGTGTCCAGGTCAGCTCAGCTCTTTTCTGCTGGGCTCACTCAAGCCTCTGCAGTCACCTGGTCGACCAGATGGTGGCTTCATGATCCAAGATGGCCCCACTCACGTGTCTGCCTGGCAGCAGGCTGTTGACCGGGCAGCCTGGTTCTTCTCCAGCAGGCTAGCTTGGGCTTTTCACATGTAATGGTCTCAAGGTCCTGAACACAGTGAGAGAGGCTAAGTCCCCAAACACAAGAGCTTATGAAGCTTCACATTTGCTAAGATGCCAATGGTCAAAACAAAACATGCTATAAAATGTATGTTGTATGGAAAGACATAACTGAAAAATAGGCAGCTGAAAGAGAGGGAGAGACGCCCTGACACTTCTTATGTTTACAGGTCTGCAGACAGAGACACGTCATTACTTTAGTAACTTCTCCCATAGATATTGTAAATATTTTAATATGTAATCGGTATTCTGAATGTTAACATTTCTGTCCTCTTCCTGAGATGGAGGGCCAAACGGAGGTAGCCAGTCGGCTACAGATATGTCAGTGAGCCCAGAAGAAAGCAGCTGCGTGCCTAGGAAGCTGACCTGTTGTCATCAACACAGGCGATAAGTGAGGTCTAGAATCGTTATCATGTCATTTACTGAGTTTAGGAAGCGGAGTCCTGCCAACACTGGTATCGGGTTTCCTAGGATGGGGGTAAGGATTGGTGAGAGCAAACGTTCTGTATAAACTTAATCGACTCAGGTAGCATCAGCAGGGTGGCAGCAGACAATGCTTTTCAGTCCTATTCAAACTAGGTTCTGGTCCAGGCTCCTGTGAGTCAGAATCTCCCTTTTCCTCGACAGTCAGTTGCATAGGCTTCCAACTGATTCAGGAGACGATGAAGGGGAGACACGGTCAGAGGTAATACAGGTCCTCTCAGGGGACCTCGTCTATTAAATACTGACTGATACTGACAGACTGACTTAATACTTCTTGGAGCCTATACCTTTTTTTATGAGATAGAAATAAAATACATACTTTCCTGAATGATTATGAGACTAATACGTAAAGGGTGGCAAACAGATTAAGCACTCAGTCAGCAGTGTAATTAATATTGCCAGCTAATACGGATCCCGTTTCTCTCTCCTCTCAGCTACCTAGTTTGGGTAAGTTACTTATGTCCCTAGACCTCCATTTTCTTTTCTGTGTAATAAACATCCTGGTAGTTTGGGAGGTTCAGAGAGTCCCCCAAATCCTTTCAATTGAGCACAAATACTGTAACGAGGCGCCATGGCACGTCATTTCTCCTGTGCCCTTGAGGGCGCTGTGGACCAGTGTGGACCGGTTACTGATGTACGTGCACTTGCCCTAGATCGTGGGAATCATGCTCCTTGAGACCATCTGGAGCTTTTGAACCAGGTGAAGGTGGGCGGAGACGAACGGCCGAGGTCCACTTGTCACCTACGGTCCCTGCTGGCAGCTTTGCACAGACGTCTCTATGTTCCAAACAGGAAACTAAGTGCCCCCCTTGTTTCAGTCGGAGACATTTTCCTACATGTTCCTCAGATGAAGGGCGACGTCCCTCCAACTCTGCAGGGCTCTCCGCCAACAGTCTCTCTTAGCGGACGCCTCCCAAGTGCCCTGTGTCATAAGCGGTAACCTTCACTTTTAAACTGAAAATCACCTGGATTCAGTTATCTTATCATCATTGTTGGCCAATTATTCACACATACACACACGCACACTCGCACGTACTTCTGACTGAGGAAGGCTGATGAGGACACCGTGCTTTCACGCTGGTGTTGTCATTGGTACCTGGAGGTCCCGGCATGGTGAAACCTTTCAGAGTGACAACCAGGACTGGGAAATGTGCCTCCCACAGGGGGTGCCCCTCTCAAGCAGCACCCCCTGACATCTCCCTGGCAACTGAGGTCTGGGGTGCCTGGAAAGTCCTGCACAGTTGCTACAAACACCCCAGGGCTCCGGTAATTAGAGCCAGGTTGAGCTGTCGCTGGGGGGCAGCCAGCTTCCTCAGGGAAAACCCCCGAAAGGCAACCTGGGGCACCCCACTCCCTGTGCCTCTCAGCCCGCTGATGGATGCACCCACTTTGCCCACTTCTGCGGACGACCAGCACTGAGCCTCGGATGTGTACACAGTGTGATGGTCACATGGCTTCCCACACGTCTGTGACAGACCCGGTTTCAAATCCTGTCCCTCAGCTCCAGGGGCTTGGATACATCTGACAGTTTATCGTGGGATCTGTTTTCATTTGTTGCTGTGGTGGGAACAACATGGGGATTTTCAGAGCCGGTGGCTGCTGAAGAAAACACAATTTGGGGGGAAATGAATTGTCTGCTGCCCTCGGTTTACCACCAAAGATGGGCCGAAACTTCTCCTAGAAAGGTCAACCACCTCTGCTACAGAACGCGTCTATCAACATGTAGAGTTTCAGTTTTCTGGATCACTCAAGAAAGTTGCTTCTATCTGCTCAGATTACAGGTTTGATCGCTGGAAGCACTCGCTCACTACTATTGTCAACCCTCTGTGGCTTCCATCCTTTGTCCCTTCCCAGGAAGCCCCACACTGCCCATCTACCATGTACTTTGCTCCTTCACTGTAACAACCGCTCTGTTTAGGAAAACGATATAACCCCCTGGTTGGGAGCACCGCCACCTCGTGGACCCCTTGTCCTTCATCAGTGCCCTTCCCCACTTCCCTCAGGGACCATTCCTAACCTTCTCCCTCTTCTCCAGCTGCCTGCCCGTCCATCACTGTCTTTACTCTCAGCAGCTGAGCTCTTGGACAATGTCCTCCGGAGACACTAAGACACCTGAAAGGAGCAGCTTAGACTTCTGTGCAGCTAGCTGCAAAGGATCCGAGTGAGAACGCCTACAGGCTCCCTCCATCACGTCTTCTTCTCCTGCATTTTAACACAAGCTGACCAGAGGATTCTGAGCAGTGTGTTGACCTTGCTCCTGTTTTATGGAATGACCCTGGGGCTGCATTGAAAGGAGAAGGTAAGGGGGCAGGTGTACACATGAGGAGGTGACTTAGCAGTGGAGAGACAGTGAGTGGTTAAATTCTAGAGAAGGTGCAGCTGAAAATGGGCTGCAGACTTATTTGTTACGTGTGAGAGAAGCGTCCAACGTGAGGCCAAGGTCTTGTGATCTGAGTCAAATCTATCAAACATTCTTCTGACTGGATCTCTTGGATACTTCTGACATCAGCAGTCGGCCCCAACCTATTTACGTGGTACCAGCGACGTCCTTTCCCTCTGATTCTCCACCCACTCCTATGCTTTCCTCTGAGTCCTTTCTTAGCCTCCTCCTCTGCCTCTGCTCTTTAAGAGGCTCCTTCAGAATCCCGCGTCAGCCCACGGCTCTTCCTTTTCTGCACATACGCTGGTCTGCTTTCATTAAGACCATGTGCTTTTGATCACCACACAACGTACCCATGTGAACAGTAACTCAGACTTCAACATTTCCTGCAGAACTTCCTGTTGGCTACACCATCTGATGTCCTCCTAGGTACTTGGGGCTCAAAAACTCACAACAAAACTCACAGTTTTCTGCCACTCCCCACAGACTTGCAAGTCTTTCTACATCCCGTGTCTCCATCCCCCCAGTGACTTAATCCCAATACCAGGCAGCCATCTGACATTCCTCCCTGCCTATTACCCTCCCAGCCCCAACAACTAAGGGCCACTGGCTTTACAGCCTAAGTATTTCTTGAATCTGTCCCTCCAGCTCCAACTTTACTCGTGTCACCTTGACGGCCCGTCACACTCCTTCCTGCTGACCTAGTGCAATTTCCTTCTGATTGGTCATTCTGTGCGCTTCCCTCGCAGAACCCAACCTGCATCCCACTCCTGCATGACTGACCTAACAATTATGATCTTGTCACTCCTCTGCTGAAAAGCGTCCGATGGCTCTTTGTCATTCACAGCATAAAGCAGAAATTCTTCAGCCTGCCACTTACGGCCTCCATAATCTGGTGCCTATTTACTCTGATATCTTTTTCCATGTCCTGCCTTGAATTTCACGCTTAAACAATTCCAAACTCTTTGAAGCTCCCCCCACAGTTTTCTTCCTTCTCTTATGAATACAACTTCCTATGTTTGTAAAGCCTCTTTCTTCCCTTTTCACCCACTACTCACTGACTACTTCCTTCGCATTCTGCTTCACGACAAAGCAAATGTAGACTTTAAAATAAAAAACATTTAAATTAATTTTTTTCCATTTACTAGACATATGATTTTTAAAAGGCAGTTTTTTCATTTATAAATCAAGGAGAATGAAACCTACTTTGGAGAGTTGTTATCAGATTGAGATTAAGTGTTTAAAGTGTCGCACTCACTAAGAGCTTACTGACTGGTAAATGCCATTGTTGCTCTTGTTATTATTAATATTATTAGTCTCCTGAAGTAAGGCTTCCTTCAACTACAGGCTCACATACTACCCTCATCCACACACCCTGGACACACCACACTGCGACATACAGACGCTCTCTAGATGTGTTATTGCTCTTACCACCAAACTGTATACATTTATGGCAAGCAGACCGATATTTCTCGATGTTCCGTGATGTCCATTCTTCACTTCTCCCTTTACCGTCTGAATCCCTTACGTTTAGCTGTGTATTCTGCTTCCCAGAGAATGGTAACATTTCCCAACTCCTTTCTCTTATTGCCTCATGCAAGCACCCCAAGACTTAGTAGATCAAGACAATAGTTTTATTATCCCTCACATTTTTGTGGGTAAGTAAATTCAAGAGAGGCTTGATGGGGTGCTTCTAGCTCCAATCTCTCACGTGGTTTCAGCCACATAGAGACAGAAGAATAGGCTGGGAGGACTGGACATTAGGCACCTGGCTGACAATTTCTCTCTCTCTGGAGTCTCAGGGTCTCTTCACGTGGCCTCTGCATGGCCTTGATCACAGCACAGTGGCCTCAAGACGGTCAGGTTGTTCTTGGGTCCAAACAGAAGATTCCTAAGAGAACCATCTGGAAACCATATTGCTTATTATCTAACCCTTTAGGTCACAGAGTGTCATTTCTTCCATAGTCACAAGACAGCCAAGATTCCAAGGAATGGATCATAGATCCCATCTCTTGATGGAAAGAGTGTCAAAGTCCCATCATAAGAAGAGCATAGGAGACAGAAGCTATAATTGCAGCCATTTTGGAATAATACAACCTGACACACACGCTATTTTATACCAATGGAATATGAGTGAAAGCGATGTATGAAATGTCTGGATAATCCCTTAAAGAATGTGTGTGTGGGAAAGTGAAGGGGGTTCCACGGCCTACATGCTCTCTGCCTTCCTACAGGGTTACGTGTACATGTCATGGGTGGGCTGAACCGTCACCCTGGACAAGAGGGAAGCCACGTGTTAACGATGGAGAGGATACACCATCAGAAATAAATAGACATCAATACATACCTATAAACATTAAAAGAGATAATAAAACACTTTGATAAACAACTTTGAGCTAATGAATTCAGTAACTTAGATTTAATAGACAAATTCCTTCAAAAATAACTTCAAAACTGATACAATAAGAACTAGAAAATTCAAGTAACCCTACACCTCTTTAAAAAATTGAAATTGCTATTGAGCGCCTTCCCCAAACTAAAACTTCAGGCCCAGATAGCATCACTGGAAATTTCTATGAAATATTTAAGGAAGTCATAACAAACACAAATTCTTTCAGAGGGTAGAGAAAAATGGAACACCTCCCAGATAGTATTATGGAATCAGATTAATCTCAAAACTGGACAGGGATGTTGCAATATATATATATATATATATATATATATATATATATATATATATATATATATATTAATATTCCTCATGGACATAGATGCAAAGATACTTAGAAAAATATTAGCAAATCACGGAAGATATAAAAAGGACATGACACCACAACAAAATAGAGTTTATCCAACAAGTGAAATATTGATCCAACACTGGAAAAATAAATTAAAATCCTTCACAATTATCATAATCTGAATAGATGCAAAACAATCTTTTTAACAAAATTCAATACTTTTTCATGATAAAAACACTTGGAGAATTAACATAAAAGGTAACTTCTTCAGTGTAACAAAGGGCATCTCAAAACAAATTCCTGCATCATATATGGTCACAAAACAGTGAGCATTTCCTTCAAATATTGGGGGAAAGTAAAGTTGTCTGCTCTCAGTGCAGTCTATTCACCAGTACCCTGGAGGTTGCTACCCATATAACATGAGACAAGGGAGAGAAATAAAATGCATAAATATTGAAAAAGAACAAAAATAACTCTTCTTATTCAGAGACAATGCGATTGTGCTCATGGAAAATCCAGAGGAATCTGTGGGGGGAAAATGCTAGGATTGGGAAGTAAACGTAACACGTTCACAGGCCCGAGGTCAACAGAAAAGAAATCAGTTGTTTTTCTATGTACTAGCCACAAATATTCAGGACATGAAATATTTTAAAAACCACCATCTATGACAATTCTAAAACTTTCAAAAACATGAGATAAATATAACAAAGGATGTCTAACCCCTGCTCTGGAAACTACAAAATATCGCTGAGATAAATGAAGAAAAGCTAAATGAGTGGAGAATATATCATATTGACGAATTGGAAGGTGCATATTCTAAGATCTCACTTCGCTCCAAAATGATCCAGGCCGACTACTAGACCCAGACCTTATTTCTAATATCGCCCTCCAGGGAAAGGAGCCAGGCCTTCCTCAGGAAACATTTGATTCTAGGATGAGCAGGAAATACAGAAGGTGAGCCTGTCAGAAATGAAAAGAAATGCTCAAACCAGTAACCAGTGGGATATGCCGAAGAGACACAGATGTCAACTGAGCAAAAGAAAATGAAGTAGATGGGATTATAATTCCAAGCATAAAAATAAACGTCCACGATTCTACATTGATGTAAATAAATGGCTAAATAAATAAATAGGGAATAACAGACAACTCTCCCAGACAGAAGAATTCCAAATAATTTCTGCCCTCAAGGCAGTAGAAACAAACTCCCCTCTGCTTGAGTGTGGCCGTGTGCAGTGATTTCTGGTGAAGATGGTAGGAAAGGGGGGCCACTTACAGTGGAGAAACCTGACAAGCCCTATGCCGGCCAGGTGGTCATGGCCCTCGTTAACACCGATAAATCCTGTTGGAAATATGTATCATTAATATGATGTGATATGAACAGCACTTTACTTCTGTGAGAAAATTCATCTGGTCATGAGCAAAACATCAGACAAATCCCAACCAGGGGACATTCTACAAACACCCATCCAGACCTCCTCTACACTGGGAAGGTCGTCAAAACACAGGGAAAGAGCGAGGAACTGACACAGCCAAGGGCAGCCCAAGGACACGTAACTAAATGTATTATAGTAGCATATCCTGAATGGGATTCTGGAGAATAAAAAGGGCATTCTGTAAAACTTAGCGATAATAATAACCTATGGACCTTAGTGTAAAATGATGTATCAATATTGGCTCTTTAATGGTGACAAATGCACCACGCTAATGTGAGATGTCATCAGGAGACATCTGATATGAGAATACTCTGTATAATCTTTGCAACTTTTCTGTAGAACTAAATCTATTCTAAAATAAACACTTTGTTTGACAAGTAAAAAGAAAAAAGGAAGTCCAAGCAGGCTTCGTGTACATAGTTCAGCTGTTTTAAAATTTATGTGGATCTACGGAGACCTAGAATAATGAAACAATGTAAATAAAAACAAGAAAACTTGAGGCCTTACACATCTGATTTCAAGAACTGCTACGAAAGCCAAAGTAATCGAAACAGTGTGGAATTGATAAAAGGACAAACAAATCAATGGAACAGGAGACAGAGTCTAGAAATAGGCACACACATGAGCATTCAATTGATTTTTGACAAAGTTGTCAATCCGGTTTCATGGAGAAAAGAGTTTTCAACAAATGATGCCGAGGCAGGCACCGTTTGAGCAGATATGTGAGCAGGCGTGTCTGAGCAGATAACAGACTTGACTTCCACCATGCATCCTACACAAAAATCTGAGACAGACCGACATGTAAAAGCTAAAACTGTGAGCTTCTGGAAGAAAACTTACCCTCCTCAACTTGGAGTATGAAAAATACCCTCCTCAACTTGGAGTATGACAAGCTCTTTTGGAGGACGTAACTAAGAGGCTCTGCCCACTGAAGGAAAACACTGATGCACTGGGCCTTCATCAAATTTAAAAACTGCTCATTAAAAGACACAATCACGAAAATGACAAAAGTCACAGACTGGAAGAAACTATTCACAACTCACATATCTGACAGAGGACTTGATTCCAGAACACATAAAGAATGCCACAAATCAATGAAAACAAAAACACAAGACCCAGTTAGAAAGACACGCAGGAAAATATATGAATGGTCAACAATCACACGCCAAAGTTCCCATCACTGGCCACAGAGGAAATGCAAATGACAGCCACAATGACGCAGCACTGCCCGCTCAGCAGACTGGCTCAAACGGAGACGGACAATGCACAATACGGACGAAGGTGCAGCTGCTGAAACCTAGGCACACTGCCAGTGAAGCCCTAAGTGGTAGAACCACCTACAACTTCAGGCGTTTTCTTATAAAGCTAAATATCAGCCACCCTGTTACCAACAATTCCACCTTGCAGATACTTTTTCCAAGATAAATGAGAGTGGACGTCCACAGAAGGACGATTCCTTAGCATCTTTGCCCATAATAGTCAAAACCTGAAATCCCAAATACGTGATCGTCAGGCAAATAGACAAGCAAATAGTGGCACCGCCACACAATGGGGTGCTACTCGGCAAGGCAGGGGAATAAAATACATGCTGCATGTTCCAGAGAGGCAGCAACAGGAACACATTTCAAAAACATTACACTGAGGTAAAGAAGCCAGAGAGAAAATCATGCTGTGTTATTCCCTTTGTATGAAGCTACAGAACAAGCAAAACTCATCCATGAGGCTAAAACCAGAACGATGTCTGTCTCTCTGAGTTTAGGGGTGAAATATTCACTGGGAAAGACTTTCTGGAATGATGGGAGGGATGTCATGATTTGGGTATTGATTTCAAGTGTATGTAAATTTGTCAAAACTCGTTAACCTACCTGCCCTCACTTGAGATCTGTGATTTTCCTTCGTGTAAAGTTCATGTCAATAAAGAAAAAAAATGTCACTGCGGAAAGCTTACGGGAGCCTGGGTCTCTGAACTCTCAACCTGTCATAGTAGCTACGGGCACTTTACTTGTACAGGAGACAAAATTAAACTGGTTTCCTTGTTAAAATACACCGACCAATCACGTGAACGCAGGAGGGGTCGTGTCCTAATCACCTGATTTTCCTAATGCATCGTATTAGAAGCAGCAGAAGAAATATTTGTTGAATTAAGTTGAATGTTTGCCCAGAGGAGACCCGTAATGGTATTTCCAGAATTAAGTGACGCAGTGAGTTGAGCCCATCCCAGCAGCTCCACTTCACCCAGTAAATTATTAAAGGAACTCCCTTATGCGGTGCACACACTCTGGCATCGGTGTGAGGAGAACGACCCTGTCACTGATTTATTTTGTGTACTTCCGCTTCCGTTCCCACCCTTTCTCTGAAAGAGGGGTGATGGGGCGCCCCTTTGAGGAAATGTGGAAATATCCTGAATGTGCCATCAGGAAGGGAAGCTTTCCAAGCCTGATTTAGAGTATAGCGTTAAATATTGGGAAATTCCGAGTTCACCAGCTCACCGGGATATTTCTGTACAATGCCACGATTATCAGTACTTGCGTTGGGACCGTGTGTCACCATGAGGCTGAATAACCCAACTTCCGCTCTGTCTGATTCTCACACATATCTGAACTTGGGGGCCGACATTCACTTTGAATCACGGCGATCTCTAAAAGACAATAGTGTTAGTTAAGCTAGAGCCAGCGCTCTGAAGACGGAGGGAGAGAGAGACAGCACACAACCAGGAAAAGGCAGCATTTCAAGGGGAAGCACAGCGGCCTGTTAGCGCGGTGCCCACGCTGGGGAGCGCACCCCAGTCCATCTGGGTCCGACCTCGGGCAGGAGGTAGCCAGCACGAAGCTCCTCTGGGGTCTGGGGTCGCCCGCCCAGCCCTCCTTCTCTTTTGAATCGCTCGGCCTGCCCCGGCCACAGGCCTTCGCCTCTGTCAAACGCCCTTCTCCTGAGCTGCCATCTCAGCCCTTTATCTTCTCCTGACACCATCTTCACCGGATTCTCTGATTCTGCATCGTCGTTAGAGTTTAGACCCGAAACTGAAGGTGTTTTCATAGCTCAGACCTGGGCTTTGGTAACAAAGATGAAATTACTCAAGACTTCTTTTTAGGAAAATCTTTCAGCCTTTAGTGTTGGACTCTTTTTTTTTTACTCAGAAATATAGATTTGACATTTTCTCATCTTAAAATAATAGTAAATTTCACCTGTTGAATATTTTAACTTGTAAGTCAACCTTCTAGGTTTAGCTCATTAGAACTCCATAAGATTTTGAACTAAGGCTCAACAAGTTTATATACTGGCTCCAAAATAAACACACGGTGAGAAGCAGCCTTTGAAAGAGGCAAAGTCTCCTGGATCTAAAGTGAGTTCTTTTTTAGTGAAATCAAATTCTTGGACATGGAACAAACATAAAAATCATTTATTCTTCGCCATTTGGTCAAAGTGAACAACAGGATAGTTTTCCACTCACGAGTGTCGCACGTATGGCCTTCTTTCAGGCAGAGCAGGGCTGGGGGCTCAGTTGTGGGCACCGGGCTCTCATTACCCCTGCGAGGTTCTCTTTTTCTCCCAGGAACACCCGTCTTTTACGGGCCTCACACACCAGGAAAGATTATCATGGCCATTCTTCTAAATCAAAAAGTCCGTTCCCTGAAGCCAAGTTGGTAACTGAAAACGTTTCTTAATGAAACACAGTTGCCACCAATAAGTTATGGGACAGACCCCCTGAGCAGGACACTGAATGACAACTCCCTCTGTACCTAAGGCAGGTGTTCTTAGAACCTTCAACGAAGTCACAAATTACAGCTCCAAGTTCTCCAGGCAAGTCATGTTCTCACCGGCCACCATAACTGGAATGCAGCACTAGTCAGACGGTGTCAGGAGGAGAAAAAGTTAGACAGAAAGATGTAAGTGTTTGTAATATTACTGTAACAAACGGACCATCTGGGAAGCGTGTGTTATAGATGACACATCCTGAAAATTGAGACCATAGCTATTAAACATCAGAGACAAAATCAGATTTGGCCAAGCAATCTGAAGGAAGAATACACCAGAAGAATGTGACCGCCCCTGCGGAGCTGGCTAGCGAGAACATTGTTTTGAGTAAATCATTTTCAGGCACTGAATCCACTACTCGGGACACATCGCACAGAAATCAAGGAAGTAGCATCAACCTTCTATTTATATTAGGAAAACAAACATTAAAGTGCCATCATTAAATATATATATCAGGTAATATGTCAACCAGCACGGCACACACTGAATGCACACACGTTGAAAGACAAATGTACAGAAAGGATCAGAGCTGAACAGAGGTAATCAGGGATGGTTTGTAGAGAAACGTGTTTCAAAGTTGGACTCAAAATACAGTCGAGGGCAGGGAAGGGTGACTTCCGGGTGGGGTGAATTGACTCAGGAAAGATACACACAGTTTAAACATGAGAAATGGCCGAGTATTGAGCTTGGTTCGTTGGCTGCAGAAGTGCTGCACTGACAAAACATGAGTATAATACTGGCAAGTAACGATGGCATTTTAAATTGTAAGAATGATGTGCATTTAAACCAAATACCCCACCACTGCCAAATCCCTCTTCCCAGAGCCCTGCCTCATCCCACTCGTCTTCTGCTCAGAAGCCGCCCGTGAACCCACCACTCGTTTGGCAGGAGCGACGTCATGAGCGCGAGCTCCACAGGCCGACGCTGGCTACTTCCTTTACTTTAAGCATTTCTCACCACTCATCTCCCAACACACACACGTATTATTCTGTCCAGCCGCCAGACAACCTTCATTCTTTGAAACTGTCTCACACCATCACATCTCTGCTTGTCCCTGTGACATTCCATCAGCCTGAGTATTTTCTTCGGTCAGCATCTTTGAGGTACTGTCGTCAATGCACAAAGCTCACCCATTTAAATGTGTAACGGGATGGTTTTGGTGGATTAAGAGAGATGCGCCATCACCGTAATCTGGAACATTCGCATCCCTCCCAAAGAAACTCCCATCCAACAGCATCGTGCCCTGTTCCTGTCTGTCTTTCTCTCTGTCCTAGACAGACAGCCGCTCATCAACTTGCAGCCTATAAATTTGCCTATTCTGAACTTCTCATATAAATAGAATCAGAAAATACGTGGCCTTTAGTGACCAGTTTTCATCATATAACACGTTTTAAAGGTTCTTCAGCGTGCTGCCATGTATCTGTACTTCCTTCCTTTTTATTGCTGAATAGTATTTCCTTGCACGACAAGCCACATGTGCTGTGCCAACCACCAGTCGATGCACATTTGGGGCCATCACGGACGGTGCTGCGATAAACACTGGCGTCCAGCCTTTGTGTGGACATGGTATCAATTTTCTTGAGTACGTACTTAGAAGTGGAATTGCTGAATCACACGGTAACTATGCTTAACATTTTGAAGAAATGACAAACTATCTTCCAAAACGGCTGCACCATTTTACACTGTCACTTTCTGGATATCTATTTCCCTGTCAAACATAATATCACGAAGATTAAACTCTATCTTGCCACCATAAACCATTCTTGAACCTTTCTTTTCTTTTGCTGGATTTTAATCTCATTAATCTGCTTTTCCAAAACATGGTTTTGATGTAGAAACAAATTCAAACAGCATATTTCTAATGTTTACATGTCCCACTGTGGTAGGGATTCGGAGTGCACAGCTGAAGATACGTTCACGACCTTTGATAAACTCACAATGGAGTGAAGGTGATAGACACAGACATTACTACAGCCCCATGTGCTCAGTGCCATGAGAGGCCGTAGGAATACAAATGGGGAGGGGGGGACTTATTCATTTCTAGGCCTTATATTTAAAAAACAACAGCAACAACAGGCCCTTCTGAGCCCCACTCCTCCCTGCAGCTCTCTTTCTTCTTCCCATCACAGGCTTCCTCTGTGAATTACTTAGATGTCTTACCTCCCATTCTCGCTCCAAACCAGGGAAATCTGACTCTCCCCCATCACTGCACGGAGATTACTTTTCCAGAGTCATGGGTGACCTCACGTCGCTATATCCAGAGGACATTCTTGCAGCTCTCCTTTGGCACCTTCCCAGCATTTGACAGCGTCACCCACTGCCTCTGTCCCAGGTGCCTCTGCCCTGGTTCTGACGCTAACTGTGGTCCCCTCCCTCCCTCCTTCCTTCCCTCCCTCCCTCCCTCCCTCCCTTCTTTCCCTTCCAAATTCTTCTCTCTGCTTTGTGTTTCCTTCTCGTCTGCATCCCCTGAAGGGTGCTGCCCCTCAAAATTCTCCTCAGCCTAGAATTCTCGCCAGCTCTCCCACGTAGTCAGCGGCCATCAACTTGTTACTGATCTCACTGCCTTGCTCCAGACCCACATTAAACATTCTCTCTGCTACCCTAGACTTCAAGCCTTTAATGACTAAACTCATCGTGTCTGGGGAAGTCATCATGAAACCACATGCTCTAGCAAAATGGCTCTCCCCTGTCCTCCTGCAAACATCTAAGATAATTTGAAGCGCGTGTAATCAAATTAGACTCTCTTTCTTTAGCTGTGATCCTGGTGACCCTTTTTTCATTTACTGATGACTTTAGCATTTGGCACACTTTATTCTCTCCTCCTGCCTCCAGCACGATGCCTGGGAACTTCCACAACCACTCGCACGGTCCATTCGGTGCCCTGGCCTCTCATTTCCTTGATCTTATTTCCATTGACCAAGTTCTCCGCCCACCGCACTTAACTCCATGTCGTTGCCAAGTGCAATCTCTCTGCAATCGCAATTTCAACCTCTCCCCCCCCTCCCTTTTTGTCTCTCGCTTCCCTTCTCTAATATCTCCTCAGCTTATGCTTCACCCTATTAACTCCAGTCCAGCCACTTCCCCCTCACACAAAGACCCCCAACGCTTTGCTCAGCTTCCATGATGCTGCACTCATTCCTGCTCATTCTGTGACAAAATATTCTAATCATACACTTGCAAACATTATTATTTCTTCATGCTCCGTTGACCCTCTAATGCTGGCATCACAAAATCCCAAGTGTGGACGAATCCGACCATATATCTTATTTACCCTCCACTGGCCCTCAGGCAGCAGGATATTGGTCCTCTCCTCTTTCCTCAAATCCCCCAAAATCCCTTCTTCACCCCTTACCCTCAACCAATATTCTGCCTCACGATTCTCAGAGAAGTAACAGGAACCGGCAGGAAAGAGCCTCGTGTGGTCACCGCTGTAGCTACCCATGCGCTTTCCTGTGTCACCACACCCGCCGTCGTTGGCACCCTGCTGTCTTGTCCCCTGATCATCAATCCACTTTCTACAGAGCAGCCAAATTCAAGTCAGATCATGCCATTGCCAACTTAAAATCTTCCCTTGTCTTCTTATTCCTGTCACAATAAAACTGCAATTCCTCCTGACGCCTCCAAATGCCTCCATGTTGGGGTCCCTGCGTAAGTGTGCGATCTCATGACCGCCTGCTCCCTGCACCCACCTGCTCACCACGCTTTCGTCACACCGACCTTCTATTTCTGGAACATGTCACCTTCTGTCCCACCTTAGAGCCTCTGTTGTCACCAGGTCGTCTGCCTGGGACGCTGTGTCCCCAGGTCTTCACAAGGGAGGTTCCGTCTCATCGTTCAGCAGATAGAACATTTTCTTAAAGGAGGTTCCCTCTACTGTCTCGTCTTTGTGTTCTCCAACCGTCCATCACTATCACGACCGTTCTCTTCCTGCTTCTGCGTCTTCTTGTTAGCACGTCCCACTTATCACTTCAACGCGTCACCACCACACCACCATTATACTGGTGCGTTTGGCAATTTCTTCACTTCTACCCTCTCAACTTGAATAAAAGCTACTTGAGGGCGGGGTCCTCGTCTCTCTTGCTCTTCACTGGATCTCTAATGTCTACAAGAGGACACACCCCATGGCTTGTGTTCCACGGTCGGTGTCCCCTCTGACGTTCTCCTGTCACAGCGGATGGCCCAGTACCACACCTGCCCCTTTCAGAAATCTCAGCTTGAACCTTTGCTTTTCTCTTTCACTCAGTGCCCATAACCCACACGTCCAATCCTGTCAAATCTGCCTCCAAAATGTTTGTCAAATCTGCCCACTTACGAGTATGTGCAGCCCCACCGGCGCTACCCTAGTTTAAGGTGCCCGCGTCTCCTCACTGCGTGGCAGCAATGACCCCTCCCAGGTCTCTGCTTCTCGTGCCCCTCCTTCTACTCCAGGCACCACAAGCAAGATGGACTTCTTGCACAACAAACATTCCACTGTCGGAAATGCTTCCGCAACTTTCCTTCTCCTCCTGACGAAGGCGACATCTAACGTGGCGCCGTCCTGCACAGTTTGCCCTTTACTCCGAGGTCGCTTCACCCAGGCCACTTCCCTCCGCGCAGAAGGCTCTGCTCTATATCTACTTCCTGTGAACCGTTAACTGCCATCTCCAGGCTTTAGCTTCAATTCCCCTGGAAACTCTTCCTTGGCCACCATCCCCAACGGGCTTTCTGGCCCGTTCTATGTGCCTCAGCAGCACCTTCATCTGTCCTGATGTCGCCTTATTACCTGTCTGCACAGCCGTCTTCAGCTCCCTGAGACGACGGGCTGTGTTTTACTCCCCTTTGTGTCATTCTGTCTCTGGCACAGGTACAGACCTGGCAGTCAGTACACACACGCTTAATGGGGAAATTAATAGATGCTTCCAAACGACGCAAATAACAGTCAACAATAGAAAGACATTGGAGGGGAAAACAATATACTTTTTTTATATCTTGTGCCTAGAAAGTGATACAAATAACCGGCTCTTTAGTAAATGACTGAATTATGATGATAAAACATGCAGACGATGTGCCCACGGAAGCTCGATGGCGCCGCTAACGCCAGAGCTGAAGCCGTTATCCTTATGCTGCTCAGCTCTGGACCCATTTTATTTTCTATGAGGCTGAACTCTGTTCTGCCTGCATTTTCTAAGAACAATTGACTCCGCTTCCGGGCCTGACAGGCTCCTGAGCGCGTGGCTCTGGCAGGTGGTTTCCATTCGCCCCTCCAGAGATGCCGGCACTGCTGCAAACGCTGCTCCCATCTCACTCCCAGCCGGGTCCCGGCTGCCTGCCTGATACAGTCGATGGCTCGTTGGATCCCAGAATGTGCGGCTGTCACAGCAGTGCCGCCCTCTCCTCCTTCAGCAACTCTCAGAGGAAAAGGGTTGATGAAACGAGTACATTGCAATATATATTTTTAAATTCAAATTAAAGACACTGTTTAAAATGTATTTCTTCTGAAATAATAGAGGTTGTCCATTTAACGTCCGACACAGGAGCAGAGGTGGAGTGCGACCTCCCTGTGAAGCTCTGGCAGCTGCCGCCTCGGGTTAGTTTCCTAAGCAACCTGGAAACTTAATTATCCCCAAACAACATGGACAAGTATTTAGAGGAAGAAGATTTAGTGGAATCACCATCATCAAGCATCTGAGAGAGGGATTATTGAGGGAAAGAAAAGGAAAAATGAGAAAATGCTATTTGGTGATCAGATTAGCTACAGAGCGTCTGCAACAGGCATTTGTAAAAACACTTTTAATATTTTAAATCTGTACTAAATGATCTTCAGGTTTTCAGCAGGAGATCAGACCACAACCGTTTAAACAGCACACGGTGCATGTACCTGGGAGCTGCTGCGGGTTGGGGGCTGTTCGTTAAGGGGGTGGCATTGAACTAGACCTTGAAGAACGGATAGAATTGGGAGATGCAGAAGGTTTATGTAGACGAATGATCAACATTAGTCTATTTATTCAATACAAATTCCCCATGTGTTGCCATCACTGTTCACTGTTAAAGGTTCTGCCCCAATCCCAGTGTACGTGGGGGGGGGAGGGGCTCCCACACACCAACAAGGAATTCTTGACACCGGTTGGGTGTCCTACAATGTAAATCAATTCTGGCGCTATCCACCTGGAGACAGCGTCAGGTTCCATAGGTTCAGAGCCCAGTCCTACCAGGCAGCCGTCCCCAACCCCCTCCTAGCCACGTGCATCCGGTCTCCGCTGCCCCCAGGCCCAGGCCGTGGACCGGATGGGCTCCAGCCTGCAGGCTCCAATGACCCTCCTTAGCTACGATTAATTTGCTAGAGCAGCTCACAGCACTGAGAGACATTGTACTTAGTAGGTACTGATGTGTGATGAAAGGATGTAACTCAGGAACAGCCGGGTAGAAGTGACGCAGGGCCAGGTGTGGGGAAAGGTGTGGAGCATCCATGCCTTCCCCGGGAGCACCGCTCCCCCCAAATCCCCATGTGTTCACCAACCTGAAGCTTTTCGAAACTGTACTTTTGGGTTTTTCTGGTGGCTTCATTACACAGGCATGACTGACGACTCATTGGCTGTTGGCAGTTGACTCAACCTGCCCCCTCTCTTCCCTCCCCCGAGGCCAGGGTGGGTGGGGCTCAAAGTTTCAACGCTCTAATCACGTGGTTGGTTCTCCTGGCAACCAGCCCCCCACCTTAGACACTTTCTAAAAGTCACCTCACCAACATAAAAAAGACACCTTTGGCTCTCCTCACTTAAGCAATTCCAAGGGTTTCAGGAACTCCACACCAGAAATGGTTCAAAGACTAAATACATGTTTCTTATGATTGTAACCTCAGAAGGAGGGAACAAGATACTGAGTTGCTTTACAGAGACAAGAGACAAAAACCATAGTCATGCAGCCGGAGAAGAAGCGTGTGCACAGGAGAGAACTGTTACCTCCAGCTGCACTGGGGACCAAAGTCTTGTTCCGCCCCCTCCACTCCCCAGCCCCCCCCCCCCCCACACACACACACTGAACCAAAGGACCGGGAATAACTAGAGTTGGACTCCTGAACCCTTTCAGAAGGAAAGGTCCGCTGTCCAGGCAGATCGGGTGCTGAAACCCGTTACCATAAACCACCGAGGTCCCAGGTCCTCCAATGAAAACGAGCCCCCAGCACTTCCGCACACCTGTTCGCCACCTGCTTCAAAACCCTTCGTCCAGTCCGGGGAGCAGGATGGACCTGGGGCACCACTGGGTTGGTGCCTTTCCTTACCCCACTCTGACATTTGAGTGCTGGCCTTTCAGACCCTGGGGCACATGAACTCTGGTTCGCTAACGTTATCAATTACAGTAGCTCAACTGTTACACCTCCTGACATCCCGGCATCATTCCACTTTGTCACCTCCCCCTTAAGCACTGGCCCTTCCCATGACTCTACTTGCTGATAATAAAATCTCAAACCATTACTCTTATTATGTTGGGAGCCTTAAAATTAAAAGACTCACAGAGATCAGATTCTGGAACAAAATTCCAAGTAATTTACCAATCCTTTCATCACCACTTACACAGGTGACCAGAGATTCTGTTTTGACACATCTTGTCTGTTAAAGAGAAAAGCACAGGCCCAAAATGGCATCACTTGTGCTCAAGCCCATGAAGCCAGCCTAGAATTTACACCGGATCCAACTGCAGTTTCAACCTTTCCCAGAAACATCATCTTAACCAGTCAGGAATTTTCTGGTCAAGCACCAGTGCGGTCATCTGTCACAGGGGCCCTCTCCAGGCCCACAGAAGAGGTGATCTGCATGGTAAAAACCCTTCTCTTCACGCGAAGAAAACATGTCCAGGCCCCCAAATAACCCTTTCTTTCCTTCTGTTAATAACTTCCTCGTTCCACCTTCTTCCTATAAAAACTTCACATTTTGTACAACCCTCGGAGTGAGGGGGACTTACCAAGGGCCCTGGGAAATGGTGACATAGACACCACACTTGTGCTTCTCACTGTCCCCAAATGCTGTCAGAAGTTTGCTTTGGTTCCGATGCTGCCACCAAGTCTGTTATAAAAAGAAACATTCAGTATCAGAAAGCTAAAAAATAAATCAATAGAACAACAGATTTAATGTCATGTATCCTATGAATTAAACCATTTAAACAGCTAAACTTCTATTCAGCTTAAAGGTAAAGATGCCTTTATTCTAAGGTTTCATAAACCCTCATTAACACAAAGTCCTGCCTACTTGCACATTATACTCAGGTCCCTCCCTTAACAATTCTCGGCAGCATCATGGAAACACAGCCTCTCGTCCTGTATGTGCCGTCATGTGATGGGGGCGGGCGCTGCTGGATGAACCTCTAGGGGCCCTCAGTGTTGGCAGAGGCAGCGAGTGAAGCCGGTTGGTCCAGCCTTCTCGGGCTGTCCAGTTTCAGGCTGCACCTCGGCTGTTCTCCTCTCTGGATGATTGCAAAGAGGCTACTCAATGTCCGAACATTTAGTACGTTGTTTATATCCAGGTTCCCGTGGCTCTTGGGAGGCTGTGAAACGGCTTATGGGACCCCCACCCTAACCCCTCTTCTCAAGGAGCCAAACCTTAGCTTTCAGCATCTGCACACAGGCTCCCCGTGGAGGGAGGGAGGCACTTGAGATGCTTTGTTCCCCTTGAATAAGAGTCAGGTCAGAAAACCTGATGTACAGATTTTTTTGTTAGTAGAACCTCTTTGCTTATAACATAAACCCAAACTGTATACAGAACAACTTAACGTCTTACACCAGGTCTATGTGAGACAGAGCAGAACCAAGACTCTACAGTGGAAACCAACTGGTTCATGGCCTACAGAACTGCAAAGAACTCCAAACCTACTGTGAGGTCTACAGTAGTGGGAAGAAGTAGTGATGCTGGGTGAACAATCTCTTGACCAACACGAGACAATTTTCTGCAGTAGCATTTGTTCTTAAGGTCTTACACTTGCTGCTGAACGCTGGGGTATCATGCGAGGCCTGCTTTTCACAGCAGACGGACAGAAACAACCAGCTGCGCAGGCATCTCCAATAGCCATGGTCAACAGATCGACCAGAGAGGATGTACGAAGATGTCTCACTGTCCACTGCTGGGCAGCGTTGTAAACCAGAACTCAAGTAAGGAGATGGATAGCCCTCAGCTGAGGAAGTCTTTGGAACTCAGACACTAAGCTTTGCTCAGCGGCAGACAGAGTTCTCGTATCACGTCCTATTAGAAGGAATGAGCTGTCTCAGAGGAACCAGCATAAGATGGAGACTGGACACCCACGGGGACTGGCAAGCAGCAGAGAACTAGCCCACAAAAGAAAAAAGAAGTAGGCGAGTAAGGACATTTGTTTTTTTTTTTGTTTGTTTTTTTTTTTTTTTTGACATTTGTAAACTAATAGCTCATTAACCTTCCAGAGAGAACTGTGGCCCGGTGAGGGAATCTCGTGTCATGAAAAATCAGGCTAATCCAAGAACCACAGAAGGTCAATGAGTCCACCTAGAAAACCACTCTGCACCAGGCAGCAGCCAGTGCCAAGGGGCGACACAATTTGGGGTTTTCTGAGGCTCTTCCCCGGCCACCTCTGGCGGGTTTGGTTCCTTAAGATAATGACCTTGTCTTACTCAACTTTGCTCTACTCATTGACTCATTCCTTCCTTCACGCATTCATTCCTTCACGCATTCAATGTTGTGTCTGTCGGTAGCAGACATTCAACTCAAAGTTTGCTCTTCTTTGCTACTGCTACGTGTTGTTTCCCCTTCAGTGTGTGTCCACAAACACTATCTGTTCTCTACCTAAGCAGTAAGTACCGTTCCTTTCGAAAAATAGATTATAATTTTGGAGCTGGAGCCTACCTTTGGCTTAGACACACACAGAATTATCCCTGAAGAAGATTGTCTCTGTTCAGGGGCAGCAGAAGACTTACAAACGCTCGAGGAATATTGACAGGGAAATAGACAGTAAGGCCAGCATGTCCCACAATCCGGATGTCCCACTGGCAGATATACATCATTTGTCACTTCCATTAGCCAAAGCTTGCCCCTAATTTAAGAGACAATTCTATGCAGTGTTTTTTTTTAAAGTTTTTTTTTTCTTAAAAGTCACTTTGGTGCTTTGAGAGTGGTGTGTCCACTATAATAAAAATAATATTATACTAAGTAGAAAAGTAAGTTGAGGAAGCTATCAGGACCTAACAACAACATGCTACAAGGTATTCCAAAATAGAAAAGATTATAAGATTAAACAAGTGTAGGAAAACAATGAACTGAACTCAGTTTGCTCTCCCATGTTTGCAAATGGCTGCTCCAAGTTCTGTTCCAAAATGGTGTCAGGGCTTTCAGTGCTGTCATCAGCTGCCATCAGCACTGCGTTTAACTGACATAATCACTGATTGTTACAATTAGTGCCCATTAGTACGGAGTAGAATCAGAGTCTCAGTCACACAGAATTGCCCATTATGTCCGTAGAATACACAGAGTTCATCACTTACGATTAACGTTACCAGAATGAATTCAAAAGAAATGATGAAAGACCCGTCACTGTGTAACGCCGCCAGATGTGAGCATCAGAGATGATGTACCAACTGTCAAAACCCAGTATCCTGCTGTGGAACACCCAGCCTTCAGATGTGAAAGTGCGGAGAATTAGAGAAACGATGTGTTTAGTGGAGAGGAGCTTGGAGGGGACCAATAGACAAGTTATACTGTTGAAGCCAGAAAAACGTCGGAAATGTATTTGATGTAGTTAGGTCCCTTTATAAAATTATTCTCCCCTCAACTTATTTTTTGTTATTGTTTTGTTTTTATTTCAATTTATATTATAAGCCAAAAGAAGTGCCTATGTAAGGGTGGAAAATGACAATGTGACTGTAACTTTTAACCCTGGAAATTATTTATTATTTCCACAGAAACTGGCCGATTGTAATTTTCTTACGATAGTGATTCTTAACACTCAACTCTCAATGAATGCATTTTAAATAGGGGACTGAAGAGTTAAGAAAACACGTGTGCTGCCGGGCGCGCCAGCTTCCAGCATGGGTCACGCAGTAAGGTGGAGGCTGCGATCTGTGAGGATGGGAGACCAAAAAGACAGACGCAGCCTGAGTCATTGGTACCAGTGGAGCCACCATTTGAGTCTTGCACTGCCCAGCAAATACAAGTGGTAGGATCAGACGCTGGGAATACTAAGAAAGAGAAAACAATGTTTTCACTTTGAAGACATCAATAGCTATGCCATGTCATCTATGTTTTGACTAGGTGGCACCAAACCATTATGCATTTCACACATTTTCATTAAATCTTCACTATAAAAATAAGCCTATATGTGTATGTAGTAACAAAGGTGTCCATTTCCACCCAGAGGCACCAGCTTTAATTGTTACATGTGTATCTTTTCAGGTATTTTCTGTGCATATGAAAGCATTTGTATACTCTCGTACATGACATATTCACTTTATATTTCAAATGTTTTTATACCATTCTGCTGCAGCTTGACTTTCTCACCATTTTTACACCTTATTTTATAGCATTGTTATAGCTCTTTCAATATATAATGACTGCATTATATTTAATTTTATGAAAAGCAGTATGTATTTAAACTACACACGATCAGTATTTATGTCTATTTTGTCACTATACCAAACAACAGATAATTAAATATCCTTGTATAGTTACCTATTTGTAGGTATTTAGGATGAAGTTCTAGAAAGAGAATTGCTGGGCTAATATACACGTACATTTTCGAATGTTGAGATATTTGTATATCTATCCCTGCATCTCCATCTTATTTATCTAGTAAAACTGCCTCCAAAATGTTTGCTGTAGTTTAGATTCCCACTGCTATGCACCAGAGCGCTCCCAAACTCCTAAATCCTGGCAAAAATAAAACGCCGCGTTTTATTTTAATTTTTTAAATCATGATGATAATTCATCATCTCTGTTATAGTTATTAGCAATTTGTATTCATCTGTGTCCTTAGGTTTTCACAAAAATTTTCTCTATTGAGTTGATGGCACTTTTGTTCAACAGCTTTTTTGATGTGTGTGTGTGTGTGTGTGTGTGTGTATTTTACATACCATAAAATTCTGCCATATAAAATAGACAGTTTGATGGTTTTTGATGTATTCACAGAGCTGTGTAGCGTCCTCGCTATCTAATTTTAGAACATTTCCCGCACCCCACAAAGAACCACATACACATTAGCTGCCATCTCCTATCCCTTCTCCTGTCCCCGTCACACGTAAACATGAATCTACTTTCTGTTTCTATGGGTTGCAAGTCCCAGACATTTCACACAAATGGAATCACGCCGTATGTCATCTTTGTGATTGGCTATTTTCACGTAGCATGGTATTTTCAAGGTTAATACATGTAGCATGTATCAGTCCTTATTTTTCATTGCTGAATAATATTCCACTGTATGGATTACACCATATTTGCTCATCCATTTATCATGGGTGATGATTTATCACCTGTGACTTATCATGGTGGATATTCATTATGGCTACGCATCGATGGGCATGTTTCCATTCTGGGGCTATTATAAATAATGCTGCTATGAACATTTGTGTGCAGTTTTCTTGTGGACATATTTCTCTTGAGTGTAGCTACGAAGAACCATTGGGTCACCTGATTACCCTACACTTAGCACACTGCCAAAACTGTGCTCCAAACTGACGGCACCATTTTGCATTGCCACCAGCAACGTACAAGGGTTCCGATTTTCCCATTCCCACCGAGACTCATTATTGTTTCTTCTTATTATTTTGGCTATTGTGGTGGGTGTGGAGGGGACCTCAGTGTGTTATGTACAATATCCTGAGGACTCCTGGAGACGAGCACCTCTTTGTGTGTTTATCAGCCATTTGTACGTCTTCATTACAGAAATGTCTATTCAAGTGCTTCATCCATTTTCAAGGGGATTACGTGTCTTTCTAATGTTGAGTGTTCTTTCTATATTCTGGACACAAGTCTCCTTTGTCAAATGCATGATTTGCACATTTTTTCTCCTAGTCTGCGGGTTGTTTTCACATTCTTGCTGGTATCCTTCAACACAAAAAAGTTTTTAATTTTGTGGAAGTCCAATTGACCTATTGTTCTTCTTTTTCACTTATGCATTTGACGTCACATCTTAAAAAACCATCGTGTCACCAATGTCATGAAGATTTATTCCTATGTTTTCTTCAAGGAATTTTACATTTAGAATTATGATCCATTTGAGTTCATTATTGTGGGAGGTAAGGGACAAAATGCATTCTTTTATACACAAATTTCCAGTTGTCTCAACATCATTTGTGTGAAGATTATGCTTTCCTGATTGAACTGTCTTGACACCTTGTTCAAAATCAATTGATATTAAATGTGAGGGTTTATTTCTACCCTCATTCCAGACCACTGATCAATACCGCCAAAGTGACACAAGTGCACTGCGTTGATGACAGTAGCTTAAAATCTGGCAAGCTTTGTAGTATACTTTAAATTGAGAAATATGAAACTTTGTTCTTTTTCAAGATTGTTTTGGCTATAATAGGTCCTTGGCATTTTAATATGAATTTTAGCATCAGACTATCAATTTCTACAAAAAAAGTTAGGATTTTAGAAGAATTTCAATGAATCTGTAGATCAACTTTGGGAGTACTGGCATCTTAATGAAATATCATAAACATGGGTTATCTTTCCAGTTACTTCGGTCCTTTTTAATTTATTTCAAGATGTATTATAGTTTTTGGTGTATGAGTCTTGCACATTTTTTGCTAAATATATCACTAACCATTTTTATAGTTTCTGATGCTAGTGTAAATAAAATTATTTTCTTGGTTTTATTTCAGATTGTTTATTACTCATGTTTAGGAATATAATCAATTTCTGTATATTGCTTTTCTATCTTACCACATTGATGAACTCATTTATTAATTCCAACAGAGTTTTCTGTGGAATCCTTAATCTTTGTACATTTCCACACATGAGATCCTGTCATCTGTAAGCAACGAGAGTTTACCTCTTTCTTTCCAATATGGATGCCACTTAGGTCCCGTGTTTCCCCAAAAGTAAGACTTAGCTGGACCATCAGCTCTAATGCATCTTTTGGAGCAAAAATTACCATAATACCCGGTCTTATGTTATAGGGTCTTATATAAGATCGGATCTTATGGTAATTGTTGCTCCAAAAGATGCATTAGAGCTGATGGTCCGGCTAGGGCTTATTTTCGGGGAAACACGGTAATTAGTTAGCTAGCCTATGCCCTAGAACAGCCAGTATAATGCTGAGTACACGTTTCAAAACGAACATCTTTTTTGGTCCTTGGTTTTAGGGGGAAAGCATTCAGCTGGTTTCCATTAATTATGTGATTTGTGGGATTTTCCTAGATGCTCCTTATCAGGTTTCTTTCTATTCCTATTTTGTTTCGTTTTGCTTTTATCATGAAAGTGAGTTGGATTTTGTCAAAAGCTTTTTCTGCATCTATCGAAATAATTGTGTAGAATTTGACCTTTATTCTATTAATATATTACATTGATTGATTTTGGGATGTTAAATCAATCTTACATTCCCGATATATATTCCAGTTTTTATGTGTTGCCATATTCAGTTTGTCAATAATTTGTTGAAGGTTGTGGCAATATATATTCACAAGGGGTAATAATTTATCATTTTCTTTCATAGTGGTGTCTTTGTCTACTTTTATTTTCTGGGGAATCCTGGTCACATGGAATGAATTGAGAATTGTTCCATCTTCTCGTATTTTTTTGAAAAGTTTGTGGATGGTTGGTATTAATTTTTCTTTAAATATTTGGTAAGTAGAATTCATGACTAAAGCCATCTTGTCCTGGGCTTTTCTTTGTTGGAAGTTGTAAAATTATTAACTCAATCTCTTCGCCTATTATAAGTCTCTAATCAGATTATTAATTTTTTCTTAAGTCACTTTTGGTAGTTTGTCTTTGTAGGAAACTGTCCATTCCATCTAAGTTATCTAACTGGTGGCATGCGGTTGTTCATAGTACTTTCTTACTATCCTTTTTTACTTCTGTGAGGTCAACAGTGAGGTACCTACTGCCATTCCTGAATTTAGTAACTGGAGCCTTCTCCCTTTTATTTTTGATCAGTTAAGATAAGGCTAGCCAGTTATCCCACTTAAAAAAAAAAAAAAAAAAAAAAGATGAATCCATTTTCTCCCATTAATTTCAAAAGCAATTTTTGTCTCCCACGACCTTCTCATCTGAACCTACATTTATTTTTGTCCCAATCATCTTTCTCTGCACTGGAGATGTGCTGCTTGAACTATCGTACCTTAAAAGGGTTTTTAATATCTGGTAGGAATAAGGCTCCTTTTATAATCTTTGTTTTCGTATTTTTGAAAGCTATTCTAGCACTTTTTTTCCAGATGAACATTCAAGTTATTCTGAAAAGTTTAAAAAATATACTATTTCTGCGGTGACTTAGACCATATTGAATTCATAGATAAACTTTGGAAAACTCAACATTGTTCAATAGGTGCTATTCTTATCCAAGGATAAGATATTGCTTTCAAAACTGTACATTGTCTTTTGTGCTCCTAAGTAGTTTTAATTTTTCTTCATACAAGTCTTTCACATCCTTTAATTTGTTTAGCTGCACGTTTCCCTTTTTGCGAATGGAGCATTCTGTTTCATTACCTTTTCTACATTGCTGTTATTTTTATAATCACATACTCTCCATATTCTCAGTCTTCATGGACTCCTCGTTCCTTTAAGGTTTAAATTAAATTGCTTGAGCATTTATGCCATATAATAATAGTAGTTGTCAATTGCTTCTTCCCCATGTGCATACATATTTTTTTGCTATATTTGAGGAGAGGATTTTACCACCATATTAGATCCTAAGAAGGGTCTACTACGCATTTCATAGCTCCCTGCATCCCATGAAGACTCTGTTCATTTTTATGCTTTTCATGCTTGAAATTCTGAGACTGGAACTCTTTTGGTTCTTTTATATATAACATGAACATATATATATATATATATATATATATATATATATATATATATATATATATAATATATTAAATCAATGCTGCTAATTATAGAGATTTTATTGAAGAACTGTGGTGAACTGCAGGCAATTAGAGTTTGGGAATAAAATAACTGCATTTTGAATTTCAGATAGACTTCTATCAAATCTGCAAATTGGAATATCCCAGTTTGAAACCTGGTTCCATCTCTTCTTTTCTGTGGAGCGTGAAGCAGTCCTGATGATACTGAGTTTCCTTGTTATGTCCCTGTTCTCAGAGGGATGGCTTCTGCTGTGTCACCATTAAACATGGTGTTGAATTTTCCTTTCATATATTATCAGGTATTTGTGTGTGTGTTTTCATATTTTTGTGGCCTGGTCCTGCTTTGAAGTTGATGGGATTCTTTCTTGGTCCTTGGACCTTAAAATTCAACAGCTTCACCTCAAACTGTGTGACTCTCGAAATTTTCAACTTTCTTTCTTAACTGAACTCATGTCCCTTTTATCCATAGTTTCAGTTCTATCTTCATTCCAGGAAAATACTATTTTATTATATTGTTCAGTATTTTCCTTTTCCGGTTGTTCTATGCTCTTCTTCAAGAATGCAAACGGTGGGTCTGCATTTCCCCTTTTCTAATGTCATCTCGTGGCTCTTGCTCTTCTCGCTTTACGTTGTTACAAAACCACATTTCACGACATGGACTTTGCTTTAAGCACCATCGATCCTAATTCTGAATACTTCCCATGTGATTCTCATTTCCGTACTGTAAATATATCTGTATTTCTTGAGCTCAGTAACGTCATTTATTAACAACTTCTCTGGTTTATTATTTTTTACTTGAGTGCTTACATTTCTTCTTTGAGTAATATTCTCTAATCCATTTGTGTATGACATTCATATATTTTCTTATACAATTCTTCTAGTAAAATGTGTTTTCAACACTCACGTTTTTTCCTTGTTAAAACGATTGTTTTACATAGGAAAAATACTGGATACTTTTTGTTTGTTTATTAATCCTCTTCAAAGGGGAGAATGCTATCCAAGCCAACTCACAAAGATGAGCCGCAAAAGTCCATGCTTCTTCAAGTATGTTGCCTTAAAACCCTCTTTCATCACATCTGCCATATCCCCCAATCTAAGAGAACAAATCTGAGCATGGCCCGTTTCCTTCTTGAGGTGAATGGTTTACCCTGACAGGAAGACTGCATGACACGCTGTGAAAATGTTGTTCTTTTTATTTATCTCTGTTCAGTTGACTTTTGCCAGTGACTTTAGAGTTGTTTCCTGTGCAGGACTCTCTTTCTAAATGTTTTCCCCATCGTGTTTTTGGGGAGGACAAGGGTGGGAGAATGAAGTTGGCAAACACAGGCAAATCCCCCTACTAATGCCCCTGCACCCTACTCTTCTCTGGTGGCACTGGGCTGCTCTAAGAATGCCTCTGTGTCCCTTGGACCCCCTTCCTTACCCACACGTCACCTGTTTCTCATCATTGCAAGGAAACCACCATTGCTTGGATCTTTTAAGACTCTAACTTACTGTAACAACAAGAAAAAAAAAGAAAAACAAACATACACTCTGAGCTCTAGAGTGGCATGTATTAGCTGAGTATGTCCCTTAATTTTGCAATCTTCACTCTATTTGGCAGGCATGGTTCTTGCCATTTTGAAAAGTGGAATTTTCTCTTTGTTTAAAAAACAAACAGTTTTGCTTTTGTGGACCAAGTCTCAGGGAATGGTTTGGAATAAACATTTTATTCCACTATCAATTACAAGCAGTCTTAATAGTAGGCCATTTTAATATAATATTACACGGAAATAAAATCATTCTTCCATTACCTAGATTGTCAAGCAAAAATTGAAATATATTTTGGAGTGTATTGTAAATGAGAAGATTTTAGAGCTTTCAGTTGCACTTGAGAGAAGGAATTTCTCAAAGGAGAATCTTTCATGGGAAGAATTTTTGTTTTTCATCCAGCTGTTGCAAACCTAGAGCGTGCGAGCTGGGACGTAGCTCATCCTACAACATGGCTGCGGTGAGTCGCTGAGGTTATTACAATGCACACACATGCACACAGCTTGCCTCTGACCCTCTGAGCTTCAGCCTTATCCAAAGCCAACCCAGATATTCTCTGGGAATAGAGCTGCTCCGGAATGTGTTGCATCTGCCATGGTGGGAGTTAAATATTCCAGGCGTGGTTGATGAGAGGTCTTCTCCATTTCTGGATTTCTGTGTGGTTGGGCCACCGCTAAGTCCCACTGGGCTTTCCTGGGGGAAGCCAGGCCTCCCTTCCTCGTCACCCCCTGCTCTCTTGTCAGCGAGCCCCCTCATTCCGTATGCATCCGTGCCCTTTCGCAGGAAGGGTCAGCAGTCCGAGTCTTTATCTGTTTGACCCAAGCCAGAGAGTTGTCAGAGCAGAGAAAGCTGCCACATCCCCTGCCACTGCTCTGGTCATGAGTTTATAGTTCAGGCTTCTCTTGGCAAAAGATCGCCCACGTCAACGCGGTGTTTCCAGGGTCATAAATTTGCAACGTGATGAGACACGACCAGATGTCGCCGACGTGAGCTGACTCACAAAGCAGCCCTCTCTCTGTCTTGCTTCCCGACTCAGAGAAGAGGGTCCATTTCGTTCTTCCTCCTCAGCTCAGGGCCTTGGCTGCCCAGGCTGAAGTCAGCCATTTTCTGCACCAATTCTGCTTTTCAGGAGGAAGAATGGAGTGGTCATTACCACCTACCATCCCCTACTCCACAGATATTTCCTGTTGCTCCGTGCACCCCGGTGGGGTTTCCTCCCATTCTCGGACACACGTTTGATTGTTCTTTTAGTTGCTGTGATGGTCGCTGCTGTGATAATGCTCCCTGTGTACAGTCATGGGACACACGGGCATGGCTGTCTAGAGCCCCTACTCCACGCCCTCCATCCATGGCCGGATCTCATGTGTGATTCTTCCAAATTTGTTAGGACTTCTTCAAAACCTAGGACACAGTCGATGGTAATAAATGTTCCCAAGTGTGGTTCCAGGTAGAGCAAAGCTTTGAGGCCCCTTGGGCGTTTGCATGGTCTCATTCTAAGTTGAAGCAGCTGAGGCCACGGACGTCAGGCAGATTCCCCAAGACACCACTTGTGCTTCCACCCAGACTCCAGCCTCCCGTGGGCGAGCACTGCGGTGCTTCCTCAGGAAGCCAAGTTTGCCCTCTGGACATTATACAAATATGTAATCATAATCTCAGCCCTTCGGAATTAAAGCTGGGCCCAAGTTAAAGCAAAAGTCAATGGAAATAAAAACAAACTTTACAAATCGGATGCTGTAATCCTTCATGAGAGATCCTTCCTTTCCTGAATTCCAGTTCTCTTTGTAAAACTTGGGTGATGGTAACGATACATCACTCGTCATAATATCGTCGGTATGGAAAATTACTTAAGGGACTTCACAAAGGGGTTTTTGAATTGTCCTGTGAAAAAAGTTCCACAGTGTAATCTAGTTTATGATTTTATGTCTGACTTTTTTCTTTCCTGTGTGCTCTTGGTGAGGGCTGTTTTGTGAGCTGATAATCCGGAGCAACTGGCTGTTCGTTTATGACCCTCAGAGCCCAGGAAGAGATGAGTACAGCTAACAAGAGATTCGAGCCCCTTTAAGTGCCCTGAGCAAGCTATAAGGCACTGCAATTTCTCAGGAAGAAAACTGCTGCCAAGTGTTTACATACGCTGTTGTTGTTTTCTTTATATTGTTTGTGTTATTCTTCATTTGTGTCTTGAATTTCTTCAAGTATGTATTCAGATAAAGCATTGATTTTTTTGGAGTTCCTATTGTTTTTCAGTTTGAAATCTAAAACTTCTCTTTATTCTGCAATTTTAGTTCTTAATACCTGGATAAATTAAAGTCACATTTTGTATTTCAGGAACCATTCTTGCCAGGAGTTTAACATAAAATGAAAATACTATCTCTTTTTTGTTTGTTTTAATTACTATAAGCAACTTTAAAAATCATTGAGGAGACTGGCTTTCAGTGCCTTAGAGTCAACCAACAGTAAAGAACTTGGGGGTCCAGCGCATGTACAGTGATCTTGGTTTAATTTATGAGGGTTTGGTGGTGTTTAAAAGCACAGTACGTAATGTGGAGCCAGGAATCATTAGTGTAGCACAACCCTTCATTGATGAAACGAACAAAGACATTCACGGTCCTATGAATTCCCAAAGCGCTCAGTGACCGAGCAGGCCCCAGGCCCAGCTCGCCTGTCCCTTACTCTCGTCTCCTCCCCGACAACAAGCACAGAGGAACCTGGGATATGTTTCAGTGGTTTCCCAGGACCGGGCACAGTGTCAGGCACAGCAAAGATACCCAATGCAGTGTCTGGTAAAGACTGAAGGCCGACATCACTCGTGCACGTCAGACGGCCCTGGGTCTGCTCTATTCTATGACGTCACTGGAATGATAACCACGCTCGCGGCTGATGTTCAGGCAAGTAGAGCGTCAGTCTTCACAGACGCCCAACACCCTCTCAGAAATGCTGCCACATTTTGAGGTCATGGAAGGATTTCCAATTAGCTAAGGAGGTAGAAAGAGGTCATTTTACAGGAAGGGAGGCCACGCAACGCTGAAAGTGCTACGCACAGGACAGGAGTGAGTCTTGTGAACGGTCTGGGTCCCAGAAGAGATGCTGTAACAGGGCCCACAACCAAACATCCACATGCAGGGGAAGTTTTCCATCTGAACACCCAGAATTCCGAAAGGAAGGCTCTCCAGGCTCTCAGGGACCCCGGCCTGTCTGTCCTGACGGCTAATCCGAGTGAGTTTGGGTTAAAAGGGGTTAACAGCCCTGGGCTGTAACACATGATTGGTCTTTATGAGGTTGGAGCTCTCGTCTGTTTGAAGCCTACAGATGATGCTAAAGAGCCAATAATGACAGCAATTCAGAGCAATCTAATTATGCAAACGGGAGGCTAAACAATTTCATCATCCTTAAATTAGATTGTCCTAATGAGATAAAGACACCAATTAATCCTGAATTAATTTCAATAGCCTATTTCAGGCAAACACTTTAATATGCAAATGTAAATGAGAAACAAAGCCTACTGTAGAATGCCCGAGTTCAGAACCTCTCCCTTCGCAGCTGCAGCGGTGTAAATAGTGCCTAATGAGTTTGCGTGGAAAGACACAACCAGTTGAAAATTGTAGACTTCACAGAGCACAGCCGGTGCCTCAGGTATCCTGGATGCGGTGGGGGGCAGGCAGGAAGGGGGGGAGCTCTGCGGGGGGCTGTGTGCTGCTGTCTATTGGGGTACACTGCTCTCACACCCACCTTCCTGTAAGCAACAACTGGGCAGCTGGTCCAACTCAGCACTTAACTGTGTGTATGTGCACCTGTGTGTGCCTGTCCGTGTGTGTGCACCTGTGTGTGTGTGCGTGTGCACATGGATGAGTGTGCCTGTCCATGTGCCATGTGTGTGCGCCTGTGTGCGTGTGCGCCTGTGTCTGCCTGTCCGTGTGTGTGCGCCTGTGTGTGTGTGCGCCTGTGTCTGCCTGTCCGTGTGTGTGTGCCTGTGTGTTGTGTGCATGTGTCTGGCCATGTAGTGAAGGGGACGTAGGAAGTGGAGGTGGTAAGCGATGTGGAGACATTGTAATGAGCTGATACGCAGAGAGCCAAGTTGTCATAACACCCACCTGGACAGCGGTCTCTTCTGGACACAGAGTTGATTTTAATTAGAGACCACTTAATCATTTTAAATTAGCCATTCTCAACCTATTTAATATTTCTGAATAATTAATTTCCATAGTAAGACATGGGAACACAGTCAAAGTCTTAGGCCTTGCAGTGGAAGAAGCTGTAGCTTTGATTGGAGAATAGAGTATTTCAAATACTGAAATGGTAAATAAATTTAAAACATTTGTTTTAAAAAAAAGTCTTCAGCTCACCCCAAAGCTCTGGGACTGGCTGCAGGGCTCTTCCATGGCTCACTCCCTTAGAACCACCAACATAACCCACTGGTAACAACCGGGCCACAGGTGCTCTGTGGTCCAGAAAGCAAGTGACAGCTGACACTGGGGTATTTGAAATCCAAACAGAAACACAGAGATGATACTTTCGAAGGCTTTGTACATTAAATGAAAGTGTCTGGGTTCAGTTACAAATGACTAACTAAGAATGGTGACCAGTTTCTTTATTCTTCGTGACACCGTAACCTTCACTATAAAATGATGCCTAGGGCCGCCACACAAAGCACACGCTGCCCATGCAATATTTGGGGCACACAGATGCTCAAAATCAAATTCGCTGTTTATCTAAAATTTAAATTTAGCTGGGTGTCCTGTGCTTTTATTTGCTAAATCGGGTAACTCCAACAACATCCTGTGTATAATAGGTGTTCAATAAATATTAGTTGAAAACCAATTACTCTGTATTCAGAGACCTGGATGCCACCTGGAAAGGAGAGACTCGCATGCTTGGGAGAGTGAGTTCCCGCTTTCAGGAAGTGGCTTTCAGGAAGTGGCTTTCAGGAAGTGGCTTTCAGGAAGTGGCCCACTTCTGAGGCTAAGGCTGTCCGGTTACACACGGTGCACGTCCAGCCCTGTCAGACGTGCCCATGTCCTCAGTCCTGACCAGGCAAGCAGCGTCCCTCTAGGACTGACACTTGGGCCTGGAAAACTAGAGGTCCACCTTCGCGGTACCGTGACCTCTACTCTGTAAACGTGATGTTTGCAGAGGGAAAGTACGTCGTGCCAGGTGGAAGGGGCATGGCTCCCAGCATTAGTCCTGGAGTCGGGCAGACCTAGTTTCAACCCATCCATTGAGGGTTTGGGAAAGTTACTCAGCCTCCAGGAGCCTTACTCTCTTCATCTGTAAAGTGGAATTATCGTAAAACGGTAACAGGACATTACATGAGTTGCTATGTGAACGAAGCACGGAGCAAATGCTCAGTAACTGTTGGGTCGTAGCAGCACTTACTATTCTGTGACTATTAGAGAAAGACAAGTGCAAACAGAAAAGAAAGCAAAGACTCGCAGACGAAGCCAAACTGAAGCCCAAGAAGAGACTCCATCACGTTTCTCGCGTCTTCCCACTTCACTTACATTGCAGGCCCTCAATCCCCACAGTCTTTGGTCGTCCTCGAATTCACTCTCACACCTGCTCCTTTTCTACCAGGTCGGATTGATTCCAAGTAAAAGCCCAGATGTTTATAAGTTTATTCGCCTCAGTGGACGTTCAGGCTGCCCCAGATCGCAGACGCCTCTTACAAGTAACCGACCGTGGGCTCTGAACCTCTGACTAGAAGGACCATCTGAAAGCTACTTTGTGCCACGCCACCCGGCTCGGTGTCTAGGATTCACAGGTAAATTAAAAAGTCATTAAGAATTTCAGAGTCTAGTGGAAGAAAACAACCCTACTTACAATACTTTCTTGCAGACCAGCGAGATGTGGTGCTGCGGCAGGTCTGTAGAAGGGGCAACGTTAACAGAACGGAGGGGTGAGACGCTGCGTCTGGTGGGGGTGGGAGACGGGGAGGTTCTTTAGAGAAAAGTTGTAGTTTGTCAGATGAGACAAAATATGGTTATGACTTCCAGTTAGGAGGTGAGCTGATGCATGGTGAGGAGCTGCATCAAAGACAAATGTCATCAATGGGGAGACAGAGCTGACCACTGTTCGATATTTCTGACCTTTACATAATCGCACGACAAATACACAACTGGAGAAAAGACACCAGTAAGGTACCTCTGGCCTCTTTCTCCCACTGTCCTCAGTGGTCCAGTGGACAAACTGCCTAACTGTTGGCATTTGCTGAAGCTGTAAGTGTGGTTATGAATGGAGGGTGGATACGCAGCCACGTATTTAGGAAAGAAGTTTGTTGCATTAGAAAAGAGAGCGTGTTTATGAGGAATCGCTACTTTGGGTGCTGTGGGTTACACCCCGAAGTATAACAACGCTGCCAGGACTGCACGCTAACTGCCCGCGTCTTAGCAAGTAGTTGATAAAAGCACAAATTGAAGCCGTCGGTGAAATCAAATATAATGAAATACATGAAAGTGGTTTGTAAAACCCAACACGCATCACCAGTGCAGGTCAAGTCTCCTTCTTACCTAGTAACAAGCAAACATAATCGGTGCTGCTCTGGAAGAGAGACAAGCCCTCAGAACTTAACTGTATTACAGCTAATAGAGGGTCAGGCCGTAATCTCTCTCTCTCTCTCTCTCTCTCTCTCTCTCTATATATATATATATATATATATATATATATATATATATATATATATATATATATGACTCACTGCCCTCTGAATGCAGTCTCCGCAGCACTGGAATGGCGATCACGGTTTACACATGGCTGTGAGATGCTGCCCACAGCCCACCACTGTGAGATAAAGTGGGAGAGAGCTATGATAACTGCTCGGCACACCCTGGCCAGCCGACCAGACAGACCGCTGCTTGATAAACCTAATAAAACAGCAGAGGTTGCTGATACTGCCACTCTGCTGGGCGGACACAGCCTCAGCTTGTCTGTCCCCTGGCGCTGACGCTGAACTCCAGGCGGAAGGGAGAGACAGCCCCGTGAAGCCAGCTGTCTCAGCGGTGAGAGTGGCTCTGATTGGATAGTGTCACAAATCCATCCTGTTCTGGTATGTTTTCTGGAGATGAGGATCGCTTCTTGATAAATGTTTTGTGCTGATGGGAGCAGTTCATGGCTTTTATTCCTCTGTGAGTCCTGCTGTGTTGGTTGGACCTTCCAGAGTGGAGTGTGGCTGGGTCACTGAGACTAGCCCACGAAAGCACAGGTTGTACTATGACAGTTGGAAACACCACACACAACTGTCTTGGCTAGCATGTGATTATTGCTTTTTCTACATTAAGAACGTGTGCTAACTTGGCACCACAGAATTAATAATAGTATATACTTACTTACTTATTGGTACCTTTGTCAAGCCATGACTAGCAAGTAGCATTTAAACAGAGATCAAATTACATCAACTCAGCGATTTGTGAGCAAAAAGATCATTTCATTTCCCAAATAAGCAAACCTGCGCCTTCTCTTGTCCATCTCACTAAATAGAACCATTGCCTAAGCAGTTTCTCTAGCCCCAAACCCAGGGGGCACCTTTGATTCCGAGCCCTTGAGCTCCTGTATCAAATCTGCTGAAGTCCTGTGACCTCTACTTTCCAAATCCTGCCTATGACTTACCGAGGTGGTCAGAGACATTTGGGGGGGAGGGGGGATCCCGAGACCAAAAGCTCTGAGGAGTAAGACTGTTGTATTTTCTGGACTTGTATCCCCAACGCCCAGTATTTCACCTGGCAAAAAGTAGGCAGGCGATCAATTCCAGGGAGTGAATGAATGAATAAGTCCACAACTATGAGTACACGCTGACTAGATGAAATGAAACCGTGTTGGATCCACAGATAGAATTGATGATTGTAAGGCTTGTGGACAGACAGAGTCAGGCAGGTTGAGCAAAGTGAGTGCTTTATTCTGCGCCCCCGGGCGAGGTTCACCGGTCTGGTCCGCGCAGTCAGCACAGATCGGGCGCGAGCGGCTGAATCCGGAGCTGTTTATCGCACCAGGGTCTGCTGCCTTTTCTGGGAAACACCAGGGGCCCCAGTTTCTATCATGCGAGGAGGGATCTGCTTTGGCAGAGGGGTATTTTTGGCTCCTGGCCGCTTTGACCATGCCCGCAGCTGACCTAACACCAATCTACACTGTGAGGACTGTCTCCAAAGCAGGAGCAGATATGTGCTGTCCATTTTACACTTGTGGTGCCATCAACACAAAGAAAAATCGAGAACAGCAGCAAATCCTGGGGTGAGTAGTGTAAACCTGGTGCAATTCCACAAATTCCACTGTTCAGTTGAATTTGACGTTCTCATGGGATTGCCAAGGGAAACGTGGAAATGTAGAGCCAGCTCTCAGGGAAGCCGCTCTGCTGCTGGTGCAGGTTTGCTAGTTTTCTCGGGGGCGTAGCAGGATGTCTGTCCGTCTCTCCCCCACGGCTAAGACTTCTTACAGAATTGCATGTGCCTTCAGAGGTCATCTGTTTTGTTTTGAATAATAGTCTAAAATCTTGCTGTCGCCTGGCTCTACAGATCTATTTGCATTCAATAGTTCAGGTTCCCCAACATTTGCATAAAAGCCCGTTGTGGCTAAGCCTGAGGGTGGGAAATTCCAGCACAGTATTTACTGGCGGGAGAAAACAAAATCACGGATTTTACAGAAAGCAAAGAGGAAGCTACAAACTCTATCTTAGACGATCCCAATTGCAATTGCGAAAGGACAAAGAAGAGATAACAAAAGCACTTGTCGGAAGATGAAGAAGAAAACATGGAGAGTACACTTTCATGGATCATAAAAACAACAACAACAAAAGAAAAACAAGGCGGCTTCTTGGTGAAAGGACCACCTTTAGCTTCAGAAGCTAAGGGAGTGTAGAAATCTCAAAAACCAAGGAACGGTCACAGAACATCAGCGATGACCTTCAAAAGAGCCCGTGTTCCTCTCAATCTGGTGACTGAGTTTGATCGCTGGCCTCTTCAGGTGGTCATAAAAGATTTGTTTGTGACCCAAAGTATCACCAAGATCAATTGGAGAAAGCGTTGTCCTACAATATTACCACAAGAGGTCAATTTCTCGACGCCCTCATACATTTTATTGTCCAGATGAAATACAGTAACGGGTGCTTAATGGGTGTTTGGTTAGAGCCTGCTCTGAACGCATGAATCCGTGACTTTTAGCTTCTTTCTCAAACTAGCCTCTTTTTAATCAAAGCAGATATTGGATTTTGATAAACTTCTTGTGCAAATAACTTTGTTGTGATGTAACAATTGTACAGACATCAATGTTCTGAGTGATCAGTTGTTTTTATGAACGGAGTATATGTAAGAATTTTGCCCAAATCAACATTCAGCTTTTCTATTCCGCTTCGAGGGGCACTGCACATGGGTGCATATGAACACACACACATTGGGACTTTTAATTCCATATGTGTCATGATCCACTGTTTCATCCACAAAACTGCACAGCTTTAAGATTTTTCTGGAACTCAGCTATCCTGACTGCATGTTATAAATACCGAGGCTTGATTACAAGCATTTAAATCCTAGAACCTAACTGAACTGAATAACTACATGGTCCCAATTTCATTAATTAAAAAAAAAAAAGAGACACACACTCCAACTTTGTAAAGATGTCCCCTGGGAAACCGGAGTGACCCACAAACATTACCTTCCTCGTTTCCCTCCCAACATTGCTAAAGTAGATTTGTAACTCCCTCTTTCAGAAACCCAGTCATATACAGGATGCTGGGAAGAATGAATCTTCCCCTTTGAAAATGTCAGAGGGCATCCAGGAAATCTCTTTTAGTTTTTTCTTGGCAAACAAATGTCCACTGATCAATATAAATGGGAAACAGGCACCTGGACGTCAATAGGAAATGACTTTTGTGAAACATGATTTGATTCATGGCACAGAGCAGCCCTTACCAAGTTCTGTTCTATTACCAGCTGGAAAGAAGAAGATATCATAAAAGGGGCCTCCCGATGACTGTCATTTTCAAGTGGGGTGCTCTTAAGTTATAGACTTCTGCCACGTCCGCAATAAATGACTGCTGCCCCGGACTGACCCTGTCTTAAGGCAGGGAAGGCTGTCTTTACAGACACGGAGGCAGCCTCGAAAACTCTGAGAGACGTAGCATTTAGAGACACTTTCATTTCTTTATCAGCTGATAGCTCTCTATTTCACTTCTCGGGTTTTTATCACTTGCTGGCTATGTGTGGAAATGAGATGCTGAGGTCTCAGCACTTGTCCTTCGCCCCTTAAAGACTCGCTCCAGTGAAAGGACAGCCTTGGCCAGAGTGAAGGTAGCAAGCGTGATGACGTCACACCCCAGGGCACGCCTGGCTCTGCTGCGTGAACAGTGGGGAATTAGGAATTGTTTAACAATCCCAAGGAAACACGTGTGCTTTCTTCACAGGGTTTTAATAGATAAAAGAGTGGAATAAGCACTGTGTGACATCCTGTCAGTGATGGGGCTATTTAGAAGATTTTACTACAAATATTTCATGAAAATCTAGCCCAGAAAAGTATCTTCCAGTTTCAGCAGTTGTCCCATGTCAGCACAGAAAGTCCAGGCACGTCACAGTTTTCAACGGAACTGGCTAGAAAGTAATCAGGCTCAGCCCTAAGTTCTGCGTGGTGCCAATTCCACTTGTCCTGAGAGCACTTTCACAACACAACACCTGGCTGTCCAGGGTCTGTGATCAGAGCTCAGCAACTGCTGAAGGCACCACTTCTACGTCCACAGAGCCCGCAGGCTTCCGGCTCTACCCACCCCACGCCCCACGCAGCCAGGCAAGCCCCGCCTTGCGAGCGCAGGATCCCAGCTTCGCACACTTCCTCTGCTTACTGTTTTCAAACACAAAACCCCTTGTTGATGGTACGGGGTAGGGAAGCTTTCAAAGTGTTTTCTTTAGACCACGGCCCATAATAAGGAATGTATTTTACGTCATGACCCAGCACACACACACGTGTGTACCCAACACTGCTAGTTTTTATGGTGGCTGTGAAAATTAGACAAAGGTGCTCCCTCTGGGTGGGCAAATGAGAAGCAGACGCGTGTCCCACAGACACAGCCCCTGGGGCACCTGACCTGGCACGTGTGGGAATGGCTGCACTTATCCCCCAGGTGCCGCTGCGAAGGGCCCACAATGCACCACCGGGCCGGTGTGGCTGCTTTGTCCACACACCTCTGAAAGAAATTGTGTACAAAAATAATAATACCCCCGGGTTTGTGGAATGCATTCTAATATTTTCTACCTTTTTCAATGCAAGTCATGACCCTGAAACTATTTTTCAGTACGGAGTCACTGTTTGCAATTTTAAAATATTCATAATTATTATGTATTCATTGAGAATCGTGGCTTTTAGCATTTAAAGCATTCTACACCATCTCAGTTCATGCTTTTTGGTTGGTAGTTTACCTTTTCTGGTAATAATATTATGGACCTTGCTTTCGTATCTTCACCACATTTGCTGACATATCTCCTCATCCCTTTAGTCATCTTGTATCACTTCATTTCAGGTGAATCTCTGTACAACACACATTGGGTTTTACTCTGTGTGTTAATTTGAAAATCTTTTCTTTTTACTATGCCATTTGTACTCATTTAGTTTTATTGATGAGGTTAAAATGTTTGCCCTCAATTCTTGTCATGTAACATTATAATTACTGTGTGTAGTTACCTTGTTTCAAGTGTTGCGTCTTCTCTGATTGGTCGGTTTGTTTCTGGTATTTAAGGCTTGAATTTGCTTCTAATAGTTACATTTACATCCGTACATTTTATAGGCTCCCTAATCCACACACCTGTTTTCCTTTCGTAATCTTTCCCAAACTGGTTTATCAGGTTTACGTAGTATTCTTTGACTCCTGTCTATCACTTTTACAATAAATTGTTTTATTCTGTTTCCTTCTTTCTTTCCCCTCTGCTCACATTTCTACTTGTGATATTGATTTTGTCGGAACGTGTAATGTTTACATCCTACTTAACCCGGTCCTCATCCTGCTTTGGTTTGCGATCTGTGATTACACGTGGTAAACGCTTCCATCATGCTCTTTGCATTCATGTTCCATCGTGGTTGGGTGAAGCTCACCCTTCAGCAGCTGGGTGGTATAAGGGCTCTTGAGCACAGCGTTGCCCGGAGTCTTCTGTTTAAAATGATTTAGATCCTGGATCCTTGAAGGGTAAGTTAGCTGGATATAAAATTTGGGGGGGAAAGGAAAACTCTTCCTTTTCTAGAGTTGCTCAAAAGTGTTTTCCACAGTTGCCTTATACTATATGCTACTCTTAAGAAGTCTGGTGCCCATCACATTTTCTTACCCTTTTAAGTAATTTTTAACAGAAAGGACAGACAAGACATGAGACAAACGACGCCATCGTGGAAGTTCCAGGGTCGGCGGTTTGGAGACGCCTCATTCTGCAGAGGACCTGGCACGCGGGAGCAGGGACCAACAGGACATTTGACATCTGTCTGAAATGGCACTTTTCTCAGGGTATAGTAGTAAATGGGACGAAAGTCTCCAGAAAACACTATCACTTAAAGTTCGACTCCGCTTTTGAACAACCCAAACGACTGACAAGAGCTATAATATTTAAGCAATTGCTAAATGTCAGGTCCTTAAAATCATGAGAAGAAACTGCTCCGAAGAGAAGCAACATCAGTACATCAGGAAACTGGGGAGTAAATAAATCGTGGGAGTCGCGTGAAGTCCCCCTGTGTGGACAGCACTATTCTGGGCCCTGAGAGGGTGACGGCTGAGCAGGGGACACCTGGCCCGGAAGAGGCACCTAGGGAGGTGGGAAGTACATGAACCCGGAAACGCAGCTGACTTCTTACCAGCCGAACACAGAGTCCAGGAGCGACTAGGATGCATGGCTGTTATTTGTGAAAGTCGCCTTAAAAGAAGTATGTTTTCCACTATGCTTTTAAGGGGATATTTGAAAAGTATATTAAACAACTGATATTTAAATCTTGAGGTGCAAATTTGATCATATATAAGAGAGAGAAAGAGCGAGGCTGTGTTTAGCTTTCTATTCAAAGGTGACGTCTTTTCATCATAGAATCACATGCTATTTAGGCCTCAGAAACCAGCGGCGGCTTTTCCTGGCACGTTCTAGCTTCTGTTAATAGGGGTCAGTGGAAGAATAAAAAAAAACTAGAGTTAAAATTTTGTGCCTATTTTTCATTCTGTTTCCTTCTTGGATTTCTAAAGCACATCGGTTTGTGAAAGGTTTTCAGAAATCTCCCATTGCAGAAACCTGTTGAATTCATTTAACCCAGGACGGGCTGATCTCCTTTGACAGAGCACTTTTTTCTTTCCCGACTGTCTAGCGACATGATAAGGAAGCCAACAAACCGCTGTGGAAGCACTGATCTAGTTCAGCTTCTCACTTTACGAGAAGAAATGGAGCTACCCTTCTTCCTTGGGTCACCAGCTTCTTCAAGCTGCGTCCAGGTCACCAGCTCTAATGTCATCTGCTTTGTCACTGTCCTGAAATCGAACGTTGCGTGTGTTTAAGTGTTTGGTGAAACCAATGTCCTTAAGCCTGATGATGAGATTCTGATAAAGAGAACGAACTAAAAAGAAAGAAAACCTGCCTCAAAGCAATAATGAATTTTCAAAGTGAACTCGCCTGGAAGAGGGGCTGCTGAGGCATGTCCCATCCCCAGGGGTCCTCAGGCAGAGGCAGGGTAATGATTTCTAGGGACGGGTAGATGAAATGGTGAACGGCTTATGAGGTGGTGAAATCTACATGGCAGTTTTGCTCCACGAGTCTGTGGCTGGCTGGGGCTGGGTTAATTGCCAGAAATCCAGGGCCGGAAACTACCAACTCACTTAGCCAGACAAGTACCAGTGAGAAAGAGCGAGTTACAAGTGCTTGAAGGAGACACAGCCTCCCAGCTGGGCACCGTGCTCACAGGACCTGGCATGAGATGGGCGGAGGAATTCTGGCATGTGAGCATATGAGGGAAACAGCCAGCCAGAGAGTCAGGCAGGAGGCACACCCCTGGCATCTGCAAACATCCCAGCAGGTGGAAGAACCAGCAACACCGGGAGGGGAGTCACAGGTGAGACGACGCCACATCACACACCCCAACTTTTAAGGCCAGTACTGAGCGGCCAGCCCCCAAACACCTGGTCTGGCGACTGCCGGGGCTCCCGCCCATGAGCCCCACAGGCTCTGCAAAGCCGCGCCTGGCCTCACCTGGTCATGGCACCTGGTCTGCGGGATCCTGTTGGGGTGGGATGGATGGGGGCAGGCGTCTGCTGACTCACCTGGGGCCCTGCTAGGTGCACTGCGGGTGTGGCCGGGCAGGGCCAGCTTTGCCTCTTCCTCTGACTCGCTTCACCTGACAAGCACTATCTTTTTTTTTTTTTAAACTCTAAGGCTGCCTGCTTTCCTCCCTCCCTGCTTCTTTCCCAGTGGTGCCATCTCCACACTTCTCCTCTGCCTTGCTCCAGAGCCAGCAGCTCCCTGACAGGAGCTTTTCCACTTGTCTGTGGTCCCGGCTTTCCGTCTGGGGCTAGTTTTACATTTTACGTCTCATGGCACCAGTGTTTGCAGCTGCCACCAGAGGACACCTCTACAGAGGATCTGAATGGACATTTTTCAAAGAAGACATACAGATGGCCAACAGGTCCATGAAAAGATGCTCAATGTCACTAATCATCAGGGAAATGCAAATCAGAACCACAGTGAGATACCACCTCACACCTGTTAGAAGGGCTAGTATCAAAAAGAAAGAATGAATACTGGTGAGAATGTGGAGAAAAGGGAAACCTCGTGCACTGTTGTGGGATTAGAAATGGGTGCAGCCTCTATGGAAAACAGCATGGAGGTTCCTCAAAAAATTAAAAACAGAGCTACTGCACAACCCAGCAATCCCATTTTTGAGTATTTGTCTGAAGGAAACAAAAATACTAATTTGAAAAGATCTATGTACCTCTATGTTCATTGCAGCATTATTTACAACAGCCAAGATGTGGAAACAACAACCTAAGTGTCCACCGACATACGAACGGATAAAGAAATTGTAACATACATTTAAATATTATTCAACCATAAAAAAGGAAAGGAAACCTTGCCATGTGTGACAACATGGATGGACCCTGAGGACATTATGTTAGTGAAACGTCAGAGAAGACAAATACTATATCTCACTTACAGGTGGAATTTTTAAAAAGTCCATGGATACTGAGGACAAACTGGTGGTTATGAGAGGTGAGGGGTGGGAAGAGGGTGAAGGGGGGAAGGGGCTAAAAAGGTACAAACTTCCTGTTATAAAATAAATAAGTCACGGGGATATAACATATAGCATGGTGGCTACAGTTAATAACACACTTTCATATTGGGAAGTTGCTAAGAGACCGAATCTTAAAAGTGCTCATCACAACAACAAACATCTTATAACAGTGTGTGGGGACAAACGTTCACCAGACTTATTGTGACAATCATTCACATTATATACAAATATTGAATTAGTACGTTGCACACCTGAAACTAATATGTTCTATGTCAATTATGCCTCAATAAAAAATTGTGGGATAGCCAAGCAATGGACGACAACTCATCCATGCGAAGGAATGAATTCCTGATACACACGACATGTATAACTGCAAAGGAATCACAACGAGTGAAAAAAGCCAGACAAAACAGAGCACATATGGTATGATTCCATTCATATAAAATCCGACCATGAGAAAAGTAATCCCCAGTGAATGGTGGCAGATCGGCATTTACCTGAGGATCATCAGGTCTCTGTGCTTGGCTTTGGTGGATGACAAGGATGACGGGGTGGGTACAGGCTGTGGCTGCCATTCCTGGGGGGCTGAGCACAGAAAGGGGGCGCACGCATGCTCACAGCTGTGCTTCCCAGCCTAGCAAAGGCAACGAGACCCGTTCAGAGACTCATCACTAAAATCTGGGGTCCATTCTCAAAACTTTGCTCTTCTCTCCAAATCTCATCAGTCAGAATGAGGACATTTTTAAATGGATAAATGAATAAACGAGTGCTCACATCAATGAATGAATTAATATGTGAAAGGATAAACCAGAATTTTAAAATAGAATCCACTGACTAAATGAAAAGAAACTCTAATTTATTTATATCACCTTCATATGTCAAGATTCACTCAGAATCCACATATTCTCACAAATTTCACTGTTACAGTCCTTTATCTGATCCCTTCCCAGCCTAAATGCATGTTTGAGAAAACTAAGGGATTTGGGCAATAACAACACCACCACTACATGGAAACTTCTGAGCTGGCGAGCCCTCCTGATATTTTAACGGTTTGTCAAAGCAAACGAAGTGACCGTCACGACACCTGAGGCTCCGGCCTCGAGAACAAATTGCAGGGCCGGCCGCTGTGGTCAGTAGTGAGCAGAGATCTAGATCCCGGAATCTTTTCAATGGCACGTTGTATCTATGAGCAGCCAAATCACCAACAAAGGTAAAGCAAAAGTGAACCGCTCCCAGCCCACATCCTTTGGATTAAACTGAAATAAAATAAATGGAATGGGCTCAGGCGCCCTCATGTCCAGGAGCACCGACCAAAGGCCGCCTGCAGGGAGAGCTCGCGTGGGGACGCTGCCTGCGAGTTGCTGCCCAGCGTGTGCTCTGTGCAGCCTCCCACCAGGGAAAATGATTAAACCTGCACGTATCACACCGTGGGAGGGGAATGAAATCGCAGGAACAGAACATGTTCCAAGGTCATTTGTCTGCTTACCCCACCAAGACTGCAGGTGCCACTTGTCATGTGGCGGCCACTTCAGCACGGCCCTGGGCTGGGCGGAGTGGGGGACACACAGCTGCTCAGAGCCACAGTCCCAGGTCTTCAGCTGCTGGCGTTGGCCCATCTTACCCTTGGCCAATTGCTGAGTGACCCGTGAGCGAGCGACGCTGCATCACAGCTGGCCTCTGTGTAAGACCTGACCTGTCCACGATCCACACTTCGCTGTGTGTGAGTCACTATTTAGGAAATAAGTTGTTACAGATAAAGCCTATTTTTGTGGTAGGATGAACTAGTATGGCTATTGACTCAATCTGCTTTTTCAGCGAAGCATAGATACAAGCCATGATGCGGTGGCCAAATTCTAGCAAGAGACAGAGAGACATGGCAGAGGGGCTATGAAAAGGAAGAAGTGATTTAAGGAGCACTTGTGCGGTAGACACAGTTTATCAAGCACAACACGGAGCCGCACGGACGCACGGACGGTGCCCAAAGTGCCCAGCACGCTGGTAGGTGTTTCAGCCAATGAAGGGTGTGAGCAGATGGCCCGAGAGCGAATGCGAGCCCTCCTCTCAGGGATGTTTCCGGGCCTCACACAAGCGAACCTTTTTTCCCAGCCTCAGCTTCCTCCTCTGTAAGGTTGTTGTGAGGAATAATTGGGAACAATTAAGCAATTAAAGTGCCCAGGGACTGGCGCCCAGGACACAGTCACTGCCGTCTGCAGGACGGTGACGAAACACCTCTGAGATGACTGTTAGGGTCCTTTACTTACTAAATTACTTCATTCCCATTCAGTGTCGCGTCTGACCTGTGTCACTACTACTAGCGTGCTGTAGGCCATCTCTACGTGGTGGCTCACATTTTCTTCTAGACCACACAACTTAAATTGCTGTAGCTCTCCCTCATAGGTGTTACATGTCCATCTTACCAAGATTTTCCTTTGGAGAAACAGTCATTATGGGAGATGATGGGGCTATTAGCTAACACTGTGGTGGAAATCACACCGCAATTTATAAGCACATCAGATCAACACATTTTACACCTTAAACTTACACGACCTCAGATGTCAATTATATCGCAATGAAGCTGGAGAAAAATAAAGCTCTGCATTAAAATGTAATTGTGTACTACAACCAGACGGGGCTTTATACTTTCTTTAACACAGAATGAATGAGTTTGGTTTCAGGTGTATTCATTTTGTGGTCCACTCTGCAGGCTGAGTCTCAGTAAGTCTGATAATCAGATATGGCGAATAAATACATATGTCATTCTGCTTATATAGTTCAGCATCCCATCGGTGTATTTCCTTTCGTTACATGTTCTGTGTTTCTTATCGCTTTGCAGCTGGTCCTAGGTGTACTGAATTCTAATACTCATTGTACTAACTAGTATGGTATCGTTCGTACACCTAATGAACAGTCATTCAGGTTATTGATTGAACTATTAAACATCATTAAGTGCAGGGATAATTATGATGCAAAATCCATCATTATGTCCTCCCAGGTTAATATAACCCACTGATATCAGTTGTTTCGATATTCACTAGTGAAATCTCCCACCTTAATATTTACACATGGTCTAATATTCCTACCCATGTGATGGGTACATACATATCATCTAAAACAGAATTGAAACGTAACTGGGACATAAAAGATAGATCCACAATGCTTCCTTTAGCTTGCAATCAGGCATCGGTTGACAGTAGAATTTAGCCGTCTGGCAAAACTACTTGTAAAAAAGGCAAGCGGTCGTCTAAGAACCGACTCATAACCATCTCACCTAATACCCTCGTTTTCAGACGAAGACACCATGGCCCTAACATGGTTTCATTATATGATTTTAACTTTTTGTAGTTTTTAAATACAGATAACTTGGAAAATATTTTGGATTCATTTCCCATTTTCCATTATCTACTTTATTTCAGATGGTAAGTAAGTGGTCTGCGGATTATATATGTTTTCTATCCTTTTCCCAGGGATAATAATTAACGGGACAGAAAAGTTCTATCCGTCTTCTAATAATATCAAAACATGGAAATAACAGGCACATGACACCTGAGATAAGTATTCCATGATCAATAATTTACTCTTGTTTTCTTTAGAAAGTTTTAATAGTTTATCTATTAGTTACGTCATTTTGCGTGATAGGACAGTCACCGTATGCACAGCACACGATTCCCGCCATGAAAACACTGCTGGGGACCTCATGCCATGACCGGTATGACCACCGAACACGTCAGTGGGAAACTCGGTCCTGTAACCATCACGGGAGCATCACAGGGAAACGCAATTGGTGTTTGGCTTCCTTCCTTCCCCAGTAATAACTACAGTTCAGGAGCTAATCACAGGTTTGTTTAGAAGACACAGAAGACCCAAAGCAGAATGTTGTCTCACACGTTACAAGACTTAGGTGCCCCGAAGGCCCTGGAATATCCCGCATTATTTTACGCACATGCTTGGAGATTCCGAACGCCACAGTTAAATGTGTTAGAGCTAATACTGAAGTTACATTAAAAAAATGAATTGGTGAAATACGCGTAAAGCAGTCTTGATACGTCTGAACAACCAGCAAGACAGTCTTAGGCCTAAAAGCCATCTTGGGATCCTAATTTACGCAAGAAAATTACAAAATAAACAAAATCCCCAACAAACCAGGCAATTGCCCAGATGGATTTAATGGAATTAACTCTGAGATAATCTAGATCTTCCTAGGAATGACAGTTTTCATATGGAAAGAACTCTATTTGGAAGAAACCACAAGACATTACTGAGCAATAGAAAGGCAGACTTGGAGAGCTCTGGAGGTCTCGTCCAGGTTCCGGATGGAAAGACAGAATTGTAACAGAGATCAACTCAAACAAAGTATCTTAATAATTTCTTGCAATTCCAACCAAAATGCCATTGAAAGTTTTTAAAGAAACTGGGAGAAAAAAAAAACCCAACATGATGCTAGCATTAGTGCAGAGTAATCCACAGGAAAGAACAGGCATTTTCATCAAAGTCAGAGTTGTGGTGAATGGGCGCACTTCTCCTGTGCGACAGTGAATCATGCTGTTAACGTACAGTTATCAAAGCTGTGGGCTATTGGCACCCAAAATACACAGAGTCTGATGACCTAAGTCGGCTAAGGTATAGAATGATCAGCAAATAACCTATTAGCCTTGTCATCAATGAGAAATAATGAGTGGCAACACACAGTGTGGCACAAATGTATAGACACGTGGCAAAAAGTGACACGAGTCCCCACCTTACCTGCACAGCAGCAGGCCGACAGGCACTCAGCTTCCAGAAGGACTTGGTCTGGTACGATTCTGGGCACCCTCTGCAAGAAAAAGAAGACGGTATTAAAAATGCAAAATTAGTTATGAAAGTAAATATCCATTTAGGATGAGAAAAATCACAACAAAATATAATTTCAAATAATAAACTAACAGATAATAAGCTAACATCCCCCAAATATGAAACCGGGAGGAAAACCCCCTTTTTTTAATGCAATAATTGTCTGACACTTGTATCGTACTTTCCCCTGTATATGCTTTGGCTGCATACTCTTTGATTACTTATTCACAAAAACGGCAATGTTAGTTTTCGTTATCGACTATTTGAAGACATTTCTCCAGATTCTCAACTCATTACTGACACTCTCACATAAATAACGGTTTAGGGCTGTTATCAACGCTGGGAAAACCTCTCTCAAGTTTCTTTCACGTGAGAGCTGTGAGATTGGGAGAATTGTCCGCCGATGATTTTCTGGCTTTGTACTTTCAAATCATGGCGCTCCCCCATTAGCCATATCCTTTCCATGGTGAGCACCAGAACACACGTTCATTCTGCCGTAGAAATCCTGCCCATTCATCTCAGCATCAGGACATGAGGAGATCAGCACAAATGGAGACGTTTCTGTGAACCATTCCACTAGGCGTGAAAGTGGGAAATGCTTCCGGGTAAATCTCTCTCTGATTATTCCCACATCTTGTCCATGACCACCAGCCTGGGAACTGTGGGCTCAGTTTGGAAAACAAGGTTACATGATTCCAAAGATAGTACTTGAAAGCACCAACCTACACTTCTGATCAAAGGGTAAAAGAGCTAATACGCCTAATAGATGAAAAAGCTATTTTGAGTACGTACGAGATCACCATATTCCAATAAAACAATGACCAAATGACCAAAGAGGAAATACATGGTCAATTACCATACAAGTCACTCGACTTTAAAAAGGATGGATATTTTATCAAATTTGAAAGTAATTTTTAAATGATAATACATGACGTTGATGGCATGTACATTGCTTCTGAGAATATACATTCACACAAGTTTCAGGAAATTAGCCAACTTGGCAACGAATATTAATAGCCTTAAAAATGGTTATCACACTGCATGCAGTCATTCTACTTCCGGGAAAGTAATCTGAACTAAATATACACGGAGTTTTATACACAAAGACATCACACTGCTTGTAAGGGGATAAAAGAAACAACATAAAGGGAATGGTAAGTGCATTATGGGATTATAATATAGAAAATGAAATACAGTATGTGCCGTTCTGTTATATTGATGGTATTCCCATCATATACAGAAATACAGACTGCCAAGTGAAAAGGGGCCTTTTATGTATAACATACAATACAATCTCAATCACACACACGTGTGTGCTCACACACACACACACACACACACCACAGACATGGAACAGAGCTATGGAGTTACTAAATCCAATTATGAGCCATAATTTCAGAAGTGACACTACAGCACTTTAACTTAAATTGAAAATGCAATTTTAAAAATACTTGCTTTATTTTATAACCCGCAAAGCAGAACATTTGTACCTACTTCTCTACTTCTAGTTGGCACGTTTGCGGCTGACGATGGTGGACCCGCGCTGTGTGCTGGAAGCGTCTGCTGTTACCCGGCTTTCAGTCGAGTGCAGTTCCGAAGAGGCGTCTCCGTGCGCCCTCCGCGCCTCCCCCAGCCCGCACAGCTGGAGCATCTGCCCGCTGGTCTCCCAGAGGCAGCTGTGCTTCACTGTAAGGCTGTTTTAGGGGAGCCCCTGGGCTCTGGTGTGAGGAAATGCACTATATAAATGCAAACTAGCCTGTTTTATTCATATAGTCGCACAAATAGAGGTCTACTTCATGCCAGCAGCTTTTCAAGGAAACTGGCTCTTCTCAGTATCGGTTACTGCTTCAGGAACTCCACCATCTAGTGGGCACAGCGATTTCTCCCCGAGACAACAGGTGCCTGCTGCAGTGCAGACGGACATTGGAAGTGTCACCTGGAGCCAATACTGGTCCATACAGAGGCTTGGGGGTTGTCTGGAGGGCTCATGCAATCGCTGCTTCAAGCCGACCTGGCTCTGGCTGCACCCACAAACATCTGGCTGCGAGGACCTGTGAGCCACTGTGCATACTCATCTCAGCAGTGGCCCCCACTCATGGGACCTCCAACGTGGAGACATGGTGAAGCCGGCAGGCTCCACAGGCAGGCTGACGTGGCGCTACGTCCTGGTTACACCGTGTGACGGCTCTGAGTCTGGAGTCCAGTTCTGCCATTGTAAACCGAATGCACATTAGGGGTGTACAGGATGCTGAAATGGCACACGTGACAGTCACTGAGCACATGCCAGCAGTGTCGTGGTACAATGCGTGTTACCTGCTGGAGTCAGTCGTGCGGCATCCTCACTCGTCGCCGCCTAAGAAACATATGTAGGACCCTGTGCCACGGGCAGCGTGGGGATCAGTGTGGGGACAGGAGTCCCAGCGCCTGTACCGGCCTCTCCAACGTTGCAGAGATGCTAGACGGAAAGCTAGTGAAGTCGCAGAAGCTAGAAGGAGAATGTTTAGCCGGCGGGGAGGATAGTAGAGAACAGGCTGGAATTAGCGGCCATGCAATGTGACTTCTGGTCAACCACAAAAAAGCTCGGGAGCACAAACATTAATTCGGATTCTGACGCAATAAAGCAGAAGAAGACGGACAGGAGTGAGAAGCCCACGGGGAGGTTACAGAGACCCTGCCCGCGTATGTTGCCCAATGGTAGTGTTCGAATCCCAGGGTCCCTTAACCCACGGAATAGTAATTTAGATACTATTTCCTATAGTCCATTCCTTAAAACAAGATTTCTCACGCATACGGTTCCCCCTTGGAATGTTTCCTGTGAGAGAGATCACATCACTTTTTAAAGCAGGAAGCTCAATCATTAACAGGCATAATTATTAGAAGCTTTATCTTTATAAGACTTGCAAGTCACCACCCTATAATTCTACCCAGCACTGAGCACCGTCACGTGTTTCCCTTACACCCTTTGTGTCCCAATATAGTTCCCCTAATCCCCAAAGCAATACACATTTTACCCAATTTAAAAACCAAAAAAATGGGGAACATTAATACATACACAGAAGGCGAAACAGGAACTATTTATAATCCAAAAGCCCAGATATGTCCCTAGTTCACAGTTTGTTATATTTCCATCTACTATATACATATGCATATATACACACATACTGTCACAATAGAGAAAATGCACTATATATAGTCTGCGAGTTTCCTTTTCTCCCTAACAATAGAGTAAGAATATTGCCCGTAACATTCACCCTCACCCACAAGAGATCAACCATTGCACACAAACCATTTATTGAAAAATTCATCTCTCTCATCAGTGATTTGAAATACAACCTTCATCATATATTAAATGGCCACCTGTATTTGGATTGATTTCTGCACGCTCTCTCTTGTTCTCTTGATTTGCTTCTTTATACACCAGTACTAAACAGTTTCAATAACTATAACTTTGAATAACTATTAGGTGTAGTCCACACCCGTTTTCTCCTTCAGAAACGTCTCATACAAACCTCAGAAATCAGCTTTCTTTTCCCAATCCATGTAATATTCTTAAAGCATTTCTTTTGAAATTGCAATAAAATTTCAGATTATTGAAGAGACAGTTAACATATTTACAACAGTAAATATTTCTATTTGAAAGAGTGCATCTTTCCATTTATGCGAGATTTATTTATGTCAGGATGGGGGAGTTAGAGTTCTCTTAATATAGATTCTGAATATTCCTTAATAAGCCTCGCATTCAGTGTATTATCATTTTTGTTGTTATTGCCAATGATGTCTTTTCTTCCAAGAGATTTTCAGTGTGCAAGGAAGATTTTTAATTTTGAGTGTTAATTTTGTATTCTACTACTTGCTGAACTCTCATAAATTCTAGTTTTTTTTCCTTTTGAAGCTTTCACATATAGAAGCACATCTCTATGTGATGATAATTTTGCCCTTTCCTTTCCAAGTTGTATACCTTTTATTTCTTTCTCTTGTTTAATTTATTGGCAAGTCCGTCTAGATTCTACAACATTGTTTAATAACAGTAAGCATGGTGGCACAGATGGCTTAGGTATGGCTAATTTTAGGGGAAATGTGACTGGTGTATTTTTCCATTAAACCTAAAGCTGGATCTTAATTAAGACAGATCCATGGAGAGGGAGGGAGGGAGGGAGGGAGGGAGGGAGGGAGGGAGGGAGGGAGAGAGAGAGAGAGAGAGAGAGAGAGAGAGAAAGCGGGGGAGGGAGGAAGGAATTCTTTTTTAAAGTTAATGTCTTCATCAATAGTAATGACATATTTCATGAACTGCTTTTTGTCATTTTTGAAGACTGAGCTTATATTTTTTAAACATCATGTGATTTTATTGCTAGATTTGCTAACAATGAACCAACCGTATGTTCCCAGGATTCATCTAACTTGGTCAAAATCAGTGTCTCATTACTTTCCTGTGACTCATCTCCATCACTTGTGTTTCTTTTCTCAATCCTGTTCTCTACGTCCTTTATTGTGGTTTCAGGAGCATCTATTGCCCTTTTTCTGATGCTATTAATGTGACTTTCACTTATGAAGTTTCCCCCTTCTGTTGGACTCCAGACTCTGTCAGCTCAATTTTCATCCCATTCCGTTGTCTTATTTTTTCTTCAAGCCCTTGTATCCATTTTTTGAACTCTTGTGTCAAGAGGTGATTTCTGTTTTATTTCTTTGATTTCCTGGGGTTTTATTGACCTGTAATCGTCATCTGCTTCTTGATGTAACTTGTATACTTTAATTTCTGCATCTTGTTTTTGTTTGCACATTTCTTTTTTTTCCCCTCATAGTGTCTAATGGTGACTATGTCTAACTTTTTTTCTTGTTATTACTTTGCATGTTTACTATTTCTTCACATGGTCAACTATTTGATGACACATCATGGAAGTAGATGGCCCCGCCCCTGAGTGCCCCCAGCAGGGCCCCAGGTAAATCAGCAGATGCCTGGATCCTGCAGACCAGGTGCCCTCGTGGTGCTTCTCCACTGGCCCTGGGCAGGTGAAGCCAAGCTCGGCCTTGCAGAGCCCGCGGGGCTCATGGGTGGGAGCCCAGGTTGTCCCCAGACCAGGTGTTTGGGGGCTGGCCACTCAGGTACTGGCCTTAAAAGTTGGAGTGCGTGGTGTGGGGCAGGGACCCTTCGCTGGTCAGGCAGAAGCTCCAGGTGTGAGTTTCCTCCCAGCTGGGGACTGGGGGTCAGTTGTCCTGTGGGGGTGGGTTTCTGGTGACATCTGTCCAGGCCCCTGCTCCCGCCTCCGTGTGGCCTGCTCTCCTTCCCCAGGCCTGCGGGTCCTTTTCGTTTTTCCCAAGGAAGTTGTTCCAACGCAGCTGCAGATCCAGGTGTCCTGGGAGGAGGTGAGGTTACCACCCTGTACGGGGCCATCTCGCGCTGAACTACCAGTGTGTTACTGGGTCATCTGTTGACAGATACGACCTGTTTCCAGTGTTTGACGATTACAAATAAAAGATGCAGTGAACATATGTAAAACCTTACGGACGCAGACATGACACGGTAGGTAACTGTAACATTTGCTTAACTTTAAATTTTAAAACACTGCACAGTTGTGTCCCCAAGTTGTGGCTGTACAATTTCAGATCTTACCGGCCGCGCGTGAAACTGCCAGTTCTTCCCTATTCTTGCCAACATTAAGATGGTCCGTCCTTTTAAAATTATTTATGTTTTTGAACGGACTTTATCTTTTAGAGCAGTTTTAGGTTCCCAGCAAAATTGAGAGGATGGTTCAGAAATCATCCCTGAACTCCTGCCCTCCACGGGGCACAGCCTGGCCCATCTCCACACCCCCGGCCCACGGCACTTTGGTTAGAAGTGAAGAATCTACGTTGACACATCATCACCCAACACCCACAGTTCACCTCACGTTTCACTCTTGGTGACGTACAGTCTACGCGGAATGACATGTATTTATCATTATAGACGCACACAGGGGTTTTCACTGCCCTAGAAGTCCTCTGTGCCCCACCTGTTCCTCCCTCCTGCCCCACCTCCCACCCCTGGCGAGCCGGGTCTTTTCACTGTCTCCAGCGTTTTGTCTGTTCCTGTGTCATGTACTTGGAGTCTTACAGTAGCTGCCCGCTCGGACTGGCTCCTTTCATTTCCGTTTCCTCCATGACTTTGCAGAGCTTCATCGCTTAGCTCTCGTGTGTGTCTGTGCTGACAATATCCCATCGTCTGCATGGATCACAGTTTGCTTATCCATCGCTTGCTGAGGGACATCGGCTGCTTCCACGTTTTGACAGTTATGAATAAAGCTGCTGTAAACAGGTGTGGACGTAAGCTTTTGTGTGGACATAGTTTTCAGCTGCTTTGGGTAAATATCAAGGAGCAAGATTGCTGGGTCCTAAGGGGAGACGATGTGTAGTTTTGCTAAGAAATCGCCCAGCTGTCTTCCAAAGTGGCTGCCCATTGGCGTCCCCCCAGCAGTGCCTGAGGGGCCCGGGGCCCCACGTCCTCCCAGCACTTGGTGTTGTCAGGGTTCTGGATTGTGGCCCCTCTGATCGGTGTGTGGTGACATCTCACTGCAGTTTTAATTCCCATTTCCCTGATGACATATGATCGATCGTGGAGCATCTTTCCATGTGCTTATTTGCCATCTGTCTACCTTCCTAAGTGAGGTGCCTCTGAAGATCTTTGGCCCATTTTTACATCAGGCCGTTTGTGTTTGTTTTCTCATCACTGAGTTTTCAGAATTCATCGTGTATTTTGGATAACAGTCCTTATCAGCTGTGTCTTCTGCAGATAGTTCCTCCTAGTCAGTGGTCTGTCTTCTCATTCTCTTGATATCTATCTATTCTTGTCGCATGTGTCAGACAGTCTTTGAAGGGTCTGCCTGTGGAAGGTCCCTCTCTACCTCCGAGCTCTAATGCGGGCTTTTCTCTAATATTATATTGTTCTGGTCATGTCAAGAAATTCATGATCAGATTCAAGAGATTAGATCTCCAAGTTCAAATTGCCATAGTATCTGGAAGCTCTCAGCTGCGTATTTCATAAACTACGGTCACACCTTTTTAATATATAAATATATTTAATATATTTTTTCTATTTCTTGCTGTTTTTACTTTTTGGAAAGAAGAAGTAATAGTTTAATATGATTTTATGTGGACATATTATAATCCTATAAACGACGGTATACACTTTTTTTGCACTGGGCACTCTTTGGGGGCTAATTGCTAAGAAATCTTACATGTTAGAATTGGGAAAGATTTGGGAAATTGTCCTGAGCTTTTGTGATCATTTTTCGGACTCACAGATCTGGTGGCAGTAATTCCCTTCTGTCAAATAGCTTGTGCTCAACACCTTACGAGCATCCAGAGCAAAAGTTTGTTTGGGAAGCAAATTACACCCTATGTGGGTGACCCTGAAGCCTCCTGAACTAACTGTGCCCCCTCAGTTATTAATAAGCGTCATTTCCATTTCCAAGCAACCGAGATGTATTGAGTTGGGAGTCCCTAAGTGCGAGAGGGTCCAGAAATAGCTTTGACTTTTCCTTTTTTTAATTTACCTTGTGGGGCTGTGGGGCTGAGCAATCCTTTAGTCTGTCAATATCACCAGCTCCAGCGCCACGTGAAGAGAGGCTGGGGAGGGAAGAGGTGGCGGGGTGGGGGAGGTTTAGCTGAGAAGATGGAATATCTATTTGACACAGAAGAGGGTCCTCAGAAGTCTGCAGGGCTGAAATGTCCAAAGCAGCCGTGGAGAAAAAACTGAGTCATCAGAATTTTGACATTGACAAGGTTCCACTACACACAAGATGTGTGACTTCTCCTAGCTGCCAACTGTTATGCCACGGACTCAGGCATTTTCTGTTTCTGTCTTTAGTCTTTGGTAAATTTAATTGTTCTATTTTATTTTGATTTTTTGCAGTGTCTCTTCATTTTCCTTTATTGTTTTCATTGAACAAACTTATACTCATGTGCATTATGTCTTTAAAACTGTGTGTCTCAGTGTCCTCATGAAGTCTTATTTTTCTTACCTAATTTGGAGGACTATTCAGGAGATCAAAAGAAATAATGCCTTAAAAATATTGTGAAAAATAGGAAATAACACAAATATATGTCATTTCTTTAACCAAAATTACAAAATTGATGCAATATAATATATGGTCCAGACACCAGTATAGTATCCATTTATTATAATTTTGAAACAAAGCAGGTATATTTTATGCACAAAATGCACAACCCTACTTTTTTGCAGAGAGTTGTTTTGTTTTTTTCCAATTTCCTCAAACATTATCATTCCTAACAGGAAGAACTGCATGACACCATTTGCTTCCCTCATCTTATGCAGAGTGTTTGGGGGCAGAATTCAACCTCTGGCAAGGCTGTTGTGAAACACTAAGCATCAGCTTCTAAATGGGAGGAAAATTCTCATATTTCAGTATAAAACATGCTGTGGGAAAACCAACACGGAACGGTGCCGTGGAAATACCACCACGTTCAGTATGTATGGACCACTCACGACCTGTGTGCTGACACATTTGTAAAACACAGAAGAAGAAAAAAAAGCTCGGAAATCAACGCTGTGTGTCTGTGCAGCTACACAGAACAGGCCCGTACGTGTCTTCCTGGCTCGAGGCACAAGAAGGACAAACAGGGAGTTCCCAGTCCGTCAGGGTGCACACGGCAGCCAGAGGCCACCTGACGACTGAGCCCCTGAAATGCCGCCAGTGCAACTGAGAAAGTCAGTCTTTGATTTTTTTCATTTAAAAAACCTGAGGCCGTGTCAACTGTTTCTGTGAAACACAACCTCCCTGGTCAGGTAGGACTCCATCCATGTAAGTCACTGAGGACTTAGCACCCAAATCAAGATGCCCTGCAAGTGGCAAACTGACACGAGAGTTCGAACCTGGTGCAAAAAATGCCGACTGGCTCCCTGATGGTTTTATGTTGGCTGCAGTCTGTGGCGGTCTGCAGAATGGCGCCCGCGGTGCCAGGTCCCACAGCCTGGCAATTGTACACGTCTCATCACTTGGCAGGTGTGGGAGGGACTCTGAGGTGAGGAGCCAGGAGGTCGGGGATGCTGCAGGTGGGCTGCAAAGGAGACAAAGGAGACAGGGAGGGACACGTGGATGTACGCAAAGGAGGGGCAGCGTGACCACGGCGACAGAGAGGGAGGGATGCAGCCACCAGCCCGTGAACTGGCAGCCGCAGAGGCCGGACAGGCAAGGCAGGGAGTCTCCCACCCGCCTCCAGGAGGGAGGCCCTGCTGAATCCTGGGTTCGGGCCGGGAGAAAGCGACTTCAGACCCTGGCTTCCAGAACTGAGCAAGAACTGAGGGAGAATAACTTCCATGGTTTCAGTCCGCCAAGCTTGTGGTCCTTTGTTACAGCAGCCCCAGCAAACCGACATACTCACTGAATTCATAGTATTTTGGACGTATGCAGCTAACTGTATGTAATATTATTTAAACATTAATTTCACCTCTTTCCTTCTGTTTGCTCTTTTTATGTGACTTCCTGAAAATGTAACTGTACTCGCGGATCTCTCATTAAATTTCTGCAGGACAGTGCTGTCCTAGATGGCATCTCTCTACAGGACACGGGACTCACAGCCTGTCACCCCCGCAGCGGGGAAGGTCCCCGAGCATTACAGGGGCGGCGTCCACCCAGGGAGAGTCTCCCGCAGCCACGGTTCTCTGTGCTCAGACGCTCTCACTGCCGCCGAACAGCTGATCTCTTGCATCTGGGAAATAAAGACCCAGCCCAGCAAGTCTTCAAAATTAAGGTTTCTCTGCAGTTTATCTGTTTTCTCTGTTATTTTGCAGAAGGTTCTCCATGTAAACGGAAGCATCCCAAAGAAAGCGCTCCCTCCCTTCCTCCTTTTCTTTCCCTTTTCCCCCAAAACTCTTTTCGGGACAGAACACAGGAAGTGCACGGGACTGGTTCTTTCTTTGGTCTAATAAGCACCTCTTGCTCCAAGACGAGAAGGCTAGGAACATGGCAGCCACGCAGCCGGTGAGGGCGGCCCCGCACGTCCCCAGACGCCGCGCTCATTTGCACCCCGACACACACCGCAGAGGAGAGGTCATTTCAGCAGCGATTAGAATGCAGGGTTCGCACTTGCACAGCGCTGTTTGGCTTCAAAGCGTTTACAATATAAACTGGTTTTTGTGCTGCCCTGTGAACCACCGTCTGAGGCTGAGATGGGGCCTGAGTGGGGGTGGGGAGGGAAAACAGGTGGTGCGGGGCTCCCGCTTCCTGGCCTTCCCACTACGTCTGTCAGCCGATGGGACAGCAGCCTGCCAGCCAGCACACAGGAATGAGGTCACCTGGTGCAAAGAGTCTCCGCTGTTACTCTGAACATGACCCAACAGAAGGTCTGCAGAGAGCAAAGCCCTGACTGGCTGGGTCTGTCCCTTCCAGGCCTGGGACAGGGGGCCGGCATGGCCGTGCTGGGCCCTTCTCGGAGGCAGAGAGCCTCTGCGGAGCTACGTGCTGTCTTCTTGTCTGATGCCTGCTCGTAGGAGGGACAATAGGACCAGAGAATGGCAGCGCCTTTTCTGCTCCTGGAAGGAGCGCTGGTTTATGGAAAATTCTCCTTTCTGGCTTCAGACGGACTGAGATCTCTTCTGAAGCACCACCCAGCAGAGCTCAGCTCACCTTCCGTTGTGGCTCCTCCTGTGTGTCTGCCGACGTCTCCTGTAATGACAATGCCACCCTGATGACATAGGACCACGCCGCCTTCGAGCCGTCCCGTCTCATGCCTCACTTGAAATCCTACGTCCGACGTGCTCACTGACTGTATGAAATGCCTGTCGTTTCCAGAGCTGCTCACCTCGTGGCCCCAGTCGCGTCTCAAGTTGACATGACAATGGCCTTTTTGCAGACCATTCGCCCTGGGATCCCTTTCTTCCCTGCTCCCCCACCACCCTCTCGTGGGATCGCCTCTTCATCCTTATAGCCAAGACCTAACACGCTTCTCCACTCCGTGGCTCTCTGTTCCATTAGGGAGAAGCTCACACAGCTCACTTTGGCATTCAGCGCTTGCCAGGATCGGACCTCACTCCACTTTTCAACATCTCCGACATACCCAACCCTCCAAACAAGCACGACTTCCTGTCCCCGTCCAAGCCGTCCCTCCCTGCCGTGCCCAGGATCCTGTGCATGGAACGCCTTCTCTGTGTCGTGCACTCCCCTTCCATTGTCCGCACCTTCAAACAGTTTCTATCCGTCTTTCAACACCCAGAAGCAACCACTTTTCTCCGTGAAGCCACCAATGGTCCCTTCTGTTGACACGACCCACTCTCCCCCGTTTCCTGAGCATCTCAAGGGACACACCACATCCTGCTTGGGTCACGGCACCGGCACCTCCCACGTCCCACGACTGGGGGCTGTGTCTCCCTCCTGCTGCTTTCCCTGTGGCCTAGCAGATGCCACGTGTTCACCAGGGAGGAGAGAACGGGCAGGAATGGGCCGTGCCACGCTGGGCTTCATGAGTCAGCGCTGTGGACACGGCTGCCACTGGACAGAACCTTCCTGGGAATGTGGGAGCCGAATGGCTGCGGCAGGACCCCAGAGCACAGGGTCGTGAGCTGGAGGCTGGCAGCAGCGCTGAGGCTGAGCGCCTGGCTGTGTGAGTGGCATGGCGGCTTTGCTCCCATCCTGCTGGAAGCCCTCCAGGGGGATTTGCTCTGACAAAAGCAGTTCTGTGCACATGATTATCTTTTTTTCCAAACGCCCGGGTAGGAGGCTGGTAATTACTTTGGGGCCCGTCCGGTGTAATTACAGGATAACCCACAGATACCTCTAAGTGCTACATCATTACACGGCAGTGTCCCAGTAAACTCCTGCAGGTTTCTGTGGGTGCTTGTACCCCAGGGCAGAGATTGGTGGCACTGAGGACTTCCACCATCACGCCCACATCTCAGCTGCAGACACTCCTCATTTGCAGAAACAAACTACAGAGAAGCTGCACACTTTAGCACGGAAAGAGGCAGCAGGCTGTGAAGTTTGGGGTGAAGGCTGTGCCCCAAACTCCTCCCCACCCTGAGGGGATGGCGGGAGGACAGGCCTTCGGCCCTCACTGTGTCACAAACCTGCACAGAGAGGACTAAAGCAAGGATACAGTTATCAGCTATCTACCCGGTTTCTCGAAAGAACCGGGAGGAGAATACCAACAAAATCCACCACAGCAGTAACTCGCATTAGCATGGAAACAAAAAGTAAAGAACCAAGCTGGTGGTTTTGTCTTTCTCACTGTATTATATGAACATGTGAAGAGCATTCAAAATGGTTTTCTCACCCTTAAATCTCTTATCGTCCTCAAGTGCCTAAAATGGGACCTTCTTCATCTAAGACATCCCATAAATAAGGAACAAATAAATGGAGGACGGATAAAGGGAAGTGGGGCAAAAAGTAAAACGAGGGAGGGCAAAAGGAGGGTGGAAGGAAGGAAGGAAGGAAAGAAAGACAGAAGAAAAAAGGAGAGAAGAAGGGGGGGAAGGGAGGGATAGAGGAAGGAGGGAAGCAGAGAAGGGGAAGGAACAAGGGCTTGGGGGAAAACAAATCCCATGCTTATTTTGCTTCCACGGCTTTGCTTATTTCAAAAGAGCAATCTGGAAATGAAAAGTACATACGAGAGGAGGGATCCAGCCCGAAGTACGAGTTCAGACCAAATTAAAATACCAAGGGGGTAAGATATAGCTGGCTTGGGCCAGACGCAGACAACGAGATGGAAGTAGAGACACACGCAGGAGAATAGAAAAATAATTTGGAGAGAGAAGAATTAGATTGCAAGGCTGGCAGACTTCAAGACCAGGGAAATCAAAAGGGAAGCTGATTTTTATTTGAGGAAAAAAATAAATAAAAATGACTTCAACTTTAGGTCCTTTAATTCAGTGATGACAATGTGAGACCCAAATAGAAACGTCGACAGGGTTTTGGGAGATAAGGGAATTCTCTGGGGAAGAGCATTGAGCTAGAGAAACAGGTGTGGGGTCGTGAGTGGAGAGGGTGGCAGAGTCAACGGAAGATGAAGGGTTCCCGAGGGGAAAGCATGTAAAAGAGAGACAAACGAGCGTCAGTATAAACGTAGGTGAATGGGAATTCCCCACACAGAGCAGAGACTGTTTTATTCATCACCACAGCACCTAGAAAACGGCTGGTATGTAGAAGACAGTACCTACATTTAATGCATGAACGAATGAATGACGCCTTCAAAGGGAAAGGCCAACTAGGGGGCATGCCAGGGAGCTCCCAGAAAAACAGGGACTCCAACTTCACTTAGGACTCTCCCGAGCTGCTCATGAAAATCTCTATTCCTGGCTTGTGTCTAACTCTGAAAGAAGCACTGGCTGATTCTGCTAAGAAGACCTAGAGCAGAAAAGCCAGGCGGGTTTTGTGCCACCGCCTCCACCAGCGGACTTACGGGGCTGCCCCGAGTGCTGTGGTGAGAAGGTTACATGACCGTGAACCCTGAATGCCTGAGTTCTGAACGCACTTCTCAGTAGTTTCTGGAAAGCGTGTCCTGGATCTCAGGCATGGACCCCGGGCCCCTGGCAGCGTCTGAGCCTTCTCTCCAGCCCTCCCAGACCACAGTGGATGCTGGACCTCAGACACACTGAGCCCTGAGTCTGCACTGAACATTCTTTGTCCAGGGATGACCAGGCACCGTGGGTACCACAGAGGCAGGGGACATCTCGTGGCCCCACAGATGGGCCAGTTCCCTAGGAGTCAATCGGCCAGCCAGCCTAAGCAGCCAGAGGAACGGGAAGGTAAGGACGTGAGAAGGAAGTGAGGACAAACGGATTTAAAAACAAAAAGTGTGGTGAGGAAGCTGTAGAGGACGACGTGCCCCTGGGCTTCGCCCATTGTCCTGTATCATCCCACACTGAGGCTGTAACCTGATTTCTCGTGACGGCTGAACTGGATGTGTGAACACAGCAGCCAGAGCGCTCCTTCCTCAAAGGACCACCCGCCCGAGGACCACAGGGCGCAGCTTCCGTGTCCAGAGGAAGGCAACGTGGCCTGTGAGGGTGAAGCGGCCGGTCCTGGGGCAGACGCCACAGCTCCCCATTGACATCCATCGCCTGTACTTAACTACAGGATATTAGCAACTATGCATTAAATTTCAAGTTTTAAAATTATTAGCGCCTCATCCAACAAGTCTGTAACAACCCCTCGGGGAGGAGGGATTGGAGTGAATTTCGTTTTGCCTACATTTTCACAACGAGCACGTAATATTTTACGTTTGGGTATGTTTAGTTTTTATAGAAAGCTATTCTGGAATGTTGTAAAGTGCTGAGAGTGGTGATGGGTCCGTGGGGTTCATTCCACAAATCTCCGAACCCCAGAGAGTCTCCTGCTGACTCGAGAGCACACAGTCTTAGAACTGGAGATTTCAGAACTGCCCCCAGCGCCTTCTTTTCTAGGTGCGAGAATGGCTAATGTTATCACATGACAAAGTCGAGGAGAAACAGTGGGGACACCAGCCATCCCAATTTGCCCCGGTCTCAGGGATTCCCTGAGACCTTCAACTGGGATGGAGGCAGTCACCCCGGGGACAGACACAGGAAGGCTGAATTTCTCATCCAAGGTCACACAGCAAGTGCATAACACAACCGGTCGAGAAACCAGAGCTCCCAGTAACTAGTCCAGGCCTTTCCAACTAAACCACTGCTTGTTAGATCTGGAAACACAGAATCAGACCCATCGTATGATCTCATGTGCTTGAGGCAAATGGATGGCATACGGGCAAAACAAACAACAACAACAAAAAAAAACGGCAATGTGATTCTACCCTGCTCCATCCTCTGTGTCCCGACTTACTCGTTTTCCAAGGCACTCTCAGCCGCAGCCACGACAGGTGGCCGCCTCGTGCCGGCCGGAGGCTGGCTGGCCCGTCTTTATCTCCCTGGCTCCAGCTGTCTCCCAGGTAAACAACACAGGCCCACGCACATCCGCACACACACGATTCTGTAATAGTAACATTTATCTGGCACACGTTCCATTTATCTTTGGCAAAAAGCTTCAGACCCAAACTATCTTAAGTGATCTCAGAAAGACAGTGATAAGTACCTTCCCGTCATTATTGCTCCATTTTATCACAGGGGCGATAGCAGTAATGGTGGCGGGAACCCCATCAGGTCCACTTAACACGGCTCATTTTCAAAAGCCACTCGATGCCTCATGACAGTCTGGCCGGGTGGTATGAAAAGAGCTCTTAACCCCAATGATCTGAGGAAGACTCTGCGAGGGGAATGGAGGCCCTACAGTCAGAGGCGAGGCGGTGGGAGAAGGGAAGGGACAGAAGAGACCATTGATTTTATGACAAGGGGCAGAACCACTGTCAAAACTCAGCGGCGCAAACTCAAGGGCTGTTTCAATCAGCCATTTGCGAGCGGCTTCCTCAGACGCTGAGGCGCACGAGCTTCCGGTGATTGTTGGTTCTGTGTGTTCTTGTTTCCACGTACTTGTGTTTACTCCTAATGCTAAAGGAGGAAATCTAAAATTAGTGTCACTGTTTGCAATTAAAGTCATCAAAGAAGACCCGCGACACTTCACTCAAGAAAGGGCTTTATGACGCTGTGACCTGGATAGCAACACCAGGCTGGACGGGGGTGGGCGAGCCTGTGCAGCCACCTGTCACTCACACACCCCGACACGAGGCCGCCTGACATGGCCTCCTTCCCTGCAACCCCACAACATGTCTGCGATTTACTTGGCAGGTGTGCAAACTATTACCAAAGCACACGGGTTCCTGGAGACAGAGCACGTGATGAGGGCCGGGGCGAGAGGAAGGTAACGGCTGGGAGAGAAAGGTCAGGAACTCTCCCTGCCTGCACCTCTCGCATCCTCAAAGCTGGTGCTGCCTGAGAACCCTCAGACTGAAGGCACAGAAATATTCACAGTGGTAACACGGTGATTAATGGCCGCCTCAAGGGCCAGAGGGCCTGGTTCAAAACCCACTTCCGCCGTTTCCTGGCCCTGTGACTCAGCCTCAATGTCTTGGTCGGCAAAGTGGGAATAACGGACCCTATTCCATAATGGTGCTGTGAGATGGAAGCTAAATGGCCACGTGGGGAGCCCAGCACGGCGCCCGGGACATGGGATGTCCGACATCAAGACGATTAGGATCAGATTAATCCAGGTGACGTAGTATCTCTGAGCTTGATTTTTTCAGCATGTTTCTTAATGAGTCCATTCACTTCTGATCCATCTCAAAACGTAAGTTTGCCACCAAATGACTGCAGGGCACCACAGTTTATTTTTGCTTGTTTTGTTTTTGTTTCTGTTTTTTTGCTTCCACATTTTACTCAGACTCATGTGACTTAAAATTACACAAAATTAAATGGAGGCGAAACGGTAGCCTCCTCAGGAACATCACCGTGACCCTGTGACGTTTTTCCATTACAGTTGACACTCCCTGCTATTTTCTATTATTTCAGGTGTACACAAGGGTTTTTGTTTTTAAGAGTCTTTGCACCTGTGTTTGTGCACAGGCTCCATCACCTGCGGGCCTCACGACCGTGACAAAGCACGGTCACCACAGTTCATACCAAGGACAGCACCACACGAGGCTTGGAAGGTCCCAGTTCGGAGAATGACCTGGTTTGAATATTCACCGCACCCCTTCCTCCCGGTGAGATGGCTTATGTCCTCCCTGCACCGGCCCTGCTCCCCATCCTCCAGATTGCAAACTCAGTACCACGTCCCCAGAAGGCCTCCCCAGCCCCCGTTTCACATTCTCATTGCTCCCTGGACGTATCCCTGGCAACAGCTGTCAGCATTATTATGAAATAACTACGTAATCACTGCCCATGTTTTCTAGGAAGCCACAAGCTCCAAGAAAGCAAGACACACGTCAATTTTTATTCATGCCAGTGTCCCCCTGGCTGGCACACGGTAGGTGACAGTTGTTAAATGAACGAAGGACTTTGAATGGAAGAGTGATGTGATCTGAATTACATTTCAAAAGGATCACACTGGCTGCTGTTTTAAGAAGAAACTTTAAGAGGACATGGGTGGGAGCAAAGAAACTAGTTAGGAAAGTGCTGCAATAACTTACGTGAGAGACGTTGGTGGCATGGGCAGCAATGGTAGCGATGGACGTGGCGAGAGGGGACTGGCTCTGTATATACTTGCGAATGAATTTGCTGTTGGGTGTGAAAGAGAGAAAGGAACAAGGAGGAATCCAGGGTCTGGGGCCCGGGCCACTGGATGGACGACCAGCATCACCTTAGACGGGGAGAACTCCAGAGGGGCAGACGGGCTGCAGCGGTGCGGGGGGTCCCGCCTGGACGTGTTAAGTTATTGTGCCTGTCAGACATCCAGAAGGAAATAGCGCGGAAGCCACTGGACGCCCACATCGGTGGTCTGGAGGGGAGACACAGAGCTCATAGTCATGACACCGGATGAGTCAAAGACAACACAGCCTAGGAACGAGCTCTGGAGCAATCCCACGTGAGAAGTCAGGCGGTGAAGACAAGGGGCCGTCAGTGGGGAACCTCCCAGAAGCCAGAGTGATGAACCACGTGAAATACAAAGCATGACGATCACTGGGAACATGGTAAGAACCGACCCAGAGGGAACCAGTGGGGCAAATGCCTGACGTAAGTGGGTTTAAAAGGCAACGAGACGTCACTGGGAAGGCCAGCCACACTGAGGTGCCATCACAGTCGCTGGAAGAGCGAACACCAGAGGTGCTCCCACCACACAGTGGGGAGGATGTGGGACATGTGACGCTGTCATGGGTCCCTGGCTGGAATGTCAGGCGTCAGAATCACACTACAGGATTGTTCAGCAGCTTCTCCTGAGTGAAATGCACGCTAACCAGGACGCCCTGCACAGCCACGCAGGGCACAGACCCGCCCCTCCCCTGCCACGGGCACCGGGGTGGTGGCCTCGATGTCACCGCGTCCTCTGCCAGAGCAGACTCCCAACCTCGGGCACACGGGGTGCAACCATTAATGTGGGGAATACGTTCCTTCCTGTCCTGAACAGAAAGTGGATTTAGAACAGTTTCTATTCACACAGAGCAGACAACATCATACACTTAGAGCTTGGCTCCCGAAGCTGTCTCGCTCCTTCCGTCATAACTCAGTGCAAAGACACCTGAGTGTGTGGCTATCCCACAGGGAATCGCGGCGACCCCCAGTACGTTACATGGACTGGGCCGAGGCCACAGGGAGGCACACGCACGCGGCCCCCATGGGGAGACAAGGGGGCACCCCCGTCTGCACAGCCTGCAGTCCAGGGCTGGGGCTGTGCCAGGATGCCCTCGTCAGAACAAAGACAGACTACGGCACTTCGCACTCCTACCACAAAGGATAAAGTACGATTCCCGGAGGTCCCGGCAGCTGTGTGTTCCCCACCTGGGAATGTGGCTTTGGCCCCCACACAGACGGACGCACAGCCTGCAGTGAGGTCTCGGGGAGGAGACAGCTCTTTAGAAGGTGCCTGCTGTCCTGCCATGTGGGCCACACGGCTGTGCCGTTAGGAGTCTTGGTGGTGGGAGGAGACGGCCTGCAGAGCCGGGGACAGTCACATCGCAGCACCCTGGGCTGCCAGACTGTGCCATCTGTCATGCCTCCCAGCCCTGATGGAGCAGAGACCTGACCACACGACACCAGGCGACTGTGCCCCTGGAACTTCCCCTCGTGGGCCGGACCCAATCAGACCCACCAGTTGTGAGGGATGGAGGTGGCCCCTGGGACCGAGGACAGCAGGGCAGCGCACAGGAGTGGGGTGCACAGCAGACACCCGGACTCCCGCCGGCGCCGCCACTGCCGTCCCTCTGCGCACTGTGGGGTTCCTACAGGAGCAGGGAGCCATCCAGGGAGGTTTATAAAGGGATGAGCTTGGTAGCGGGTGAAAACTGGGAATGGCAGCAGCCGCACTGTGGCCTCACACAGGCAACACAATCCTCCGACGAGCGGGGCTGGGACCGAGCGCCTGTCCACGCCCTCTGTGCTAAAAAGAAGCGACCCACGACAGAGGATGTAACACTCACGGCCGTGGCAAAGAGCTGACCGGCTGGGAAGGGCCTGGGAGGACACAGGCTGGAGTATGGAGGACAAAGGAATCTTGAGAAAAGACATGAAAGAAGACACAGGATGTGTGTGCAGTGTGACACCCTCAGACGCGCCCACCGGGAAGCACTCGGCCACACACACCGACGGAGCCGGCAGCCGCGTGGCCGGGGTGACAGACAGGAGGTCGCGCGTGGGCTCAGTGGCAGGAATTCTGGTTACAAAGGCTGCTCCAGCTCCTGCTGCCGCTGAAGGTCCTCACTGACAGCAACGGAACTCACACCGCCCCCAGCACAGCACAAGGTCTCATTGGCCGTCTGGACACGTGCAGACACGTGAGTGACACTGGGCCCCGTGTCCCGGAAGGGTCATCAGTGCATCCTCTCTGGGACTCACACCTGCGTGGTCTGCCTTTCTTGCTCATAGAGCCTCTGTCAGCCCCTCTGGCGGAGCAAGGACCCATGTCACTCACGGCATCCAGGAACGCGGACCCTGGGCCGGCCACCCGCCTGCGGGCAGAAGCAGCTGGTCCCGGGGACGTGGGAATGGCCTGCTGAGGCAGAGTTACGGCTGCAGAGGAGGCTGTAATTTTGAGCAGGGGTTGGCAAGCCCCGTCCGCCACCTGTTTTTGCAAATAAAAGTTTTATTGGCGCACGGCCGCCCTTCCTCGTTCGTCGTCCGCGGCTGCTCTCACGTACGAGCACAGGTTTGAGCCGTTGTCACCGAAACCATATGGCCCACAAATCCTGAAGTCATTACTGTCTGGCTCTTCACAGAAGTCTGCCTACCCTGGTCCAGAGGATGCAGCACCAGCACCCAGGACACCTGCTGGGTCCCCAACACGAAGACACGCGGCTCTGGGAACCCAGGGCTTGAGGTCCGAGCGGTCTCCCCATCAAGCCCATAATCACGGGCCTTGGTGTTTCGTGTCCCGGCAACTCAGGGCTCCAAAGCGCACGACTTTATCAGGGGACAAGGGCCCCACTGAATCGCAGGCCACTGCATGGAAAAGTGCGTCTGGGTGACAGGAAATGGAATGGCATCACAGAGAAACGAGTCTTCTAAATGGCTCTGCCAAGGAGGACCTGCCCCCCACTGCCGAGGAAAATGCCGTCCAAAGCTCCTTCAGTTTCTCCCTCAGCTGTAGAAAGTGGGCTCAGCCAAGGTCACGACCTCCACGGAGAGGCCACACCCAGGGAGGTGGCAAAGCAATGGTACCGAGTTCCGGCCATCTGGTGTGACACGTCTGGGATATTATAATATAATATAAATACCAGGTCTTATATTAATTTTTGCTCCAAAAGACACATTAGAGCTAATAGTCTGGCGAGGTCTTCTTTTTGGGGAAACGCAGTAGGTGCGTCCTTGGAACTGACAAACCCACACAGCCTCGCACCTTTGTGCCTCTTTCAAGGTCAGTTATCTGAAGATTGCAGATGACTGCACTCAAGCGGGAAGGAGATGGTGCCTGACGTTTCCAATGGGCAGACGCCGCGGCACATACGCACACGAGAGCCGAGCCTCTGGGAACGAGACATGACGTGGACAGAGCCCTTCCCAGCACAGCTGAGAAGGGAACCAACATGCTCCAAGCTCAGAGAAGAAGCAGAATGGCTGCTGGCCGGCAAGAATGATGCTGGGGGCAGGTGTGGGGTTTCTTAAGGAAGCAGTGGTTCGATACTAGACAAACTAACAAAGGGTCTTGGGTTCTGGTTTCCAGCTCTGTACAGCACAGGGCAGGTGAGGAGTCGGGAAAACTGATCGGGCGCTGCCTGCAGGGAGAACACAGCGGAGGCTCAGTGGCCTGGAGTCGCGTTTGTGTGTAACTAACTCATCTGCCCAGTCGCCATGCCCCCAGGACAAGTAAGCCAGTGTCACAACAGGCCACGTGACCTCGATGACTTGAAAGGGCCATTTAAACAAAACCCCAAGACCCACTGTTTCTCTCTACCCCTGGCCCCACAGCCTACACGACAATCCCAGCTCCCGGTAAAACAGCGCTTTTCATGTGCGGTGTCCGCGCTTGCTCTCAGCAGCCCCTCATTCCTACGCCAGGAGAGGACCCAGAGAAGCATGGACCATATGGGCCGCTCACTTTGCTTCTCTGAGACGCCATCGCTCAGTCAGCGACCCTCATGTCCAGGGTACCCCGGTTTCCCCAAGCTGCCCGTCTGAGCTGTTGTCTCTCGCTCAGATGTGCTGTTCATGACACGCCTGTGAGTGACACTCTGGGTTCACAAAGCGCATTCCGCGAGCCCCTGCCTGAGTTTGCTTAGAAAGTGGAGCACTCAAGCAAGCAGGCCGACTGTTAGGACACGGAGAGCAGAAAGCAAGCGCCATCTTGCCTGTGGCTCCGCCTGAGCTCCTCCGGGGACAGGGCAGAGCCAGCTCACCTGGGAGGGACAATCTGCATGGTGACCTCTCTCATATGTACATTCTTAGTCTGTGTGGGCGGCGATGACACAAACCTCACAGACGGGTGGCTTAGGAACTACAGACATGACTTCTCACCATCCTGGAGGCCGGCTGTCCAAGGTCAAGGCAGATTCGGTGTCTGGTGAGACCTGCTTCCTGTGTCATGGACGGCGTCTCCTCACCGTGTCCTCACGGAGTGGAAGGGAGGAGGGAGCCCTCTTGGGGTCCCTTTATAAGGACACTGATCCCATTCACGAGGCTCCGCCCTCACGACCTCATCGCCTCCACAGGCCCCGCCTCTGACACCTCCACGTGGGGGTTAGGATTCCAGCACATGAATATTGGGGAAACACAGACTATGTACATATCACACATCTTGGCCCTGCAGCACCATAGGCTTTACGCCTGATACGTGGTTTTGTTAAATGCGCTGTGATGACAGACCCCATGTAAATGTGAGTTATGCCTACTGCCTGCACGTAGCTTTGCCACCATCTCCTAGAAGAACCATCAGACAACACAGTTTCCCAATCACCAGGGGACACACAGAATAGTCTTTCCCATATCAGACGTCAGAATAACTTGGGCGGCTACTATTTTATTGTTATTTTGACATCGTGCTCTGCCCTTCCCTCTGCGTCACCTCTACATGTAACACACAATTGCTCGGCGGTTACTTGGAGTCTGACGATTGCAAAGAAAGGGGATGAGTCTTCAATGGCCCTTCCCTCCTACAGCACAAGCAACTGCCTAGGAGGAGGGCCAGGCTGAAGGAGCCCGTCATGGTGGAAAAACCCAAGTCCACTCACCTGACCCACACTGAGAACAGGACAAGTGTGGGCAGTGCCGTGACCTTCACGTGGCTCCTCAGGACGCAGTGTGCAGACTTAGTGACGTCTGCAGGAAAACTGAAATAACGTTGCAGCAACAGTGTATAGAAATGAATACAAAACATAAAAAGGTACTGAGTTTAAACTGATTACGTATTCAAATTTCTAAGTTTCATAGGACAAAACACATCAACCACACAGCTGATCTGCCACGCACACCAGAGCTGCCTCGCAACGGGCTGCAGGGGTCGCCTCACAAAGAGGTGAGGACCCCAACACTGAACGTGTGTAATTGAAGCCAGACGGTAGTTTGTCAGGGACACGAAGAGAAGATTCCAGGCAATCTTGTCTCTTTCTCTCACATCGCCTCAACTCCTCTTGAGTAAATCCCATTGGTTCTACAGCCAAAATGTGTCAGTGCACTTTCTTCTCGTCATAGACGTGGCCACAGTTGTCTCCTGCCTCAGCGACTCCAACTGCCTCCTGTTCAGTCTACGCACCCTTTCTACCCAGACTTTCTTCTCGTCCAGACAATTGGACGTCACATAACGTCACTCTCCTGTCTACCATGCCGAGCATTTAGAATAAAATCCCAAACCTCGACGCTGGTCTACAAGGCTTTGAAAAACTTAGTTCCCTTCTGTCCTTCTAGGTAAGATGGGGAGAGATATGTGGACTGAAAGAAAAATGTGAGGATCGCCTTCTGTGCTGCGCTATGTTTCTCTCCCAGATCCGGTTGCTGCCTTTCTCTGCCAACGATTTACACCCCCAGCCGGGTCACCTGGCAGGCGGCATCACTGTACTCCCTTGCCAGCTGGCGACAGGAGGTGTTCACCAGAGGTCGGGCAGTGGAACGGAAAAGATGGGGCATGTTTTCCTTATTCGCTCAACACCCTAAGGGCAGCCCCATGTCTGTGGCTCTGCTTTTCCAGAACACCCCATTTTATTTCACCCCTTCCTGAGAAATGAGTCCCTTCTTTATCTTTCCAGCGAGCCACCCAGGAGCGCTCCTGTTTGCTGGGAGCCCGCCTTCTGTGTTCCCACACAGGCAGCTGCTAGGGGCACTGAGACGGCCACGTTCTCCAAGATGAGAAGGTTTAAGACAAGATTCTTCAAGCAACCTGGAAAAGTTTAAGGAAAAGAGTTTGATTGTCAGAACCAAGGTCAAGATAGAAAAGGGAAAAATGAAGTGAAGCGCTAAGAATAAATCCACGGGGTAACAGAACGGCAGTGGAAAGTGCGGAGCTCAGAAGACGCGGGAGAACGCAGGGACAGAGCTTGGGAGGTGCTGTAGACGGGGCGTCTCAGGCAGGCGTATGTTTTCTGCTCCTCAGAAAGGAAGACACTGTTTCTGCTTGTGGTTGGTTGACTCTCTGGCTGCGAAACTCGGGAATCAGAGGGCCGACTGTGTATTTATAGAAAAACTCCATGTCTAAGTGGACCCACGCCATGCAAGCCCATGCTGTTGGAGGCTCAAATGCATATTGTTATAATTGTCCTATTTTATTATTAGTTATTGTTGTTAATCTCTTACTGTGTCTAATTCACGAATTAATGATTTTTTTATTGTAAGCATGTGTGTCTAGGAAAAACATAGTATATAGAGGGTTTGGTTTCAGGGATCCCCTGGGGGCCTTGGAATACATCCCACAAACATAAGGGAAAAGACAGTATCTCACTTTTTGTTCCAAATGTAATCCTGCAAAAGCTGCAATTATCACTTCTTGGTGCCATGTTATAAGCCTGTTAATGTCGTGAATTGCATTTACCTGTCTAGCGTCACCTGAGCTGTGAGTTTCATTCCAAACCTGGCAGCCCAGCAGGACGTCCCATCCCAGATCGAGCAAACCACAATTTCAGGAGAGTGATTCCCAGGAATGTGCATTTTTAAACAGTCACCAGGGTGAGTCTGGTCATTGGCAGATACCTGACTGTTCCTAGTTAGATGTGCTAAGATCTGGGATTGCCTTTCTGGATTGAAGTATTTTGGGAGAGTTGCTTGCCTAGGGACCTAGTTAAACTCAGTGATTTACAATAGCACCGAGATGGTAAAGACAAAAGATTTGGATGGGGCTGTAAAAAGTCATACAGACACGTACACGCACCTCTATTTCCTATCTAGGGTGGTGAGTATAGGTAGTGAGTGTGTATGTATTCACTGCAGGACATAAACACCGGAATGGTGGGTGTACTCTTGTCATTTGAACATGTGAGCCTATTAAGAATGAATTAGGGCATGGTTACTTTTTCTTTTCTTTCTTTCTTTTTTTTGGTCCCTCTTTTCCCATTTTCTAGGAGCCGCATCCCATAACTTGGTTGTGGTAATACAACGCGACTGCTCGGGAAGCGCTCAGAGTCCGCATTCATTTGCATGCCGCTGCCATTTCCCCAGGGCAGTGTCTCCTTCTTCCTGGTTCTCCCTCACCTCCCACCAGCCCCCCTGGCAGAGCACTGATGAGATGTGACAACAGAAAACACAAGTGCATTTCCTAGAGATTTACCAGAGTCCAGAAGGAAAGCTCAGAGGAAGAGGAACAATAGAAAAGCAGACTTGTAAAGGGAAGAGAGTTCCTAAGCTTATCATTTGCAAATGTCAGCTCCATTCTCAGGGAACTCCAGAGACCTTTAAGCAAACCGCTTTCTAATGAATACAACGAGAGCCATTTGAATCCGCTAGACTGGGGCCAGTCACAGTTAACAGATCGCCCAGTTTATCTTCTAGCTCCCCAGAGGCAGCCTGGGCCTCACAGCACCTTTTCTAGTTCAGCTTCAAATGGCCCAAGCGATGCACTTCACTAGGATTCAATGGGTAAATGATGTCAGAGAGTTAATATAATTTCCCCATGATAGTATATAATTGCTATGTGCTTTATAATATTATGTACTATAATATTATATGACTGCTCTGTTCTTCATATTCTATACTATAGCATGTAACTGCTATGTACTTCACATTATGTGCTATAGTATATAATTGCTATGTACCTTATACTATTATGTTGTACAATATTATGTAACTGCAGTGCACTTTACTCAGCCCATTCTCCAACACTTCGGATTTCAGTGATCAATTAGTCAATTAGTGTTGATTATTTACTAATACAATCAGAGAAGCAGCACTGAAATGACTAGAGCGGCAACCGTTGCTCTCCACTCCAGCATTCCTTACGAGTTTGCCCTTGGGAAAAACACTTACTCTCTCCAGCCTCCGATTCTACGTTTGTAAAGACTGTGTTTCCCAAAAAATAATACCGGGTCTTATATTAATTTTTGCTCCAAAAGACGCATTAGGGCTTATGTTCAGGGGATGTCGACCTAAAAAATCATGCTAGGGCTGATTTCCCAGTTAGGTCTTCTTTTCGGGAAAACACGGTATGAGATAAAACATCATCTTACCCAAAACATCTGTTGAAAGAAGAAAAGGTAAGGAAGTATTTGAAAAGTACAAAATAACGTAAAATGTTAGTCTAATTGCTGGTATAACCAGCTCTATGCATCTGAAGCCGCCTCTCTGCTCCCCGTGCTCTTTGTGGAGCCACTTCCTGTAGACCTGAGAGACCCAACTCTCAGCATCACTGGCTGCGCCCGCCCACCATGCCTTCCGTTGGCTGCTTCGTTCACAAATCATTCTTGTTGGGACAAGACAGGTTTACGGAGAAGACCAGTGGGGCTGGGAGGGTCATGGGCTCAGGGTGTTCGTTGCTCAGCCTGGGCCTCCGTTCCCAAATCATCTGGTCCTTTCTGTTGGATTATATCAAGCTTTTACGTAAAATTTCCATGTTGGAACTGGTTGAAAAATTTGCAAAACACTGCACAGTCCAAACAAAACACGTGTGAGGACTGACAAGAGGCTAAGCCCCCACTGGTGCCCTCCTGCTGGGTCCCAGGGGCCACCATGTTCTCTTTACAACAGCGTCACACACCGACCCACCAGGTAGCAGCTGGGACAGCGCTGGACGCCTCCGTATGGTACATTGTGGCCCAATGACTGACCTCTCCCTACCTACCCAGCCTGATCTACCCCTGCCCAGGTGCTGATAAAAAGAGCAACCGACAAGCCTACACGTGAGGGAAGTGCCTCTCTAGAAACTTCTACTGGCCTGTGAAATCATGTCTTTTCACTTAGCTGGGCGCAATGTGATAGAGCTCATTAAACAAAACCCCATATAAGAAAAGGTAAATTTGGTAACAAGCATTTATTGTAATAAAGAACTCACCATAGGGTAACATTAAATAACCAGCTTCCTGAGTGCACTTACACAGAATCTTTCTAAGAGCGCTGCCATTATAGAAAGCGAGCTAATATTTAAGCTGAATGTACAAAGAGGGCTTAACTACTGAGAGTAATTGTGGGCCTGCGTCAGAATTTAGGAGCTCACTGGTTTCTACGGCTCCACTATAATAATGTCTCAGCTGTGCACCACAGCTGGCTAATCAGAAAGGGTGCAACTGAAACAGAAGATGGCATCTTAAAGGCATGGAAGGGACCGGGAAAAGGGGCGTCACTGCAGATTCCATCACTCTGTCAGCAGAAGTGGAATATTATTGATACATCAACTCAAACAGTTATTGGACACATTTGCAACAACTCAGTAGCTCTCCATTTCCAGACAACATTGCAATTGGAATTCTATCACGTAAATATTTCTATCACGTAAATATTTCTATCGTGTAAAAAATAATTCTATCCTGTAAAATATTTACGTTACGTAAGAAGGACATAAACCCTGCTGAGTTTCTCATTGGTCAGTCTTGTTCTGCTGTCATGAAGTTCAGGGAAGTTGTTAGCTTTTATATTGTTGTTTGAATTTTAACCAGGTACAATTAAACTGTAATTTTTTTTTTCCCAGTGCAGAAAAACCGACGTCGTGGGAGGAGACGGGGGATAAGAGGAAGGAGAAGGGAAAATCTGAAGATGGCTTACTCTGGCAATTTTAGGCAATTTTTCTAATTTTATTCCCCCCACCCCAAAACAAAACAAACAAACTTCAAGACATGTTAATACATCTGTTTTACAAATGTACAAACACATTCAGGGAGGTTGAATAGCTTGTCCAAATTCAGAGGTAGTTTTTCAGTGTCGGAGTGGGGAATCCGAGTCTATTTTACTAAAAAACCTGTTATTTGGGTAGATGTTGTTGATGTCCCCAAAATAGTGCATATTCAATTTTCAAAATTAGGAAACAATAGAAATATTTAAAAATTAAATTAAAACATGGACCCATTATTCAACCTAGACATGCTCATGTTTTACATATAGTCACTGCCTTTTAGTCTTTTTTTTCTGTTTTTTAATGTTGGGTTTTTTTTTTCTTGTAGAAAGGATACATCCTCATTGTAGAAAATGCAGAAAATTTAGAGCAAGTAAAACTCATCTATTATTTGCTGTACTTCCTGGGCCAGGCACACAATAGATCATTAATAAATGGTATATTTTTTCTAGTTGTTTCTTAAATTGGAACTATAGTGTATATGTATAGAATTCGGTAAAATTTAATAGGTCATGAGCATGCTTTGTAAAAGACTTCCAGATTTTCCATCATGTGAATTTACTCTAATTTATGTACCCATTCCCTTTTTATTACAAAGTTAGGCCATTTTCAGTTGTTCATTACTTTAAACAATGCTGCAATAAATATGCTGATTTATAATTTTTTATTCCCATCTCAAATCATTTTATTAGGATACCTTTCTACAAGTGAATCATTACATTAAATCACCTGAGATTTTTTTTTTTAAGGTTCTTGATACATATGGGCCAACCTGCTTTCCAAAGAGATTTACAAACCCACCTGCAGAGCCCACGACTGATTTTAGCTATAACAAGGTTTTTACGTTGATCAAAATTTGTTCCCTCTTGTTTTTAATTCTAAAGACTCTTTTCTTTGTTAGCACTTAACAAAATCCCTAAGTCCTTTTGCTTCTTTATTGAACATAAGCCTCTCTTATTAACTGCAGCCCTGGTGAAAACAGGAAATAAGTCTATTTTTTTTCACCATTAAACCACCAGTACTTAACCAGTTACCCTGCTTCCCCGAAAATAAGACCTAGTCGGGCAATCAGCTCTAATGCGTCTTTTGGAGCAAAAATTAATGTAAGATCCGGTCTCATATTATATAAGACCTGGTCCTACATTATAGTAAAATAATACCGGGTCTTATATCACTTTTTGCTCCAAATGACGCATTAGAGCTGATTGTCTGGCTAGGTCTTATTTGGGGGGAAACACGGTGGGGCCTAACACAGAGAAAATTGGTGTCTGTTTGTTAAATGAATGAAGAAGTGTGTTCAGTAGAGGATTATTTTTCTCAGTATTTAAACATCGAAAGCATCTGAATTAGGTAAGAACTCTGAAAGGATTTTTTTAGTGGTCATCCATTTTTATTTTTTTAAATCACAGTAACTGAAGAAGGATTTGCTCTGGAATTCAGCATACGGTCTGGTCCCAGGCTCAGGAAAAGTGGTGATGTCACTACAGCACAGCCTACGTGTGACGTGTGACCCAGAAGGCACTGCAGAGGCAGGGGGGCCCCACGGTATTCTCACAGCAGGGCGAGGGCAGGGGGCTGTGGGCTGTGGTCTCATTATTTACTGAGTGTGGTTTTTCCACTGGGTATTTATAAGTGCAACCCACAGAAAACAAAGCCTGTTTGCGCTCTTTGAAGCCAGCTTCCTCAGTCACTTGAAAAGAAACAAAACTACAAATCATTAAAGAATAATGGTGATTTTTGCAACCAAAGCAAAACATCAGCTGGAACTTGTAGGATGGCCCACGTGTAGCTGTCACTCTCTCCCACAGCCCTTTTCCTGTTTGTTCCAGAGGACAAGTTGGTCTCTTGGCCCTGGCTGGAAACCTTGGCTGGTCCATGACCTTTGTGGTCCTTCGTGACTATGTTGACAGTCACTTGAACTGAACCTTGTTCCTACGGTGACCTAAAGTTGCCACACACAGTCTCGATTGGGAAATGAGAACGCCCAGTCCAACATATGACACAGCCCACACTTCAGATTTCCCGGCTTCAGCTAGAACTGCCCAAGGCCAGTCTTCAAGGAGAAAGCGTGTCTAGTTCTTCTCTCTCTCCCGGAAACCTCCTCCCTGACGTTTTAGGTTTATCGAGTGATCCCTAGGGGACAGAGCATGAGCGCAGAGGAGGACAGAGCAGGGTCGCCGCGTTCACACGACTCTGGCTGTGGTCGTATGGCTGCTGGGAACACACAGTGTGACAGCCTCATGTGTGCAACACCACTGTGACCACCTCGGAATAAAACCCCTTTGCCCCCTGACCTCTTTGCATACACTCCCTGCCGTTCACTTCCTGTTCACATGCATATTTGGTATTGCCCGGAGGAGTCAGGCCCTAACGTGTGAGGAACGGATGGACTGTGTCTTACACGAGGTCTCCACACCGAGCTGTTCTGCCGCAATTCTCCGCATCCCATTTTTCCCCATTTCCTGCAGGGCAAATTCAAAAGCTCTGCGCAGGCCATGCGATTCCATTATGTCATAACTAGTTGTAACATAATTGGAGCCGTATGCTTCAAAGCTTTGCACAGGCACAGATGGAAAGCAAACTGCTGGAATTCCCTCAGTAACCATGATTCCGACTGAGTGCCTCAACGCAGAAATACTCAATATTAATTGTGTGCCACACACGAGACGCGGCTATCTTTAAGGAACTTGCGTTGGTTTCCTATGGCTGCTCTAACAAAGTACCACAAAGCAGTGACTTAAAACTATGCGAAGTTATTATCTTAGACAACAGGACAGCAGAAGTCTGCTGTGGTCCTCACCGGCCTAAAACCAAGGAGAGGGCAGGGCTGAGTTCCTTCTGGAGGGTCCAAGGAGACTCTGCTTCCTGACCCTTCCCAGCTTTGAGAATCTCCTGCATTCCTTGGCTCACAGCCCCATCCATCATCCAAGCCAAGGACGGGGCTCTGGCCTCTCATCGCATCTTCCCACCCTGCCTCCCTCATCACCTCTGCCTCCCTGATGTCCCTGCCCCTCCCCCTACTTCCAAGCACCTTTGTGGGTGCCGTGGCCCACTTGGGTGTCCAGCAGAACCTCCTTAAAAATCAGCTGATTGACAACTTTGATTCTCCAAAGGCACAAACGCGCCACAGTCATGGGTTCTAGGGCTCGGTGTGTGGGCATCTCTGGGGAGCCATTATTCTAATGATAGAGACGGCTGGTCCTAAATGAGTAAAGTGCGATATTTGATGATACAGTGAAGTTTGTATAAAGGAAAGCAGAGAAGAGCGGGACAGCCACCGAGGATTCTGTGGTCATTTCTGCCTGCAGAGGGGCAGGTATTGGTCTGAAATGTGACATCATTGGACACAGAGTCCTAAAAGCGGTCGTATCTCACCAAGAGGTGATGTCAGAGGAAAGCAACTCTGAGCAAAGAGGCCAGCGGGGGCAGAAATGCTTATTCATGGAACAGCGTGACAGTTAGCAAATTGGAAGAATTTTAAATACCACACAGAAGGCAGCATAACAAGGTATAGAGAAGAAAGCAGGGGCCGTTTCAGGAAACGCCTCGCGGAACACACTGAGGCTTTGGGACTTTATCTTGAAAATACTAAGACCTGAGGGTTTCTTAGTGATAAGTCAGTCGGGAGAGGTTTGTGTTTTTAGAACAATGACTAACCAAGAGCAAGGCAGACATGCAGGTGAGGCATTCAGCTGTGCTCAGTCAGGAAATGTACTTGAACTGAGGGGTTGCCGTGAGGACAGAGACAATCATTAGATGAAATAATGATGAGTAGAATTTGCTAGACTGGTGACTGGTTAGATTCACAGAGCGAAAGAGAGGACAGTCCCCAGGGTGACTCATGGGATTTGTTCTCAGTGACCAGTGAGATCCAGTGAGGAGGCATCGTAAGAAGAATAAAGGTACAGCTGAGGTGCACGTGGGGCGTGTTTATTTTAAGATACGTGTAAGTCATCCGATGATGGTTTTCAGGAGGCCGGTAGTTCTGCTCTCCTGGAAATAAGACAAATATGGGCTAGAAATGTCGATGTGAGAGACATCATTAGACAGGTGCTCACTGAGGCTATGGAAATGGTGCTCACAAAGTGAGAAGAAACGGTGACCGGGACTGAACCCTGGCTGTCACCACATTTATGGGACGGGTAGAATGCGAGGGTCCAGCTCCGGAAACTAAGAATACTGAGGAAGATGGGGAGAAAAGTGACAGAGAGAGAGAGAGAGGAACTTGTCATGAAGTCAACGGGGGAATGACCAATAGTGTGAGCGTCAGAGGAAGGTCAAGGAAGGGGCTGACGACGAAAAGCCCACTGGACATGGTGACGAGGGGGATAGGACTGACCTCTAGTGTCACCAAGGAGACGACCCGGAACCGCCCTGCAGGAGTTAAAGAACAGCGTGGTCGCTTCCAAGGTTATTAGCGCTGAAGGAAGAGTCGGCAATAATTGCAATCAAGAGAGGTTTATTTTGTTCTGCTTTGATTTTCAGATACAATTATAGGGATTTCAAATCTTCACTCCTCCATGAAACTCTTTACAACGGCCTGAAGGAGAACAGAGAGCTTCCTTCTCTGTCCCCCTGACCCCCCCACACACAGAACGGCCGTGCTATTGTGAACTTGTCAATGGAGCACAACATCCCACTCCTCACACACCCCCTGCCTGGCGCATGGAAGGGGCTCAAGAAACATTTTTTCAACGAATGAGTGAATGAATGAATGAATGAATGAATGAATGGAAACGTGTCGATTGGCTGACCAAATTTTGGAACACAAAAATGCTCCCATCTGCTGCCGGAAAAATAGACCCAATGATGTCGTTTGGTCACTGCGCTCTGAGAAATACGACGCCTGGACAGTATTCAATACATTCTTTATAACCAACAAACAATAACTGGCAGAACATTTCCCACCGCAGGGACTTAATTTTCATTCCCACGCTCTCTTTACTGCGCACTCTACACTTTCTAATAGGTAACTGAAGCGAGAGTCTTGGAGAGACATTCTTTGGGGTCTCACTTCCTGCGCAGTGCCTACCGGCCTCAGGGGTGGGGGCTGCTACTGTCCGCGTAGGGCGGCCTCCCCGGCTGCGGGGGGTTCTCCCTGCAGCCGCCATTTCTCAGATCCTCCACTTGAAATATTCACTCTGCCAAGGTGCTGTGTTTGGGGCAGCGGGTCCTGAATCCTGTCACCTATGAAGGCCACCTTCACGCCCATCCCCAGGTCACCTGTCAGCCCCTGTTGCTCTTGGCTTGGCAACAGGCTGGCCTCAGACGTCCGTCCAAGCTACGCAGCCTCCACAGGCTACCCCCTGGGAAGGGAGGCCCAGGTGTCCCCTCTGAGGCTCCCCTCACACAGACCAGCTGACATGGGGACATGGCATGGGACCCACAGGGCCAGCAGCTGGCGCCCTTCTCTGCTGTCCCTCCCCCAGCCAAGACAAAACACTTTGCCCACTTTGAAAGAGCATTTATCTCCTTGCCCAAGAGGTGCGGGGCAGGAGACAGCCCAGGAGTCTCTACCCCACCTCCCCAACTCGTAGCTTTGAAAAGACCTCTCACTGAGGAATGGTGTCCACCACAAAACGGACACCAGACCATTTGGAGAAACCCAGGGGCAGACATTTGGATGTCACGCTCTGTCCCTGTTGTCCCTGTCCTGAGAAAGATAATGGGACGGCAACACCCCTGCCTAAATGGGGGGAAAGGAAATGCAAGGGAAGAACTTTCAGCTAAAATCCCAGAACTTTCTCTGCGATTGCTCCCAGGCAGCACGGCGGCCCTTTCGGAGCGCGGCAGCAGCTTCGTGGCGCAGGCTTTGATCTCGCTCCTGGAGCTCTTCCACACACAGGAAGACTACGTTTCGCAACTGGCACCCAACTGCCCTATCAGAGTTTTCCAGAAGGTCAATAATTAAATAACCGGGACCCTGTGCCTCTGGGCCAGAAATGCAGACTCACGCCCCCTCCTGAGGTTTGAGGGATATCTGGGCTGGGGGAGCATGTTTCCCCATTGCTTCCTTCCCTGCTGCCCGGTCCTTGAGAGGCCCTTTCACACATTTTAAACATTTTTGAAACTGAATTTTTAAAAAATGTGTATACCATTTCGTGTTTTTAAAGCAGCAACCGGCCTCGCAGTGTGGTACTGAGGCTGTCACGTCTCCTCTGGGAAGATTCTACACAAAGAGTGAGTCTGTCTTGCTCTTGCCCTCCCTCTCTCCCCGCTGAAGCGTCAGGGGAATTCTCCAAAGGCACCTCTGCCGCTGTGAACTCCTGACCTAATTGTTCTAATGGCCTTCCCAAGGCCGCCCGCTCAAGGCCAGAGAAATCACAGCCTTGCGGACGCCGGGCTAGTAATTCACGGCACTCAGTCCACCTGCACTGGCCGCCAGGCCCGCTCCCGCCCAGCCTGCGGCCTCGGCCGGCGCTCACTCCCCGTCTGAAGCAGCTTGATCACCTGCCAACTGGTATTGATTTTTGCTTCCCAATCTCCAGGCTGGATGGAAGGAAAAGATTAAAAACAGTTTGTCAGTTTGAAGTTGAATAAGAATTCGGCACCAGGGACATCTTAGAAATGGGAGGAAGTGGCAGGGGAGGTTGGGCGTGTGGTCAGTCAAGGCCACCGTGGCTCTGAAGGGAGTTTAACCCTTCGTGCCAAGCAGCCCGGCCACAGCACACTCTCCTCCGTGTGTGTCCTGTGCCCGGACCCTGTCATGGTGTCCTCTCAGCCTCAGGCCAGCTCACATCTCGCTGGGACTGTCCCAGACTCTCTTCGCCCCTCAGGTCCCTGCTCCATCCTCTGCGGCCCTTGGTCCCTCCCAGGGGGTAGCGTCTGCATTTCTGCGGCTCCTCAGCTGTCACCCGTGGGCCCAGCTCCGCACCCGTCAAGTCCTTTACTATTCACGGAGCAGGCTGTGCTGTCCTTGTCAGGACACAGTGGGGAGACGGGAGAAGTTTGCCCTTCAGAGACACGTGTGCCGGTGACTCATGAAGGATCCTTTCAGTTTCTTTGTCAGCTATGGCGACGGCAGATGATTTACAAGCATCTGTAGGAAAGCTGAAGGGCCAGCGCACAGAGTCAGCACGTGGAGGTCAAATCCAGACACTAAAATTTACCCCATCACGGGCCAGGCTGCCAGTCTCTGAGAGCTCAGGGTCGAGTGAGGCAGGAGGGCCGCCTCCCCTTCCTTGTAAGCTCCGCACTCAGTGTCAGGCGGGACCAACCTGCGGCCACAGGAGGAAGTGGGTGCTCTGGTGGGGGTCCTGCCAGTCACACGCCCGTACCTGGATGGAGCCTCCGCCCTCGTCCAGTGCCAGGGCTGGTACTTGTGGTCAGTGCAGTGTGTGTGTGTGTGGGGGGCAGGACCACGCAGAAAGCAGTCTCATCCTCATGGAAGTCCGGATGGCAGGCTGTGGCGGTGGCTTCGCCCACTTTGTGTGGCCATATTTTGTCCCTGGTCATTAAGTTTATCCCACTTAGTTCAGGTGGTCTGCGTGTGTAAAATGTGATACCCAGCAACGTTCACGAGTCGGAATCTCAGCAAGTAACAGAAAGAGAAGAGTGGTTAAAACCAGGCTGCACATTAGAATTCCACATTTGTTTGACGCGCGGGCAGAATGAATGATGAGTGGGGACCCCGAGGTCACTCACTGCCCTTGTGCAGGAGGCCTGGGCCCCTCTGTGTGTCCGGCTCGTCCCACACGGTCCTGTCCCATGTCCAGGCTCTGCCGGGTCAGCTCCGCTCCCCAACTCTTTAATGCGGGATCTCCAGTTTATCTTCTGCACATGTTCTACCTGTAATCGCTGCGTCCTGGCGTTTCCCTGAGAAACTGTTTGCTCCAGTATGTGCCTCAGAAAGCCGCGATGGCTCTCTGACAGGATAGCTGCATACCCCTCAAAGCCTGGGATTCTGTCTGCTTCTGTTCTGATAGTGACTTATTACTTCTATAATGAACAGCATAGTCTGTGACAAAGGCAATGGGATCCAAGTCATATTTGGGACAACACATCCCATCCTATTCATTGGACCAAAATCTAGGTCAAGTTTTCTTGCAAAGGCAGCTGGTAGCACTCTCGACTCCTCTATTACCGCCTATCACAGAGAAAAGCCAACTGGACAAAGTGTTGTTTAAACCTCTTGATGGAACTGAAGAGCCAGGATGTAGCAGGAGTTACACAGTAGGACAGTGGAAGCCCAGGGAGTTCAGTGCTGTGCAGGAGTCACCTTGCTCGGTGGCTAAGAGACTGAGCGTAGCTTCTCGGAAGCCACAGGGCCACACGGGGACATGACTTAGAGGCTGGGACCTACCAAGGAAGAGGAATGTATCCTAGTAACTGCCTCCCTGTGGGGGTTGGGACCTGAAATGGCTCACCCAGAGTGAGAATGGACCAACACAGACCGCTGGCAAAGGGACCGCAGCTCAGCTTCCAGTGGATTCAATCTCTGAATTTGGATTAAGGCAACGACAAATTGCTTACACTTCCAAACCCTATAAAGTAAACTGAAATCCTCTCCGGAATAATGTAAAAATATCTGGTCTCAAATTATTGCTTTCAACAATTTTATAAACACAACACTCAGCATGAAGTCAAAAGTCACCAAACACCAGGGGAAACCAGATATTATAAATAAAAGCCAAAAGAAGCAACAGATAAGAGAAACAAGTTAGCAAGATGGGCCAACACTGACGTTATTAGATACTGACTTTAAAATATGCTTATTATTTTTCACAGAAATTTTTAAAAAAAGGCTTGAGCATTTCAGCAGAGATCTAGAAAAAAATTTTAATGGAAATTCTAGAATAAAACAACTTATAATAGCCAATATTGAGAATAAGTTAGACATAGCCAAAGAACAAAAAGTGATGTGAAAATATTTTACATATATACATTCATAAGCTATTTTCCATGTTGTTATCAGGGAAAGCCTCTCTAATAAGGTAAAATTTAAGCACAGATTGGATGAAAGCAGGGGAGTAGAGTCGTGCAGGTAGCTGGGTAAAGGCTTTGCAGGCCTGGGAACAGGGTGTGCAAAGGCCCTGGGGTGGGAACACGCATGGTTTGTTGGGAGAACAGGAAGCAGAACGGTACGGCTGGATTCTGATGAGTGAGGAAGATGAAGGGAAGAGACGAGTTAGCGAGTTTTCAGTGCATTGGATCAAACACAGCCTTGTAAGACATTGCAAAGAGTTTTAATTTTATTCTGTCAGACAGAAAACCACTGGAGGGCTTAGAGCAGAAGAGTTACACCAAGCAAACTGCATTTTAAGAGGCTCCTTCTGGTCGCTGTGTGACAAAGAGACTGTAGACATGGAAGAAGGGGGGCTCGCTGGGAGGCCACTGCAACAGCCCAGAGGAGAAACGATGGTGCTTGTGCCAGGAAGTAGCGAGGAGTGCCGAGAAGTGGTTAAACTCCAGACAGAATTCAAAGACAGAGCTGATGAGCTGGAGAAACCAGAAAGTCAAGAAAGACAAAACGCCAAGAATCTTGGTCTGAGACACTGGATAGAACGCTGCCGTTTCCTGAGATGGGGCACAGCAGGCGATGTGGCCATCCTGTGCTGAAGTGCGAAGTCCTACAAAGTCATTACGCAGAAGTATCGCTAAGAATAACTGAACAAAATGTGATTCGCAGTAGGACCGCCCGTGAGGAGTCGAGAGGGCCCTACTCGCCGAAGCTTCTAAACATGTGAAGGCTCTGCCATGTCTAGAGGACATGATTAGCTAAACATTTCTATTTCTTTTTTTTAAAGTGAAAAACAAAACGAGTGAAATGTTAACCCAAGATTAGGCTGAATCTCAAAACCTGTTTTCCACACTCACAGAGATTACTGTCCCTGAACTTTACTTTTCAGATGACTACCCAGGAATCTTGAATTTGGAGATGAATTAGCCACTTTGAGCCAAAGTGACCTGTCTACTGAATCCTCGTGGTTAAGTTATAAATGTTTATTGCCTGAGGTCTTTAAGAACAAAGTTCTAATCAGGAGCAGGTCTTAGGTTCCGGCCTTGAACGAACTGGGAAACAATAGACAGAAAAGACTAAATTCATCACCTAGTGTCACAGTTAAGAGCTTGACCTCTGGAGCCGTCACAAGTTCAAATCCTCGTCCTGCACTTAAAGACAGTCTGACTTTGAGCAAGCGACCTAACCACTTGATAGCACAGTCTCCCCTTCTGAAAAATTGGGTTAATAGGGCCTTTCTTGGAGAATTGCTGTGAGGATTACATAATATAATCCACATAAAGAAGTTGGCAGTAGACCGAGCATAGAATTCGAAATGCTCAGTAAGTGTTGTTCAGACACGTCTGCCAGAAAACGGACTCAGGACCAGCTGGCTCAGATGGGAGCGACGGCCATACCGTGTTTCCCCGAAAATAAGCCCTAGCATGATTTTTCAGGATGATATCCCATGAACAAAAGCCCTAATGCGTCTTTTGGAGCAAACCTTCGTCTAAGACCCGGTCTTATTTTCGGGGAAACACAGTAATAGGTAGACAATCCCAGCCTTGACTTCCTTTCGATTGAATTTAACTGGAAATGTCTCCACTGCTGGACACGGTGTCCCACAGACAATGTTTCACTATCACTTTTTTCCGACAAGAAGTCGGCACATTTGTTTGCAGTCGCATTGCTTTGCATGATTAGGAGAAAGAGGTGAGTCTGCAATAATCGTTACACTCTGCGGCTTTGGAAAACCCCAGTTGCCGCGGTCGCGCTGGCTAACACTGGCACCCTTTTCCTGAGTTCTTTTCACCTACCCCACAGTGGGTTCCCCACCCTTACAACGGACCTCCAGGGTTGACGGAAGCCCTGTATAGAAAGATGTTTCTTCCACGTCTGCCAGAACTTTATGATGTCAGCACCGGGCCTGAACGCCAGGTGAACTGAAATGCACGCTTTCCTTAAGACCATGTGTCGACAGTGACTTTCCTCGTTGGTCTCCCCTCTTGGTTCCAAGAGCCCATAAAATCCTAACCACCATACAAACCGAATTACACAGGAGGCAGTCATGCTTGGCACACACTCGACTGTGCGTGAGCGGAACCTCATTCTCTCCTCTGGGGACGAGCTGTGCCCCACCCCTGGACGTCGCTGCCACCGACCCTCTTGGGGGGGGGCTCCCAGGACACCTGTGCCGTCCGTCCTCACACACCTTCCAGATCTCGCTCCGACACTGTCGGCCTCTGTCACTGGTTCTCACTTAACACTTCCTGCGACAAATCGCTGAAGTAAACTTAAGCTCTGGACGTAAAGCTTCCTGGCACTTCCGTGGTTTTCAAGGCCACTCAAGGAGCTTCGCTAATGCAGCAGGTATTTAACAGGCAGCTCTCACTCAAGTCAGCGTCTCCAGCCACACCGGCCCCGCTGTGCCCAGAAACAAGGGCTCTGCGGGCTCTGCCGCGGAGACATTTTCTCCTTTTTCTGCATAGTGACACCACCCGTCTCTGACCTCCCCAAGCGTGGCCCCAGGCCTTCTTTAATGTGAGTTAGTTACAAGTGGCAAACATTCAGGCAAGGCCCTTCCATGGCACTAAGTCACCCATCTGGCTCTTATATTAATTTTTGCTCCAAAAGACAGTAGAGCTGATTGTCCAGCTAGGTCTTATTTTGGGGGAAACACAGTAGTAGTTATTCCTGTCCGAGGAGCGTGACTCTGGGGAACGACAGATAATGGACCTGGAGATAAAAGCCTCTGAAATTCAGAATGGAGGGTTAGAAGGTGCCTTCATTTAAAATCTGCCACAATCCACTGGGAAAGTGGAGGAAAAGTCACTCTTCCTCGAGGTACCCAGAATTCTTCTCTACAAAACAGATGCCAAGTTCCATGGTAAAAAGAAATTAATCTTTAAAAGTGCTAAGCAAGAGATATTTACAGTGAAAGTCGAATAGCCTACATAGGAAAGGAAAAAAAAAAAAGTTCAACTTACATGGGCAGTGGAATTGCCCATTTCTATTTAGGAATTCTAGAACTCCCCAAAGTCCCAGTGCCACAACCCCTGGCCGTCCACACACACAGGTCACTCGTTTGGGCCAGGCTCTACAAGAAGCGTTGCTACCACATTCCAGTCTGCGTTCTGTGTTTGTGCGGCAAAGCACTTTCACCAGTTCTGCCAGAGGTGGACATTGCTCTACACAGACACACGTGTCCTTTCAGACGCTGCCATCAACGACCCCTGTCGCCTGGAGAAACAGAGCCCCAGGGGCCCTGAGTACAACACGGTCCGATGCCAATTTCATTGCCTCGTGGGCCAGGGTGACCCTCAGACCGCTTTCCCTAATGCAGACACGCTTATAAGGAGGTATTAATTATTGACAGAGAACCACCACAGTGCCTTTTCCATTTTTTAAAAAATCAATCCCACTAGTGCTTGCTCCAGCAGCACAGGTACTAAAATTGGAACGAGACAGAGATGAGCATGGCCCCTGCGCAAGGATGACATGCAAATGCGTGAAGCGTTCCATGTTTATTAGATAAACAAACAAACAAACAAACAAATAAATAAATGATACCTCTAAATTTCTAAACCTTCTGACTTGCTAAAGAAAAGCTCTTTTACCTTTTGAGGCTTAACTCAAGTAATGAAGAGTTTCCAAAAATTGTAGAAAACCTGTTAGTTTCATCCTTTTCTGCTCTCCTCTGGATGGCTGTTAACTGGGCCTTTTAGTTTCTGAAGGAGGCCAGGTGCCAGAGATTTATGTCCTTTGCAATCAAGAAGAGACATTTAAACATTTTTTTCTTGGGATAAAAACTATATGGAACTCCAGTTACACAAGGTGAACAGGAAGGACATTGTCCTGGAAAAGGCCCAGCAGGGTCATGTTTAAACACCTGTGGGCAGGTGGGCAGGTCAGCATAAAACACTGATGGCCCTGAGGTGAGCCCAGCACATGCGATGATGGTACCTTCCAGCTAATAAATGCACTTGACACCGGCACTGATCACACAGTATTTCCCATCATTTGTCTCACTTGAGTGAAACAATAACCTTGTCAATTAAGCAAGAAATACACCATCTCCATCTTATCACTGAAGCAGTGGAGGCTGAGATGTTAATTGTTCACGCTCAAAAGTTAGCAAGTGGCAAGTCCAGCACTGGAGCCCAGAGTCTGCCCCTTAGATCATTCCAGATTCTAGCTGGTGCCAGTCTTGAGGGACCCGAGAAACAAAATCGAGAGTGAGCCGAACAGAACAGACGTCCCCCCAGGGACTCCCACTGCCCTCCTTACACGTATTATCCCATATCGATGGGGCGACAGGTTCTGACTGGTCTGATTGCTGGGACCCGTCTCCTCTCAACCCTCTGTTGACCTGACAGAGGGAACGTGGGGCAGGTACATGTCTGCTCAGAGGCAGTCTCAGTCTCTGCCTCCACCATAAATCACAGAGCCTTTGAGAAGCCAGCCACCTCTGGGCCGAGCATAGCAAGTGTTGAACCGTGAGTAATAATTTATACCGCAGAGTAATTTCAGACTGAAAGTGAAAAAGATTTCCCGACCCTCCCAACGCCGAAAGGGAACGTAACTCATATAATTTTATGCCAGCAGCACATGTATCATACGAAGGGGGAAATATTCTTTCGATGACCTGAATGTTATGTGTTGTCATTAAAATATGTTTAGCCAAGGCTGTGGCTCAATTTGAAGCCCATTGGAGGGGATGTGTCATATTTGGACCCGATGCCAATTTAGAGAGCGTGTGTTATGAGAAGTCTTCATGCTAGAGGTGTGAAATTTACAGTCAATAGAAAGTAATTTTCTGATTGGAACTTGGCCCAAACATTGCAATGGATACAGTGAGAACGCCATGGGACCTGTACCATCCATCAGTGACAGATTCTGGGGTTTAAATTCTCTCTCCAAGCAGAGCCAAGAGAGGCAAGATGCAGCACAGGACCAAACCGTAAGGAAGTTGTATAGTTTAATTAACTTCCTCCTGACACCATCTCCTCCATAAACTTTCCCGGAAGTTGCCCAGGAGCCTGTGTTCATGACAGGCAGCCGTGACAAGGAGATTTCCACGTACTATCTGCCTCCTTTATCCTGGCCTCCTGCTTCCAACCCCTTCAATGTGGTAGGCGATTTGTTTGTTTTTGTGTTTTCAGTTTCTTTTATGTGCATGTCTCCAGGTAGTCTAAGGTTTTTGTCATGTGAGCTTGCCTGAAACCCAGGCATCAACAAAAGTCACCGCGACCTTTTCTAGAACATCCATATTTGTGGCTCCGAGAGTTGAAAGACTGTCTCAGTCTCCTGGAACTCGATCACACCCGCTGTGTTCTCATACCTTGAGATCCAGTCGTAGGAAACAACAACCTAACGCAGGCCTGTAGCCACACAGACCAGTGGCTGCTGCCAGAACACTCCACACACCTTCTACCCAGGCCAGTGCGGTGACAAACTCTAGACAGAGTGACCCTGGGCACTAATATTTCTTCACTCCCCCAGATGATTCTAATGTGCAGACAAGGTGAGAACCATCACCCTCACCGGACTGTCACCCAAACCTGAAAGCACATAGAAGGCAACTGAGGGCCTTTTCAAAATGCAGATTTCGACTCCGAGCTCCAGGCAGGATCAGAGCGTCTGCATTTCTGACAAGCTCTCGTGGGGCTGGGGCTGCTGGTCCAACGATCGGATTACGTGCATCACAGTTCAGACCTGTCCCTGAAAACTGAGCTCCAAGGAAATGTCTTCTGCCAGGTTTTCCTCATGTTCTCGGCAAACTGAGTGCGGCCCCTCATCTGCATTCTCAGACGTCGCTTACACACGCCTTACACACGCCCTCTGCTTGCTCATCTGCCATCCACCCCCTGCACTTAAGCGCTTACCCAGTGGTCTCCCACCATCTCAGGCGCACAGGCAGTGACCTCCCCATCTAGTGTCACCTCCTGTCGCAGAGGTTTGATGTATGTTATAAAGGGAGGGAGAGGGAGAGAATCTTCTGCGCACTTACCACAAAAAGGAACTGTGTTCCTGAAGCCGAATTCCACGCTGGGATTCTGCTGAATCCGGGACTGATTCTGTGAGCCGACCCATTCAAGGGGCCGCTGACAGGACCGCCAGCTGCACATGGGGTTGCCGTCTGCTCCGGCAGCCGAGCACACGACCACACTTCAGCAGCTTAAACAAATGGATACGCACGTGTTACGGCTGACAAGTTATGGGCCAGCTGGTTGGCAGTCAGATTCAGTCAAGAGGTGAACCAATCCCTTCTCTAGTGAGAGCACAGGACTTTAGGGACAATACTGAACAACTACCGGGTGGGTAACAGACTCCGCTCCCTGTGGTGACGAGTGTGCCACTGGTACCTGTGTCGCCAACTGGGCAATCCGAGTTCTTAAGAAAGTGAGCGCGCCTCTCCTCTCTCAAGTTCAGTTTGCTGTTTTAAAATTCTTTACATTTTTAGTGTTAGTTAACGATGCTGATTGTTTTATCTGTGTGAAAGAAAAATAGATACCTTTTATCAAACTGGTCACAAATAGAGAGGGAGAGATTCCTCTGCTTGGCGGGCATTCAGAGTCAGTTACTATATGTTTTTACATGACCAAGTATCTGGGGGAAAAAACTCTATGTTGAAAAATATTTATTTCGAATTCTGCCAAAAGATTTAAAATTTTAACCAGGATATTTACAATTCCTTTGAGTATTACCACGCAAATATTACTTGGGGAGTTTGCTGTGTGATTTCACTGCTGTCCACTAGGGGCGCGGTTTGAGCTTGTCGGTGTGGTGAGTGGGGATGGAACCCTGAGCAGGAACCTAGAACCACAGGTGCCTTTGGATCCCAGCGGGCGGGGCTTCGCGCCCACCCCTGAGACGAGAGGCTGCAGGGGCGGGGGGCTGGGGGTGCCCACGGGGAACAGCAGCTGGGGAGACTGGGCAACGGGTCAGCTCTGCAGCTGAAATCAGCCCTCGTACCACGGGCCCAGCATCCACAACAATTGCCGGGACTTTCTGCATTACCGGGAGGATCCCGTCCACTGAAATCCACTAATCCTGCAATGAGTGGAAAGCAACACAGCACTGTCTGACATCTCAGCTTGGAGACCTAGAATTTACAATTATTCTGCAGGCAAACTCCTCTCCTTGGCCTCCTTTCCCCTTCCCTTCTCATCTCACGGTTTCACACCACCTCCTCCTCTTGCACCTGTTTCCTCCTCTTCCTTCCTCCTCCCCTCTCTTGCGTTCCCTATTAGGCTCTCATTGTTATAAACGCAAGGCGATCTCCGGGGGAAAGAGAAAAACATCTGAACAAGTGAAGCACTAACAGCTGCCTTAGAAAGGTCATAGGGAGTTTTAAGTAGAAATGTCATTGTTATTCTGTCACAGACACAATAGACCTAACCTCCGGGCAGAAGACGTGGATTCCTCTTTTCTGGGGCGGGAAATGGTGAAATGCCACCTTTGAGGTTTGACTTTTAATCCAGAGTTGTGTTTGCAAAATGTCTTAATCCATCTGTTCTTCTCCCCACGCACGGCTTGGCGAGCGTGCTGTGTCACGTGGCTTTGCTCCCGCCCAGTGACACAGCCTCAGGATGAGCCAGATGGGGGAGGGAGCAGGAGGGTCTGCATCCGCCCTCCTCTGGGCCGCAGGAACTTCAGTCTCACTGTCCTGACAGTGATGGAGCCCAAAGGAAGACGGACATGAAGCATGGGTCCTGGATTGCCCCTCTCTGCCAGACCTGACATTTTTCAGAGGTGGAATCCATTAGCATCTCTTTCCTTCTCTCTGGAAGCTCACAAGGGGCCAAAAAGAGCTGATCAGTAGAAGACGAGACCCTCGTAAGATGAAGGAACAAAAGACAAGAGGTCTTTTTAATCTCCAGCTGAGGCATGTACACAGTGCCTGCTATAGCCTCGGTCTGTTTCTTCCTGTGATCTTGGTTGAGAATGAACGGTGGACAGAAAGAGTGACAGTCTGCAGTCCCCTTTCCCAGGGAGGACAAAGAATGATCCTCCCTGACTTGTTGGCTGGAAGAGAGAGAACAGAACCTCGGGGGGCTGAACAGGTCCAAAACACAGCTACCCCAAGTTAAATGCATCGGTCACACTGAGAGCCATTTGGTGATGAACGTCTCATTTGAGGACAGAGACATCCAAGTTTTAATACCAAATCTGCCGCTGATAACTTGTGTGAGTTTGGACTAGTTACAGACCCCCTCTTGCCTTAGTTTCTATATCCATAAAAAGGATGTCATACGTCATTGGGGCATTATGAGTATGACACTGGTCATGACTACAAGTGTCTGCCATGTGCTAAGCACCAGTAAGTGATGCTTGTTACCGTTAACGTAACTTTTTGTATTCATTGAAACCTGAGCTAGAGCTGACCAGTAAATCCAAAACCATGGTGGGTATGATACAAGTTGATACCTCTCACTAAGCAACATGAAGAAGTGGTGCAGGGCACGTGACAAAGCCCTGCTCCTAGAGGTCGTCCGGGGCTCCAGGTTTCTTCTGTCTCCATGTCTGTCGTCCTGTAAGATCTGGTCCTTCCCCCTGTGGTCCTGGACCAGCAGCAGCAGCATCACATGGGACCTTGTCAAAAATGTGAATGCTCAGGCTCAACAGGCCTCCAAATCAGCAGCGACATTTAAACAAGACTGCTGGGTACACAACATAGTAATTGAGAAGCACTGCTTCAGAGCAGTGTCTTCATCTGCTTGGTGAGAATTGATCAATAGCAGCACATCCAAGAAAAGAGGAAAAGAGAGAGAAAGCCGTGAGGTCACACACGCCACGTCCACCGACAGCGACCACAATAGCTGCAAGGGAGGCTGGGCAGTGTGGGCTCTTGCTGGACGGCCCCGTGACAAGCTAAAACTCCACGTCTGGAGAGGTAGGGCAGAAGAAAGCATAGAGGACAAGTCACAGTCTTTGCTGAAGTGGTCTTTGTTTTGCTTTAATCGTTACAATAATGAGTAATGGGCTAGTATAGTCATGGGATAGATTTAACTAGTCCACATTGAAAAGAAGAACATACCTTTGGCCTTTATACTGTTAAGGTATTCAGACGGGGGGAGAGAGAGAGAGAGAGAGAGGTTTCCAGGGTACAACCAGCATATTCCCTTTTTAAACTAGTAAATAGATAATATTTTAGTACAAAAAAATGCATTTAGTAGGAACCAAGATACCCTCTCTTTTAAGGAATGTGTACAGAATTCACAAGGAATGTCTTGAGGCAAATCAAAAACAGTGGCGTTTCTCAGCCAGTGGAAGTTCTTACTGAAAATTCCACATCTGATCACTAGGAAGATTTTATACAGAGAAAGATACAGACACGGATACAGAGGTCAGTGAACTCCAACCTGAGCCCCACAGAAGGAAAGGAAATGAGGCACAGAGCCGCCACCACGACAACTGGACGCACGAATACTGCCCACCTGCCAAGCCCCCAGCTCTGAACAGCATAACACAGCACAGGTTTATCTCTGCCTTGTGCAAAGCTCCCGGTGAGGCACGCAGTCTTACGCTACCTTGCAGCACTGCCGTCCAGAACAGACACCATCCAGGGACGTTACAGGAAGGGAAGAGGGAAGAAGGACGCATTTCAGCACCGAGAGCCGGGGCCTGGCAGGCTCGGCCAGGACTGTGAGCCCCAAGACACGCAGGTTGGGGGGCACAGAGGAGAGAGAGCAGGACTCAAACAGTTAGCCCTCGTGTTACACTTACACTAAGTTGCCTCAAACTTCTTTTTTCCTTTTACCCTTAGATCCCCTTAACATAACATTGCCATCAAGTTTGGGGACATGTACAAGTAATTGAAATCAGCCAGCAGGCCTTTTGCTGGTTAGGCCTACACTGTAACTTCCAATTCAAAGCATAACTAGCTTAAAAATCCCATCAGGTATTCAGAAATGTAATCTGAAAACACACTGGTTTATTTAGCGGATAAGTTCTGGAAAATTGATTTCATTTTCCTGACAACTCTACGAGGTTGCTTTGTACAGAGAACAGCTGTCTTAGAGAAAAGAACCCAGGCTAGGTCCAGACCCAACTCTTCAGAGCGAAGGGAAGGTAGATGGAAATATCACCTTCTGAGTTCAATTTCAGTTTATATATCTGCCTCTCAAGTTCCCAAGTTCAATCTCAAGTTCAATTTATACGTGTGCCTCTTAGAGAAATCTTACTGCAGGCCTGCACTATTCACACTGACAGACTTTTTTCTGCCTTATTTGAAAACAGGTCTAGGAAGGAGAGTCAACCCACAAAAGACACGTAACCCACAGTTCTGATAGTTACTCATACAGCTATGAACTACTGACTCGTACAGTTTTAAAAGGATTAATTTTCGATTAAACACAACCACAAACAATTCAGTTGAGCTGTCAATCATCAGAAACCAAAGTCACCGGGGGGGCAACAGTCAGCTTCCTGCAAATCACTGTATTTCACACCCTGAAACAGACGTGTTCCTGAGAAGTCGGTTTACAGAGAATTTAAGTAAATCAAATTTGATTTTTCCCATTGATTTCCATTCAAGGTGTGAGAGCCAGAATGGGTAAGCGTTTCTAATGCGTGTGTTGGACAGAACTACCTGCCTTCTTAATACTTGTTCAGATGTTTCATTCAACAAATATTCAACAAAGCCATGCACTCACCACTATTTCGGGTATTACAGGCTTTAGTTTCACTCCTACATTTGCGGGGAGACAACGGGCCTAAGACCCGAGCACATTCTATTTCTTATTTCTCATCACTACCTATTTTCTTGTTGTTGTTGGTTTTTCCCCCATTTTTTTTAACCATTCCTTTCTAACTTTATGCCACTGCCTTCTTAGGCTTTCTCACAGCCTGTAATAATCAGGTGTAATATTTCTCCTGCAGTAAATGCTCACCTGACCCTATGACAGCTTCACAGTGACGCGTGCGCCTCAGCCATCACTGTCACCCAGTCCAGCTTTCACACCCAAGGTCACAGCGGACCGAGGCAGACCTCAAGACGGAGCCCTAGACACACGTCTACACATTGAAAACTCCCTAACAGGATGCTTGCAAAGCCATCCGGTAATGACACTTTATTCTCTGTCATGCTGAGCTTTGCAGACAGGGTTTCATGCTTTGTTTTACCCTCACAGTCACTTGGGGAGATGAGACAAGTGTGTTTACCCCCATTTGGAAAACAGGAAGGAACCTGACGCTAAGGGGGTGCGAGGTGGCTGCCCTGAGGTCACACAGTTGATGTGAAAAGATGGAGGGAGCACCAGTGCAGGGCTGGAGCCAGGAGAGGTCGGTACGCATCAGCTGGGTCGTTAGGGCCACTCCAGCACCTCGGTGACGTCCCCGTTGGAACTGCTGAGTGTGTATTGGGGTAGGGGCAGGATGTGTTTTTGCTTATCAAGAAACCCGAGTGACGTGTGTGATTTCGCAGTGGTCTAGAAAAGAAACATTTCCCCCATATCCAGCTCCAGAAGTAAAGTAACTGCTTTGACCCCCCCCCGCCCCTCACCTTCAGTTACTAAATGTTCACGTCACCTCAGCCCCTGCCTGCAGTGGCACTGACAGCAAGTGCTGGGGCCGCAACCCTGGTGGCCATCGGAGACAAGCCACTCCGGGACGCCTCTCATAACATTGTTTTTACTCCACCTCGTAAGGCCTGTTCTGGATAAATTTGGTTTAATTAATTAATTAATAGGACATAATGAATTCTGGCAGGGTGACATCTGAGCACAAAGTAAGAGGTTTAAACAGATCCCAATATGGGTTGGCCCAGAAGACACCCCCACGCGCACTGATACACACACGCACGACACACACACACTCACAAAAGGTCTTTTTATTCATTGGAGATACTGTGTAACGTGGAGTTTGAGAAGGTTGACTTGACATGTGAGGGGAACTAAGCAAGAGACACAGAGCACAGGAGAGGCAAACCTGCCCAAGCCATGGGCTCGTGATCGGTAGAGACTCATCTGTGTTTTAGAGCCCAAAACTCGACAACCCAGAACTGATTCTCCCTAATGAGCCTGAAAGAGTTCATAAACGCATGTGTTTGTTGAGACAGCACTTTTGTCGTTTCCTTCCATAAGGTTCCCTAGTAAAGCCCACGTTGGTGCTCAAGGACGTGAACGTGGGGCTGTCTTCGCACACACGTGTGTTCAATAAACACTAGTTGCACCACCGTTTGCGTCAGCATTTCTTGAATGTCCTCTCTACAGCCACTGTTGTGTGCGTGTGTGTGTAATGGGCACACAACTGAAACTTGGGCTCAATACTGGTAATCCACTCTGAATACAATCTACAGGAGAAAGTTACTTTTTATTGCAGATTACTTTCCGCATCCTTTAAAAGCGGACTCTTTCCATAAAAGAACCTGTTTCCTATTTTGAATACCAGCCTGGGTTCCTCCTGCAGCTCGTAACAATGTGCCTGCATCTCATTCACTTTGTATCCTTCCTGTCCGATTCGCGATTCCCTGAGGGGCTTATCAAATGAATGAATAACTACGCACAGTGGTACTTTTCAGGTAGGTCTAATTACTTGCATTTTGCGGTCTATTTCCTATTGCCATAGAAGCCTTTACAATGTTGCCAAGCTTAAGCCAAGTTCCCCAGTGGGTGGAGTCCTGAGTCCCTTCCTCTGCTTGTCTGTTCCTCTGTGACCTGCTGTCTAGCCTGCTTCCTGTCACCTAATTGCCAAATAAATGGACAATGTTGCCCTTTCACCATAAAAACGCTTCTCAGGGCCCCGTGTCACCTCCAGACCACTAACGCCACCAGCTCCAAAAGCCACCAGGCTGCGAGCGAGGGCAGGGCACTTCCTCTCTGAGCCCCAGTTCTCTCATCTAGAAACCGTAAGTAAAATACCTACTCCTGTTGCCGAGGGCTCTACCCTTCTGAGTTGGACCAAACAAATCCCCAAGGTGTCCCAACAGAAAACGCGGGGGCCACCAATCTGAAATGAGCTGGTTTCGGCTTTTTGTATATTGAAAACCACACCTATTGAAAAGGCCTAACGACACATACATAATCAGTGACCTGCGGCCAACTTGACTCACACAGAACGCACAGATGTAACCTGTCTTTTTCCACAGTGTCCATTTCAGACAGATCTGTGAGGCGCTTTAAGGAATGTCCACACAGTAAGCACGACGTAAGAGTTCACTACGCACAACGCATTTTACAATTCTTTGGCTACCCTATTATCCGGCTATTCATGTGAATTAATGTTTATGAGAAAAGTTGCATACGCACAATACTGAAAACATGGAAACAGAAAAAGGAAGGGAATCACCTAATCCCACCTCCGTCAGGATTTTGCTCTATTACCTTCCAGGGCTTTTCACGCAGAGAACAAGAATGTAATTATCATCACAGCACGTTTGAGCGCTGACTTTGTGCCTCTCGGAGGTTACTTTGTATCATTTTCCCAGTAATTCCCACTGAATCCCCGTAGTTGATTCCAGGACCTGGGAGTGCCACTGTCATAACTGCGGCAGAGACAGACAGTTCCCAGCCACACCTGGTGCCTGCCTTCCTTTCTGCAGCGTTACTGTTGCAAAGCAGCCATCCCTACTTTCTGTCACTATCAATGCAAACAGTTGCGAACTAGCACTAGCGGGTGTTGCACACTTGTATCAGAATTTGTTACTGGTAGACTTCTGTGTTGTTATGTCAATAACTATAAAATAGTAGACCATTGAACGTCCTTTTTCATATAATGTTTTTTATGTAAGAACTAGGTAATTATAAAATAAGCCTACAAATAAAATTACTGTTCCAAAGTGTGTAAACATTCATGTATACACATTTATTTCCAAAATAAATTTATTTTTTTTTTCAAATAACTATGTGTTTTACCCCAATTTACCAGGACTAAATGATCATTTGGAAAAAAAAAACTTTGCAGTTTCATAGGTAAAACTGGTAACTTGCTGTTTTGGTTCAATGTACCCTCCTGACTAGCAGGTGTGTTTCCTTAGCCCTTAGTTACTCCTGCTAGTGACACAGTCGACGTGTTTGGTGTCTGAAACTTCTCCTGCTCCTCAAGCAGACAAAACACATGTGGACAAATGCTTATGGATAGAAGACTCAGCAAAAAGAAATCAACTGTCCAGTTGTGTTTGGAGGGCAAACGGAAATCTACAGGCAGAAAATGTAGTCTTGGTTTGGCGTTACCGAAAACGACAAGTGGGAACAGTGACACTCAAGGGACCCTCTGTGTGGATCCCGTGACGCCTAAACAAGACGTGGCAGTGTGTGTCGGGACTCACACACGACATTAGCTGGGACTCGGCATTTGGGGGTCCGACACTGCCGTTACTTCGAATGCCACTTGGTACCTCCCACAAGCCCGCCGTCTTTTTAGCTGATTTAAGGGGACAGACCCGGAAGCCGAGCATCCCCAGAGAACCACTGTTCCCACACTGGGACCCTACAAGTGCTCATAGTTGGGATGGTGGGCCTTGCTTCAAGACTGGGCCACGGAAACAGAAGAGGCAGGAAAAGAGCTCGTAAGGAGGGACGAGAATAATGTAACAGGGAGACAGAAAACCATACCAGCACCACTGACGCCGATCTCATGTGACCTCACTGGCGTCTAGACACACACAAAAAGCAAAAGAATGATGGAATTGGACAGTTCAACCCCAAAATATCAAACATACCTTCCAGTACCTGGATGATTTTAGTGAACGTTTTATTTTGGCCCGATTTATTCAGATAATTGTAATATTTCCCAACCTCATCTGGCTCCACAGACAAAGTCATCAATATGACATCACTTTTTGAAAGTGGGGGTGGGAAGAAGTATTATATCAGCATGTTTTGTAAGTCACAGAAACTCTCCTGACTGGCAGTTCCCATCAGGAGACCCAACGACACTGATTTAAATTAAGCTCAGGTCAACTGGTTGCCTAGCAGTAGGAGCTGCCCTCAACGTCAATCTGATTAGAAATCTTACTTGATATTTATTTCAAGCTTGAACAATTGTGGTTTATTAGTTTATTTCAGGGGCTTCACTGGCTTTTGTGTCTCTTTGGGCAGGACATACAGAAAATGTTCTGCAGGGCACCCACCACGTTTTTCCTTCCTAAACATTAAAGCTGACCCATCCAGAAACCCTAACATATTCCCACCCAGCATAATTGTTAAACCGAAGGTGCTCTGATGATTTCATTTCAGTTTAAACTGTCGTTCAACGGAGGCCGTGCAACTCTCTGGACCACTGACACAGGATGGCTTGAATTGTGGGGAAGGGTGTTTGTTTCCATTAATCACAAAAGAGTCAAGAATTTTAACCCAAATCAAATTACTCTAAACTTTGTGTTTATACTAATTCCATTAGACATCATGTTGACTAATTTGAATAGTAAAGGAAGAAAATAACTGAATGACTTGCTGAAAATCTATTAAGATTTTTCACATAAATATAAATGGCCAGTCAGCTAATCACTGATTTTCCAATCTGGTCCATGCTGCCTCCAAACAATTAACGTAAATACATATGAACCCAATCTGTAGTCACTCTCACTTACTAAGTTAGAATCCCATACTTAGAGAAAGAAAGAAAACACCTAAGTAATTCTTCTGGTATATTTTGTTTTTGAGATTTAAAAATATATATACATTGTAATTTTCAAAATGTGGGAGACGCTAATGGTGGTAATTCTCTTGCTCTCTACAGGAACACAGGCCTTGTGTGTTTCTTGCCTGGGATATGTGTGTAGTAATTATTTCTTGAAATTTTTAAATCTTGCTGATATTTGGGTGTCCATTCTAGCCTCAAATAAAACCCAAAACCTTAGAGTTCAGAGGGCTAATTTATATTTTCCACTGCAAACTTGACAACAAATCTCAAAACTACCTAAGACCTCACCGATTGCTGTGTAGTGGACATACCTTCTTGCGTATTAGGTTGGAAAAATGTGTCACATCTCAGAGTGTCAAAGGGCTTTTTGTGATTGATTTATTCACTAAGCATGTTCTTGCATTTTTTAAAAAATTCAAATTCAAGTAAAAAATCTGACATGCTGGTAATAAATGGAAAAGCTAAGTGTGTGAATTCAATGTAAAGGTCCAGAGAAAAATCTATGCATCCAAGTCGGTAAATATTCACTTATTGTAAAAAATAATGAAGTTTTCTTCTATGAAGTTTTTCTTCTAGAAATAGGATCGAACTTAGACTTTAAGACAGACCTACCATTGAAACTCAGTTCTTCTGCTTAATTTATCTATCCTCTTGGAAACACAGTACCTTCATCTACAAAATTGGTATACTAACCTCTACTCGCTGTGGTTGCCATGAGAAGGGAATTAAATAATGCACCTAAAACACTGGCATAGTCCATCAAACACATTGCACACAGTATCCTGAAATACTCAGGTACAGTGGCTCATGAATGCAGGTAACTGCGTGAGCTCTGAAACGCCCTGCCAGCCTGAAGCGTGTGGCCGCGTATTAAGAACTAAAGCCCAGCTGACTCCCCACATGGAGGCCTGATCACCTGTGATGTCATCAGCTGTGAACTGACCCATGCGATTCAGACTAAAGTAAAAAGTCCAGCTCTCAACTGTTTTCTTTATGTCAACTGCTTCATGTGACTAAATCTAAATACTATCACAAATACAAAATAAAATACACACATTATAGCATAAAATGATCATGGAAAATATAAAACCTTTTTTTTCAGTTTCAATTTTAAGAGAATTCCTTCCTGGGAAAATTCCAGTTATGACGATGGAGCTGGTACTATGCCAGGATAATCAGAAACCCATGATTTGGCTGGAAAAAAAAGTAAAGTATTGGAAGCTACAAGGGATCTACACAAAAGGTATTCTGCTTTCAGTTGCAGAGATGTGGGATTTGGGGAGCTGTCACCAGCATCCTGTGGGGTGCAGGAAGAATGCCGGTGTGCACAGGTACGGGAGTGCCAGATCCAGGAATGTATGGCAGCCAGACAACCTCACTGTGGAACAAAGCTGGGATCATTTTGTGGTTTGCTACAGACAAACCAAAGTGAGAGCCCCCCTCCCCATTTTTCCATGCTTGTGTAACCATCCAGAAAGTCATGGCCACGTGGGGTGTCCTTAGGTCCAGTTTCCATCCATCCCCGGTACATGGCAGGCTATGGCTGCTGTCCCGTTTAAGGGACATTGAGATGGGACAGTGGCAAATGCCAGCTCTGTAGGGGTCAGAATGCAGCCCCTGCCTGCTCCCCCAACACCCCCACCCCCGCCCACATCACTGACTGTGACAGTAACGTCGAGCTAGCTAGTGTCAGCTCACTCCTAAGGGGTTTCCTGTTTGCTCAGCCAACGTGGCTCTTAGCACGTAAAGCGCAAGCTCCCGCTGCTTCTAGGTCCAGCACAGTTGGTGCTGTGGGTTTTCCTGCCTCTTGGCTTTTTTTCTGGGCTGTGGAATAGTGAGAAGGCGAGGTGACCATTTAGGCCCTTGCACAAGATGACGTGGAGGGGAACACAATGAAGAGGGTTCAAATCCAGCTAAAGCCAGCCTTCTGCTTTGAGATGGTTGGTGCTTCCTCTCTGCCTCCTGAGTGATTAATAACACAGTGGCTGCTGCTTCTTCACCCAGAGGGTTACTGTCATTCTTGGTAGATGGTGACATTTTACACTTTAAGTAAGCACACCCTTAGGCGAGGAGGTACCCAGAGACAGATCTCCTTATTACAAGAAGATGTCACCAAAAGACCAAGTCCACAAATATGCCACTGCCAAGAAACAGCCAGCTTGCCATAGGGAAGAAGAAAGCATGGCCGATGGAGTGGGAGACGGGGAAGACGAAGACCGGGGCGGGAAGGGAGAGCAGAGAGCAGAGCAGGGAGGCTCTGGCCACCGGGCGCGCAGTATGACGTGAACACACTAACGAGGGCTTCTCCGCGATTACGATATAACCCAGGTCACTCAGGTCCCCAGTCCTGCCGAGGTTGATGACAGGCTTGGGGTTCCTATTGGTTACGCGTCAGCATTTGTGGGCCTCAGTCTGTTGGGCTGTTACGACCAGTTTAAAAGAAAAATGACAGATAAGACAGTTTCTGGGTGTGCAGATTTAATTTGCAAGTTTAGGTGGTTAACAGAAAAACAATGGTGTGTGACAAGCTCAGGTTCACAAAATAGAGCCAGGGGGCGGGAGCGACGAGGGCAGCAGGGTGGGCTCCTCGAGAACCACTCACGTTGACCTGCTCTGCTGGTCCTTTTCCTGAAAGGAATCCCTCACGAGGCCCTTAGATCAGAACCCCACACCTCAGTCACATGGGAACTGAACTGTGTAATGACATCGCCACTGTGTTCAGGTGCCCGGGGGGCCTGAGTACTTACTGTCTAGGATGGAGGGGGCGCCGCGAGCACAGACTCTCCAGCGTGGTTTCTGCAGGGCAGGCGGCCCAAAGCGCCCAGGCCATCAGCTGCCACCTGCCGTCACCTGCAGACACACACCTGTGAATGGCTTTCACTGGCACCTTAGAGGGTGGGATCCCAGTGAGTGGCACGAGCTCAGCGCGAGTAGCTTGTCTGCCACCCAGCAAAGCATGGCTGTGCCCTCCCCCTACTGGTCTGCAGCCCAACCCGGAGACAGCCTTCCCGGGACGTGTGTCTCAGCCTCAGGGTCACGGCTGCTTCTCGATCTGGTTTCGAGCTCCCTGACTCTGACTAGTCACCTTCTTATCGCTATAGCCCCCGCCCCTCTTAGTAACTCTCACATCGTTTTCCCTCTTCATGGTTCTGCCTCGTTCTCCAATGGGTCTTCACTGATGACACACATCTGGGTACTGAGAGGTGTCGCCAATACAGAGAGGCCATGCAGATGGTACCAGAGCAACAGTGATAAAACGTGACCAATGGCAGAGGCTGTGTAAAGACGACACGGACATTCTTTGTGCTGATCTTCCAACCCTTGAAGACAATTTCTTACTTTAACTCCTGCTGTTCTGAAATTTCATGATGCTGTAGCTTGTTGAATGACTTTCCGTATACAACAAAATTCCTGCCATGTTTATTCAACGGAAAATCATTCATAAAAGCCCGTGTTTCCCATAAGACCTATTTCAGTCCCATGAGCAACTTTGATACACGAAACAGAATTTCATTTTCATATCATTGCAGTATGACCTGCTTTGATATTGAGAGAAACAAGTTTTTCTTTGTAAATGGCCCAAATGTCTCCCGTGCTTTGAGAGCCTCCAGCACCTTGTACAGAATTAGAGGCTGAGCACTGAGAACAAAGCAGATGTCCTGCTCCCAGTGGCTGGTGCACAGGGGCCGGACGAGCCCACACCCATGACATCCATCTGGACCGACACAGGAGCTGAAGGGCGCTCCTCCAAAGTCCACTTGGATGCTACGCCCTCCCCCACACACAGTAGTTTATTATGAACCATTCGGTGTCCCATTGCAGTCACTTATGCGCTTGTCTTTGCGACATGAGTGGCCCCCTAAGAGCAGCTCTGCCCTTCACGTCCGTGTCCCCAGAGCCTATGCTGAGGTCTCAGAGATGGCAGCAGCTGAGTGACGTTTGTCAGATGAGCACACGTTGCCTGCTGATGGGTAGGTGGCCCTGCAAGCATCCGTAGAAACTGAACGTGGACTTGCCCGTGAAGACTCACCCTACCTGTCTCACTCTCTTCTGTTACTTCTCTGTTGGAAACAGAACTTGGCTCCTTAGAGACCCCATACAATGAAGCACTGGAGAATTTAAACTTTGAAGCCAAAGCCAGATACACTGATTCATCTGTTTCTGCTTTTTTTTTTTTTTTTTTTTGGCAGCTGGAGGGTTTGCATCCGTCCGCACCTCCCACTGAATGGCTGGGAAGTTGCTGTCACTCAGATGCTTAAACGCTGGACGCAGGGAGCACAGTCCCGCATGGAGGTGTGTCAGGTGCGCGGCCCGAGAGCTTCCGAGCCAGCGGACAGGTGCCTGCGGACGCAGCCCTGCTGCGGGCGCTGTGGGCGGACGCCTCTGGCCCCACCTGTTTTCTCTCCGGTGCTGACAAAGGGATTTGCCTCCACGTAACGGAGTGTGAGTATCATCCCCTCAGCAGCAGTCAGCGATGTCAGGGCACTTTGGTTCAGTAAATGTCTGGTGTGAGATCATCTCAGCTAATGAGCAGCGTGAAGCAGAGTGGGGTCGTTTTGTTAACGTCGCCATAAGCCTGCGCTTCCTATGATGGAGCTGGAAGGAGCCAACCCCATTAACCTTCGCATTGTGTTGATGGAATTATACACCCGCTGGTAGCCAGGGTGGTGACGCCGCTGCCAGCGCTCTTTCTGCAGCAAAGCCCTGACTCGCGTGGCACAGGGTGGGGCCTCGGGCAACCTGCACGTGAGGGCAGCCCTGTCGCTTCTCAGGAACGGGACCTTGGGCAAGTCTTCACCTCTTGGCGGCCTGGCTGTTTCATCCATATTTTTTCCTTATTACATGCAGCACATGGGGGGTTATGTGTTTTACACACTTTTTTTTTTTTTACAATTCTCCAATATGACTTCAATATGAAAAAGAAAATAATTTCTTCAAGTATTTCTTTTAAACAGCATTCCTGGGTGTTATTTTATGTAAAGAAAAATAAAAAAGCATTTTCTATGTGTGAGGAGGTGGGTTTTCACACTCCTCTTGTTTCCTCCATGTGTCAAAGAACTAACGTATAAATCGAATAAGAACAAGAAGATGGAAACACTTCACAAGGGTGAGTTAGTGTCATTTCACTTTGCACCGAACAAACCAAAGGGCTGTTCCTCGAACTCTTCAAATCATGATGTGTGGATGTCACAGTGCGAGACCAGAGGAAACGTGTGAGGGGTGGCTGCTCTTTTGCAATCTGTGACCTGATTCGAGACGACGTGGAGTGATGGCGGAGCGGTTCTCCCAGGGCACATGAAAAGGGGTGACTCACGGAGGGCCAGGGACACTGTGCCCTGGGCGAGCCCCTGGCTGTCACCTAGGAGACAAGAGGCGGCGCCCTGGTGACTCACCAGGTGCCAGGGGTCAGGTGCCACCGCTGGGTGGGAGATGTGCTCAGTCTGCCTCTTCAGGCCCCCCTCCCCCGTCCACGTCAGACATCATTCACAGGGCACAGAGGACATTAATGCAAGTTACAGTTCCAAAACTTTAACGCTTACACAACGCCTACAAGAAGAGAAAAAGTGGAAAGGAGAAATGAGGTCAATTAGGAGAAGCCCCGCTCCTTAAGTGACAGGCCTATAAATTGTCTCAAAGGTGGCCAAGCGTTTGAAATGCTTTCATGGTCTACGTTAATTCTTCCTCTTTGTAATTAAAGAGAATGGTGACAACAGTGCTGTATCCTAGGTCACATTTCCCACCACCAGAATTAATTAACTCCCTGAATTAATTAACGTGGGGGTCGTGTTAATGCTACTTAAGGCATCTTCCAAAACTCATCTCGCACCTACCGCTTTAGCCAAGGTTTCTCTGATAGTCCAGCTCTCGGTGGCAAAGTGCTTCTTTCTCGCAGTTCTTAGAATCTAAAACACTCGATTTGGCGTTTATTCTAAACTGCCTCTTCCTCCGCTTCTCTCCCCAGTTGGAGCGCACAGTCTTTGAGGGCATGAATTCCGTTTCCCATCGCGTCCATCACCCCATCAGAGCTCCAAGCACCATCCTGACAGCAGCGCTTCACACGCGGCGACAGAGGAGGGTTCCCGAGCTGCCTCTAAGGCACCGTCCAGTCACACTTGCTTTCTCCTTAGGGTTACGGCCATTTCTGCTTCAGGAAGTCTGCCAAGTCCTCCGACTCTCTTCACCTTATTACTATTATTATTTATTATTTTTAATCTATAAAAGCAAATCTTGCAGAAAAGTGGGGGGGGGCATCTGATAATGGGGCAACGTTCAGAATGACAGTTTCTTTTCTCCAAGGAAAGTTTTCTGTCCGGATTCTCATGCAGGTAATTGTATAGACTTGTCATCAGGCCACAGCCACTCCCTTCTTCACAGCCAGAGCAGAGACCTGAGGCTGGACGAGCCGGAGACCCACGCACGGGCAGAGTAGCTCACTCAGTGCTGTGTCATGCCCCTCAGGACCCCACGCTGTTCTTCGCTCGCGTGAGTGCACGCACACACACACACACACACACACACACACACACACACACAACTGCCCCACATTCTCCGTCTCTGATTCTGTAACATGCGCTGCAGGAAAACAAAACAAAACACGGAGAGACCAGGTCCCCATGGGGCTGCCGTGCTTTGAGCAGCGCAGGCCGCAGCCACCTGAGTGACTCCACGCTGGTTCTGCTGACTGGTCCCTCCCTGGCTGTGCTCAGGCCCTGCCTAAGGCCGAGGACCATGGTGTCCCGGCAGCAGGCAGTGCAGACGCTGCGCCCCGAGGGAAGCCCAGGTGAGAGCTCGTAAGCAGGGAGCGGGGAGTAGCCCCCAGAACATCTAGTTCCTGCTCTAACAGGACATCCTAACCGAGTGGGGTGATCGACCCACAGGAGGTGGTTACACGGCGGCAAACCTCGTCTGGGCGTCAGTCCTTAATTCCCTTTGCTGAGAAACGGACCAGCTGGACATCAGGCAAACACAAGTCAGAAGGCTAGCAGGCTTACACCGAGAGGGAGACACACACAAGACGGGAATCCCTGCCTGTCCTGCTGGGCTGCCTCCAGGAGTGGGGCCGACAAGCGGCCATGTGTCTGTGAGAGGCGGGGGATGCACTGCACGCAGACGGGCCTCAAGGCTGCGCTGGAGACTGGCTTCCGTTGTGGACCACCCGTGTGGCGCAAGGGACAGTGAATAAAAAGAACTCACTCTCGCTTTAAGGGCTTCAGAAAGGGGCCAGAGTCTGCAGCTCTCCTGTGTATCCACAGCTTCGTGAGCATCACCGTTTCCCACGGAGGCAACAGTGCCAGCTGCATCAGTGCCGTGGGCAGCTTCTGACACACGTCCTCTACGTTATTCAGCTACTGGTCACCAGGCAGGTCGCAGACGAGTCAGACCTCGGCACGTGTACAAAATCAAACGTGTCCCTTTCAGATACAGAAGCCAGGAACAAGCTCGGGCTTTCTGCGTTTGGGTGAAGGCCACGGCCAGCCATGTGTTTTCCCTGCCGAGCTACCACCAGAGCACTTTCCTGTCCTCTGAGGAAGCGACACCAGAGTGTTACCACCGTTCTCGCTAGTGCTGGGTCCTATGGTGACTCCAGTGACAGGACGTCTAGAGATACTCGGTCTTTCTACTGGCCGGTGGCATCCACCAAAGTCACACAGGAGCAAGGTCTCCTGAGCTGTGTCCAGAACACCACACAGGGAGAGATGCCAGGGACAGATCAGAGGTGGCAACGCGGCGCTCTGCTGATTGTGGGGACATCACCGCACAGGTGGCGCTGGCCACACGCAGGATTGTCCATGTGCCAGGGGCTCCCTTCGGCAAGAGGAGCCCACGAGGACCATCTAAGAGGAGGGAAGACGCTCTGATGAAGGCGGGGGACCCAGTGTGGCACTGACTGACGGCCCGCGGCACAGCCAGGCGTGGGGAGACGGGTGGGATGTGGGAAACAAGGGTGGGGGGGCCTTTACAAGCGAGCCTGACAGCCGGGCACGCTGAGGTGATGCATTCAGGTCGCAAAGAGGGGAAGCAAACAGCCAACAAACGCTCTGTTCACTGGTGGGCGGCTCTGCCCCTCTCTCGCTGGGTCGTTTCCTGGAGACGTCATTCAAAGACCACTAGACATGACTAATTGGTGGACGTTTATGATTCCTCAGTTCACATCCCATTTCACAGACCCATGGAGACTGCCCAGGAGGTGACAGGTCAGGGAAGCTGAAGGCGCTTCTCGTAAATGTCCAAGGTCCTTTGCTGGAGCTGTGACACTGGAAACGGACTTCCCGGGCATGTTACACAGCTCACAGGAGTGCAGCTTCCAAAACTCTCCTGCTGGGAGAGGCCTGTGGTCCCACATCAGTCTCCAGCAGGGCCGTGTCCCGCCAGGGGACGGGTGTCACACTCCAGACAGTGTCCTGTTTCCATCTGCATGACCCTGCCACACAGCAGACGTGCTTCCCACTGTCTTGGTGATGGGCTGCTTTTCAGAAAAAGTCTCACATTAGCGCCGGAATGGGTCAGCAACCAGCAGCCCAGAAACCATCTCCAGTTCACATGACATTAGCCTGTTCTGTACAGCTTTTCTGGCACAGCATGTACTGTGAGTCTCTTCTCCTGGGAGGGGGGTTCACATCTTCTCATTATTCTTTCCTCCCCTTGAGGTCATTCTTGTCACCTGCCATCACATAAGCCATGCGTGGTTACTTCCCCTTGGTGTCGCCCTCTCACGGCTCAGCCGCTGGGGACAGCCCGGAGGGTGAAGCCGGACGCCCCCACTCCTCAGACCCAGGGCAGCAGGCAGCCCAGTGCCGCCCACCGTTTCTCCCAACAAGCGCCCTCCCACAGCGAGCCCCTGCCAGCCGTGCTCAGGTCTCCTGCGATGTACTTGTCTTCCACACAATCTATCTTAGCTGGTCAGAGTTCCAAGGGCTGTGACGACCGCATTTTCTCAGTCGTGTGAAAGGCAGGATGATATACTGGTCAAAAGAATTCAGAGAAATGCACCTAAATTTAGATCTCAGTTCCGCCGTTTCCTAGATAGGTGATCTCAGCCTCTCTGAACGTCAGTCTACTGACCTGTGAGTTGTATGCAATAAAGTGAGCCCATGGGACAGTCGTGAGGTTAAATGAAGCAACCGTGGGACGGCGCTTGGCGCACAGCAGACACGCGGTAAATGGCGCCAGTGCCACGTGGCTTGGTGGGACTCGCTCTTAACCCTTCGCCCTTTGCTCAAGCCTCAGATTCCTGGGCCCCTGGTTTGCACCACCACTTAGCAGGTATTATGACGTCCCCAGTGAGACAGTGGTGATGTCACAGGGCCTGGTCCCCCTGGGCAGAGGCAGCGAGATCCGTTACTCAGACTCGTGTGGGGCAAGGGTGGTGTCGACAGAACCCATGGGGTGGTTTCTGAGCGGTTGTGACACCTTGCCTCAGGCAAACCCTCCAAGCTGAACCTGCAGGCTTTTTGCTCAATGGGGAAAACATACTACAGGTGACAAGTCAATTAAAACTCAGCCATCTCCCAGCAAACAAGCTCAGGGCACATACAACACAGAGATGAAAACATGAAGCCCAGAGCCGAATTTGGACTTTGCTCAATGTGCTCAGCTTACAATCGACAAGTTTAATCTGTGGCTCAGTTCATGGGCTTTTATTTCTGCCTGAAATGACTCCATGTCAACTTCAGATTGATGAGAAATGGGTAACTTCGAGACCCACTTTCTACTCACTGAGAAGGCTAGACTGGTAGGTAGGTGTATGTGCCTTAAGGGTGACATGCACTCATTTCTAAGACTTAAAAAGTTTTAGCGGTTCGAACCTGGGCAGAGTGTGTTTTCATTCCCTGCTTTCTAACACTCTGCGATTACTGGAATCAAACACACACACACACACACATAATTCTCTAGGGAATCCGGGATCCCTGTGGTCCAACCCTGCTGTCAGTGAGCCTGAAAACTAACCCTGAAAAGATTCCCAAGGAAAGAAGGGGGTCAGCAGACACGGAGAGAAGAGCGCTGAATGAGGAGGTGAGAACTTGACTCCAGTCCCCAATTACCAGGGGTCCTTGGGAATATCAGGCCTCTTGGGCTTGTTTTTTTCAACAAACGAGGAGACAGGATGACATGCTTGCCAAGGTCCCGGGAGCTCTGAAATCCTTGGCCCAACAACAGGCTTCATGTCACATTCCAATAATAACCTTCAAAAATTCTTTCTCTGTCCTCACTTGCACCTCCCCACACTCTCTCCCACAGCCACTGTGACCAGAAACCTTCGCGTCACAGTGGGAAGTAGGTGGCAGGGGAAGGGCACTCGTTTCCAGATGCTTCCCCCCCCCGCCCCCCGCCCCCGACAGCGACGGAAGAAACCGGAATCTACAGCTGCCTTCAGCAGAGCCGTTACCCCCAGGACCCCGAGGCCATGAGCTTCACCCTGCTGTTGCCCCGAGGGTCCCCCAAAGCATACACAGACCCCTGTGTTTCAAATGGCACTTTCTGGGGGTTACAGTAAAGCTTATTTGAGCTTCAAGAAAGAAAATCCCACTCCAGCTGCCTCCAGAAATGACTGGTTTCGGCTCCTTTATGCAAAGATGCAGAGCCTCACAGAAACCCAAGCCTTGGCCATGAAACCTCACAGGAAGCACAGCCGGAAGCTGGACGGCTCTCAGGAGGCAGGTGGGGGGCGCTCTGACACAGGGGCTCCCCTGGCTGTGCACCCCCTGCACTTGCCCTCCACTGGCTTCCTCAGGCTTGCCCTGACGCAAACCTGCTCTCCGTGTGCTTCGTCCTCATGCCAGATCCCGTCTCTCTGGGCCCCATTCACCTCCTGGCCCCACAACACTAACCACCTTTCCCGCGGCGTTTCCTAACTGAGAACACTTGCGAGAGAAAGCTCATTGGCCGCCTCGTCTTTCTCAAAGCCGGGCCACAGAGGAAATGTGCGGCTGGCCACACGGTGATGAGAGCCCAGAATCTCGCACCTTCTCCTGGAACAACTTAACTGGGCCAAATCTTAAAAAGGGGGTGCTGTCTTTCAGAAACCGTCTCCCTCCACGTGGGGGGCAGGCAGGCGTGCGTGGGACAGTCCCCTGTTTGCTTCACACTGTCCCGGGACTTCACAGGACAGATTTTCTAAAAGATACCTCCACAAGCCCAGACCAACAATGTGCACCTACTTTTTATATCGTTTCCAAAAAGAATGAAATAAAGACTGGCTGACACACAACCTACCAGCCGTTTCTCGGGTGCCCCGCGTGTGTGGTCCAGCACACACGTACGCGCACACGGTTGGTTACCACCTGCCTCTGAAACCATTTAGTTTACTGTTCCTCTTTGCTCATCTGAAAATGGGCCCTAATAACCTACCTCTGTGAAGGACACCGAGGAATATATGAAGCAGTTGAATAAATGTTGCTACATGTTAGTACAGTAACATTTTCTTACTACAAATAATGATTCTTTTGAACCTCTTACCGTTTTGTTGTTGTCGTCCAAGGAGACTTAGTTGAGACACTGACACCTACTTCCTGAGAAATGTGGGGTTTTTTTTCACTTTGCACCAGGGTTTTCATAAATCCTCAGCTACAAGCCTACAGTTTGTTTTATACCATCAACGCCCACACTGTCCCTATATTATTATAAAGCCCAAGTGGCTACACCATAAATTTGAAGACACAGACTCTGAAACCCTCCACTTCCCAGTCACCCGGGCAGCAAGCGTGTTCAGAAACCAATCAAAACAGGAAAGTGCAGGGAAGCAGAAGAAAATTCAGGCATTTTTTTTCTTTTTCCTAAAAAGGAAAGGGACTTTTTTTTTTTTTTTTCAGAAAGGATGCATAAGAGGAAGACAGATAAAGACAGAGGGGAAATTTGTGATTTCGTCCTGCAAACCCTCCCAAGTGATCTACACCCCATCCTAAATGTGAAATTTTAAAGTCTACATCGTTTTATAAAATGGAAACATTCACAGGAAAATGTTTAATTTGCCAAGTAGACTCAGGAAAATCTTAAGAGGTTTTCTGCCACAATATGCTGAAGTAGTAAAAAAAAAAAACCCTCCAGACTCACGTGGATTGAAGGGGCCATTGGGACAGAAGCGTCTTCAGCTCCCAGAATTCCTGGAAGGCTGCCTGGCGGCGTCGCATCCGGGTCCTCACGCAGGGGCAGGTCCACACTGGCTCAGGCCTCTCAGGGCTGCTACAAGGAATCCTAATTGAAACATAAGAGTCATGTCAAGTTTTACGGCAGCATTTCTGGTTTGGTTTGAATTTTCTTTGTTGTTTTTTTTTTCTAAAGAAATTAGCAAAAATCCTGATTAATTAAAATGAAATCTAAAATACGTTATTACTTCTTTTGAGAAAAAAATGATCAACATCAGCTCTTGTGCCTGTTAAAACCACCAAAACCCACATGCAGTGTTTGAAGCCTCTGCACGATCCAGCCAATCTGAACTTCTGTGCTCACGGTTGTACTATAATGTAATTAATGTTTAGAATTATCTCATTAAGAAATTCCCATCTCTTCAGAAATCCAAGACAGATGTAATTAGGCTTGCTGTACTCTCTCTATCGAAGCAGAGACACCTTTTATTACCGTGTTATGAGTTTGAGTTTTATAAGCTCACAAGAGACTTGAATTCTCTGTGTCTGAACAGCCAGCTGCCCATAAGATAGGCTGGTTATCAAATGGAGAAAGTCATCAGCTTTTCAACTTAATCTCCCTCATGCTTATAAGGAGAAGAAAATTATACCATTTTATCTAAAATTATATAATTTTAAAAGAGTTAACACCTTAGCCAGGAAGGTAAAAGATGTGTACATTGAAAACTTCGAAACACTGCTGAAAGAAACTGAAGAAAGACCTAAATAAGTGGAAAGACCTCCTGTGTTTGCAGATAGAAGACTTAGTATTGCCAAGTTGCTAACACCACAAAGGGATCTGCAGAGTCAATGCAATCCCTACGAAAGTTCCAACAGCCTTTTTGCAGAAATGGAAAAGCCAGTCTCCAAATACGTATGGAGTCGCATGGGCCTCCAATAGCTTACACAGTATTGAAAAAGAAAAGCAGAGTTGGAGGGCTCACAGTCCCTTCAAAACTCACTACAGAGGTAAAGTAAACAAGACAGAGTAGATTGGCATAAGAACAGTCATCCCCACCAATGGAACAGAGTTGAGAGTCTAGATATAAACCCATCCATCTACGTGACAAGTCCATTCAATGTGGGAAGAAGCGTCTCGTCAGCAGACATTGCTGGGACAGCTGGATTTTCACACGCCAAAGAATGAAGCTGGGCCCCTACTCCATGCCACGTACAAAATTTAACACAAACATTTAATATTCCATGACCTGAATATAAGAGCTAAAACCATAACACTCTCACAAAAAAATAAAGGGATAAATCTTCATGACCTTGAATTTGGTCGCGAATACTTAGCTATGACACCTACAGCATAAGCAACAACAACAAAAACAGATGAATTGGGCTTCGTTGAACTGAAAAACTTTTGTGCATCAATGGAGACTATTAAGAAAGTGAAAAGACAACTATAGAATGGGAGAGAAATTTGCAAATAATATACCTGCTAAGGGTTTAATGTCCAGAATACGTCAAGTGCTCCTACAACTCAACAACAAAAAGACAAAATCAAAAATGGGCAAAGCCCTTGAATAGACATTTCACCACAGAAAACACAGAAATGGCCAGTTAGCACATGAAGGACGCTTATCGCCTTCGTCACTGGGGAAACGCAGCTCAAAACCACAGTGAGGCACCACTTCATACTTATCAGGAGAGAAACAACGATTGAAAAATAAAGAACAAGTGTAGTGAGGAGGTGGAGAAATCGGCACCTTCGTGCTGCTGGTGAGAATGTAAACTGATGTGGTCTCTGTAAAAAACAGCATCATGGTTCCTCCAAATGTTAAACATGTAATTACCGTGTGACTGAACAATTCCACTTTTAGGTGTATATTCAAAAGAATTAAAATGGAATCAAACAGATACTTGTAAGCAAATATTTATTGCGGCATTATTCACAATAGCTAAAAGGTGCAAACGATCCACGTGTCATATCAACAAATGAGGGGATAAAGAAAGCGTGGTCTGTTCCTCCAGTGGAATATCATTCAGGCATAAAAGGAACGAAGTCCTGACACAAGCCATAATGTGGAGGAAACTTAACATTATTGTGCTTGGTTGGTGAAATAAACCAGACACAAAAGCACAAGTATCGTATGATAAAATGTCTAAAATAGGCACATTTATAGAAACAAAAAGTAGATTAAAAGTTACCAGGGATTGGGGGAGAGAGGGTTATTGCTTCGTGGTTACAGAGTTTCTGCTTGGGGGGATTCAGGTTTGGAGATGAATAGTCACGATGGCTGTGAATTTAATTAACGCCACGGAAGTATGTGCTGAAAATGGCAATTTTGACGTTACATATATTTTACCACAATTAAAAAAAAACTACTGAAAAAATAGTTAATGCTACTACAGAGCAAGTTAACCAAGAAGCCGGACGCCTCAGTGTAATTTGGTTCCTTCTGAGTTAGTTTTCAAAAGTTATCAACCTGTTTAATCTGTGCTTTCTTTCCCCAGAACGTTGAAGTGGTCACTTTGTACCACTCGCCTAGAAGTTTTATATTGTGTCAAAATGCCTCCTAACACTGTTCTAGGATTTCAGTCCAGATGAAGGTCAAGTGACCTCCTAGTAGCCTGCACTCAGCTTCCCGCTGGCTCTGGTTCCCTCCGTTACGTGCAGGCGGCTTTGGCAGCTCAGCCACCAACACGTCCAGACTCACTTAAAAGAGTTAAATGAAAGTGTGACCACCTATCCACCCTTTCTGACATTTCTTCTCCTGTCGTTCTTATTTTTCCAGCCACCAAAAGCAGCAGAAAGGTCAAACTGAGTATGAAGTAAGTTTCCTTGTCACTGGGACCCTATGTGATTAACAGTGTGGCGGGCGTGTTTCTCTCCTGTTTTACATCAGACCCAACGTCTCCAATTCCAGCAAGAATTGCAAGCTGTTAGATGGTACCTTAATTTGCTGGTAATTTAAATACATAAATACTCACTGCCTTCATGCAGACAAACTCTGTTTCTTGTTACCGCATGGGCAAGGACAAAAAACCCAGGTCTACTACACACAAGCTAAGCACTATGCAAACACAGCACAGCAAGGATACTTAATAACCTTTATTTTTCTTATTAGACAATAGACTTTTTAAAAAATATACAAAATAGAAACTATCAGAAAGTATAAGGAAGAAAATTAAAACCATCAAAAACCTTACTGCCCAGAAGGCACCAAGGCCACCAGCTTGGTACTTATTTCCAGTTCTCCCTCTGCACACACACATGTAATTGGGATCACAAAGGGTTTCATCTCATTATAAAATTATGTAGTAATTATACAAAATTTGGAAAATATGATCAAATTAAAGGATGGCGAATTAATTTTTGTTATCATTTAAATGCAACAATTGTTATATATTTCCTATGTATGCTTCCAGATTTTTTCCATGCCAATTAATAACATTTTCTGATTATGGAACACACAAATGTTAATTACTAAATTTGGAAAATAGAAAAGCTTATTAAGAAAACCTACCATTGGGTATATTGTTCCTGAGACAGAAATAGAGCTACAGCAACAGATAAAGTGATTTTAAAGTGATCTACACATAACACTTAGCAATAGAAATGACTATTTTCTCCTGTCAAATATTCTGCTAAGGCATGAATTTTAATGTATGAAATTTTATAGTCCGTTCCTATCATCACTTAATTATCCTATTTTGTGTCATTTAATTTTCCTACCTCCTATTTAGAGCACGAGGGCAGCGATTTTCTTGCACCCTCACCAAAACCAAGAATTATTATATTTTAAAATCTTCATGAATCTGATAAAAGATGGTGACTTAAATGTTTAAATTCCATACTATGAGCTTTAAGGACCTCCTTTTTGGGACAGTCTTTAGATCTCTACAAAAGAAGGGATTTTTACTGTTTTTCAGAAGGCAACTCTACCACCAGCCAGAAGAGTGCCCTAGTTGATTAAATGTTTACCTGTGAACAAACGATGATGCTTCTGAGTCTGCCCTCTGCCTACAGGTGGACAAGGCTGAACCCATCAGCAACTAGTGCGTCTCTTTAGACCCTCAGGTCCAATCCTAGGTGAACCTGAAACAAGGACAGCTGCATGTCCTTAAAGAGACAAAACACTTTCTGTGGTGGGTAAGTTAGTGGCTGTAAGTTCTCTCAAAGCTGAAGTTTTACTTTCAGCGTCCCCTTGGCATTTTCATGTAAAACTACCAGTAAAGTTCTCCGGAGACCCTGCTGCCATCTGTCCTTTGCAAAGAATCAGGATCCAGACAACATTGCTTTAAATCAGTTAGTCTGATACGAAAACCTCAGAAATAGAAGAAATAAACAAGAGAAGTCACTAGTATCACTTACAGGGTGTTTTCCTGTCAACTGTATGTGAGTTCTTTCCCTGCGTCCCTCATTCTTTAGGCTTTCTTTCCAAACTGGGCAGTTTTTTTTGTTTTGTTGTTGTTTTTTGTTTTGCAGCTCCCATTCAGTAATTAGAAACTGTTTCAGCTGCTAAGTTTGTATCTATCAACACTCTCCCAATCTTAAGCGTGGTATAATGCAGGGTCTCAGCTCCCGCTCCCCGCACAAGAACGCAGGACGTGGTGAGACCAAAAAGGAACACCCACGGAGCCATGGGTAGGGGAGTCATACCACTATATTCTCGCTGGCGGCTGGGTTGGAGACACAGGAAGCAGGAGCCACATGATCTGCAATCCGCCGTCCGGTTCTCTGCCAAGCCACCAACGCAGCCACGGCAGTTATATCAGTGGCCAATGGCTAACAGGTAACAGCTGTTGGCCAACTAGTCACAGCTGATGGCCATCCACTACCCGAGCCAGCACCTTTCCACGTGAGGCCGAGAGCCTGGAAACTGCTCTCTGGGACTCTGCCCCCACACATGGCAAGTAAGTTTTTGTTAGTTAACTTCTTGAAGGTGAGTTTATTTGCTGTACAAATAGTTTATTTCTGAAAAATCGATTGCACTTCCAAATTTTCAGAAACTGATGATAGCCATGATGATGCCTGTAGGGCCGTAGAGAGAAATAATTTCCTTTTCTTTGAGAACTGACTACCCACTGTGTGTCCACAACCCCAACCCGCCCCTTCTCCCTCCCTGGGCTCCAGACACAAAACAATTTCATTGCTTGAGGTCCTTTATGTTTTTCCCGGATGTGAAGAAAAGAAGCGTCTTCTGCAGGGTCACTAGAATCTACAACTCTGACCCGCTCATCCACATGTGCGTTCATCATATATTTATACAATATCTGGTGTTACACCAGATACTCGAAGCACTGAACTCTAACTTTGCGACAACCTTCCCCTTGGGCCACTGCAGCTAATATGCGGCCTACGTAGATCAGCGTACATCTAAGATTGCAACAATACTGAGAGTGAGGCTGGGACAGTAATTGGCTGTTTCTGATATGAAATATACTTTATCTCTTGTATTTTATGTTCTGGCAAAGTTGAAATTAGCGACTCATACGAGTAAATAAAAGGAACTAAGGACAACAAATGGGTATAAGTACAAAAATTACAGAACGAAAATACAAACTTTCTTACGTATCAACAAAACTTTGTCAAGAATTTTAAAATATCATAGGAAGAAAGGAACATAAGACACATAACCCAATAGCCATAATAATTATAACATTAAGTAATATGACATAAACGGAAACAGGCTTTACTGGCCTATTAAGTAGAAAGGATTTTCATTTAGCTGATAAAGACCCAATTAGTGGCTATATAGAGAAGATACGCCCCAAACAAAATGATTCAGAAAAGCCCAAGTAAAAAGAGTGGGCAGCGGCTAAGCCACTATGTACTAAGCTAATAGAAACAACAGGGAAACAAGTATCGCATTACTGATGGCAAACAAAGCAGAATGCAAGCCAACAGCACTGAAATGTAACAAGGAGTGACACTTTTTTAATAATAAAGGCAAGATTTACATGAAGGCATAAGAATTATGAGTATCTACAGCAAATAACACAGCAGCCAATTCTATGAAGCAAAACTAAGTTAAACACAAGTAAAAATAGAAACAAAGTAACAGGAATCTTTAACACACTACTCTCCGTGCAAGACAGCTCAGCAGACAAAAATGAAGGTTACGGGGAATCTAATGATACAGTCAATAAGTAATCACATGGATATAAGTGAATATGTATTATATATAATAATAAATATATATATCAGAATTTTTACGCTGGTAATGAAGAATTCATGTTCTTCTAAAGTGAACATTCACAAAAACTACACACATGAAATCACAAAGACAACATGACTAACTCACAATTTAGAAGGTACCACAGTCACACCATCTGATCAGAGTGCAGTAAAACTAGCAATTATTAGCAAAACATTTTAAATTGCCTTTGTAACCATTAATTTTAAAACTTGCAGTAAACAACTCTGGAAGGAAAGTGAAAATGCCAACCCAAACTAAGGAATAGCTGAAAAAGAATGAACATGAACGCACTGCACAGTAGAATTTGTGGAACATATTTTCAGCAGTGTTCAGAGAAAAAGCTATCACCTTAAATATATTTATCAATAGATGTGATAGAATAAAAATAAATTAATTAAATTCTCAGTTCATAAAGTTACAAAAAGAACAGCAAAATGAATGAAATGCACATATCCACACAGGGAAAGAAATAATAAAGATAATAGTGATATTAATAAGTTAGATAATAGAAAAATAGCAGATTTAATTAAAAATCAAAATCCTGAGTTTTCAACAGCTAACAAAATACACAAAAACTACCTGATTGAATCAAAAAAGGACAGTATCTAATGTGAGAAATGATGTGAGGAAATACCATAAATGGGACAAAAATAAAAAGAAATGTGAGAAAAAAATTAATAAATTTACAATCATAGTTGGCGATTATAACATACTGCTCTTAGTAAATGATTTAGAAAGCACACCAAAAACGAGAGGAATACAATATTTGAAACTATGATCAACAAACTTAACTGTATTGATATTAACAGAACCCTGAGTCTAACACCTGCATTAACCACATTGTTTTCACATGTAAACTAAACATTCACCAAATTTGGCCACATGCTGAGCTCGAAAGCAAGTTTCAAAAAATTCCAAAGTATTAAAATCACACATAGTGTATTCGCTGACAACTGTGGGATTAAACTAGAAATTAAAAAAAAAAAAAAAAGAAATAAACTGAGAAATCCCCAAATGTTTGTAAATGAGGCAATATATTCCACTTAACCCATGGGTCAAAACTGAAATCCTAAAGGAAATTAAAAAATATTTTGAACTGAATGAAAATAAAAACATAACAAATCAAATTTTATGGGATGACGTTCAAACTAAGCTTAGAAGAAAATTCAATAAGCCCTTAAATACATATGTCAGGGGGGGAAAGGCCTGATCTAAGAATCAACCTCAGGGAGCCAGGAGAAAAAGAAAAAAAGAACAAATCAAACCAAAAAATCTGTAAAGAAGAGAACACAAGTCAATGATACAAACATACAAACAAAAAGGTAGATTGGAGGAAAATCTAAAAGATCAAAGTTAATTATTTTTTAAAGACTAATAAAACCGAGCAACCTTTACTAAGGTTGATCAAGAAAAACAAAAGAAGGCGTAAATTACCAGCCTCAGGAATGAAAAGGCAGACATACCAGAGTCTATGCTCTACATTTTAAAATAACAAGGCAGATACCACAAGAGTGGGGCATGGGAATGTCTGTAGCAGAGTTAATTGCCCCAGAGGAGAAACAACCACGTGTCAGTGAGCCGTGAGCCGTAATAACGCATCGTGGTTTATTCATAAAGTGGAATACGATGCAATGAGAAAAATGAAGAGCATGAGGGGATCTCACACACGGAAGGTTGAGTTAGCGAAGGATTTTATTAGCATCCACTTCCAAGCAGGCAATCCTGACACCAGTGTGAGAAGTGCAGACGTTGGCACCCCTGGGAGGGGGAGCGCTCCACGCCGGTGAGGGTCCTGGCGGTGGGCTTCTGGGGCGTTTGCTGCTAATACTCTATTTCTTGCTCTGAGTGGTGGTTTTACTAGTATGTCCACCTTGTAAAACTTCATGGAGCTCTATACTTACTTTGTGTAAAAACATAAATGCGTACGTTTACACAGTGCCAGTATCTATCATTACATATGTATGGATGCAGGTTAATGGGTATCTAAGCACGTATCTGTGTGTACATCCACACGTACCCAAATTAGAAGGCTCCAATAGACCACGTTAGAGGTACAGTACCTTCTCGAAGGGACTTTTGCTTTATATGGTAAAATTAATAACCCACAAGGTTGTCAGATGCAATTCAGCCCTGACCCAGCAAAGACATTGTTAAACCATCCCATTACTCTTTCCAATGATCTTTTTAGCAGCTAAACAATCCTAAAGACACAGGCCCAGCAGCCACTGCCAACACTGCAAAGTGGCATGAATCTGTTGCCAATCCTGGCTAACGCATGAGAAGAAATCTCACAGCACGACCTCCAGCTCCGCAGTCATCGCAGGTTGACAGGAGAGGCCCCGGGTTGAAGGCTTCTCTTGCCTCTCATCACTTTGGCGGCCAGGATCCTATTTCTGCCCCAGAATAAGGCTGGCGGGGCCCCAAAGCCATCGCAACCTGCCAGGCTGGACACTCCTGAACTTCAACAGGGCTCAGGCCCATCATTTCTATAAAAGGTCCTGACCTCACAAACCTACCACCCACTTTGTAATGTCTGGATTAAATATATTAGGAAATACATTCTTGTCTTATAGATATTATCAACAATGGAAATTCTCCCTGGAGGAAAAACAGAACTTCTGACGTTCGAGAGACACCCTCAAAGAAAAGAGTTACTGTCTCTATTTTAGAGAATCTGTCCAGAACATTCTTTTTGAACTTATGTAGCACACGTCTCAGTGGCAATGAGTTTCTGAAAGTTCTTGTTTGGCTTCCTATATGTACTCTGTTCATGTTATAATTTCCTATTGTGACTAAACTGGAGAATCACAGTTTCTTATGGTAAACTGATTGCTTAGCCAAAACAAAAAAGTCATAAGCAAGTGTTTATATATTGTATATTGTGTTTGGTAATTATTTGTCTTATATTTATATAAAATGTTTCAGTATTTTATAAAGCGGCTTCTTGAAACAATGTCTACTTTCTCTTACACTTTTGTTTTACTGCTTCTGAACCACTTACATAATAAATTATGGCTTTAGACATTCTCCCTTTTTTATGATCATGTGAGGTTGGAAGAGTAATTTACCCAACGTTTGGAGAAATAAGTCACAGCAATTTGCACCAAGGCATAGGTTTTTGTTATGTTTCCGAAATTGGGGGGGAAGCATATTTTGACCCCTAAGATTTTCCTGTGCACCACAAGAAAGTGGAACCCTAATCTTTGATAAAATAATCCTGACTAGGCTGTCTTCTCTGCGTGTTGACTGACTTCCTGAGTGAAGGATCGTGACCTGAAATAGTATGAATACCCAGAACACTGCTTAATGCTCAAAAATATGTGCTCACATCCTTTTAAATGGAAAAATTCTTCTAAAATGAATACATCAGTGACTCGATGGAAGCATCTTTCCCTAGAAACCTAACCGGCAGTCAGAAATTCTTTTCTGTATTCTGTAGAAAGGACAGACCCTCTTTCCTAGTGGTCTGAAAATCATGCACTTCTCTCCTAAATCCTAACAAGTTCATTTCTCACAGAAGATAAGAGCCGGAGCCCTGCTCCAAATGAAACTCACCCCCGAGGTCCCCGTGTTATTTGTACCCCCTGGAATCTCGTAAACAGATCCTGAAAGCCTTTTACATACCGCTGTATTTCATTGCTCTAATAGCCATCTAAGGGCTTGTGTAAAAAGGTCAGAGGGACCTTGAGCGTGGGTCCCTAGTAAGATAACAAAAGACCTTTAAGACTGTTAGTGAGAAATCGAATGGAATAGAGAAATCTTGGCCTGATAAGCAGAGGTTCTGGCTCAGTGTTCTGTGTGAATTAATTCTTTTATCGAGAATGGCTTTACGAGCATCTCCCTTCTCTGCATACCAATTTCAGAGACACAGCTAGACCAGGCTGCAAGGCATCAGAGTGCTGCCATCTCAGAGCCATTTATTTACCAAAAAGTTTATCTCTGTATTAAATTCAACTGAAGAGGGTTTCACTGGGCCCCCAAGACCAGTGTAAACACAGAGGATGCAGAATTATTTGGAAAATGAATTGAGATCTAACTTTTCGGCCTGTTTCTGCTCCCACACGAGGGCTGGCATTGGTGCCAAGAGAAGAGCATGCATTCACGTTGGAAGGTTTTTTTTATTCCTTTCCTGCATTTGAGCAGGCCACGATTTATACCAGTCAGGTCTCCTTAAATTAGTCCAAGAGGATTTCATTTTACAGGTCTGCTTGACTGGGATCCTTTGGGCACGATGGGTTCAGCTTTGTACACAACGGAGATTCATATTTTATGTGCGCGTGAAAACCCCAGCCATGAATCTAACAGCTCAAAGCTTCACCTTCATTCTTTACAGCTCAGTTCAGAGCCCAGCACATTTCCACAGACTGAGGCTCCAGGCGGCTTGGGGCTGAGCGGAAAGGACAAAAGCTAAAAATAGATGTAGAAACTCAGGGGCATAGGAAGAGAAAGGGAGACGCCTCAGTCCTTTGCATAGCGCGTCCCAAATTAACATGGAGTGGACACAATGCCTCCATTCACCCGGTATAATTGAAATAGCTCTTTCGACCAGACGTGGTTTTCTGCTGTTAAGTTCCAGGAAGCCGTGGAGTTGTCAGAGGCTTCTGACACCCACGACCCTCGTGTACCTACCTCTGTGGTGGCCGGACTGCAAAGCTGCAGCCTAGCTCCCCGCAGATGCCCCCCTCCCCCCGAGGGCTGTCTCCTCCCCTGGTCCTGCTTTCCTTTTCCTCCTCCAAGATCTCAAACCTCAGCTGCTTCCAAAGCAGAGCTGACGGTGCCAAACAGAGCTGGGAAGGTTTGCTCTGTTCCAACTGGGATCCTTTTGGAGGGAGTTTCCGGAAAACTGACCCTCTGTGCGTGCACGATTCTGTCCCTCAGAACACAACATGCCGTGCTGGCGAGAGTGGCATCTGTGGCTGCGCCGTCTGAATGCGTGGTTGGCACAGGTCATAGAACGGGGGACAAGGCCCAGAGGTGTGACGAGACCGATGAGAGTTTGCTTTAAATTTCCAGCATCATCCGTAACGGCCAGTGCATTTGAGCTGCCACTGTCCTCCTTCCTCAGCTCCACTGGTGTCTCCCAAGGGCTGGGGGGCCCAGCGGCCTGCAGCCTTGTTGATACTTGAACAAAGCACAAGTTGTAATCTCAGCATCACTCTCTCTGAAAGCAGTAGCTATCCCATGTCTAGGACTGTGATTCATGGATTTTCTAATGAGCACCTTCACTATTACAAAGCACTGTCTATTATTTAATTTTTGTCAACACGTACACGTGTTGAAGTATTACGCAGTCATGCCAGGTAGGCTCTCTGTCCTCTAATAATCACCATGGAAACCCACTAGGTACCCAGCACCCACACGGTGCCTAAGAACCCTGCGAATAAAGAGCGAGACGGCGTCTGAGTCCTCAAAGAGCTTTCAATTTCGATGGACAAACAAAAACTAAGCGTAGCATCAAGCAATATAACAGACAAAATGATGAAAGATGGACAACACGTGAGACCACAGAGAAAGGTCAGTCTGCACTGAAATCATTCATAAACACACCATGAGCGGATAAGCTGGGAGCTGGGCAGGAAGAAAAGGGAAATTTTACATTAAAACCAAAAAGAGGCAGAAAGTACTTTCCTAGAAGAATGGGGAGGACAGTGACAGCTCCCAGGGAGAACGGGGCTCAAAAGCCAGGGGAGCACATTCTCGGAGTGGGGACCTGCAGCACATTAAGGAACATGTTTGGTGTTCGTCCCCGGCCGCTGGCGCAAAGCTCCCCAAACCCTTGGGATTCCCTGGATGACAGGCTCTTGAATGGAAGAGCCAGTCCAATGGCAGCTCAGTGACCCCAGCTGCTGCGGCCAAGAAGCCACCGTCAGGAAGTGGACACAGCAAGGGCTCACTTCTTTCTCCTGCTGACTATGGAGCTGAGTGATCCCAGCACAGACCCAGACTCCAGCTCCACCAAAGCTCGGCGGGCCCGCCGGCCTCAGAGGCTCCCCCTGGAGGCAGGAGGAGGGAAGAGGCACCAGAGCACTTCTAGAGAGTGTCCCCTGAGAGGGACAGTGGGGAGCGCCCACGGGGAGGGGACAGTACCACGGGGAGGGGACGGCGCCCCTGAGGAAGCAGCCGAGAGCCCCCTGTGGGAGGTTGGGGACCCACAGTGCCTGTGGAGCTGTCAGATCCCTCCGGGGTGTCTTCGTGCAGCACTTCACTCCTCACCCCCCCACCCCAACTTCCAATTGCCACTCTGCCAAAAAACCGACCAGGTCAGCGCACCCCAGTGAGGGAGTTGGGGGAGGAGGGCCAGGAGACACCGCTAACGTCCTGTCAGAAGCAGCCACAGCATGAACTGAACTTGATTTTGGCGAAGAAGGAGGCAGGCAGGTTCCAGGAGGCGCCGAGCAGATGCAATGGGCGTGGAGGACAGTTAGGGACACACTTAGCCTGATGTCCTGGAGTCACACAGCCCCGACAGACAGCTGTGACCCTTGGCAGTGCACTGAGACCTGCAAGAACTGACAGCCTTGCACAGGTGCCCCGACGCAGACGTCTCCCGCTCGGTCATCCCCACGTCCAGGTCTCGGACTCGGGGAGGCATGGCTGGGGAGGGGGGGCAGCTGTGGCAGATGGAAGCGGGAAGGGAGAGACAGCTCAGGAGGACAAGCTCAGGCCACACCAACCATCACCCAAAGCCCAGGGCCGCACACGAGGCAGCGGGAGGTACTGAGCAGTTGGCTCCTCTGGGCCTCGCCCGGAGTCTCCTGCTGTGGGAATTCAGGCGTCTACGCAGAGCGTTCCCACAAAGCAGTACATTCCTGACACGTATGAACTGTGGTCCCCATCACGGCGGGCGATGTAGTGATGGCCGTGGGGGTGGGGGTGGGGCATGGGGAGTGATTATACTGATTTGTGAGACTGAGATCTGCTGAGGAGGAAATACCCACCAGCAGCTACTGACCATTTGGGGAAAAAAAGACACCCTTGGTTAAGGAAAGCAACGCGCTGCAGCATTTAGGCCGCAGCAAAGACAGTGAACACATGCTCACACGCGTGCACACACATGTACACACACGTGCTCATGCTCTCACACACCTTCCAAGTTTCCTGAGGACTTATGTTTGAGGATGGGGATCAGGGAAGTTATATTTTGAGGCCTGAGGCTCAGTCTAACTTCCGGCAACACAGCAGGAGCGGACAGACAGGAGGACGAGTCCCCTCAGGGAAGGTATTAGAAACACAGCACCGAGCTGTTCAGAAGCGTCCAAGAGACCGTAAAAGACGGGGGGCAGGAGCGTCTCCTACGTGACTCCATCCCTCCTCTCTCCCCACTTCTCCCACTTCCCACGCAGATTCAGGCTGCGTGGATCATTTCCCTGTATCCTTTCCCAGCTCCACGGTACACAGGACCGGAGATCCCGGCGACCCTGCTCAGAGCACCCTGCACGCCCTCTCCTTTGCACTGGGCTTCCAGAACTTCTTCAGACTGAACCAGGGTTGTACCATCTGATGTGCTCAAGTCAAGCCCAGAGGCCGTCTTCACAGAAACCACTGTTTTCCAACGAGAAAAAGAAGCACACGTGATAACAACTTTGCATTTCTGTTTATAAGGACGTACATGAAACACGCCCTTCCTCACGGTAGAGTAGTCGCCTTTCCCCAGCCTTTTGCGCTGCGTTTGAGGCGTGTGCACAGCCCCCTGCCGTGGGATGCTGTCCTCGAGCCCGACACCTGGGGCCCTCACAGCCCCGCTGCCCGTCTGGGCACCGGCCACCGCCTTTTACTCTGTTTTCTGAACAGCTGCTCCCAGGCTACCGTTTGAACTTTTGTGAGCCTGTTTCCTTCCTTGTCTTTCATCTGGTCAAGCAGGCAGATTTCAGCCTTGCGAGCCACGTACCCAATGGTTTCCACAGCCCCCCCCTTTTTCTTGCATCTTGAAATGTGCTGAGAAGCGAGGATGCAGTGGAGAAATGCATGGCGGCCTCGAGAGTTACGTGATCTGTAGTGGGGAGACCACGACAGCTACAACCTCCGTGTTTGTTCACATCCCACAGAGACGTGTCCACGGGTGCAGAGGCATTGCTTTCTGTCTTGTCAGTTAAACAGAAATAAACGGAAGGCGTAGGCATGTTTTTAAACCGAGGAAGAAACAATCACTGGACCTCTGTTATCCCGTCAAACTGAGGACCTCAAAGCACCGCCAAAAAAATTATCAAAAAAAATTATCTATCTATCTCTCTATCTATCTATCTATCTATCTGTCTATCTATCTATCTATCTATCAAATAAAGACAAGCTGCTGACCTGTCTTTTAAAAACCATGGTAGAAAAATCAGCGCCCCACACAAAATGTCCCTGAAGTCATCTCACAAAGATTCTGTAGAGAAGAACCAAGGGACACTCTGGTCTGCATGACAGGAAATTCCAAAGTTACAAAATTTGAGAGCTCAAGCCAAAAGTTAACCTCAAATATTTCACAGCTTTCTTAGCGTTGTATGATGCACGGGGCAGTTTTCTTAGATTACATGTTATCTCATCTCCAGAAAATCCCTTGGTCCCTGTAAGTGATTTACTCGGAAGCACACGTTCAGTAAGCAGGCCTAAGTCTAACACACTCACTCATCTTTCCAGTACTTTCTACACATCCTGTAGAGTATATGAGGGAGACGCCTCACTTCTTCCCCTGAAAGATTCACGCTACTTTCAAAATGGGGTGGTTGCTACTCACTCCTTTATCTTCTTTCTGGCCCGTCACTTAAGTTCCTGCCAACAGTTTACTTTTCACCAATTAGAAGCTGGTCCTAACTTTGAAACGATTTCACGGTCGGTCTGATGACCTCAAGGCAGGCACGGCCATCCCGAGCGTCCCTGGGGCTATTTAATGAAACCAAATAATTCTCAACCAAGTCAGTTCCTGTCCAGACAGCACCTTCCCTCCCTGTAACCTACTTATACGTACATTCCAAAGAACTTGATTTTTTAATGGTTACTAACTCTTTTCCCCCCAAACCCATGGCCCAAGCCTTTCATGTTGCCCATGGTCCTAGACTTTTCAGTAGACGCGTGCCATCTCTACTGATTATTCCACATACAGTGTTCACGTTCCCCACTTTGGGAATTACAACAGCCACATGCCAATCGACAGGGAGCATGAGTGTGGGGCCGCCCCCATCGGAGGGACGGGAGGATGCAGCCACCACCGCTCAGGAAGTCAGGTCACCGCCAGACAGGGAGACGCAGGTGAGCAAATGGCCGGAAGCAGCGACTGTGGACAAGCATTCTGTGGTCAGTGGCTGTGACGGGGCTGGAGGGCGTTGCGGCCACCGCACAGAGAGCAGGTGGGGACACGCCCTGAAGTCAGACCGAGGTGGGTGCCCGGGGGGCTCATGCATCAGAGCCTGCGTGAAAGGCATCCGAAAAGCAAGAAGTGCACCTGGGGTGGTCATGTGGTGGGCAACACGGACACAACCCAATACTAAGGAATTTAAATAAATTCCATTTTCCTTGGCCCGACTTTCAGCACTTTTCACTGCCTGACCCGAACCCGCCTTTCCAGGATTCTCTCTAACAACTCACTGTATCAAATACTCCAGGCTAATGAATGATTTAGTCATTATCCAAGCACAGTTTGCATTTGCTTGATTCACAGTCTCCCCATATCTCCCTACAGGTTCCTTCTTTGCTTTCTACGTATTCAGATGACCCGCGTTCCTGGAGACGCGGTAACATTTTTCCCTTCCTTACTCAGGTTTTCTTCCGTATCTACATTCTTACAGCGTTTGTAACATCCCTTATTTGGCAATGAATCATGACTCAGATTTTTAGTGTATATTGAATCACCTTGTTTGTCTCTTGTATTATTATTATTATTTAACTCTGCATGTTTCTGACATTCAGCCTTCACTCACACAGACTCTGCTTAACACAGAAGGAGGGGCTCTGATTCTCTGCATCAACCTGAGGAAACGGTTGTGTTGTGTGTTCTTCTGAGTCCTGGGGCTCTCGGAGCGGGAGGCGGAGCTCCCGGACTCCGTTCCTAATTCAAACAGATCAACTCACCCAATTGCTGTTTGGTGCTCACTGTCCTTGGATGTCTGAACCACAGTTTTATACTTCTTTTTGCCATAGCGCTTAGTGTGGGGGTGGGAACAGAGGTAGGTGGGTGAGACTGGAAATAGAGCTGAAGGGAGCGTCGTAACTCGTGTTCTGGCCCCGATTCAACCAATTACATACACAGAGGATGCAGCCTCGCCAAGCCTCGGATTTCTTATTGGGGAATTAAAGCACTTAGAGTAGATTATTCTGGGGAAGCCCACCCTACAATACAGAACGTGCTCATTAAATGTCAGGAAAATGGAGCTCGCCAAGCCTGGCCCAGTCACCCAGTTCTGATTTTCTACTTTGTTTTGGAGTTCCTGGTAATTGATAAAATCAAGCTCAATAATTCAAGGTATCCCAGCCCGACCAGGAAATAAAAATTCCACAGAGCTTTCCGTGTCCTCATCTCCAACTTCTCATTAATAACAGCGAGTGACCAAGGGGAGGCGCAAAGCACCTACTAAGTGCCTTCCGTCTGGGCTGAGCCAGCAGAAATGCCAACCAGGTCAGCAGTCAGAGCCTCCCGACTGGGGAGAAAGGACGGCTGTTCCAGTTGGTATTCCTCTCATTTCTATTTCAGAAGAAAACAGTTGACACTGTCTCATTGAAAAGAAAATGCACTCAGATTTCATCATCAAAGAGTATTTATTATTGGTCCCCGAAGGGTGCATGGGGCTGTGCTAAGCATGACAATTTGCCTGCCACCTGCCAGTGACATTTCTGTGCATCAAACCTGGTCTCCTGGCTGTTGACACTAGAGGTGAGAAAGGGCAGTGACAAAAAGATTAAAGGCTTGAAAAATGGACTCTGGAGGAAAGGTCACATGAATTCAAAAGGTTGTGGGGGGAGGCAAAAGGGTTCCTTGGTTATTGTTCTGGAGCCCGGGGCTGGCTTCCCAACGATGCTTCTCTGGGAGCAGGCAGCCTCCGACACGGTGAATATCAAACAAGAGGGACCCGTTTAGACTAAGTGGGGGAAAGGCCCACCTGCCCACAGAAATGGGCTACTAGCCAGAAGGGAGAAATCCTACTCCTGAAGATACTTAAGGGGGAACAGAGATTCGTACCCTCAGAGGCAGGACAGGGTGGGTCACGCCTGTCTGAAGGCAGGACCCTGGGCTCTCAGGCCGTGATATCACAATTACCCTACAATAATTGCCTGGATATCCCAGTTCGAGGATTTCCTTAATGAGGAGACATCACTCTGGCGGTAGAAAATCAGGAAAGATTTCTCAGAGCAAAAGGCATTTGAACTGAGCCCCGAGTGAGATTCTGACAAGTGGAAATAGAGGGGCAGGCAGTTCCAAGCGAGTGGAACAAAGGCACGGGGACCTTGTGCACTTGGGGTAACAATGCTGCATAACGAGCGATTCGGACTCTCAGGGGTTAAGTCCACGTTTCGAATCCCAGTTCCACTCCTTATTAGTCACATGACCTGGGGGGGGCTGTTGAGCTTCCAAGCCTCAATGTCTTCCTCTTTGTCCAGTAAGATAAAGATACAAGAGAAAGATAAACACACTGACTTTCACAGAGCTATTGTCAGAATTACATGAGACGGATACAGAACCTATAGCACATGCCCGGCACACAGTAGGCGGCTAATAAATGGTATCGTGGTAACAGTAATGGCAGTGGTTGTTCATATAAAAAGGAAAATGATCCAATGTAAGTGCGAAACGGACTGTATGTAAACGATTGATGGGAAGACGGTCCATGAAACACACCACACGGAACAGCCCAGGCCTCTCAATGGCATCGTCCTATTGTTGCGCATCCCCAAGGAAGCAAACCGCCCACGAACCCCACGCAAAGTTAGCTGCTCCACCCTCTGCTCACACTGTGAACGTCCCCTGTGAGAACCCAGAAAAGAGATGAGGAGTATTTGTGTGACTCGAGTCCACGAGGACACCGTGAGGCTGGCTGAGCTTTGCAACCCCGTTTCCTGGCACCATACACACACACACTCACACACACACTCACTCACACACACACACTCACTCACACACACACTCACACACACACTCACACACACTCACTCACACACTCACACACACTCACACACACACACACTCACACACACACAATCACACACTCACACAATCACACACTCACACACACTCACTCACTCACACACACACTCACACACACTCACACACACACACTCACACACACACACTCACACTCAATCACACTGTTCCTAAGCCTGAGGAGCTCTGACTGTCACTTGAAGACTCACCTACATTTACCCAAACCCAAGGCTGGTACCTTTCTGCCGTGTTCTCAAAGGCTGGGGTGGGGGTGGGAGGGCTGAGTTTCCATGTACATTGGATGCATAACCCTGGGACCTAAGCGTCCTTCCTGTGCAGCCGCAGAGAAATGCAGGCCCTGCGCCTTGTGGAGGCAGGGGGAGCAGGGACAACAAATGTGAGACACCGAACAAACCCCGTGAGCAGACCCCTGGGCACAAGACCTCAGGCTCTCCTCCCCGCTCTGACCTGGCAGCGTGGGCAGGTCCTTTTCCAGATGGAGGAGGCAGGGGAAGTTCGGCATCTAAGGCTGGGGACCTGGGGCGCATTGACTGCAGCGCTGGGATTTTCTCCCAACTGTGGATCTTGGGCTGCAGACCGGACATTAAGTTTCCCTGCTGTGCCTGGATTCCCAACCCGAGGCAAAGACAAAGCCCTCTGTTAGCACCAAGTCACTCTTCTCAGTAGTGTTTCTCTAATGATCACACATTGTTTCCCAGGAAGCGCGCCTAAATTATTTAAGAGGCGCAGCCTGTCACCTGCGCATTAAGATTTGTCTGCGTGGAGCCAGGAGCTGAGGCGCAGTTGCTTTCAGCTCCTTCCTTTGGCTTTGGGAGGGAAATCGCCAACAGAGGTCTTGTTGTGTGTGTGTGTGTGTGTGTGTCTGCGGAGAGGAAATGCTGGGGACTGCTTCCTAAGGTGAATTCTAAATGACAGAAATCCACTATTTCCTCCGGCCTGGGCAAGAGCAGCTATCGTAGGGCCAGTGACCAACCACTGACCACGTTAAAGAAAACCCTTCATAACCATCGCTGGTGGATCTTTCTTTCTCTTTCTTTCTTTCCTCCTCTTCTTCCTCTTCCTCTTCCTCTTCAGTTGTTTATCTGTGAAATCCTACTCTAGCCTTTAATTCAAGGTAAGAGCCTGCAGGTGAATGAAAAGAATAGCAAATAATAGGAGCGGGTGACATTTCAGAGAGCGACAGAGTGAAGGGACTGGAAGGGAGGTGAGCACTGTGAACGAGGGACAGCGGGCGGTGGGGGGCACAGAAGACGGAAAGGAACAGAGGGGCGGGGAGAGGGAAACACGGGCGGCGCGGGGGGCGAGGAGCGCGGCAAACGGGGAAGAGATTGCAGGTAAAAATAAAGCAGAAAAGCCCAGGTGGGATTCATGCAAACTGTTCTCATCAACACCGCTACTCCTTCTTGTCACGGGAACTGTCAAACAGGCTCCGCTCGTAATGAAAGGAAAAATATTTTATTCAGATTTATTAATTTGAAAATGAAGCCCGCCTGTCGAGAGGGGACAGTTCTTCTCAATCTGTCATCGTTGAACCACACGCTCCTGACACGGGGATTCATTTGTCTTGTCGGCTCTGACAGTTGGATTCTCCCAGAGCTCTTCCTAGTGGATCGCCCTGGGATTTTAAACCGGATGAAACACATTCCGACAAGGAACAGCCTCTTTATTAATGCAAATTACATGAGGAGGAGAGAAAAAAAGAGGGTGAGAGAGAGACGCCCGCGCCGCTGCGGTGTTCCTATGCCTGTATCAGTCATTTGTTATTTACATTTATACACATTTTTCAGTTTTAATAAAAGGAGACCCGGATTTTCAGTGACATTTATGGACAGTTTGTTTCAAAAAAAAATGATGCCATCACTATAATTGTATGCAAAATCACTGCGCCGCGCTCCCCTCTGCTGCGCGCACGCGCCAGGGGAGCCCCACACGCGCCCTGGGCGCACAGGCTGCTCCACGCGAGAGCTGCCCCGGGGCCGCCCTCCGCCACCGGGACCCACGCCCCGCGGAGACCCTCCCCTTTGTCCACAATGTTGAGCCCAGAGCTGAATGCGCAACCAAGTGCAGAGACCTTTGGGTCAGAGACCCCGCACCCACTCCCCTACTGGGCACCCTTGGCACAGTGCCTACGCGTGGAGGGTGTCACGACAATGTTTTCATTTTCATTTCTTTAAAATCAGAAGAAATCATAACGGCTATAGAATCATGATGGCAACGCGGATGTGATTTGTTTTGATGTCCATGGAGGCATGAAACATGTTTTATATTTTTAATGTAGGAAGGGACCCACAAAAGCAAGAGGCAGGTGACAGTCGCAGGAGGCCCTGGAGCTGCCTGGTGTTCCATGATGTTCTCTAGAAGCTTCTGAAACATAAATCCTGGCCGTGTTTCTGCTTGGAGGAAGTCTTCCTTGAAAGCAGGCGGATGGATGGTGGCTACCATGTTTTCCGGGGTCCCAGTATCCTGCAGAGGCTCATGGTTGCCTCATTTGCTGACACAAGGAACAGAAAGAGCCCCGCTCTGGGCTTCTGGAGAGCTGGCCTCTGAGTCCCTCTCCGCCCCTGGGATGTAGTCCTGGACATGCCACCTCCATGCGAAGCTTGGTTACCGCCAGGTTGGAGGGCAGCAAGCCGGGCAGCGTGGGTGCCCACCCCACCGCTGTCCACTGAAGGGTCTCCGATTCCTCAGTAGGGAGGCGAACGCCGCACGCAGTTTCCTGGCCCAGCCGCAGAGCTGGAGTCTCCCTGGGAGATCTGTCTAAGTTGTCCACGCTGTGGTGGCACAAGCAGGGCCCAGGCTGTGGAGACCCACATTCCATGGAAATCAGCTTTTAGGAAGTGAGTGACCTTGGGGAGACTGTGGTCACTTCTCAGGGTCTCAGTTTCCCCTCCTGTAAAGTTTGAGGGTTCGAGTAGAGCAGATTCTCAAAGTGGGGTCCCAGGTGGGAAGCTTATCAGAAATGCAAATGCTCGGGCCTCAGCCCAGACCTACTCAGTCAGAATCCCCGGCCACGACCTACCACTGTGTTTTCACGGGGGTGTTCCGATGTCACTGGAGTTAGAGGACAGTGGCCCAGAGGCTCCCTAAGGACCTGCAGCTCCAGCGTTACAATTGCAGACACAGTGAAGTTGTTCCCTCGCACTGACAGTATTTAAAGATTCGCCTCTCTTGAAGAATAAACGTGCATAAATAAGCTTTGCTGGTTCTGCGGGTTAGAATTTCCCTCCCTAACATTTAGGATCGCTGTGTAAAGAGCCTCGAAGTGTAGACCTTGGGAAGTAGCATCAGCCTGGGCCGAAGCCCAGCAGGGTCTCCGTCTCCTCCACGCCCCGGGTTTGGCACCGGTTCTTTCCGTCTAGGGGGACAGAACCCAAACGTGAGACCTTGGTACCCAAGCACACCGGCCGTAACACAGGCACCGCCCGTCACTCTCCCTGAAATGTTCATTCCAATGACATGAAAGCAAAGGACAAGACGAATAACCACAACAGCAGTGAGAATTTTGGTGACGTGTAAGGATGCAATTAATGGACGCGGGGGAGTTGCCTTCTGCCTGGCAAAGCAGCACAGAAGACTGCACGTCGCCCAAACCGCGTGTAAAACAAACGCCCGGATCAATGCACACTCAGCATCCGGGTATATGTTTGTCTAATGATGTCTCCACGGTCCGTAGAATTAATATTTAATAGCACTTGTCAGCAAGATTCCATACGAGGGCTGGTTCTGCCTCTTTTTAATGCTTGTTAGTGGTTGTGTCTTCCTGGGTTGTTGTTCTTTAATATTAAATTACTCTTCACATTTGCAGAAATGTTGGTTTGCCTTTCAACTTGCGATTCTGCGTTATCTGGCAGGATGGGTGAGAGCAGGAGGCAGGTGACAGAATTAGAAAGACCTTCACGTGGGCCTCTTCTCTCCTCCGAGTCTTAAGACACAGGGAGAGAACGAGGTTTTGGTTCGTTGTTCTTACATGTAGCCCAGGACCGACCATGTAGCACGCCCTCAAAATTGTTGTTTCGTCACTGTCATCCTAGCCGTCCACGTAAGTCAGAGAACTGGGACCTGTGCAATGACAGATGGCCAAGTCGCCTGTATTACAAAAATGTAATTTTGTGTTGACTTTCTACCTTCCAAGTTCTGAGAACATTTTACACGACATACTACACACGTGGTGATGCTACAGAGAACACAATTAGCAAATCGGATGGTGTCAGTCGTCGGGAACAGCTGGCGATTCGGCCTTTCCTAGGACGTCACGGAGTGGAACGTATGCTGGACAGCAGTCAGCGATTGCGGGTCTATAATCGGCGCACTGTGCCACGTCCTGTGAACTCTCTGTCCTCTGACCCTCCCTCAGTCTCATCATAGCATGTTTTACTACCGGAAATTGTAGGTGCGGGCTTGCTGGCCTGCACGTGCACGCGCCTGCCTGCCTGCCTTTCCCAGCGGGTGTAAGCCCCGGGAGGACGAGGCCTCCGCTGGCAGCGTCCAGGAGGCCTCCACGGCCCCAAGGACATGGGTGTGTGGCAAAGGCTCCGAGAAATGAGGTGAATGACCAAGCGGACGAATGAATGAATATGTTCATGTGAGCTGATGCCACAGGCACAGGGAGAAATAGGAGAGCTTTGGTCCCAGGCCTACTGGGGACTGCACTTGACCTTCCTCCCACCCCGCCCTCCCCACCGCCCAACAAGCTGTGTGACCTGGGACGAGGTAGCACACGCAGCAGCACCTACTGGGGCGGGCTGTTGTCCGGACTGGACACAGAGGCTAGAAAGTGTTTGTTCCTGTGCCTGGCACATAGTAGGTGCTCAACAAACATAACCATTGTTTAGTTATGGTCTCCAACGTGCTGAGCGCTTGAAAGCACCAGTGAGCTCGTACGCACCTTCCTATCTGTGAGTCCCAGATACACGGAAGGGCAAACAGTTGGAGCTTAATACGTAGGTGCTGGGCTGCGTGGTTAAGAAACTGAACCTCTAAGCACAACGGAGAAAGTCCATTGTACAAACAGCCCAAATCCACAGGCATTTACCACGTAGCGACGACGACCCAGGAACCGCGCTGCAGACTGTGCCATCAGAAAAGAATGCGAAACAAAATCCCCAAAACTCAGAAATGAAAATACTGCTTGTAGAGCCCACCCTCACAGGGAAAGCTTGGCTCCAAGGGTACATGGTTTCTATAATTCAAGTTCAGGCACATACTCAGGAATTGAGCACCACACTGGTCGTCCTAGCAACTGTCAGAAAACAAATGTGTCTTCTGCCCCATCCCTACATGTAATTTGCAGACACTCATGATTGTCTGACCAGGCTGCCAGTGCCGTGTCTTTTCATCAGTCCACACCACACTCCCTCACACCCCGTCCTAGACCTTTTCTGTCCTTTACAGGCTTCACTGGGGTCTGTTTTAAGAAAAGAAAATAAATTAGTTTCCCAGGAAATCTACATGAGCATTTTCTCCAGAGAGAGGACCCCACTGAGAGCAACCCAGGCCTCGCCCATTGTTTTGTTAAATAGTAATAATAACTTAAAGTGTGATGACAGATGCTGATGCCCTGATGCAGGGTAAAGACCGGTCTCGTTAGCGTTGCCTGGCAACCCGCCGGCGACATCTCCTTGAATATGAAGGGGTCCAGCGAGTCAGGGGAGGTCACGGCATCAGAATCAAGGGAGCTGGAGGGTCACTGAGGACCCACCACTGTCCCTGTGGGCCTTGTTTTAATTGCTTCAAAGGGATCTGATACTCAGCTGTGACACGAAATTGAAGACTCCGTGAGTAGAAATGTGTGTGAACCAAATCAAATTTTTCTCGAGTTTAGTTTCCTATTATCCCTGAAAAGAAGTGACAGAAACCCTAGGTGCACACATTGCTAAGTGCCTTTCTGACTTTTTAATATTTACCTTTACGTTTGAGACCTGTAAACACTTTGAGAACTACTCGGAATCTCAAGGACCGGTCAGGAGGGAATCAAACCCCTGGACAGTTTTAGACATGACAAAGCAAAACAAAACAAAACTCTCCCCCAAATACATGAATTTACCTGGACACTGAGCCTGACACTTTCAAATATTGAAATACCAGTTTTCTGTCCACGTTGAACGAGGCATATGCACAGCCCAGCCCACTTCCACACCCGAATGAGTGCCGACGTCTACCCACCTCTGTCGCTTGCACTGACGGACGGTGACGTGCCACACACCACAGTGCGTGATGGAGACACAGATACCAGGGTCCCTGCCTCTGTCCTCAGACGCTGGCGGTTCTGGGGGGAGGAGGCATTAGATACGTGTTTATACCCACGTGCGATTCCTGATCCAAATCAAAGTACAGAGTCCACTGAGGCTTCCGGGCGCGGCGTTCTCCGTGACCAGCCCCTTATCCAGACCTAAGATTTGGAAGGTATCCCGAGCCCCCTCCTCTCACGTTCAGCCCCTTATCTAGAAAATCCGGGGCCCCTCACTGAACCTCAGCGCCACCGGCCAAGGCCTCGCGCGGGCTGCCCATCGCTTGCGGGGACGTGAGAAAGCCTTCCCCACGGGTCTGTCTGTCCTCTCATGACTCCTCCAAACAACACGGAAACCACTCTGCTCGGCTTCACAACCCAGCTCCGACTTCACCAGCTGTGTGACCGCAGGTGTGATCAGGTGAGGAGCAGCTCCGGCCCTCACTTTGGCCACCAGGAAAACGACGACAATAACAGCACCTGTCAGAGCCGTGAGCTGAAGACGGGGCTCCCTGTAGGACAACACCTGGCCCAGGAAGCTCTCAACACACAGCCATTTAATCATCAGTGTCTCCCCTTCCTTCCAACTGCACTTAGACGGAAATCCAGCCGGTTCAGGCGGACGAGCTCCTCCTGAAGGGGCCCCTGCCCACGTGTGCCCTCATTGGGAGCAGGAACAAAGCCACCCGCCCCCGACTCTGCTTCAGGGACCCTGGTCTGCTCCCGGTGTTCCGAAAAAGCCAAACTGCCCCGGGCAGGGTCTGTACACGTGCCTGTCCCTCCTTCCCTGAAAACCTGCAGAGTTAACTGTTTTCATTCTTTAGGTCCGGGGTGACTGTCGTCCCTTCAGAGAGGCCACCACTGCCTCCTCACCCCTGGGGGTCCCTCAGGACCTTGTTTGTCCCCTCCCAGCACTTGCTATGGTGGAGGTCAGCTGTTCCCCTAGACAAGGGTCAGCAAACTTTTCTGAAAAGGGCCAGAGAGTATTTTAGGCCTTGTGGGCCATACGGCCTCTGTCACAGCTACTCCACTCGCCACTGCAGCACGAGGCCAGTGGTTCAAACAGGAAAGTGAGTGAGCACATCTGTGTTACAGACACTGAAACTTGAATTCTGCATGATCTTTGTGCATCATGCAATATATTCTTTGGATTTGCTCCGTTAAAAAGGAAAAAACAAAACCAAAAAACATACTTAGCTTGTGGGCCATACAGAAACAGGTGGATTTGGCCCTGCACCAAAATAGAAGCTTCATGAGGGAAGAAACGCACTTGTCATGTCAGCGTGACATCACAGCATCTGTCTAGAGCAGGGGCGTCCAAACTGCGGCCCGTGGGCCAACTGCGGCCCACGATCCATTGTTAATTGGACCGCAGCAAATTCCAAAAATATGTTTAGTTTACTTAAATAAACCAGGTGAGGCAATACGTACTTCACCTCGAGTGAGTGGCCCGGCTGTTTGTGTATTTTACCGCATATGGCCCTTGGTGAAAAACATAGGAACAAGTTTGGACACCGCTGGTCTAGAGCCTGCTATGTAATGGCACTTTTAATCACATTTTTAACGAATGAATAAATCTGGAGGTAAGCTGTCATGGTCACCGTATCAATTCCACACCAAGCAAAATGGAAATCGTATCAGCAATAAATAAAAATGAACTTTCATCCTATACTGTAGTTTGTAAGTGCTTCCATGTACATGACCTGACTTTGTTCTCCCAAAAATCTTTGTGATGAGGGGCGTGATGATTAAAAACGTGAGTTTAAGAAGAACTATGCATCATTCAACGTAACGCAGCTGATGAGTGATGGGGTCAGAACCAGAGCTTGCTGCCGTCTCCTCTCGCCAGCGGCTCGCAAAGTGTGCTCTCTGGGCACGTCCTGAAGCCTGTGACGGATGAATGTTCTGAGGCCCCAGCCCCAACCGCCCGAATCCAAACCTCAGGTGTGGGCCCAGGGTTTCTACTGTCTCAAGCCCTGTGAACACTGGCTTTGCCTTAGGACCACCTGGACAATCATTAAAAAGCACCAGCACCCAGGCCCCACACCAAGACTGTCCGATGCTTTCATATGGGGCTGGGTGTGGATGTCGTGTTTTGCTCAAGTACCTCCTGCGCCCAGAGCCAGGCAGGAAAGGCCCCACTGCCAGTCCGAACAGGAGGAGCTGCTGTCCTCATCAGTTACACCCCCCTGCCACCGATCCAAGCCAGCGTCACGTCCTGAACCTACTCTCTGCATGGGACATTGAAAGATGGATTTCCCGCTGCCTCGGGGAACTTAATAGACTTCCACAGACACCGCAGGCCAGCAGAATAAGACCTGGCCCAATAACGTCTCATGTTCCAATTCCCCTGCAGGCCTCTGGTCCCACGGCCACGGCCCCCCCACCCCACTTCATCAGCTGACCGCACACTTTCCATTAGAACGAAGGGCAGGTGCAGCTCAGAATGAAGCAAGAGCTCATCTGTTCCCTCACCTTCTCACTCCTGATGTTTGCTAGTTTGTATGATTAATTTTATCAATTTCCCTGACCTGCTTTGCCACTGAAATAAATATGACAGCTGCCGTGCTGCCTCCATCTTCCTCTTGCCACGTGAGATGCTGAGATGTGTTTTCTTGTTGGTCGCAGACTCGGGGAAATATCAAGAAAACAGACCAAAGAGGACTCATCCGCTCGCACTGACAAAGCAGGTGTGGAACCAAGTCCACACGCTTTAATGGGATACAAAAGGCAGGCAGCTCACGTCGCGTCTCCTCGCTTTCCCAGGTTCTCACTCGAGAAAACACACGCTCCCCGTCTGCTCAGCTGCTCGTGCTTTTTCCTCCTTTCAGATTCACCTACTTGATAGGTGACGAGACCAAAACGCCCAACCTCTGACTACCTTTTATGTTTATCTGTCCAGAAGGCAGGAGGTGACAGAGTAAGGAATGTGTGAAAGCATTTCGCAAACTCGAGCCTGCCCCACACGCTGGCTGTGACTGTCAACAGGGCAGCCTCGCTCTCGTCCAGAAGGGACGTCACGGCTCAGTCGCTGCTGTTCTCACATCACGACCCATCACCGTTAGTCTTCAGGAAGGTGTACTCAGCCCTGTTTCACAGACAGAACTGAGCTCCAGGGCTGAGTACACACCCTTAGTCTCTGCCTGCGTGTGCGTCCAAGACCAACCTGGAGCCTCTGGGTCACCCTACCACTCGCTCCTTGTGACCAGACACACGCAGAGCTGCCCAAGCCTCTCATGTGCCAGCCCAGCTTCCCGACCAGATGCTGGTGAGGTGGAGCCTCGGGCGGAAATGAAACAAACCTGCCTTCATTTGGTTTCATTTGAGGAAAACCCAGAAGGCACTTCATCCAAAATCCACCGCTCTGTGACCTGTTACCACTCTCTATGGCTCAGTTTTCTAACGGGTAAAACACTTAGACTAACAAGCACAGGTTTCGATGTTGAGGGCTAAACTAGCTTTAAAAGACACTGTACACAAACATGCCTGGCACCGTAGCTAACACGCGCTGATGGCGAATGACTGTTAGTCTCCTCCCAAGAGGGGGACTGAAACACCCCCTGTACCTCTGTATCCCTTTCACTTAAATGACTGCCAGGGTAATAGAGCTCAGTTAAAGTGTGTGTGTGTGTGTGTGTGTGTGTGTGTACATGCACATGTGTGTGTGTGCACGCGTGTGTGCATGTGCGTGTGTTTCTCGGGAGGGGCTACAGAGCGAGTCGGTCGCACCCGGTCACTTTGCCCCTTTGGGGACCAGCTGGGGCTGCACACATCTGTGCAAAAGGGTGAACCTCCCCCTCCAACGGGGGTTTCATTCTGCAAAGGGAGGTACTGAGGCCAGTTTTGTCGGAACAAAAAGTTAAAGAGACAGTGACAAAGCCGACCCTGTTTCCCCAAACATAAGCCCCGGCCGGACAATCAGCTCTAATGAGTCTTTTGGAGCAAAAATTAATACAAGATCCAGTCTTGCATTATATTATATAAGACCCGGTGTATTATATTGTATTACATTATGTTATATTACATTATAAATTATATCATACCTGGTCTTATAGTAAAATAAGACTGGGTTTTACATAAATTTTTGCTCCAAAAGACACATTATAGCTGACTGTCCGGCCGGGTCTTATTTTCGGGGAAACACGGTACTTCCCCAAATCGTCCGCCTAAAAGGAATCTTCCGGGGCGTTTGCCTCCTGCTCTCAGGAAGTAAACAGTGGGGTTTTTTTGGATGGGAACTTAGGGACCCGAACACTGAAGCAACTTTGAAGCAATTTGGCCACAGTGAGGAGGCCCAGCCTGGACCCCGGCACCCTCGTCTGTTATGTGGCTGCTCAGGCTGGTCCCGCCGCTTCTGCCCACCAGGCTTTGTCCCACATCTGGATCCACCGTGCTGGCGAGACCTGGGAGGGCGTGGCGGGGAGTGGGGGGAGCGCAGCAGCAGCATTAACTAGACTTTCACCCACCATCATGGGGCCGAACCTCACCACCCCAGGTCCCTTTTCTACCCTCATTCCCGGTGGCACCATCGCCCGCATTTGGGCTGTCCTCCAAAACACATAAATAAAGCCATCTAAGAACGATCCCTAAAAGCTGGTCAAAGGCATGACATGGTGTCAGCTGATGACAGAGGCAACGTGTTCAAAGGCAGGTGAAGTCAGATGCCCTCGGCAGCTGAGTGTCCCAGTGCTGTCACCACTCTGTAGGTGCTTCCCTTTGACTTGGGGACGGCTGTGGAGAGGAAGCAGCCAGCCAGCTCCCAGGTGCACGGCGGCCAGCGGGCCAGCCTCCCCACACACACCCTCCACTGCGTGGCCCCCTGCTGCCCCACGCCTTGCTCCTTGCTGGGGGACGGCTGGACTGAGTGGGTCCCGCCTGCTGTGTACAGAGGGTCAGCAGGTGCTCAGCTGCTGCTCCCCACCCCACGTATAGAGGCAAACAAGATGGGGTGCAGAGCAGGGCCCCGTTCCTGCCTCTGCATTGGTCACGGCACGCACCGTCTTCCCATCGTCACATGGAGGGGTGGTGGCGAGCACAGGCTCAAATCAGGGACCTGCCTTCTGAGCAGAAAGAATCAGGCGTGTGACACGATGATGTCCCAGGGCCTTGCAGAACTCGTCCCCGGAATTCAGCTCTTTCGGAAGAGGGGCCTCCCGCCGGCACAGTGCGGGGAGCATGGCCTGGGAGGGATTCTGCTGGGGAAACGCAGGGGCTTCATACTTTGCACACCAAGCTTGTCTTGTGGTGACAGGCTCGGGAGCAGAGACGTCTACATGTCCATAGGGGTGTGGATGATTGTGGTCACCCTGTGGGGGCTCGACCCGAGCCCGACAGCAAAGCCACCAAGAAAATAAAGACTGTCGGGTGGCTGCTGGTGTCCCAGAGCCCCAGCGCGGAATGCCAGTGCTCGGGCACGGTGTGACCAAGGTGGCGGATACACGCTGGCACGCGGCTCACAGTACGCAGTTCCCACCCACGGACAGGCGCTCCATCCTGATCCATCAGGAGACGCTCACAGGACGCAGACATTGAAGCAGAGGCCGGACAACAGGATCTCACTCCATCAGGGCGAACGGGGCCACACAGACAGCCCGCATCTGACGGTACTAAATTACGTGTGTAAAGACACAGTATACTGTGCTCACGTTTAGCACACACGCTTTCTCACAGACAACGTAGCTGGGTGACTGATTTACTCTCAGTTTACATCCGTATCTTTTGACAGCTCGTGACGCTGCCGGAAAGAGAATCAGATTCAGAAACAGGGGTCTTAGGAGCGCGTGTCCATCTGAGAGGCAGCCAGGCACTAGGGTGAGAGCTGAGGCCCTAGAATCCAGGGCGGGGTGAGTACCCAGTCCCGCGCTCCTTACGTACACGTTCTGTACCTCAGTTTTCTCTTCTGTAAAAGGGGCATAAGAACAGTACCTGCCTCATACAATTACTGAGGGTTACAGGAACGAATGACTGCCAAACTCTTAGCATTGCGTCTACCACTGAGCGCACCGAGTCTCACAGCCCTTCCTGGCCTTGGAGTCCTTATTTGGAACAGAGAAAATAATAATACTTAGTTTTAAAACTGTTTCAAGGGTTCAGTGGGAGGCTACTGCCTGTGACCCTTATGACTTTACAAAAGACGGCACCAATTATCACCAACACACCTCTGTGTGGCGCTCTGTTCTGAGGCAGAATGTCTAGCCTGGGCCAAACCCACATCTTTTCCCGAGACGGTGACCTGCTATGTGACCTTGGGAGCAGAAGTCCCTTCTGTGTTTTAATCTGAAAGCCGGTTTTATAACACTTGTCAGAACTCAAGTGAGCTCATGCAACATGTAATTCTTTGCTGGAAAGCACTTGCAGACACTCGCGCTTACGGTGCAGGAGGCTTTGAAGCTGGGCACGCCCAGACACGATCTCATTCCCACAACTCACCAGTTCCACGTCCTGGGCCACGTTGCATAAGTTCCCTTGGTTCTAGCATGAGGACAATGGCTCCTGCCCCAAAGGTCATGTACAAAACGCCCAGCACCAAGCCTGGGACACTCCCACACTTGCTCATCTGATTAAGATACTGGGGACGCCTCCTCCCTCTGCAAAGGGGAGGAAAGGGACCTTGGGCAGGTGTTAATATGAGCTCTACACCTGCAGGTGGAGGTGTGCGGGAGAGGCCCGTGACAGAGCCTCAGCCCCGCAGGCAGGCCGCAGAGCCCGGGGCACACGCTGAGTCCCTGAGCTACGCAGGCCCGGGAGCGGGCACAGCAGGGACAGAGCAGGTCGGTCATCTTTCTGGGGAGATGTTTCCTGGTGCTCTCACCCTCCCGTGACCCCCAGAGTTTGCATTTCTCCACAGCAGCAATCTGTACCTGACATCACGGTGGTCTGTGGGGACGCATAGCCCTGAACTCAGATTTCTAGCATCTTCTCACACACAGGAGAACACCACAGTTGACTACAAAATCCTTCGCGTTGCTTCGAGAAAGGGACGCCATGTGAACTCAGGGGACCAGCAGCGTGCAAGGCACGCCGCACGTTACTGGTTCTGAGACAGACTTCTTTTCTTAACAGCACTATTTTATGGTCGAAAGGTGGCAAAACAGTGCCAGCTCTGTTCCCCTCTGGAGACTGACAATCGACGTGAGCTTATTATCGGAGAGGGATTCTGACAAAGCAAATTCTGTCCAGCAAGTCCTCACGTGGCCCGCAGGGCCTGCGACTTGAAGCGAACCGCCAGGTAACGAAACCGATTTTACTGGAGACTAATTGATAGACAAGAGAAAGCTCCTACGGCATCTCGTGACGTGCTAGCGAAACAGTGTTGTTTGAGCACCTCTGTATTTTGATTCGCGTTCCCTAAACTGATCTGACAATGAAACCCATTTGCTAAAGAACACCTATAAAATTCTGTGAAGCTGTTCCCAGGGGGGCACTCGGGGCAACCCTGCCGAAAGTCTGAGACTCTTTTCTCCCGTGTACCCAAAACTCTCTTTGCAGTTTTAATGAGTCCTTGATAGAGGGTTTCAGTAAGTATTTGCTAAATGAACGGATCCCACAGTGATTAGCCATTTGGCAAACAACAGACAATCACTCCATGTTGGTTAAGACGACAGCACATGCAGCCCCCTAACTAGCCTACCAACCCAAAACGATTTATCCAAAGCACACGCCTTTGGCTGTGAAGTGAACGGTTTCATGCAAGACAACCTGCCATTATAACATAAAGAATCTAAAACACCGAACCTCAGTCTTGACTTGGTCTAACTCTGGAGAAATCTGTCGGTTTGTTTGTTTCTAGATTATTCTTCCCTGTGGCCTCATAGGAGGACATCACCATCCACGAAAAGTTTCTTGGAATTGTCCTGGTTTTCATCACTCTCTCCCACGGATCTCAGAACCCCGTGAAATGCACAAAACTCGAATACTTCCACGCCCAGACGATATTTTGTAGACGTCCCTGTCACGTGCCATCAGCACAACTGCACCTCATCAGATTACTCGTCTTGGTTCGAAATTCAGAAAGGGAGGGCACAGCATTCCCAGGTAACACCGGAGACGACAGAAATCTGATCTCTGTCCCTAAGGGTGGCGACAAGGGAAGGTATCGTTTCAGGTCTTTTCCCCCTGGTTTTTGTTTTGTAAAACATCGCTTTGTGGATATTACACGTTTCCTCTGTGTCTGAGTTCGTGCTCTGTGAAGAAGATGGCCCGAGTGTGCAAAGAGACGCACAGCACAGGGTCCTCACACCAGCACACACAGCACCTCCCCTCGAGGTTTGGGGGAGCCCGCAGCGGCAGGGTCCCCAGGAAGGGCTGACCTCATCCCAGGGCCGCTGTTGCCTCAGCACCTTGCCAGCCCACACAGCACCTGTAATGTGTCTGGAGAGGACGGCACAGCCCGTGCCAAGGTGGATGCGGTATTTATTGAATAGACATTAAAAAGAACATTTCTCAATTTCTCAGCACTGAACTCAGGGTCAATGGAGCTTCTTGCCACTGACATGCTGAGTCAACTCCTCGCTCAAAGCTTTTAAAGGGATGGGGGTTAGATGAAAAGATTGGACTCCGTCTGGAGTGTCTCTGTGGCAAAATCCCTGGGTCTTAAATCATTTATGTGTAGGACTCTGCTTGGCTTTTGACTGCCAGCTTTGAAGGAAGCATGTGCACACACGTACACACACACGTGCACACACATACACACACGTGCACACACAGCATCTGTCCTTTTCTGCCATCTGACTCAGGGCTTTTGGCCTCAGAGAGGGAATGACTGCAGAGTTATTTATCACCTAGGTAAACTGCCGTGCCTTCAGCACTAATTACAGACGCAGGCCATGCCTAGGACCTCTGACTGGATCCTCCTCTGCCAAATGGAGCCAAGCCTGCAGTAGCTGTGCCCTGGTATCCTGCCACATGGCCAGCCGTAATGTGCGCCCACTGACTCACTGAGTTCGAGCGAGACAACCACACACCCTCACACCTCCTGCAGCCATCAACCCCGCTTCAGGATTCAGTGGGCCACCTTCCCATGCAGTCAGTCACTGTCACCTGTCACCCCGCTGGAAGCTGTGTACACACAATGCCACTCATTCATCGATGGCTTCTTACAAAGAAAACAAGGCTTCAAATCTTTGACCTACTTTGCTCACGCACAATTAAACGCAGGTCAAACCCAACACACACATTCCAATGTATGAAAAACACCCAGCACGTTGCCAAAGCACCTAAGATTTCAGCACATTGTGTCTGTTCATACAGCCCAACCACGCGGTGTCTGAGCAGGGGTGGAACGGGTGTTTCCAGGGTCGTCGTACATTGGGGACGATGCAGGACTTAGGAAACACCACTCTGAATTCAGCTTAAACACTTATTAGCTTGTTTGCTGTACTACAAACAAAAACAAAGCTAACATTCCTTTGTGATGACAAAAGTTAAGGAATCTTCAAAATGTCTCCAAGAATCAAGAAGTCAAAGGAGCAGTCTGTTTAGTGCCTAGAACCTTCTTAGCCCATCTAATTCAGGTTGAAGTCAAGGCAACTAGAACAAGAGCCGTAATGAGACAAAGACCCAAGCGTGACAGAAGAGGTCAGTGATGACGTATCAAATACAACACATGGACCCACTTCTTCCTCTGGCTTCAACCACAGCACGTCCCACCCAAACGTTCACGCCACCCGAGCTGGCGTTCTCCCAGACGTGCCACGGGACCGCCACCTCCAGTTTTGTCTCTACTGCCTTCCCTCCCGTGCAGTCTGCCCTTTCCCCCTGCCTCCGTCTACTCAAATCCTACATTTCCGAGTCCAGTTTCAAGTGTCTCTCTCCGGGGAAGGCTTCTCTGACTACAGCTCAGCAGACTCGGCTGCCTTTTCAGTTATTCAGATGCAATGTTCTGACTTATTGCCTCAACTAGGAAACTAAGGTTGACAAATGTACAGAAGCAATGTTTCTCCATGTCTTCTTTCCGCATCTCATCTCACCTCCCAGACACACACACACCCCATGTTTGTACAGACCAGAGCTTTGCTGAGCTTAGCTGCCCAACCAAAACTATCTGTTTCCTCTTTGACGGTGGTTCTTGTACAAAGTATTCTGAACGTCCAGCTCTCTTCCCCATCTAGAGCTGGGGTTTCTTACCTGCAGTCTCGGTCCATTTCCAGCCCAGACCCTGAAATCAACTCTATTCTACAGGAGGCTGTAATGAACTTTAATGTGGTGATGCATTTGTCCTGAAATCACCGTCCTGGTTGAGGTACCTAAGCCTGTATCTCATTTCTGGGAACAAGTTCTTATCTTCTGTCCCAGGGTTGCCCTTCCCTCATTTCACTCGGATTGAAGTTCCACCTCAAAATCCTACCTCATTTCCTCCAAGAAAGAGACCACATGTAAGTCCTGGCAACTCCCTCCCCAGCCAGAGGCCTCCCCTGAACACCTGTCCCCAAGGCACCACCTTCCACTCACGAACTGCTCCCCCTCCTGCCCTCAGACTCCTTGACCGTTAACCTGCCTCTATTGTCCTGGGAATTCTCTTCCGACTGGATAGTGAGCATAAGCTTCTTGCGCTCCCTGTTTCCTCTTAACCTGCTCTGCCTGGCCCTGTTTCCCTGACTCTGGACTCCTTCCTCCATCTCCCAGCTGATTTCTCCCTCTGGCCCCCAAGACCTGTTGATCTTTCTAACTCCCCAGCACCCACACGACGTTGATCTGCATCTCTCTGCCTCAGGCAATGCCCCCCCACCCCAGGAAGACACCCCCAGGTTGCCCTGCACCACCATGTGGGGGGAAGGGCTCGGAAAGGCCTCATGGCCGTTCTTTCTGAGCATCCCATCGACCTGCCCGGATCTATCACTTCTACCATCTGCATCTGAGTCCACTTTCAGGCGCCTGCCCCAAGTTTCTAGTCTCCAATCCAGACACTCCCTACCCAGTTGTGACAACTTCAGCCCTGGCGTAAATGGTGGGACTAAGTCAGTGGCAGCCATGTTGACGTGAGCGCCATGTTGTTTACTGAGGAGCAGAGTCTGTGGGCATGAACTGTGGTGTCACTTTTGTGCTGTGCTCCATCTTCCGGTGGCGTCACAGACAAGAGGTGCCAACGAATGGCTCAGAGCAATTTCAATGATTGGTGCTTGTGAACTCAGCAAAGCAGAAGCAATGCTCAGAGATTTTCCTGCAAAGTGACAGGGTCAAGGCTTTGTCACTGGGGCTAAAGAAAGGGAAACAAAAACCATAAGCAAACAGGCAGAATAAACACAAGATTGCTCCATAGTGGTAACAGTTTTTATCCCTCCCCGGGGCCTAGTCTGATTCTTATTTCTAAGGCTCCTTTGAGCCAGCCACAGGGTCTTTCTCATAAACCCAGACACACACGACAATAATGTTAACTCTGTGTGTGCCAAACCACTGTCATGTCTTAGGCCACAGGGAGATTAATAGTCGTTATCAGAATCAAGGCACGGGAGAGTCAGGAGAAGAAATCACTGCTAGGAAAGAGGTGACCCACGAGAGTTTCTTGTTTGATTGTTTTCTTACACAGCTCCAGGAATAGTGGGCCACCCGTTGATTTCACATGTAGGAGTAATGCACTGAGGTCCCTGCTTGGGCCACGACGCCCGTTACACGGAGCTCCGCCACCTGCCCCTGGTGCTAAGTGTTTCCCTCTCCCCTCCCTGGACGCCAGCGTGCCCAGGGAACTCATGGGATCATCTCAGCGATGGCACTGCCCACTGCCTCCAGAGAGAAGCCACTGCAGAGCCTTCCCAGGTGACCAATGTAGTTCTCGATGCCTTAAGAAGGGAGGCCTCTTTGGACCCAGCTGGGGGACGGGGCGGAGGATTATAAATTATACAAGGTCGGACACTTAAGTTCTTGAGCTCATCCTAGAAAAAGTGCTACTTACCACATTGCTGAATATCACTACAGTCACCTTTGAAGGACTCCCCTTGGGAAGCTGTGCACCGACACCAGCGCCTAGTCCACCCTTCAAAGCCATTTTGGAACTCTTTTTCTGGAATGGCCATCAGAGCTGTCGTGACATTACCCTTGATGTCCTGAATGTCATCAAAATGTCTTCCTTTTAATATTCCCTTTATCTTCAGGTAAAGAAAGAAGTCATTGGAGGCCAGATCAGTTGAATAGGGAAGGAGTTCCAATGCAGTTATTTGTTTACTGGCTAAAAACTCCCTCACAGACAGTGCCGTGTGAGCTGGTGCACTGTCGTGATACAAGAGCCACAAACTGTTGGTGAAAAGTTCATGTCATCTAACTTTCTCATGCAGCCTTTTCAGCACTTCCAAATAGTAAACTTGGTTAACTGTTTGTCCAGTTGGTACAAATTCATAATGAATAATCCCTCTGATATCAAAGAAGGTTAGCAACATCACTGCAACAAGTTCACAAACTTAATTGTCGCACCTCAGTATTTTGACTCTCATACTTTCTCAAAACCAGCAGGACAGCACACAGCAGCATGAGCCCTTTATGACCCCCAGGAAAAAGAGCCACAGCTGATGCAGGCTCTTTGACCTTGCCCTGGAAATAGACTATAAGCAAATTGTTGATTAGGGCCCTCTCTTGGCCTCCATGTTCACGCCTTCTCTGAAACTCTAGGTGCCATGAAGAAATCAGTCAGGCATGGCGTGTGGTCCCCAAACAAGCATTTCAGACTCTGTCACAGCAGACCACATCTGGGCAGAGTTAAACACCGTCCATTGCAAAGTTAATTCCAGTTCAAGAAGCACTTGTTCACCAGTGCATAGTAGGACCACGCGCCCGTCCCACCTCAGGGGGTCTTGCGGGACCTGTCGCCATCGTGGCAGGTGAGTCCTGACTCCCTTCTGCTCAGCAGAGGAGCAGGTGCACCCTCAGAAGGGTCTGAAGACCAGCGGTTGTTCACACGGGGCCAATTGCAGCTTTATGTTTTGCGACTATATTGTCTCTTTTACAGTAAGTGTAGAAATAAACTTTGTAATTGGGAAATTGAACTCTGAAATGATTCTTCTATTAATTATTCTTCCAGCTTAAATGAGCATGAGTTTTTAAGTAATCAATGGGCACTTAACAAGCGCAAAGTCATTATTTTTAATGGGACCATTAGTGCATGTTTTTTTTTCCACAAAATGGTGATTATTGAATCTATAGGGCATATGAATTAAAATGCCAGATTTCATTATGACAATGGGTACATTGTATGTAGCAATGTTATCTTGTAAACCATGCCATTTACCCATATCCCTCCCTCCCTCTCTCTCTCTCTCTCTCTCTCTCTATATATATATATATATATATATATATATATATATATATATTTCTGACCTAATGATCATTAAACTTACCTCAATTTATTCATACTATTTGGGCTGACAAACCATATGTTACTTTTTTACATTTAATGTTGAAAATATCAGCCTCATAATGCATTAACTCTGATTTTATCCTTTTAATCTATACTCCAGTCATCTCAATTGATTTTTTAAAAGATGTATAACCAAAAAAAAGTCACTGTTTTTTTTTTTGCAAGCAACTCATTACTAGATGCTGGGGGTCTGGAGATGGTTTAGCTCTGAAAATAGCACAAATAAAGACAAACTACAGACACCGCAACTGCGATACTAACTACGTGCACCTCACTAGATGTGACACGAATCACTGGCTACAAAGCCAAGTCATACGTGTGCCATCAGGCCCTTTGGTGACACAACGCAGCAGCTCCAGCCGAGACATTGGTCTATTTTACAGGTTTCCACATTCCTACATTAAGCGGTAATGTGCTGTCTTTATCCCACTGGACAGAAGAAAACACTTAAGGACTAAAAAGATCAATTAACTTCTGGCCACTTAAAAGAGTCTTGAAGAGGGGACGAGGCAGGTGGAGAGGAGTCTAAACGATCTCCTCCTGGAATCTGAACACACTGAGGTGTGTCTATAGCACTGGGTGTCTGTGGGAATTCTGTACCTTAATGCCCCAGAAGATCAACTGGGAAAGACCACCCCCAATGGAGAGAGTACAGCACAAAAGCTCGGGCCAATTATGATCCCCAGGTGTACCTATGGGAGCACGATTTTGTGCCCAGTGGGGTGTCACCTGATTTGTTCTCTGGCCTGAGGCCTCTGGAGTCACATCTGAGTCCTATGAAAACAGGGCGACTTTCTTCATAAAAACTTCACTCTATTATACAGCATTGCAAGAGAACACTGTTTTGTCACCTTATCACGTAACGTGTGGCAAAGCACAACGGCAAGAGGACTTCTCCCCGCGTGACAGGCACAACGCAAGGGCACCCTCCCCTACTAAAGTCAGAAATAGCCCTGGGCTTACACATGGTGGTTTGGGCATCCGGGAATTCCAGGTGGCCTGGGGACAGTGCCACTGTGATGGGGAGCAGCTGACGGCCCCACACCTGTGAAGTGTCCTCACTGGGTATCACAGGTGACAAAGGAAGTGGGAAACGGGAAAAGGTCCAAGCAGCAGCAGAGACCCCAGCAGTGGTCACATGACAGCCGAAGGTGCTGCCCTCCTGGCATGTGTGAAATAACCCCTTACTTTCCTTGAGAATTCCAAGAAAAAACCCGCGGAGACTGCGCCCGGGGTTAAGCCCCACAGTAGCCAACAGAGGCAGCCTGGGAGCACTTGCTGTATGGTTAGTGGCCGTATTATGACCTTATGGATTATCCCTCATCTATTGCGGTAGGAGAAACATAGAGGAGGACACACAAGAGGGCAGACGGTGGCCACATGCACAGACCGCACGGAATGAGGCTGGCACTGCCTGCAAAGCCAGCTAGGCACACTTCCACAAAGCCAGGCCCGTGCCAGCTTCTCCAGGAGGAGCCACACACCCAAAGACAAGCCTGAGTAGAGGTGAGTGGCCCAAGGACAGAAAGGTGACTCAGCCAAAATCAAAGAATCAAAAAGCACCGACTGGTACCGCACCTGCGGGCAGAGTCTCGGCCCGTCACCAACCAGAGATGGAGGAGACAGCCGGGCACGGCTGAACCGGAATGGAAGAACAGCACCCCCGGTGAGGAATGTGCCCCAAGGGTCGGAAGGCCAGCTCGGGGACATGATGAGGCAACAAAAAAGAGCAGAAATCTTTAATAATTGAAGCAGCTCCAGCTAGATGAGACTAAAAGACCAAAAATTCAATTCAATTCATTAATTAATATTCACTCAGTTCCTCCGTACTCCACATTGAGCTGGGAGCTATTGATACGGAATCAATGCTGGGAACTAGGAAACTGCAACCTGGGGGCTTCTCAGGTTAGTGTGACGACAGAACGTATGTGGGTGGGAGTCTCTTTTCCACTTCTCAGAGGCCTGTAATCTCCATGGAGTTACGAAGTCCCTGGGAGGCATTTTCATCACTACACTACTCTCCCTAACCTAACGTTTCGGTGGTTAGAGACAGCCTCCGGATGCAGCAGAGTTACTGCCATATTACATGTTTGAATCTATTGTGTGATGTGTCACCAGTTCAGAAATATTTCAATGGGCATCTCAGCATTGCAAAGACGACAGGAAGCGCGCACCATTACTTCTCGTGTACCTGAGGTCGCTCCTTGAGAGTCCCAGTTTCTGTATCAGCACAGTGATACTAACACTCCATCCTAATGACAATGTGAGATCCGCCTGTGAAAGGGCTCAGCTCACTGCCCAGGACATCGGGGACATTTTTCTTGCACTCCGTCTGCACTATTTGGAGACAGTGGAGAGTTAGGACATGAAATGGTTTGTCGGTTTTTAAAGAAAAGATAGGATGTGAGAAGCTGCCCTGGGGAACGGCTGAGCTATGCCAAAAGATATCAGAAAGGGAGAGACAAAAAGAGTGGCTTCAAAATGCGAAAACGCTCCCAGGAGCCGTAGAGGTCTGGGGCAGAGCAGAACCGACAACACTTCGGGATTTCTGATGGGACATGGGACAGAAGGCAGCAGCTGCCACAGCTGGGAAAGGCACCCGGGAGTACGCGGAGCCACTGACGTCTGAGAGCAGATCAAGTCCTCTGAAATCGCTGAGCCCCACATTGAGTATGAGGGCAAAGGTACCTGTGGCTGGAGAAGAGGCAGGAGAGCCGAGGGACACCTCCATCCCACCCCGAGGCCAAGGCAGGGGACGGAGACAAACCCTCCCGGAAGTCAAGAGCCAGTGGAGGACAGGCTCTCAGCCTGTGGTGACGTGAGTCTAAGTGAAGCAAACAGCCCACATGCACGTCCACCAGACTAGACTGACTCACCGCCCACCCAACCCGCAGTGGCCTGACTAGGGGCATGCCTTTTCCTAAGGTTGAATGTTCTTTACTTCCTATGTTTCTTCTACATACAATTTCTGGCATTTAATCATAAATCGTTAGCCATGGGAAGAAGCAAGAAAATGTGGCAAATGGCCTCGCGTTGAGGACTCAAAGGGGAGAGAAAGTGGTAGGTTTTTCAGGTGATGATAACAGGCTGAGCACATAAAGACAAGTTGGATACAGACTGCGTTTAAAACGTGACAGGAAGGGTTATGAAAGCCCTACTGAGGAAAGGTGTGCCTCATCCCAGGAGGAGACAGAACGTCACTGTAAACTTCTGATAGTTTCTTTTCAATCTACCAGCAATAATTAATCCTATGCGGTGTGGAAAATGGGCACTAAATAAACATTTGTTCAAGAAGAAGCATGCGAGTGAGGGGAGGCATTGCTGAGGAGCCTCAGTAGCTGCCGGCACATTCGAAGGACCAGTAACAGCGAATCCCAGGCTGCACGTCGTCATCAGAACCTCGGGGAGGCCTTGGATCGAGAGTCCCAACTGCAGGAAGAGACGTCTGCAGGGAGAACGCGGGAACGAGTCCGTGAATGTGGGAGTCAGAGCCCCAAGCATCACAAAGGGAGAGTTTACCCAGAAGAAGGGGGGCCCCCCTTCTGAAACTGTGACTCTGCCTCTTGTCCCATGTGGCTGATCCCGTCCTGGGATTTCCTCCACAACCAGCACGTGAACATCAGCTGGGCACGGCTCGAGCCGGCCCTGGATATACGTGTACACGAGCGGCTCCGCGGCCTCCATCACAGGCACAGGCTGGGCTCCGCGTGCATCCGGACGCCTTCCGGACTCACAGACTCCGCTACCTGGCGTTGGGCGTTACAACCCTAACCGACGTCTCTTCCCTCCTCAGTGACAAGCTGCAGGGCGGTGCCACCGGCAGAAAGAGCATCTGAGCCACAGTGTGAGTCAGACGTGATTTAAAACTCTCTGGGAGTCACAGTGAAAAACGTCGTACGAAACCGGTTAATTGTCATAATATACTTAAGCCAATATCTCCAAACAGTCATTTCTACATGAAATCAATATAAAATGTATTAATGAGATATTTTATAGTCTTTGTTTTGATATTTGGCCTTTGAAATCCAGCGTAGAGTTTACATTTGCAGCTCGTGTCAGTTAACTCAGCAGCCGCGTGTGACGACAGAGCCTGTCCTGTTTCCTGAGCGAAGGGCTGGGCCTCAGGAAAGACCAGGCACCGGGGGAGAAGCTCTGAGAAGTCGGTCTAAGAATAAAGACAAGTCCTAACCATGTGCAAACAGCTACTGACAAAGAAGAATCGAAACAATCGAAAGTCTGTAGGAAGCAGGGGACAGTGGGGACCGGGAAACTCCAGCCGGGGAACCGGCTCAGCACCAAACCTCAGCGGCAGCACAGACGGAAGGGCGGGCACTTCCGACTTTCATTCCTGCCTTTCATCGTCCAGCTCAATGGCACCAACCACGTATTTGCCCCAATTGTGCCTCAACTTTTCTCTTGGAAGTGAGAATACTGTAACTTGAGTTTATATGGGTCTTATCAGCCTAATAAATATTGAGAGAAAAAAATCACATTGACAGGGAAAATGCACAATCTTCTCATTCTTACCTCCCCTGTGAATGCAGGCCCTGTAACCCACAAAGGAGGGTCTGCGTCCCCACACAATGGCCCTACATAGCAGCAGTCACCCTTCGCGTGCTGGCACTTGTGTGCCAGGCCATCCTGTCTCCTGCAGGATGTCACTGTACTTGGGCTGAATTTCAGGGATGACAAACATAGGTGCCCTTCTCTTTCATGACAAACAGGAGCAAGTCACATAAAGGTGGCACGTTAGCTCTCCGAGCAGTCTGAACCCAATTAACGGAGTGTTGCTAAGTTCTGCATGAAACAAACATAAGACGAGTGACACAGCTGCAGTCACCCCAGGAGCAGTTTGCCTTTTTCCCCCACGAAGGCAAATATGACTGAAAATAGGTGAAACCCCGTTGGGAAGAGGTCAGAGGGCAGGCAGCCAAATCTGAGTCCGTTCCCTGAGACCTGCGGGGCAGAGCGTTCGAACACACACATGTTCTCGGCATTTTTGTCTCAAGCTGCGACCTCTCTGGGGAGTTACTTGGGTTTATTATTACTTGGATGCTAGAAGTCTAAGAATAAATGGTAAAGAACCCAGAATGAACTAAAGAAGTCAGTTCAAGATCCTGCCCTGGTGAAAGAGTGTCAGGAAGAGCTTCCAAAGCAAAAGTACCTCTGGGGGCGGGGGGTCGCTAATGTCTGGAAGCCGACACAAGGAGTCAGTCCTTTGCACACAGATGTTTTACTCTATACGTTACACTGCGAATAATCTGAACACCGTCATGTCACAATGCTGCTCTTATGAAGACACCCGTCATTGGATTTAGGGCCACCTTAATCCCACATGACCTCATCCGAAGTCGGTCACATCTGTAGACCCTACTTCCAAATAAGGTCACACTCATGGGTGTGTAAGGATTGGGGGGAGGGGTGGGCACTCTGCAGCACAGTCCAGGGACCCACACCAACCCAGAGACGGAGTCCTGTGGACAGCGCTCCCACCGCGCAGGGAACAAGCTGGGGCGTGACCCAAGCCAGAGCAGGCCTTTCCAAAACTCCACTCTGCACACACACGAGAAAATGGGTGAACCACTCACTCTGGGACGCACACTCGAGTGGGGCTCAGAGCCGGACTCATGCCCATCTTCCATCTCTAAGTTAGGTCTGCTTTCATTTCCACGTAGTTCCTCTAATTATTGCTTTCCCAAATGTGTCTTCAGCTTAGAAGATGTGCCATTATTCCTAGTCTCCTTACCTCCCCCTGACCCAGTTTGGAAAAGCTACTGAGCCTTGTGTCTCACCACCTTTGGGGTCAGGGGGACCTGGTTTTGAGTCCTAGTTCTGCCAATCATTGGCTCTGGAGCTTGTAGGCTTTCTAGCCTCAAATAACTACTGCACAAAACGAGGCAGCCGTTATCTGTGTCACATGGTGAGCGAGTGGAGTGTGTAAGGTGTTTTGTTAGGTGCTGAGCACAGTCTCTGGCACACGGTCAGCCCTCTACACTGTGCCTATCACGGTGCCAAGTGCCATGGGACAACCACAGCCGTGTGGGCGCCTTCCAGAGTAGCCATCTGTCCATTCCTCACCGTCCTTTCTCCTGCCGGGGATGCTGACTTGATGTCTGGAGCTGAGGCAGCCATCGTGGCCCACAGGGAGGGCAGTGGAACAAAAGGAAGGAAGGTGCCTGGGCCTCTGACGACAGTGGAACTTCCACGACACCCGAAACTGCCATTCCAGGTTTCTTGGACATTAGCAAGTAATAAATATTGTTCAACCAACGTATTCAGCTTTATTGTTTTATGAAGCAAAATTTAATCCTAACTGGTACAGCAGGTAACACGGAGACACCATTCTCTAAAATGTATAATCTTACTGAGGAGCCAGGACACAGATGTATTTCCAAAGAGAAAGGAAGGGAAGGGACGGGAAAATGCTTACATTCTAAACTCAGTCATTTCGATTAAAAGAGCAAAAGATTACCAGAGAAGCCAAAAACCTAAGGTTTCCAGCAGAAGATTAAACACATGAACTAGGTCTCAGAAGCAGAGGATTTGGACTGGGGACGAGGAAAGATGGGACTTTTCAATGTGTGAACCAAATAAAGGGTAAAGAAAAGACTCAGAAAGACAGAATTCACAAAACAAATTCAGGAGTGCATGCGAGCGCCACCTCTACAGGAGGAGCAAAGGGGTGGTTTTCACGGGTGACAGAAGAACTGCTGTCCCATTGATGTGATGAGAAGCAGAACAAGCAATGATAGGAAATTGATGCTTCTTTTAAGAAATGTTTTGTGTGGTCACAGCAGTAGAAATGGTTAATCTTTCCTGTACTCAAATCCCTGATCATTATTAATAACTTGTCATGATGGGAGAGAAATGCTACGGAAAAACATGTGACAAACATCTCAAAAATATGGGCAACACAAGCAAAAAGAGAACAGAATGTGAACAGAACAGTCTTTGTGGACAAATGGAAAACATATTTACGTGACAGGAATTAGTTGCAGTCATAAGGGGTGTCCTTTCCTTTTTTTTTTTGGTCTAATTTTTACCCTTCCCGCATGTTAGCTGCTCCTCCAGCAGAAACCGAAGAGACCAAACCTGGAAAAACGATTCTTAGCTGGGAATGACTGACAGAGATTTCGTGGGTCAGTTAACTTGCTTCGAAGAATGTCAAACTCGCAGAAATGACACGTGCATCAGTTAACAGCTTTTGGTTGTAAGTAACCAAGTCCGAGCCACATTCGCTTAAGCAAGAAAGGCAAACAGACTATATGAAGTCGGCTCATCCTTCCAGGGCGGGACTCATGGAAGGCACCAGAACATGCGGCTAAATGCAGTCAGGTGTTCCCTCTGTGCTGCCCTGTCTGAGCTTCTACCACACGTTGCCTCTCTGTCTCCTCGCAGGCAGCCGTCCTCAGCTTCCCATCCCATGAGCCAGGCAGCTCCACACTTAACACCCTTCCCTCCGGAGGCTGTTCCAGGCAGAAAGACCTTGAGCTCGACCCCACTGTGAACTCCCAGAGGAGAGAAGGTGATGCTCAGACTGCCCGGGGCCAAGCCGACCTGCAGGTCCCTGGCAATGCAGCCTCCCACTCCTCCGCCAGGTACAGTGTCACGCTGCCCTTTGTTCACTCCCCCCCTCACGCTGACACGCTGGCCTTCTGCAGGTCTCAGGAAATGGGAGGCCACGTCCCTCCCTGGGGACTCGCTCTTCCCTCTGACGAGAACATGCTTCCTCCAGATGTGGGCACAGCTGGCGCATTCTCAGCCGTGTCTCTCCTTCGATGCCGTCGCCTCCAGAAGACCTGCTGGAACACCCTGGTATCCTTGCCCACCTGTCCTTTTGTTCTCTCTCACAGGACCTTGTTGAGTCTCCACATAACACTCATCACAGCTGAATCGTTCCCTTTCCTGCTGGTTCCTGATAACACCGGTGTAGTGCCCGCCTCCCGTGATGGAGCCAAAGGGCCATACGGTGAACGCCGGGGTCACTGACTGATGCCCGTTTTCCCTGATGGGTGGCTAACCATCCCCTGGCTCTGGGGTTCCTGGTCCTGTCCCCCACTGCTCTGTGACTCAGCAGCCTCCCCCAGGGGCTGGCCCTACTGGTCTGAGGCTGTATGTATTTCCCGCAGAGACACGGTGTGTTGCCACAAAGGTGGCAGGAGCGGCATCCTGGGAACCAAGGAGGGAGGGGCGTCTTTGCTCAGGGAAGTGGTGGTCATGGACGCAGTGAAGAGCTGACCCCCACAAATAAAACAGAAGGTGGCGTCCAGGAGCCCCGGAGCTGCAGAAACAGGTGCCATAGAGGGGCTGGCGGAGGTCGTCTCAGAGCCTTGGCCTGAGACGGGAATCACTGGAAGAGGAAGACGGCCATCGGCCAAGGAGGAGACGCGGAGGAGACGACAGAGCCTGAGAAGAGAGGGAGGTGGGCAGCTGCCACGAAGCAGAAGAGTGATGGCTGGGCTGCCCGGCAGCCTGGAGCCCACCTGTCTGGCGGGCAGGAGTCGCATCCGTCAGCATGACTGCCTTTGTCCAGCACGTCCAGCTGTGCGGGGGCAGCCGAGCCGCTGAAGGGCTGGGTTTAACTGGGACACGTTCTTGCCCCAGTGAGTAACTGTTGCAATGAAACTTTCAAGTCCCAGCTGAGCCAAGGGCCATGGCAGCCACGGATAAGGAAAGGGTGACGTGGCCAAAGGAAAGTGACAGTTACTGGAGTCCTGCTCGATGTTGTAGGAGATTTATGTCTCATATAATTCTCTCAACAACCCTGTGAAGTAGATATTTCCCCACATTACATATGAAGAAACAGAGACTGAGAGAAATGACCAGGATCCAGCTTCTAGACGATACAGCTACTAGAAGCAAAGGAGCATGGCGAACAGCACAGACTGTTCTGAGACCCTCCTGGGGGGGACTGAAGGGAAGACTGGGTCCAGTCCTCTGGGGAGAGTCACTGGCTCAGGGTCCAGGCTGCGGCTGAGTCAGCTGGCCAGACACCAGGACACAGCTTCCTGCCATCAAAACCCCAGGTGGCAGACGCAGTCATCAGTTTGGCTGGGAAATGGTGGCACCACCAGTCACAAAACCACTCATTTGCTCCTATAAAACAGTCATCACCTAGCAGGACGCCAAGAAAATCAATCATGACTAAACTCCCAGTTTGGTTTGATTCACTGGCCACGTGTAGACACGATCATAATGTTTGGTTATCATTCTTCATAATAATTATCCTCAGGTCTGCAGGAACTGGGCCCGAACGGGCCAGTGACGTGTGGATCACTCTTCCTTGACAGCAGTTCCAGGCTTACGAATGGACTGTTCAGTTCGGGGGGTGACCCCTAATTCCAGGAGAGGGTATGTGAGCCTCTTAGCACTGGGAGAGGTTTTAGGGATAATTGTGTCCTGCCTCCTCATTTTGCAGTCCTAAGAATCCTGATGTTACAGAAAACGCGGGTATGTTCTCCTGTCTGGCTATGGACTTCATCACAGGGGCCGCCTGCTGGTGACCAAGTGGAGTGTGCTAATCGCTCTCAGCGACAAGGGGTTCGGGAACTGTGAGGTGAGGTCACCCAGTGAGTCTTCACTCGCGTCGACAGTGACACTGACCTGGGCACGACGCCCTCTGTCAGTAGGAAAAGTGACAGGCACAGGGACATCAGTAGAGCGTGAAAACAAACCTGTAGGGAAACTGAACTCACCAGGATTACAACCTGCATCACGGAGTCTGGTTATACCAAAGGCACAATCAAACTGAGCCAGTGCGACCATGTACGTTCATGAAAACAATCCCAGCGGGCTGCGCTCACTGGGTTCCCGACACCCTAGGAATTCAGGAGCTACGCTGAGACGACATTGGGTGCTATAGTCACAGTTGAAGCTTCCCCGTCCTGGCCCCCTGGGACCTCAGGCAAAGTGCTGTCCTCAGTCCTTGGGTCCCTCCTTGCCTTCGCCACCCCTCACATTGCTATTGGTTTCACGGTCTTCCCCAAGACTATTGCTTTTGGGGGCCAGAAACGAGTCTTTCTCACAAACATTTTCGTCAACATTAGCATAATCCCCAGCATATACTTAGGGGTCTATAAATGTTGCTGAATCAATACAGCCATATCTGAGCTGGATTGTGAAACATGAATCACTATGTATCAAGTGGTCCGTGCGAGTGCAGGGACAGGAGAACCACCTCTCCCAGAGAGTGTCGGGCTAGAAAGCTTGAAGGACTAACGTCCATGAGTTTAGGATGGCTGCAAAACACACCAGGGGGACATGTCTGCCTCCGCGTCAGACGTGGATTCAAAGTATAGTTCCATTTCCTACCAGCTAAGTGATCTCGGGCTGTAACACAGAAGGGAGAGGAAAACAACTGCTGCAGTCTCTCTCTTCTTCTAGGGGAGCGACGAGAAGGAACCAAGTGTGGCTCGATTAGCCGTCTGACAGTCTCGGCGTCGCCAGGAAACAGAGACGACTGACACTTCTCCTTATTTTAGGTTATTTATGTTGTAAAACATACTTGTTGGCTCTCATTTTGGGACTCACTTACCTAGTGTCAGACAAACAGAGACAGGTAGACATCGAAATGATCTAACATCAGACCACAAGCGTCAGCAATCAGTTTCAGATAAGTCCTAATAAAATTTTATGAAATTCATCACGTAGAACAAAATTCTATCATGAGGCACCAACAAACTCAAATTAAATAATATGCATAAAAGGACTTTGTAAACTTTTATCTACTCTACAAAAATCCTCCGAGACACCCAAGGGTATGGTGGAAAGCGTACGTGGAGGTAGAAGACTTGAGCAAAATCAGCAGCTCTGTCACTTAGTAGCTACCTGGCCTCCAGCAAGTTACATCGATTCTGTGAGTTCCAGTTTTGGGGTTGACAGTAAGACCCACACGGGCTTTTTGCGATGATCGATAGAAATAATAAGCATGAACGTGTTTCATTACTCTGATTATGACCATTTCAATAAACATTTTGTTAAAGAGGGACAACTTTTTATTTCCCTGACAAAAAGGAGTGAGGAAATCATAGTAATGTTTGATATGATACGTGCCAGGAAGGTGACAGCAGTTCCTGTGGTTGGGAGTCGGCCTGGGATGCAGCCAGCGCTATATCCAGGTCCTGATTCAGCCACATACAATTGTTCTGTGATTTGGGGAGAAGTTTTATCACCTCATTGAGTCACAGGTCCCTCAATTTCAAAATAGGAATAATAAAGCCCACTTTGTAGGGGTTTTGTGAAAAGAACAAAAAAAAAAAATCAATGTAAAGTCGCTGGAGCGAAAGAGACATTCAGTCAGGATGGCTGCCATCACCATTGTTGTATCCTCGTCACCACCATCACCATCATCTCTGCAATTTTTCCCTGCTGTAAATTTCACCTGGGGCAGTGATAGTGGAAGAGACTGAGTTTCTTACAAAGCCCTTGATCTACTGAGAAGAAGCCCCACGGTAGAATGTAGTCAATTTGCCTGCTTCCTCACTCTGCTATTGAAATCCTCTTCAAGTTGGTAGATCCAATTTCTTTGTATTAAAAACAGAAGACAACAAAAATCAAGGTTTTACCAATGCAAAGGGGACCTGAATCCAATCGGATAAGCAGAGTGAAATAATCAAGGCAGAAATCCACTCAGAGCTCTCAAGGTCAATGTTTATTTCTACAAAGTATTCTAAGTTTGATTTACGTATTTGAGGTCATTGTGTAGAAGGTGTTAAATAAATAGGAACTATCATTTTAGCAGTCTTAATGACTGCTACTTAAGTGTTTGAACACTGAACAATATTCTGAGAGTAAGCAATTTAATAAACTAGCAATTGCTCATGCAAGGGCAATTAACCCCATTTTGGTTTAATTATTAATGTGGGTGTTTTTTTTTATATTCCCAACTTTAGCAAGCGATCTTCTTGTAATGAAAAAGAAAGTACGAAGTGTTACGTGTTACAACGATATAAAATGATGGTGTTATTCATATTATGGAGCACCCGAGAACTTCAGCTAATAATACCTCTGGACTTCCTGAAATGCTGTCTTTATCCAGAGGGAACGTCCCAGTTGGGAAGTCAGTCCTGTAGAGGCAGAGCAAGGTGAGGGCACTGGATGCTTGGTGACCACACACATTTCTCTCAGAGACCTCCGATGGTTTTTGAAGTCCCAACATTAAGGCGACTTTGTGTGAGGAGGAAACATTCCCGAACGTCCCTGAGCTTTGTGGGAGGGAGAACCCAGAAGAGACGCTGTCTGGGAGGCTAGAAACACGAACGTCTACAGGTTGAGTGGGAGGCGGGAGAGAGACCAAAGGGAGAAGGGAAAACCTAAAACCCCAGCTCTCGCCTCTTAACTCCATCACGTGACGCATCCTTCAACATAGATGAGGGTGTGAAGGAGCCCCCGAACCCCCCCAATGGCACCAGGGGGACCACAGCGCAGGAGACGGTCTCCCACTGTGACTACTCCATCCAGCCTCCCGTCCTGACAGCTCAGCCATCATCCCCCAAAGTCTAAATGACAAAATCTCTGCATATTTGCGAGTCTTGCTCAATCATTCACTCCTCTTGCTCTCAACCTTTCTTTACTGCCTTCTGGAATTATCAGCCGCCTCCCTCACACGACCCAGTACCATTTCACATTCTTTTTGGCAAATTGCATTTACGAAAAAACAACCCTATCTCAAAGCCCCACCCTCCTCCACAAGCTCCGAAGCAGCTCCTCCGTCTGGCACTCGCAGAGCAGGAGGCAGGATTAGTGCTTGTCCTTCCTCTGACTAACTCCATCTCTGTTCCCACAGAAAGCCCTGCTCCTCTAAGCAATCGCTCCGCTTCACTCGGTGTTTCTCCCCACACCCTGCTGAGGCGCCCTCCTCCCTCTCTGTCCACAGAATGCCTTTCCAACCTGACTAGTCGTTGTATTTGGCCATTTCAATCTGCATGTGGACGACTTTGGCCTCTCAAACCTCGGCCGTGCGTGTCTGAAGACCACTTCCTCCACGCCTCGGCTGCCCATCTGTCTAGATCAGTCAGGTTTGACTTAAGTGGCTGAAACAAACAACCCCAACATCTCAGCACCTTAGAACAATAACAGCTTATCTCTGACTCATGTGAAATGTCAGCTCTGCTAGAAACGCCTGGGATCTAGACTTAAGGATCAACCCTTGTTGGAAACGACAACGCAGGGAGGGGAGGTGGTCATGACAGAACCTTAAGATGGTTCTCGGAGCTGCTGCTCAGTGACACTTCTGGTCACGGGTCATTGGCCAAAGCAAGTCACACGGCCGAGCCTGACTCCCTGAGGCAAGGAGGCCTGTCCCTGTCCCCGGGCAGCACAGGAGCAGAAGCAGGCGCACGAGGGGACAGACACACGCTGCTGGGCGAGTAGAAACAACAGTACACTCCACCACATGGTCCCTTTCGCAACCATGTATCTTATCATAGGAAACCCCTTCATCTTGCTGAAGTGTCGAGCGCTAACCTGCACCTCTCTGACGCCGGCTTCTCATCAGCCTTCTTCAGGTCTCCATTTCAAGGTTTTAATGCCACACGGCGGTTTCCACCTGCCTCCCCGGGTTCCCACCTTTCTTTCAAGTCCCCCATGAGAGTTACTCTATCACATCTCTATCCCTCTCATGGCTTGTATTACAATATGTGCACAGATATTTCCTTGTATGCTTGATTATTTAGTTTCAGACTCCCCACCACACCAAACCCTCACAAGACAGGATGCACGTCTGTTTGTTTCATCAGCATCTTAGAGCTGCCTCAAAAAGTCTGCCACGGAGGAAACGCTCAGTACATACAATACTTGTTGAGTAAATGTATGAATTTGCTTTCAAGTTAAATTGTCCAAATCGCGGTTTCCTCATATTTAAACCTGAAGAATTATTACTTGCGATTATGGTAATAATTAATGCTTCCAATAAGATAATGCCTGATAGAGTTATTACACAATCAATGTAAGGTTCTCTGTCCTGTCTGCACGTGTATATCTTCAGTGTACGTTTTCCAGGTTATAGCACAAAAAGGAAGGCATGAAGTTTAAAATAAGGGTCTTAATGAATTGAAAGACAGAAGTTAGAATTGTGCTAGAAAGAGCTAGTAATTGTGGCGAGAGCACTTGAGAGAGGAAACTAGAGACAGAGAGAGGGAGATATCCTGAGACCAGCTTACAAGTCATCTAGAGTCTTCTGCTGACTCCTAAGACGCTTATGCATAGGGTAAAACTCCATAAAACGAGGCAAAGAACAATTACAGGACAGAGATAAGTTGGAAAATTCCCATAACTCACACAAGGTAGGTGATGTTTCCATTCCAGGCAGACAAAGCAGGCAGACTTCACTGAAAACCTGAAATATCGAGAAGAGATAGATGAAGGATCATGCCTTAGTTTTCGGTTTAAATTCATTCTAACTAAAGGCTACAAATCTAGACCTCAGCAAAGAGAAAATAAATAAAATAAAAGCCTCAAAAAGGTAAGTGTGAACTGCAAGTAACTATCCGGAAAATAAAATTAATGCGCTTTACATTGAAACATCAAAGTTCCAACACGAACAGTTATAACAGGATGCTATCCAGAATCCAACAAAAAATACTAGGCATACAAAGAAGCAGAAAACGTGTGGACGCTTTGTATCTTAACCAATATTCCATACGTTTTGCTTTTTTACAAACATCCTTGCCTTCAATATTATATCTCAATTTATTTGTCGTTTCATTTAAAGTAAGTGCTTTGATGTTATTGGACACATGTTTGCTTAGGAAATCAAGATATTTTCTTCCCAAATCAAGACTCTCCTGAACTCATGAGGGCTTCTCGCAGCTTAGAGAACGTCCTCAGTGCTCTGACCGGCAGACAGTCCACTTCCCAGGTCATGGATACCCCGCCCTCTGGGAACTGCTATCTCATCACTGATACTGGCTGCTGAACGGTTCTGGGCTCTGCCCTCTATCATCGTCTCTTTCCCTATTGATGTGTCTTTCTGAATTGAGGAAGTACAGGTTCCCCCCCACACTTCTTCATGCTAAATGGCCCTATAAAAATTGAATTTCCCATGAAAATATTCCAGGGAGTGTGAAAATCAAGGCAGAATTGAGACTAAGGCATTACTGCAGCATTTGGTGTAAGAAGGAAGCCAGTAAAAGGCCAGACAACAGGCAAGAGGACGTCGGGCCTCCCATCAGCTCTAATGCAGCGTCAGCAGATTCAAAGAACGCATTCAGGGGTGTGGAGAGGAAATGGGTCTGGTATTGACACCCGCTCCCCACGGCGGCTCAGGCAAAATTCTCAGGTTTCATACGTATGTCAATATGGTGCACCTCTCAATGCACTGTAGGTAGTTTAGAATTTTCAGATTTTCTGGTATCAAGTAATTAAAATCAAGAAATTAAAAGTGTAATGCAATCTAGTGAAAAGCTTAAACAAACCAGCAGAGTTGAACTTGAAGAAGATGAAGCTTTTACTAAAAGGCAGAGGATGCAGAATTTATTGGGGGAGCGAAAAGAGGAAAAAACGAAACAGATCTTTTCTCAAGGACACTTTTCTTTCAGCCACGCAGCCCCCATTACACATTGCTCACTCTTTATCTCAAAACATATTTGATTGCTACATTTTTCTCTGCTGAAAAAAAAGCACCCAACTCAACCCAACAACTAAGCTTGAACTTGAGACAGCCCACGATATCAGCCAAGGTCCCCCACTTAGTGTGTGCAGACACCTCCCTCCCTCCCCTTCTCCATCTTGAAGTGCGGCAGGTGCCCTTGGTAACTGGCCTTTCCGGGACCTGATGTTCACAATTCACACGTTCTAGACCAGGGGTGTCCAAACTTTTTTCAACGTTTTTCACCAAGGGCCATATGCGGTAAAATACACAAACAGCCGGGCCACTCACTCAAGGTGAAGTACGTATTGCCTCACCTGGTTTATTTAAGTAAACTAAACATATTTTTGGAATTTGCTGTAGGCCAATAAAAAATGGATCACGGGCTGCAGTTTGGACGCCCCTGCTCTAGACCGTAGAGACCCACCAAAATAGCACAGTGAGATGCATGTCCTACAGTTTCTCTTTTACTCCATTTATTAATATCTACACATTCACTCCCTCTCTCTCTCAAGATCTGGCCTTCAACGCACACTAAACCTCTGCTCTATCGTCTGCCTGGGCCTGTCTGCGTTTCTCAACTGCTGTGATAGCTAACATTTTGGGGGAAAGGCTCCCACCTTCTGTCATGCTCATTCCCCTTCTTACTTGTGGTTTCTTCCCTGTGTTCTCTCTGCCTCCGCTGAAGTCCCTCAGATGGAGGGCCGTCCTCCAGGCTCAGAGGACAGGACTACTTGAGTAACCTCTCCACCTTTCCTTCGCTCCCAACCACCCATTAGCGTGAAGATCAGAGACAGGACATCAGATTATTGAGGCTGGGGAGAGCCTGGCCACCCAAGAGCAAAGAGATTAAAATATGAAAATATAAAGCAAGCTCGACCCTATCTTGCTCTTTATCCCTCAAAACCAACCCGGCTTCAGAGAAATGAGCTTTTCTCTGCTTCCTGACCCTAAGGGCTGGGCTCCTGGAGGCTGGATCTCTTCCCTGGGGAGGAGGCCTGCTCATCTCCTTGCCCGGCCTGTGACTGGGTGGGTGCATTCGCGTTGGAGCAAGACACAGAAGGTTCGGTCGTGCTCACCAATCCAGCCCAGCCAATTAAAAAGCTAATACTGCAGTCTCTATTTGGCTTCCTGTCTGTGCTTAATTGCTTAGAAGCCAAAACAGAGACTGGTGAGTGATTAACGTCCCCCAAACACCAACATTTCCTCTTCTTTTTCTCTCTTTGCCTCTTGATCTTAATTAATTCTGTGCAGCTTAATATGTCCGGAGCTGCTTTGTCTGAAAGAGGCTCCTCCAAGCGAAATCGCGACCATAATGAAGAATTCAAAATAGCCCCCTAACAAGTTCTGACCCTTTTTCTGTTAATACACGAAATAGAGAGCATATTGCGGGTCTAGCATGACACCTGGCTCATAGTAAGTACAAAGTAATTATTTGTTGAAAGAATCCCAACTACAGCAATATTTTTAAACAATATGGCCAAGGATTTACTCAGAGAGGCACAGGAGATTATTTACAGATTGTCCACCTAAGAGTACCCTACTTTCTGATTTTTAAAAACTAATTTTAAGATATTTTTAATTGTTGACCATGGGAATCTTACAGTTGAATTGAGAAAAGACACCCAGATTTTAACTGTTTCACCAGGGAGCTTACTGCTATTCAGCCCATCGTCCAAACGGGGCACATCCAACCAAACAGGTGCACAACCTCAGGTCGGGGAGAAGTTCTCCTAAGTCCCCCATTCATCCATTAACTGGGCCTTTCTTGAGTTTCTACTACAAGCAAGACACTGAACTTGGAAATAACAAGAAGAATGAGACACTTTCTACCCTCAGAGGCTTATAATCTAATAGCAGAGGGAATTCACATGCACAAGTGGTTTTAATAGAAGGAACCGTTTGTGTGACGTACACGACGTGCTTTACGAGAGTAGGAAGCTGGGAGCTTTGGGGGCAGGGGAAGCTCTTTACAGCCAGAGAGGTCAGATAAACTGAGTTAGGAGTTCAGGAGTTTCGAGGCACAGCTGGGGAGGAGGGGAGCTCAAGGAGACGGAAAACCACCAACAGTAACACAGACAGGAATGTACTAAGAAGCAGTTCGCAATCGCCAAAACCCCCAAACAATCCAAATGTCTATCATCACTGTGGTATATTCGTATAATAAATACCAGACAGAAATGAAATTAGTGAACCACCAGTACACACGGCACGTGGATGATTCTCACGTGTATAATTTCAAGCAAAAGAAACTAGACACGAAAGAGAGCATGCTACACACGATGCCATTGATATCCTTCCAAAGGCAAAACTGACGGCATTAGAGTCCAGAGAGAGGCTGTGGTTATATTTGGGGAGCAAGGGTAGTGGCGGGGGGGGGAGGCACGGGAAGAAGTTGGGGGTGGGGTGGCTGGCAGTGTTCTCCGTCTCGATCTATGTTGGTGTTCACATGGGTGCCGTCACGTGGCAGTTCAGTAAGCTACGCACTCATGAGCTGTGCATTTCTGTACATGTAGGTTTCACTGCAATGAAAACAAGACAAAAAGCACGCACAGAGATGGAAAAACTCAAGACGCATAAAGAGGCTGGTGAGGCCACGTGCACTGGAAAAAGTAGGGGAAGCAATTTGTGAAGACCAAGCATCTTGGCAGGGAGGTACGTGGAGAAAAGTGCCATGTAGTTGCCATGCACAGCCCGCCTCCCCCCTACCCACACCCACTGCACCTCCTAAGTAACTCGTCATGGCGCTCACTGTTGTGGGTTTAGGAAAAGGTGTTTGTACACGATGTTTGGGAGACTTAGCTAGTGTTTGAGGTGCTTGGTGCTGTGTGACGTAGTTGAAGGGCAGCTTCCCGGGGATTCCATTGGCCTTCCGTTAGCAACGCTCTCCTGCTCCCAGTCCACAGGGCAAACTGCCCGAGTGTTTTGTAAGGAGGGGTCGGAAGAGCTGTGGTGAGTGGGAGGTGGGAGGGTTTCCTTCCATATTCCCGAGTTTTGTCAACTGTAAAACAGGATGAGAAAAATAGAAGGAAAAGCAGCTCATTCATGCCTGACATTTGTTACGTGTCTCTGTCCATTTTTTTCTCTTTCCAACAGCCTCTTCTTGAGATCTACTGTGTGCTGGGCCTGTGCTGTGTTCTGGGCAAGTGCAACACTGTAGGAAGTGATGACGTTCTTCAGATGCAGTAAACTCAGCCAGTGTGGCCCAGGGCAGGGCAATCCTTAGGGAGACAGACGATGCCCTGGGTGGTACGCAAGCCGGTGGGGTCTCGGGGGAGCCTGGTCAGAGTCACAGTCACCTGTGTCTGCGTGGCAGATTACCGCATAGCACACATGTACTAGGATTGCCTGCAGAGAGGGTTTGCCAAGCCAACTACTGGTAGGAACAAGTCAAGTGTTATCCTAGTCAAGAATGGGGACCTTTAGAAAGAACATGTGCCTTCAGACAAGGAATAGGCTAATTGTAACGGAATCGTACCCCTTGTTAGAGCAGCTACAAGAATTGCCAACTGAGAGGCTTCTGCTCCCGCCTTCCCGTTATAGTGTCACTACTAGGACCTCGGAGCCAGGCGATCATGTGCGTGTATATGCCGTGATACACCGACTGGGGTTCGCCTGCAGTACCCTACAGAAGGACCTTCTCGCTCTTCCCGTGACATCCCTCCTCAGTGTAGCATTTCATCACATTCTGTTCTAACTTTTTCATGGTCTAGTTTCTCCAATAAAATGTGAAATCTTTAAGGGAATTGTTTCTCTCTTAACAGTAATCATACCTGATATTTATTTAGTACTGTCTACGCTCGAAGACAAAATGCTGTCCAACTAGAATTTTCTTTGACGATGGAAATGTTCTGTATCTATAGATGGTGACACTAGTGTTGTGTGACTATTGAACACTTGAAATGTGGTCAGTGTGACTGAATGAATTTTTCAGTTTCTCTAATTTTAATCAATTTAGAGAGTCACATGCAGTTAGTAGCTGCAGGATTGAGCAGTGCAGCTCCAAGCTCTGTGATAAGCTCTTTACACACATTATCTCACTTAATCCTCCTAAGAACCCTAGCAGGTGGATAACGTCACCATCTCCATTTACAGGTAACAAAGCTGAGCCTTAAAAAGTATAAATGACTTCCCTACAATTACCCGGGTATTATCAAAAATGGTGAATTTGGGTTTTAAACTCATGTGTTGTAATGCCAGCGTCTGTGCTTTTAAAATTTGGCGTAGGGGTGGAACACAGTAAATAGTACCAAGGTCAAAGCTGTACTTACATTGTACGCAAGGATACAAACAAAATACAGATTTTTATTTTATTTTATATCGGGGCATAATGTGTATATATTCGAATGTACAGTTCATAGGTTTATAGTTCAATGAGTTTTGATAAATGCATCGAGGCCAGTCCTTGGCAGGCTACCCAGACACGAGCTTTCCAATGCCCCACTTAGTTCCTCTTACTCCTCCCTGCTCAATCCCCACTGACCTCCTGCTCACACTCTTCAGATTTCTTCCACCACAGTTGTTACCTGCTCTAGAATTTCCCTTTAGTGGAATCACTCAGTACGCATTCTTTTATATCTGGCATCTTCCACTCTCCATGATATTTTTAACTTCATCCACACTGCTGCTCCAGAAGTCTGTTCCTTTCTAGTCCTGAGAAGTGTTCTATCTACTGGATGGAAACACCACAATCTGTTCATTCGTTCCTTACTGATGCACACTGAGGTTGCTTCCAATTTGGGACCATTATCAGTAAAGCTACAATGCTCATTCTTTTTTTTTAAATCTTTTATTAAACAGTTTGTATTATCATCATCAATGCCTGCAGTTTTACAAACCTGAGCTTCTCAGCCCAGCATTTATAGAAAATTGCCAAGTATAGTTTATAGATAAAAGCAGAATTCAGTATTTATGAATTGCTACTCTGCTATAAATATAGACATTTAGAGATGATCTTCTCACTAGTCATTAATTTTCTTTAATTCAGGTTTATTGGGGTGACAATTGTTAGTAAAATTACATAGATTTCAGGTGTACAATTCTGTATTACATCATCTATAAATCCCATTGTGTGTTCACCACCAAGAGTCAGTTCTCCTTCCATCACCATATATTTGATTCCCTTTACCCTCAACTATCACCTCCCTTCCCCCTTACCCTCTGATAACCACTAAACTATTGTCTGTGTCCATGAGTTTTGTTTCTTCATGTGTTTGTCTTGTTCTTTGTTGTTTTCAGTTTTACATCCCATGTATCAGTGAGATCACATGGTTCTCGACTTTCTCTGTCTTATTTCACTCAGTATAATAATCTCAAGCTCCATCCACGTTGTTGCAAATGGTCCTATTTCATCTTTTCTTGCGGCAGAGGAGTAGCCCAACGGTGCTCATTCTTAGACGAGCCTTCCAGTGTGTGCTTTTTCATTTCTTTTGCTAAATGTCTACAAGTGAAACTTCTGGGTCACAGAGTAGGCATTTGTCGCATGTCACACAAAACTTTCAACCTCATCGCCCAAGCAGCTGTACAATTTCATTCCAACAACAATGCGTTAGAATCACGGTCGTCTCAGGTCCTCATCTTGACTTGAGTTTGTTAGTCTTTATAATTTTAGCCATTTTAGTGAGTGCACAGTGGAATCTTATTGTGGTTTTAATTTGTATTTCCCTAGTGACTGAAAATGTTCAGCACTTTTTCATGTGCTTATTCGTCACTTGTGTGTCTTCCCTTGTGCAGTGTCTCTTTTACTCATTTTTCATTGAGCAGTTTGTCTTTTTTTATTGTTTTGCAGGAGTTCTTTGTATATTCTGGATAAAGTCCTGTGCTACAGATGTATGTATTGAGAATATCTTCTCCCAGTCTGTTGCTTCCCTATTGATTTTTTCATTTGCATTGTGTTGTGTTATATTGTACTGATTCACTCATTTGTGTCGTGTTTTCTCTTGAGAAGTTTAAATTTTGATGATTTCTAATTCTTCAATTTTTCCTTTATGGTTATTGCTTTCTGGGTCCTATGTAAGAAATGTTTGCCTATGTTAATGCTGCAAAGACATTCTCCTATGTCTTTTTTCTAGAAGTTTTAAGTCTTTAGTATTTGACTCTGTGTGGAAGGCGTATCTTTCTGTTGTACGAAATTGTGTCATCAGCAAAGTGCAGAGATACAGAAGTATGCTGGATTGTTATAGTGCCAATCTGTTTACACTGGGACCCACGTTCCCCAAACCCCCCTTCTCTGTATGGTTCTGGGGGGAGGAAGGGCGTTGGCCCAAAGTGAGGTGGCATGAGATTGGGGCAGGGAAAGGGACGCAGCCGCCATTGCTTTCTAGAGGTTTCCATTGGCCAGACATGGAAAGAGGTGGTTACAGAGGGGCTCACAGGTCCCCCTTTCCCTCTCGTCCCCATTGTATGTCCAGCTCTTCTTCCTGACAGCTTGTCCTCGTAACCAACAGCCACGGCAGCCCCAGGAAGTTTGCTATGAATTCCCAGAGGAGGTAGCTGTGCAGAACCAACCACCACCTAGAGGCAGCGCCTTCTGTGGGCCTCCTGTGGCACCTCCAGGGGTCTGGCCCGAGTTCCCTGCCCCATTGTGCCGGAGCTGGGTCACAGCCTCTCTGGTTTCCTGCGCCCTTTGTGGGCCCTTTACTTCCCCTCTTGTTCCCACATTCGTGTAGAGACTAATTTGCACTAGAAAATCTCTGTCCCATTATACTCAGCAGCCCAGCTTCCCTGATTGACTCTGTTCCGATAACAATGAGAAAGAAGTGGTGTAGAGAACAGAACGAGGGAGGGTGGGAGGGAAGACTAGGGCTGGGCGGCACTCAGACTATTGGGAGCCACCACCTGCCCCCTCTGCGGAAATGCTGCTGTGCCCTGGGCGTCTTGTGTCAGGGAGAATCACCTTGTTTCATTCCCGTTTCTGCCATTTCTTGCACCACCTGGATAAATACTTCCAGCATCACCTTCAGTTGTGTCACTTTTTGTATGTTTGCTCTCTTGCCTCAAGAGATCGCGTGAAGGACACCACAGAGCACACAGCCTTCTCTGCTCTGTAAACTCCGACGTGCATTTCAACTTGTGGGCAGACTGTCACCATCATCATTCTCCTAACGGCCTGCCCGCGTCTCTACCCACTAAGACAAGACTGTCACTTAGGCTGCCTTTGGGAAGACGCACACCAAAGCTCAGGAGAGAGAGTGGAGCTAGCGGGGGCCTGAAGTCTGGAATTCTCCACGGAGTCTGTCATCCTTCTTACACCGATTGCCCCAGACCACAGAGACCTGAGCTGGTGGAGCCACTCTCGCCCCTGGGAGGACAGACACACACTCAGGTTAATAACTCACATCCGGGCCCCCATGGCATCCTGTCCAGTGAGCCCTCAGCCACACCGCAGCCCAGCCCACTCGGGGCAATGGCACTCTAGAAGCAAAACCGAGCGAGTACTGCCCAGGGCAGCAGTTTAGCCACAGGGGTCTCCTCCTCTCACACTAACTGATGCTACAGTCTGCTGCCTTGCCTTTGTCTCCTTGAGGCTGAGTCTGGGGAATCAGAAACAGCATGGAAATCATGATGAGGTTAAAACGTGGAACAGCTGAAAAAGCATGGCTTGCTCAGGAGAACTGAATCCCAGTCTCGATTTGGGAAATAAACATGGGGAAAGCCAATAACCTCAGGCTTCCTCTGAAAAACTGCAAGGTTGGACTCGCACAGTCGCTTCCATGGAGACCTGAGATTGTGCTGAGGGCTGGGCCGTGGTGTGGCCAGAGAGCCAGGGGACGGGATACCGGGCTATGCATCTAATCCGTGCCTAGGTCAGCTTTCTGTCCTTCTGCCTTATACTGTGTAAAGGTCAAAGTCATATTTTATTAAAATGAGAATTCTTTTGCTTAAAGAAAAAACAAAGATTAAAAACTTGCTCATTTTTTCCTGGATGTTCTCTAAGATTATCTCAGTTTTAAATGCTCTGAAATATACAAAAGTTATTGACAGCCAATTCTGCCTATCCTAGCAGGCCCTACATTGGTTTCAATCATGCAAAAATCTCATTTTTTCATTCATTTGCACCTTAATGAATCAATTAATTCAACAGAAAGTTATTGGCTACCAGATACAGAATGTGGGGCTAAGGGAAGAAAAATGAATTTAAGACCTCCCTTTACCATAATCTCTCAGAGGCCTAGGGGGTCAGACAAGCAAATGAGAAACTATAATACAATGTGATAAATGTTATAATAGAAGCTGGTTAAAAAATAAAATAGAAAGGAAGCCATTCATTCTGCTAGAGGGCTTTGAAAATGTGCCCCATGATAGTTTTATATTTTTGCAACACATTGACCTGCAGACTTGCATTGTGTTTGGGCTCATATTCAAATGATTTCTTCATTTTCTGAGCAAGAGGGGATAATTCTACGATACACTGGGTAACAGCGTTAGGCCATCAGAGCTGGAAAATATGCCACAGATAATTCACAAATGGGAAAACCCACATATGGGCAATTCACAGATGGCTATATATCGCTTTCCTGTCAAGTTGAAGAAAATCTTATGAAGACCGTCCAAATGCACCCTTTCAAGTACGCAATCAGTACATTACTTTAATACAAAAAGTAAGCACAATGGTGAAAGGACTATGCTTTCCAGGTGCCCAGATCATTGCGTCATGTTCTTCTCCAAGAATGAAAAAGGTTTCCAATCACTCCAAAGACACATATTTCATTGGGCTTGTTGACAGTTTATGAGGACAAGAAGAATTTCTCCCTCTCATGTCTGACCCCGTGCACAGAGAGAGGTGCCAGCAATTAACTTAAAACTTTGGCAACAGCGGTGTCCCCTGACTCACTGAACAACTGGTCTACCATTTCTGACCCCACCGTGGTGTCGGTCCTTGGTTACCCACTGCTCGCTGATCGCAGGTTTGCAGCCTTGAACCCGTCTTTGTCGCTATCAATTTCTAAAATCAGAAACTTTCATAAAGTTGATGAAAGTCTGTGGGTCTTTCTCATACAAAGCAAAGGAGCACAGAGAGTTTTGCCTCCTTGTCTGCATTTGACAGCACGGAAAAAAAAAAGTCAGAAAACATGGGGATGTGGGGATCTTTTTCTAAACAAGATTTACATAATTCAAAAACGTCTGTAGATACCGTTAATTTGCTGATGAATATTGACGGTAACTCTAATAGGACCCATGGAAGAGGAAAGCACGTGACACCGCTCGAATGTTATTCCGATATTCGTGCTGTGCATAACCACTGTGCACTCGTTGGCGATGCCTCATAATTCTGCTGCTTAGGAGATCCTCTCAGTGGAATGAACACTGGACAACTCAAACTGACGTAATTCATTACATTCAGCGCCATTTTCTGTGACTCTATTTAACTCAGATGCCTCCTTTAAGGCCCATCTTAAATGCCACCTTCATCATCTCAACCCTGTCACCATCTGAACTCACACAGACTCTCCCTTCTGTGAAATAAAATCACTCCATGCATTTTCCTGTAATTTTACACGTAACAAACACTACGTCTTGGAATAAACTATTGTTAACACTCTTACATATGGTTTTCTTCTCTCACAAAAGTACCTCATTTCCCCAAGTACAGAGTAATCCCCTCACGTCTTACTTTGCACCAACACACCGACAACTGCTCAATCATTTATTCCATCATGCATTCATTCATTCATTTGACAGAGATTTGATGAGCAGCCACCAAACGTCAGAAACCGTGCTGGACAGCAGGGTTATGAGCCCGTGTCCCCACCCTCAAGTTGTACAGTTTTCTGGGGAGGCCGACAGAGCGTGTGCACTAGGCTTTCCTCTGCACTGGGGCTGAGACACCGTGGAGGCCGTCCAGGGAGGGGAGGCAGGGAAACGATCAAGGCCAAGGAAGAGCACTAAGCAGAGCCAGGAGAAGACGCAGAAAGCACTGCGCAGCTAGAAGGTGCCTGCATCTCATTTGTTAGGTGACACAGAATGAGCATAGAAGGAACGGGGGCGAAAGCCAAGAGGAAGGATACAAATAAATTTCAGGTTCTTTCCTGTTTTTAACACGAAATATTTAAAAGTATGTGCAATCTTAGTTCTCTGTTGGAAATCCGTGGAAAACTACTCTATAAACAACACAGATAAACTAATTACTAAATATTGGATTCACTTTTAAGGAGAGTGAATAAAACTCTTATTGGAAAAAAGATGTTTAGCTACCTGAGGCAGCTTGCCTCATACAGGGAGCTAAGTGTCTTTATTTCCAAGGATGAGTGTATTTTACTCATTAAGATAAGACTTGATTACACTTCTCCTTTCTAGGACCCCTGAGGGCTGGGTAATTTTATGATGGTGGCATTGTTCCTGAGTTAAATAACTGTGCGTGTGTTGGGGGGACAGAAGGTGTCAGGTAAGATAGTAAGAATACACCGAACTGAATCATTTCAATTATTGTATTGGGTCAGAGTCTCAGCCATAGGATTTTCTAAAATAAACCAACCAAGTAAACAGGACGTGGTACCCCCTTGCCATAACTCAAATCTATCAGGAGACAATGATGATAATAAGATCTACCAGTTACTCGGGATTTATGTCGTACCTGAAATTGTGCTAACGACTCTCTAGTATATGCTTTTATCTTAAAGACTATCCTCAACGTTGGGTGCTATTATTTGTGTTAGAAAGTACTCAGTAAATGTTTGTTAAGTGAGTAAAAGTGACACCTAGCAAATTACTCCAGAAACAATTCAATCCTCTCATCCAACAATAAAAACCGGCAATGCCGTGGGTCGTGTGCCTAGCAAATCGTGCAGCTTCCAGGACGCTGAACCCAGCTGTGCCGTAAAGAAAAAACAAACAGCCGTGCAAATATGACCAGCCCATGGTACTTGGCGCATGGTAAGTGTTTATTGAATGATTACATGAATGGATGGATGGATGGAAGTGTACAAGAAAGGCAAACATGCCCCCAAAACAGTACATTGAGGGACTTCTTGAAAGACCAAAGAGAGAACCCACATTGCTTTATTCTGAAACAGACAACCAAAACAAGCCTTTTTCCTTCTGTGCATGGGGGCAGTAACGTTCATTCCCACTCTTGCCTTTCTCACCCTAAAACCAAACAAATGGAAGGAAAAATGTAGCACAGAGAGAAAGTAAACATCACCTTAACAGTAAAAGAGTTGGGACAAATCTGATGGATTTCATCAATGGATCTAACAAAATAATTTGAGACTTTATGGCTTATTGATCAAGGAACTACATCTGAGAGGTGCCCATCCATCACCTTTGAGACCAGAGAACTCCCAGAGAAAACACTGCTCCTGCCACAAATCATAGCCACCCTTCTGAATTCTAAAGTTCCAGTGGCTCGGCCTGCCAGGAAAACCTCAGCACAGCCTGACAGCACAGCTTTGTCTCTGCAGGAGGGAAGGGGGCACGAACAGGGCCCAGGCACAACGAACCTCACTGAGGATACCTTGAGAATATAATCCTGACCGTGACCTTGTCAGATAAGTGACGGAATCCTTCAACAGACAAGGGAAATGAGGGGCAAAGTGACCCGTCAGAGACACACGGCCAGCAGGTGCATTTGCACTGGGACATTCCAGTATGTACCCCTCTGCCCTGCCAGCCAACTCTGCAGACCTCCGGGGATGTATTTCCCATGGGCGTCCTCAGTGAGAACAGCTCTACAGTAAGGAATTACAGCATCCAGATGAAAACAGTTTATTTCAGTCTTTCTAGAATTCATCTTTTAAGGAAAAAAAAGCTAGAGCAGCCCCAAGGTGCCAACATTCCTCTAAACGTCGTGCTACAACGTGAACAAAGCTAGAAAAGACCTTGCCACACATGCGTGTTCCGCTTCCTAGTGGACTTAAACCCACAGCCATGAAGGAGCCACACCGGATGCCACGCAAAGCCCCCAGCTCTCCTCTGGACGTCCTCTAGCCGGTCTGGCATCGGAGGCCAGCGACCAGAATGGACGCACCCAAGATCACAGCAGTGCGACAGCCGAGGTAATGAGCCTTAAATGCATTCAAGAGAAAAGGTTTCGAGTATGTGACTCCACTGCTACACTGTAAGTCCTGCCATGCTTGGCAGCTTAAAAACACCGTGTTCTATGACCTCATGGCTGCTGTGGGGCAAGATCTCAGGCCGGGCTCAGCCGGGTGGGAGTGGCAGGGGCCCTCAGGTGGCTGCCATCAGGTGGCAGCAGAAGCTGGAGCCGTGGTGCTGGCCGTGTGGCTCTGGTTTCGGCTCAGGCTTGTCTAGGCGGTCGCTCAGCCAGGGTTCCTTTGGGCTTCCTTACAGCGTGGTGGCCTCAGGGCACTTGGATCACCGAGGCAGGCTGTGGCCCCAGCACAATTCCAGCTGCCCAGGTGGCAGCCCTGTTCTGCCACCTTCTTTTGGTTTCAAGGGAGTTCACAGTCTCACACATTCCAGGGGAAGGAATACAGATCCCCCCAACCTCCCACCCCCCACCACACACACACCCCATCTCTCAATGGGAAGTGCCAAGGTCACATGAGCAGAACATGTGGAATTGGAGACACTACTGCAGGCAGCTCAGGAAAACATAACTTGCCCCATGACACCTACAGGGGAAGAGAGCACTTCAGGAAGGACGACAAATATCAGTAAAAATGCAGACGCCTGGGGAAAGGCTTCTGACAACCAGAAACATTTAGAGGTAAATATAAAAATTGGGGATAGGATCCCAACACTTGTTCTGCATAATACTGGGGACATAAGTGATATCTGCCTTCTGGGACGCCTGCACTCACACAGATTGTGCACACGCGTGCACACACACACACACACACACACAACCCCCGCCCCCAGAACCCTCTAACCCAAAGGGGACGGCTTCCACTGCAAGCCTTTTATCCGTAGCTCCTGTGACAAGTGGCAGCAGTGCTCACCGCTTCTTCAAGCATTTCTGCATCCTCGAGAGAGTCCTCGGACCTGCTGGAGAAGGCTTCCTAAGGGATGTCCCCTCGGTTCAAGGCAAAGTCATTTCTTTGGATCCTGTTGTCACCCAGCCCCTCACAGGAACAGCCTGGAGAAGGGGACGTGCAAAGTGCACGGCTTTGGTGCCAGCGCTTCTGGCTGGGCTCCAGCTTCTAACTCTCAGCAACCTCGTTCTGCCATTTGAAGTTAAATATAGAACGTAAGGGGCAGGGTGAGAGCTCCAGAGCCCCAGACAAATCCTAATTCTCCCTGTCGCCCCATCTATCACCACCTGCTTATCTCTCTATTTCTCGGTGCTTCTCTTCACAGTGCTTAGTTATTTCCAGTTCCTTTATTCGGCTAGAAGCTAAGCCTCACTCTTATAGTGGGAGCTGTGCTTGGTAATACCACACCTACTAATGATCTGATTAAAATATAAAGTAACCAAAGGCAATACAAGGAAAAAATAAATAAATGGGACTACATCAAACTAAAAAGTTTCTGCACAGTAAAGGAAGCCATCAACAAAACCAAAAGACAGCTGACTGATACTTGCAAATGATACACCCAACAAGGAGTCATCTGAAATACATAAGGAATTCATACAACTTAACACCAAAAAAGCAAACAAACCAATTTAAAAAATGGGCAGAGGACCGGAATAGACATTTCTCCAAGGAAGACATACAGATGGGGCAACACACATATGAAAAGATGCTCAACATCACTAATCATCAGAGAAATGCAAATTAAAACTACAATGAGATGTCACCTCACACCTGTCAGAACAGCTACCGTCAATAAATCAACAAACAACGGGTGTTGGCATGGATGTGGAGAAAAGGGAACCCTCATGCACTGTCTGTGGGATTGCAGATTGGTGCAGCCGCTATGGAAAGCAGTTTGGGGGGTCCTCAAAAATTAAAATGAGAGCTGCCATGCCATCTAGCAATCCCACTTCTGGGTACTTATTGAAGGAAACAAAAACACTAATTTGAAAAAGGTAAGATTGTTTGCTTACCATCTTCTACCTGAAAAAAACCAAAGCAAAAAAAAAGAAAGAAAAGAAAAAATGTCAACTAACCAGCATTCATCTTGCCAGAATACTCAGTAAACCAGAAATAAGAGTAACAAACACCAAATTATAGAAAACAACTTTATACAAAAGACTTGTCGAGTTTGTGCAGAATGTGTTTGCTCTGCCCAGTGTAAGCCTTTCATGTCTATTAGCCACTGGAGAAAAGCACGATTTTCCAAAGATTTGGCAGGGCAGCCCCATGGTACACGGAGAAGGGCTATATGAAACGTCATAGGTCCCAGATGGGAACGCACCTCTTCCATCTCTGTTTTGTGCAAAGCCACTGAAAACCAGCTCTGCAACCTTTGGTCACTCTGGGTCTGTTTACCTATTAACTGGGAGAATGGAGTGGGTGATTCCTCTGTTCCTTCTTAGGTTGATGGCTTGAAGATGCAGACTGTTGTGTGTGGTACATCTCAGTTAAACAGACTGACTAACTAGGACACGCATTCCCCTACACCGGATTTAATTCAGTTCTACCATAGTAGTAACAATAGTTATAACTTGTCTCTGTACATCATTAAACGGCCTCAAGTTTTCACATCCATCTCTACTCTAACTTTAACATGTTCTCCAAACCTCACAGACGATCCACGTTTTTGTGCCCTGACAAGATGAAATCCCATGACCGGCAAAGAGACTGTATTTGCTCCAGTCTGACTGTGTTCTTGTTTTGTTCCTCTCGAGCTAGAAAAATACTTTCGGATCATTCAAAATGGAAAACAAAACTACAGAAACATGAGTCATTCAAAATGTTCCTGTATCAGAGCATTACAATAATCTTTCACAGACACACGCAGGAAGTAGCTAAGCTCAACTATAGGCCCACGTTTGAATCAACTGTCAAAAAATAATGCCTCATCTCCTTAGAGCACTTTCAAACGCAGAAATGCTTTCACACATTATTTCATTGGCATCTCACAATGACCCTGAGTCACGGGTAACCGAACCTCATTTTACAGATGAGCCAGCTGAGCTCAAAGAGGGTAAGTGACATGAGGCTGTAAAGTACAGCACAGGGAATAGAGTCAATAACTGTAATAACTGCGCACGGTAATAACTAATAACCTCGTGCCGTCAATAACATTGGAATAACTAGGTGACTGCTTCCTCAGTAATGCCTAACCACTACGCTGTCCACCTGAAACTAATACAATAGTGTACGTCAAGTGGGGTGGAAAAGTTATTTTTAATTTTTTAATCGGGATGGAAACCCGTAGTGCACTTGCTGTGTGTCTGAGGCGGCTTCTGTTGACTGTTGTTAGACAGCTTTTTACATGGCGTTGGTGAACTTTTAAGGGACTCATAACATTTTGATAGTTACTGAAGAATTTTTTAAAACCTTAGAGGGCATTTAAAAATTACAGTTAGAACTTTATTTTGAATTCCAGAGAAATGCAATAAATGAGTGCATGAATTATTTAAAGAGAGAGAGAGAGAGAGAGAGAGAGTGAGAGTGTGTGTGAATTGCCCCCCAAAGAGAAAAGTCATTGGAGATGGAACCAGGACCTGCTAGAACCCCGAACCCAAGGTCACAGGGCGCTTCCAGGGCACCTGTTGAAACGCCTGTCCTGTGGCCGGAACGCGCGCTGGGGCCCCTCCCGCAGGACAGTCCCCGTGTCCCAGGGCCCCTGGCACCCAGGGGGGCCATCGTCCACACACTCGCCCCCTCGCCCTCTCCGCCCCGCTCGGGACACGGAGCCCACGGAGCAGCTGGCAGAGCGCGGGGCAGCGGGGCCCGCGTGGCCACAGGACACAGCCACGGCCTCGGCGTGACCGCGGGACCTCAGGGCGGTCACACGCGGGCTTGGGCCTCACTCTTCTCAGCCTGAGCGTCACCCCACAAACACCGCTCCCCGCCCAGCTCGTCTTACTGACCTCAGGCCATCCGTCCGTCCGTCCGTCCGTCCCAGCAGCTCTGACCGGCACCGGCCGCTCCTCCGCCGCGTCCTGATGGAGCAACTGCCGCCACCTGGGCTGACGTCACGGTCTGACGTCACGGGCGGCCTGACGTCACGCGACCGGACGTCGGATGCTCTATTTGGCCGGCAGCTGCCCTGGGTGGGTGTTTGCGGCCTGTGGGTCGCGTCGCTTTGTCTGTGGTCGGCTCGGCGTTGCTGTGTCCGAGGCCTCCGCGGCCGGCCCTGCAGGCTCCACGCGGGAAGCGCCCGCACAGGTGCACCCACCCCTGCTCCCTTCGCGCGTGTTTGCGCTGCGCCTTTGCCACGCGGAGCTCTGCTTCGGCACAGAAACGGGCCCGCGCGGCCGTGGCTGTGGAACCTGCGGGGCCGGCTCGTAGCCCAGGGGCCGCAGGTGGCCCTGCGGGAGCCCACGGAGGCGAAGGAGCCGGGTCCCGGGGCGGGGAGGGGGTCACCTGCAAGGCCTCGTTCTCATCCAGCTGCAAAGGATTCCTGGTTTGCCTTTTGGCGCTGAGGAAAGTCAGGCCCCGCGGATGGGATTGTCAGGCCTACATTCCCACAGCTGCCAAACTGAACTTCCGAGCAGGGCTTGCAATAGGAGCCCCTTGCTTTGTATCCTTGCGGACGCCGCTCATGGAAACGTATCTGGACTAATGGGCGAGCAAACAAGGAATAGCCCGAGATGCTGGGCTCAGTCTGCAGCAGTGGGTCCCACTGACCACTTCCCGGCCCTCCGGGAGCCACACCAGAAAAAGCTCCTATGGCCTCCTTGGAAAATCCCGTCCTGGACCTGAGGCAAACGATTTCCTGTCGTTTATCAAATCCTGGCAAGTGTGGCGTCAGGGGCCTTCAGTGTGCTGAGGGGGTGGGGGAGGGAGGGCGTGGGGGAGGGAGGGCGTGGGGGAGGGAGGGCGTGGGGGAGGGAGGGCGTGGGGGAGGGAGGGCGGGGGGGAGGGGGGGCGTGGGGGAGGGAGGGCGTGGGGGAGGGAGGGCGTGGGGGGGGAGGGCGTGGGGGAGGGAGGGCGTGGGGGAGGGAGGGCAAGAGCTCCAGCCCTCCCACCAAGCAGCTGTGGAGTCATTTCCCCGCTCCCCACACCCGTCCCCGGGACTTACTGTTTGTATTTTTGCACCTAAAACAAAAGGACTGGATTAAATATGTGTTAGGCCCTGGGTGGGTTCACATGGAAACCGTAGGTGAGCTTCATGGCAGCAGGCAGGATGGGAAGCCATGCAATTAGGTAAGAGGTAGCCACACCTGAATCACAGGTGAAGGCGCGGGTGTGGTCTGACAAACGGATGTGAGAATTTAATCGCAACGTGCGTGGCCGCAAAGGTCGTCAAGGTGATGAGTATTATCCAAAAGGATATTGTAAAATACGGGGCACAACACATTTAGCATCTACCCAGAAAACGGAGCCAGTGTCTCCTCTGAAATGCATGGCTTTCCAGCTGCCACCCCTCTAGAAAGAGGCTGGGGAATTAGAACGAACCTAGAGGGAAAGCATGTCAGTGGCTTAGAGTAGAAAGTGGTAATCATTGAGGGACAGCCTAGGAAGATTTAAATTACACTGCGATTATGGAAAAGCAATTCTCTGCCATTAGTAGCCCATATAATATTTAATAACATTTTTTAATTTAGTTACACATACATATTTAAAGTCTCAGATTAAATAAAGTAAGATGTTATTTTAGAAATAATGCTTCTTCCAGTTCTCACATCTCGTGAAACAATTAGACTCAAACTCTTCATGTGCGCCTTTAGTGTGAATAACTTTTCATTATTGAAGTCAGATTTTGAGTCCTCTGACACAGTCTCGCAACGCATGTCCTGCTCTGTGCCTCTGAAGTCATTCGAGATGCAGAATTCTGGGGTCCATGTCTGAGGCTACACCAGATGGAGCTGTGTTGCAACCCACAAGTACCCAGTCACGTGGGGCGTGGGCATCCATCATTGCGTTCATCCTACAATTATAATCACGATAATTATGACACTATAACTTATTATATATTCTCTCCAAAACTGAGCCACTTAACTGTCCTGCTTTCTAAAGTTGTCCACAGTGACATCGAACATTTGCAATTGTGAGATTATACCCCCGGAAACAATAACTAGATTACTAATATCTTTGCCTTCCTTTATTTTAAAAATTTCATCCGATGATTTCTTTAAGCAACCGAAACGAGCATTCACTGACATGATTTCAGGATAACTTGTCTTCTTTTAAAAAACACTTTGCTGTTTAGGAAAAAGATATTTGAGAGAGCATGGCATGATATGAAAGCATCTAGGCTCAAAGGTAAAGCCATCCTTTCATTTCCAGGAAATAATTAAGAGACAGCTCGCCTTGTATTCGTGCATGCAGGAGATGTTAATTATAAATTTTAAAATTATAATACAGGCTAAATGTTGGTTGTTTCTGTTATGCATTATTACCTATGGCTTTGATTGTTAAACATTTAGGGAAAAAATGCCTAACATTTATTCAACATTTATTTTGTGCTAGGGGGCTTACATATATAATTTCCCTGGAGAACTGAAATAACATTCAGACATAAGTTTCATTATGTCTAGCTTACAGGTGAATAAACTGGGACTCCAAAAGGTTTTATGTTTCCCATAATCACCAAATTCCAATATGAGAATTAGAACTGAGAGGTCTCTGAATCTAAAACCCGTGCTCTTTCTATCGTGTCAGAAAGCTCAAAATATTAGAACAGAGAACTGTATCTCAGAGGTTTAGAGAGTAAATATTAAATAGAGTATTACTTCCTGTAATTACAGGAATTTATGTTTTGATAATGCTTTGCAGTTCTGATAGTCTTCTGCATTTATTATCATTTGATATCTGGAAAAATTAAATACGACCACCTCCCAAACATGGTGTGGTCTAAAAATATAACATGATTCGCAGCAGGTTTAGCAATAAGTATACATTGTTCATAAAACAACTTCCTGTGTGTCTGTGCCAACAAATGTTAATCTTTCAGCACTAACCGGTTCCTGGCTTCGGACCTGGACTTCGGGTTGGGCAGCGACGCTCTTCTGTGTCAGAGACAAAATAAATGCACCTTCAGCCCATCTCTGCTATTCCCATGGAAATGCTGCTAAAAGGTAAGAATTATTTACACATAAACACAATATTATTCTCATACCTAAAAAAAGAAAGCTACCACGAACTCTTTTACTGCCAAATATGCCATCGTGTTTATGTTTCCCCCATGTGTCATGAATTATTTCATCTTCTTTTAAACATTTTGTTTCCCCATTACATTCGGTTGGTATGTCTCTAAGCTTCTTTTATGCTACAACTTTCCTTCTCTGATTGTTTCCCTTGCTACTTTTTCGGCAGTTCCCCACGTTGTGGATTCTGCTGATTGTTTTCCTGTGATGTTGTTTAACATGTTTCTTTGCCTATAGATGGTACAAAGCAGGTTCTTAGCAATAAGGATTTGCTCAGATTCAGGTTTGCTGGGGGTTTTTATATTTCTTAAATATATCTGGTTGCCTCTTGCGTTGTGATGTGAAGACTGAGCAGTGGGCTGAGAAATTGCAAGCCTATCCACCCAATGTGAGTAGGCACTGGCGGGCATCGCCTGGTTTGTTCCTTTATTGGGGATTGCAGCCAGGTGACTTCTGCGTGAGTCATCCCGGACATGCTTCTTAGCTGGCTTTCTAAAGAGAACTCCCCCCACTGGCTGTTTGATTGTGTTAAAGCACACGATTGTACCGGAAAGCTCCGGAAAATGCTTGATCCTTTCCCTGTATTTATCACTTTGTAGAATCATGAATTATTTCTGTGACATCTTCCGAAGGTGGCACGTGACACTTTTGTTTGGTAATATTGTAATGAATTGATGGATTTTAACATGTTCTGTGTATTTTAAACCACTGTGGATTTTCTTTCCATGTAAATTATCCTGACTTTGGCCAGGGTAACGTCTGAGACTTTTGGTCACAAGTCTTGCTGGCCTTAGAAAGCTTGTTGCTTTCTGAGTCTATGGGATGGTCCAGGCTCCCTGCCCCTTTCCTGCCTCAGACCTGGAATCAGCCATTTCTTAAAGGAGTCCTAGCACCTCTTACTGCTGTGGTTGGAAGAGACCAGTGTCGGGCCAGAGCTGCTCATGGCGACTGGGGTCCTCTGGTTCTAGGCCTTTTCAGTGGAGATAGTAGAAAACAAGCTGGTTTTCCTTTTCTTCTTGAGTTATTTGATTTATATTTGTACTTTCTTTCTCTTACTATGAAAAATCTTGCCTATTTGCTTTAAAGTTGTTTTTTATATAACAATGCCACATTGTTATTAATAATGTGGTTATTTATAGTTTAAGATTTGCGTATACCATGTTTCCCCAAAAATAAGATCGAGCTGGACCATCAGCTCTAATGCATCTTTTGGAGCAAAAATTAATATAAGACCCAGTCTTATTTTACTATAATATAAGACCAGGTCTTATATAATATAATAAATATAAAACCGGGTCTTACATAATATAATATAATATAATATAATATAATATAATATAATATAATATAATAATATAATATAATACTGGTTCTTATATTAATTTTTGCTCCAAAAGACGCATTAGAGCTGATGGTCCAGCTAGGTCTTATTTTCGGGGAAACAGGGTAGTTACATTTGTCCTGAAAATGTGTCTCACTTAGAATGATATACTCAAATTACTGTCTGACAATTTGGCTTCCATACTTAAGAGTGAGCATTGTTCTGCTGGCAATGGTAGCGTTTCCCTCAGACACTGCTCTGTAAGATGACAGCACCTTGACAATGTCACTGGGACCACCCGATATCGATGTCTGAATGTAGTTTTTCCAGGGACAAATCTTCCCTGCTGGCTCCTGACATTGTAGATTGTGCACGTGAGAGGGAGCTGAGGTCTCGTAATGTGCTGTGGAGAGTCTCGTCGAATCCCTTTGTTCTCGGCCCCTCCTCTCAGCCCTGCGCTCTGCTATACCCACTGGTGTCCCAAAGATGAGCACATATAATTCCTCGCAGTGTGAACCTCTGTCCTACAGGAGAGAAGGGAGGGCAGCACGTAAGCCCCCAGCTTGGTGGGCAGGGCAGGGCACCTGCAGCCACAGCCGTGCTGAGTACAGACTCACCACCAACCCCACTTTCAGTCCACGTCCTCCTCTTGTCCCCACATGTGCCTCAGACGCTCAGGCTCGGGGTTTTGCGTGGACCGGTTCATTTCATGTCAGTCTCCACAACTGCAGACCTTTAGCTACCACCTCACCCATTCCACTAAGGCGCGTAACCCGTGTCTCTACTTTCTTCTCACGGGGTTGAATTCTCCCACCTACTGTTACCTCCTTTTTTTTTTTTTTTTTTTTTTGTCTCCTGTTCTTGAGGGTAAACAACTTTTTTACTCTTTTACTATTTTTCAGTAAAATTTCACTTGTGTATGTGTGTGTGTTTTGTTTGTCTAATTAGTTGATTGAGTCTTGTCTACTTCAAGTCCTGTCTGCCAAAATATCTTAGTCCAAAGTAATGTTCAACTGTTACAATAATCTTATCAGCGATACATAGATGGACAGATATATAAAGGAAGGAGGGAGGGAGGGAGGGAGGGAGGCTTAGTTTAAATTTAAGAAAGGGCGTGATTTAGACAGACTATATGGCCCAGACATTTGATGTAAGAAGTCTTGCCAAGTTGCTATAATCTCTGGCATTTCCACCAGAGGGGCGGGGGGAAGTCATCACTACCTCTGGCCCGAAAAGTGTGAGAGCACTGGCTGGTCTAACTGTCATACATTCTCCCCTCTTCCAGGCATTTTCCTGGATGAAAGGGATTTTGAGAGGGAGGGGGCAGAGGAGGGGCCGTGGGGGGCCTCCAGCTCCCTCTGTGCCCAGCAGGCCATTAGCTATGCTTCCAGCCTGCATAGGCAACAGCACCCATGGCGTCCCCCCAACAGTGCTGCACTGAACACAGAGTTGGACACGGTCCCTCACTTGGTGACCTTTTGAAAGAGACGTGCTCCCAAACTGCCAGCAGGCACCGCCAGGCTGGCTGAAAGGGGCCTTTGCTGGGTTTCCTAGGTTTCTGCAGACACACTTAAAGAAGGTCATATGTGGTTTGTGCCGAGATGGTAATAAATTAAATTATAGCTCTGGACTAGTTATCTACCATAGAATGCTAGATTGTTTCACTCTCCAAAAAATCAGAGGCTCAGTCCTTTCTCAGCTGCCTTTGCTGCTCCGAGCCATTGTCCCAGAAATTTTTAAAGAATGCATTGTGTTCTCATCTGAAAATCTGCCATCTTGTAAACATAGCGTTTCTGATAGTTGAAAAATGTTTCTACTTTTGCTGCGTCATTCACTTTTAAATCAAAGTGTCAGGTGATAGCCGATAAAACTTCCTCCTGCTCAAATGTCCTTGTCACGAGTCTGGTTCAGGTTCTCGTCACTGCAGCAGCCCTCTGTGTGCTTCTCTGATTCAAATCTTGGTCCATCTGACTGCAAGTTTACACCCTTTTCATGACACAACACGGCCTGCCTTCCCCGGCCTCTCTAGCTCATCTGATATAATAAGGGAAGGGTAGCACCTCAGGATAAAACCATTTGCTGACACTTTCTCCCTCCTTCCCTCCCTCCCTCCCTCCTTCCCTCCCTGCCTCTCTCTCCTTTTCTCTGTAGCTCATGTGTGGTCACAGACCCTAGAATTCCATTTTGTTTATGACCGTGTGTTTGCTTAGACTCTGGGCCAGTGTCTGGTACACAGTAAGTGTTTAATTAATGTTTGTTAAACAAACGAACCATCAATTTTTGGAAGCCATAATTTATACGATGTGTGTCGTGTTCCTGAGTAGCCGTAGCACCTGGACATCACACACGAGTGGGCTGGCTGGATCGGTGCCGCGTCCGTGTGTGCTGGGGGCGGATGTGTTGGAAAGATAAAGAAGCAAGGTGGCCAGCGGTAGCGGCTGGAGAGAGTGGAAGAAACGATGTGGTGTGTGATCTAGTAGATGGGGAAAGAAGTGCAGACTTGGAGGGACTTACAGATTTGAAGACCATGGAGCAGTTCCGGGGAACAGGCCGTGAAAGGTAACAGAGGAAGCCGTGGGAGGAGATGAGAGTCCTGGGTAGAAAGCAGGCTGTGGAGACAGAACACTGAAGGGAAAGAGCGGGAGAAGCGAGAGGCTGTGCGCGGAGCCAGACGGCCCTGAGCGGGGCTGGGGGCTGGCGGACAGGTCAGGCACTGGAAGGAAGGTTGGCGGAGTTAGGAAGACACCCATGCTGGCACGCACATGCCAGCGCTCTGCTGAAACAGCTGGAAATATCGCCCAATGGCACAAGCCTTGAACAAACAAGCTTTTGGGTGAAGGGGAGGGAGTCATGGTTTATCCCGTCCTTGACCGGTGGTAACCTAAGCTGGGTATAAAGCAGGCAAGAGTTTTACACAGGGTAGGACTAGCAACACAAAGTGCTATAATGTAGCATCGATTGTTTCAAAACGTTGCGGGAGCCCGAGGAAAGTATGGGCGACTTGGGGACCCCTGTTGGAGACCTCAGTGACGGGGTTTCCTGGCCACTTCCCATTGCGGTTACCTCCGCCTGTACACACACATCGCCACTTTGGCATGTGCCCCAACAGTTGGATTTTGGGGGCGGACAAGACTCGCCTGTCAGAAACGCCTCCAAGGGCTCAGCTGCGGATTCAGAATGTCATGTTAAAGTGATTTCTGCAAATCAGTAACATTTTAACCTCCGAGAAAGGATGCATTGGGGGTAGGAGTGGGGGTGAAGGCAACACGCCCAGAAGAGAAAACAGTGAGGTCCCAGGACACTTTGTGGCAGATAAAGCAACCGGCTGAGGTATGGACAGAGCACAGAACGGGGTGAGGGGAAGATTTCAAGGGCAACCCCACGTGCCACTCAGTGTCACTCAGGACCTATGCTGCCTCTTGTTCCCAAGGACTTGACACCACGTGTGGCGGCCCCGTGTCCCACTGCTCATGGGAAACCATGCTTTTCCCTTGGCTCATGGGCTACAGACCCCTGGAGCCACAGCAGAAAATGAAACAGAAGAAAACACGACACAAAACAAGGCTAAAGGAGATACATGGGATACGCCCTTGCTGCGGAGCTTGGACTGTAACTCATCTTCAAAGTCCTGCATCGTAAAGCCAGCGGTGAATTTTGAGTTTGTTCACCTTATCGCTTTGCTGGGAAATCTAATGAATAAAATGTCCCTACAACTATCTCTGGACAAAAATCAGCCAGACGAGTGCTACGGAGGCAAGTTTTCAGGTTCAATCAGTGTCATCCAGTTAAATCTGGAGAGAGAACACCTCCGTGGTCAGGTCATGACAGTCAGCGATCACGTAAGTCTGTGGCCGGCATCACCAGGGAGATGGTGGGTCCATTCACACCTGCCACTCCCACCAGGAAAGGGAGTCCAAGGGCATGAGAGGCTGAAAACAGGAGTAAACACTTCTGTATCTGAGGGGCAACTCAGAATCTGACAAACTACTACGTTAAAATAAGAAGTGTGTATGATGGAGAATGAACCTATAAGCTTACAAGCGAATTACTCTGAAACGCCAGCTTTTAAGGACTCAGTAACCTCCCTTTGACCGACCTCTATATGCTGTCACACCAGGAGGCGTGGAATGAGTGCTCAGTAATCACTGTTTGTAAACCTGTGTTCTCTCATAGCTCTGTGTCCCAGACTCACTGCGCGCGTGACTCAGTTGGTCTAACATTAGTTCCGTGTCATCATCACACAGGGCGTCCTCATCCTGAGTCTGTGAATCCGACCACGATCCTTCAGTCACCAGCCAGACCCCAGCTGTGTCCTGGGGGACACAAGAATAAGCTGAGGTTAGCGCTTTTGTGGGGACAACCTTGGTCACCCCCTGGTCTGAAGACCCCTGATTGCTGGAAACATTTCATTCCTTGTTAGTTTTTAACCTCCATCTTGGGCCCGATGTCTATTTTCCCTTCTCGTCATGAGCGTTGATGATGTGCCAGGCTCTGTGTGAGTTGACTTTTTAATAAGATTTCTCTCCTTTGATATTTAACAACCTAAACTCTTTATTACTGTTCCAACTTCAGATGAGGAAACCAAGACTCGGTGAGGTTATGCAGCTTGCCCACACTCACGCAGGTCGTGGGAGCTAAGGGTTTATTAGTTCAGTGGACAGAGTCCCAGGCCGGCAGGAACTCGCAGCCTAGTAGAAAGACAAGACACGGCAAAACCAGAAGCCACCGAGTCACATATGCATTGAGACTCCCACAGAGACTCCCACAGAGAACAGAGGCAACTGCAGGAGGTCAGTTGAGGTCAGGGCCAGACCAGAGGGAAAGTTCTGTTTGTTTATTTCTTCTCTGAATCAGCATGACTTCCAGGGCAGCGTCCAGCTGAGCCTTTGCCCTGACATGTGGTGAGCGCTCAAGCACTTGAATAGGAGTTGAGGAGAAAAGTGTAAATGAAAAATGCAGCGGGGACCTGCAAGCATCAAAGCAAAGGCGATGGGCAGCTGAGGTCGGCCGGGGAGGCAGGGCTGAAGCGGGCCTCCCGTGGTCTTGAGACTGGGCCTCTGGCGTCAGAGTCCGTGGTATTTCTCTCAGTCCCGTGAGCCATACAGATGCCCATTCTACAGAAAGGATGAAAGCGGGAATTATGTCGTGGGAAGCCCTCCCTATCCAGTGGGTCTTGGTTTTAGGTTGCCACCAATATTGGTCAAAACTGTGGAGTGTGCGCAGAGGCTGGGCTACCGCAATCAGGGAGACTTGGGACCTCAAAGGCCAGGACCACAGGTGGGAGTTACAGGCTGATGCTCAGCGTGTCATTTCAGCCTCTCTCCTCCAGACGCCCCGAGACTGTCCTCAAGAAGCCTCTTCACCCTGCAGTCGCACCTTCTGTCAAATGCTTCACACATTCCTCACCAAAATGTTTTGGCAGAAGCATCAACTTTAGGTTTTGACATAATCCCGAAGAGAGACTTTTCAATTATTACTAATGGAACATTACACTCCTCTTTGGGAACTTCTGCATGAATAAAAAAGGGTCATTAATGACATCTACTCTCAGCCCGGAAATCATTAGTCAGTGCTCAGTGCAGGTTTTGGGGTGTTTTTTTTCCCAAAGCACGTGGTAGTTTCCCACTCCTGTACCACCTCTCCAAGTCAAATAACAAGTGATCACATTAAATAGAATAAATATAATTGATTCCCTGCAGGTAAAGGCCATTTGTTCTTGATGGTCTTGTCCCCATATTGTGTAACGATACCTCACATTCCTGTATGTAGCATTTTTCATTCCGAAGTGTTGCACCAGCTCTGTGAGACTTTCTGATACCTGGTGGCACAAACTGCTTTGGGGGCAGCTCCTAGGTTTAGCCTCACTGGGAAAGACCCACACAGCCTATGGAAACAGTAAGATTGCAGGGCCTACCCCCCTGGTATGTGCTGTGGGACCGTCGCCACGCGATATTCGTGCCTCCTGAAGAGCCAGTTCATATCCAGGCCCAGCCAAGGGACAGGGCGCTGGTCTTAAAGGGCGGCTGGAATTATCCACCAGTTGCTCCCACCATTGGGCCAAACCCAACCCAGACCTTTAAAAGTCTGAAAGTGTTAAATTGACCACCATACCTCTTTATTTAGCTAGCACAGTTGATTGGTTAGACCAATGGTTCTTAATCTCTTTTTCCTAGTGCATTGACATGCACCAGGCAGATAAAATAGGAAATGGGTTAAGTATGTTTCTTAATAATTGTAACTCCACCCACTCTTCCCCAGCACATGGAAGCTCATGGGAACGTGGTGAGCAGAGTGACTCTAACAGGCTAACCCTGAATCTACACTAATTCATGTAAAAAGGAACCTAGCCACAGACCTGGGCCCTGCATTAGCGTAACAGCTTACATCTGCTGTACCAATAACAAAACATTACCAACAATTGGGGGTGATTCTGAAAGCGGTGGGCATATCGTTTCTCTGTACTGGGACTTCTTCATAGGTAAATAAATACCTGTAACATATTTAGCAATTGGGCTGCCTTGTTGACCTGGGACTGTTCTCGTCCGACGTACTGTCCTCCTTGCCGGGGGGACAACGAGTGGACCTGTCCTGAAACCCCAACGTCCTGCCTGTGCTCTTGGAGCACTTCCAATGCTGCACGCATCGTTGGGTCCTCTAAGAAGGAGGTGCCAACGTGAGATGAGACTATAAAGTGTTTATTGGGGGACATGCCGTGAAGGGGAAAGGGGAAAGTGTGCACAGACGTGATGCAGGACTTACGTGTGTGAAGGAGAGACTTGGGTAAGAAGCCCCTGAGATGGCAGAGGAGTTCTCAGAAAACCTCGGCCAGACCCAGGGGGCGTTCCTGACCCAAACTGTCCATAAAGAGACCGTGCATTGGGACGGAATGGCCTGGCTGTAGGGACAGCGCCTTGCTCAGCCATTGGCGGGAATAGCCTGTGGGATGTACGGCTTCAGAGCGACCGCCATAGTGGTTCCCAAGGAGCGGCGACAGGGGGAGCTCAGTCAGCTGAGTTCCCGCAGCGAGTCCTTTGGGGGGAGATCTGCGCAGGGTGTTTCCAAGGCCGCCTCAAGACTCTTCTTCCTCGTAAATCCACTGCAGCCCCACTAAAAGGCCCATCGAACTGCTAGCCATTGTTTTCACGTGAAAGACCATTTCACCAAACATGACACGATGGTCCATTATGGACTAAAGTCATGGCCGTACGGCGTTGGAAAAGTCAGTGCTGGATTTATGTGAGCAAACGACATGACAGAGTTCATCCAGGTGCCTCGGAGCGTTTTGTCCAAGCTCTGGGCTCCTCAGCCAAGTGGGATGCAGCCCTGTGCCAAGCCCAGCTGCCAGGGCCGTGCAGACAGTAAGCGCCGCATGGCAGCACCAGACGGCCACCTCACAGTGTGCCCTTGGTCACAGGGCTGGGGGGGAGACTGGGAGGGGCACAGACATCTCTCTTTATCACCGAGCTTGTTAGTGCCGTGCCAGGGGCAGAAGCGGGCTCTGTCGATGGCCAGCGCCGGCAGTTTCCTGCTGCATAGTTCTGCTTCTAAAATGCAATTGCAGAGACAGCAGCCCTACACCCACGTTCTTTTCTCCCAGGGAAAGATCTCACTGGTTTCATTAATAGAGACCAACAAGCAATCATACCAAGAAAACTTACTTTACATTTATCCTGCCTTGACTGAAAATTAATGTCTATTACGTCACTGTCCTACATCTCAAGTTCATAACATCTCAAGTGTGCAACAGTAATCCCAATTCTCGAAGAAGAAGGAAAAATGATCCTTTATTCAGTGATGGTATCAGGCAGCCCAGATATGTCACCATATGTTAATGACCTCATTAGATAAAGCCTTGCTCCAGGAAGGCCACTTTAAGGTGGGGTGGCATGTGACTGTCTTCCAAGTCCTTATTGTGATGACCCCTCAAAGAGAACAGCCAGTCGGACTGCCCAGCACAGGAGTGACCATGCGATGGCTGCCCCACTCTTTCCAAACTCCTATGAAACAACAGACACCATCGCAACACCAATTAAAGTCAGCGTGCTAGCATAGTCCCCAGAACTGCTTGAATTCCGAGTGACAAATCTTACTCAACTAAACCTCGAACTAAAAGAGGTCCAGGGACACCCCCGGCTTCAGGCACAGCCCAATTCTGGAACTCAGCAACGCCATGGTGTCTCTCACTCGTCCGCTCTTTCCTGTCTTCGTCCTCTGAATGGCTTTGATTTCGAGGCCCATTTTTCTACATGGCGACAAATAAGACTTGTGTGGTCCTTGGTGTGCAACATCCTAGAGAAGAGAGAGCGTCCCCCTCCCAAGAGTTCCAACAAGTCAAGATGGCATCTGATAGTCTGGGCTCAGACCCCATGGCTGCACCTGAGCCAATCACGGTGGCCAGGGACACAGAGCCCGCCCACGGCCCCCCTGATGGAGATGAGGTCGGAATAGAAGATGGAGTCCAGCCTGCTGGAACCACACAGATCAAGAAGGAATGCGGGCCAGTTCACCAAGAAGAGGAAAAGTAAATGAGAAGAGACAGCCCCCAACATTCAACTTTCTGTTTTTCTCTGAAATGCTCATCATGAGAGAGGCAGAAGTGTTCTCATCTCTCAAGAAATTGCAATCTGATCGAGGAGACATGTAAGACATAAAACAACCTTTAGGTAACAACAGAATTTTGTAAATCACAAAAAGCCAAACATATAACTTGGAGCTCAGTAAGGGTTGGGGGGCTCAGAGAAGCCTCGTAAAGGTGGTCTAGGCTTTGATGGAAAATCCCTGTGTGAAAGCCTGAAAGACGTGCAGATGTGTGTAGACGAGGTCAGAGTGTAAATGTGCTCAGACAGGACTGTTCAGAAGGGTGGAACTGGGTAGCGATCGGGAACACAGATTTTTTCACTCATGGAACCTTAATTTTATTCGAGTATCTGCCAAAAAGCTTCCCTTTTTAATTTCACTAGATTTTTCAACAACCACCACAGTAATAAAAATAGTTAATATTTTTAAGTGTGTACTACGTGCCGGAACTGTTTCTGCACTTTACACATGATTCATAGAATATTTACAATAATGCTCAGAGGTAAGTACTATTATTATCCACATTTTACAAATGAGTAAAGTGAAGTATAGGTAGGTAACTTGCCAGCTGCCATGGAGCTGGTAACAGGCGAGGCTGAAATTCAAACGCAGACAGGCTGACTGGCCACTGCACTGCTCCGAGCCACACTTACATTTGAAATAGAAATACCAACCCTGCACTATCCCATAGGTACTAAGTAAGGCCTGGGACCCATCGCAAGTATTTGATAAACGGTAAATATTACTCTTTGTTTGCGAAGGAACTGCAGTGCCCTTTTGAGTGATAAAGCAATGAATTTAGATAAAAGGGTCTGGTTCTGTGTTCTAGATCTCTACATTGCTGGTTGCTTAACCTTGAAGAATTCATTTTCCTCCTCCGAGGCTCTCTTCCCTTCATCTTTAAAAGTTGGCATCAGAACATCTATCAGAAAAAAGTTGTTTGTTTTGCGGAACTGTACCTAAAATAAAACCTAAGACGGGGCCTTGGTAAATTTGCAAATAGAATAGACGTGGAACATGAATAATGCTAGGCAACGGGTGTGCACATACTTGCTTCTGTCCTGCGGGTGCCGCTTATACTGAATAGGACAGAGTGACGGATTTGGGACCCTCTCACTGCAGCCCCGCCCCTCAGGAGCTAACTGTGTGCCCCCGGGGGCCTCTGTCAGGGCTGTTCATACAGTGACTGGAGCTGAGATCGTACGGCCTCTACGTCGCTTCCTTTTAGCAGAGGTGCAAACTCCTCCTTCAGAAGACTTGAAAATGTGTCCTCCTTTGAGCAAATACATTTACTTATGAACAGTTAACGCAGGCTGTGGCAGGGTGTGGAGGGGCTGAGTACAAGGTCAGGCCTGACCTTGGGACCTTGGAGTAGAGGAGAGAAGCACCCATGCCACCCTTTCTATCATCAGACTGCACAGAGTGACATGAGTATATTATCTGGGGTGCTAGCGGTGGTGTCACTGATTGGGGTACTGGCCCAATGCAATTTTGGGGACATACTTATACAAAAAGTTATTTGTTGCTTATCTGAAATTCACATTTCACTGGGCGACCTGGGTTTTTATTTGTCAAATCTGGCAGCCCTACGGCACACCTAGCGTCTACAAGGATGGCTTTTCTAGAGAAGCGTCTGATACCCCCACAGCTGCGCTCTGAATAAAGGAGACAAAAGCAGCTCCACTTCAGTGATAGTGGTGCTGGTGGTGCTGGTGGTGCTGGTGGTGCTGGTGGTGATGGTGGTGATGAGGGCAGTGGTGCTGGTGGTGCCGGTGGTGATGGTAGGCACAGGGAGAGTGGTGGCAGTGGTGACAGTGTCACTGATTTGGGGACTGGCCCCTGCTAATTGATGAAAGCCCAGGCCCAGTTGAGAAAGGACCTCCCCAGTGCAGCATTATTCAAGAAGCAGGGAGGACTCTTCCTCCCTGGTCTCGCTCTGTTCTCTGTGTCCATTCCTAGTAGCAGAACCATGGGAAGGAAGGGAGGGTGAGTGCATCACAGGTACCCAGTGACTCACCTGCTCCCTTGTGAGGAATAGGGGACAAGCGGGGAAGATGTGGCTCATCGCAGTGACAGAGGAAGAGCAGCTGTGCCCTGGAACAATGGACGTGCCCATCGCACCACCTTAGCTTGGAAATGAAAGTTCTAAGGGCCGTATTTTCATTATTAACAAGGCCACTACTCCGTGTCGCTGAAGACACAAGCATGCACATGCAATCTGCGTAAGTGTGACATATCGGGCACACTCGACACTTGGGTGTCACCAGAGCTGTTCAGTCCCTGCCAACCTGCTCACAGCATCCTCTGCACCCAGGGACATCCCAGGGTTACTCGGAATCCAGGGTTGGCCCGGGTGGCGACTTTATCCTTGCCTCTCGGTCTTATCTGAATTGAGGTAGAGCCAATTAAATTCCTTCCAAGAGCTGATTTCCAACAGATACTGGGACAGGTAGGACAACGCTCTGCCTGGATTTGACACCAAAGGCATGTCATCCATGTGTCAGCCGCAACCCAGTGGCAGGAAAGATCATGGCCCCTAGCGTGGCATCAGCATTTCTCTTAATGACCCCACGTGTTCTGTGGAGAGGAGGATGACAGCTCAGAGCCCAGGGAACGGAGGGCCTCCAGGGCGAAAGAGCCATTGCTCTTGTCAGGGAGGGCTGACTTCTGCTGCGTGCGGCCCGAGGCCATGTTGCTCTCTGCCTTAGTTTGCTATATCTGGCTCACTTAAGTGCCTGCGCACTGCCTGCTTTCATTCCCTACACCCACCCGTGGCAGGGAAATATAGACGGCTGCCATCCACACACACCCCGGGAAGCTTGTAATTGCTCTCTGTTCCATAGCCAGGACGACTGGGTAAACAAAAAGGGAAGTTCAGGAAAACCATGTAATGTACACTCACACCCCAGCCCAACAGTTCTCAGCCAGGTCCCAGCGCTCGGTAAATCATCATTGGTTCTCAAGTTTGCTGACAGTGGCGTGTTTCTAAAAATAAAGCAGGGCATTTGCAAATTGTTTACTTAACAGAAAGTAAGGTGCATGCAAACTTATCCCAGTAGTAATATCTCCCGCACCCACTTTCACTCTGATAGGGAATTTTGAGATGGAGAGAAAGGAGCAGAGTTAAGGAGAGAATCCTGGGGTAAAATGCGTGTAACTCATGGCCTGTTCTTATCAGCGTTGCTCCCATAATAGGACAAGCACGTGGGATATGTGCTCAGGTAAATATCCCTGATCCCACTTCTCAGGAAAAGAAAAGTGAGACAGGATGCCCAGATCTGCGTAGACATGCAACCTCCAGCTTACACGTGGGTCACATTCCAGAGCTATTTATAACTCAGGTATTGTCCAGTGGCCAGTGTTGTCTGTGGTGGCTAATTTCTAACACCAGTTAAATAAATCCCAGGTTTTCCATTGATAAAGAATGAAGACGTGTCTTTTTCTGGGGACTGAAATGGGGGACTGAGGAGAAGGGGAGACGGAAGCAAGAGATAGAATGCTTCTGACTCCCAGTTTAATGTACAGATGGTTCCAAGGTCGACCTGACCAAAGAACTAGCTGTCACGGACATAACAGAGTCAACCGTATCCTCTAGAAATGGTTTGTGAGAGTCCTTCTTAAGGAAAGTAGAATAACGAATTAGGCGTTTCTTTTTCAAGCTTGGGAGGGTAATGACGCATGGCGCTGACCAGGACTAGTGTGGCCTGCCCAGTGGGCAGACGCAGGAATCGGAGAGGCGTGGAGGAGGAACATGGCAGGTTTACTGAGGAAATAGGTGGGGAAAGGAGACAGCAGGAGGGATGTTTGTGGTTCTCATGAGGATAGAATGCCTGGGACGAAAATAAGATTTAGAGAGGCTTCCTAGAAGCTTCGTGTTTGGTACATTGGCTAAAATCTGAGGTTAACCCCTTTCAAGACAATCTTCAGTAAAAATTGATGCTTTAAAGCCTCTGGAGTTGGCGTGATGGTTCCACGTCATGTGACTCTACAGAGTCTGGGTCACACTGGCCCCTTTTCACAAGGAGGTCCCATAAGGATTGATTCACACCCTCACAGTCACAAGGTGAAGAATTCTTTCACCTGAGTAAGTGGCAGAATGCTGTATTTCTGAACACTGGCAATATTACGTGTTCCGTCTTATGAAACTTGCTAAGGATTGGAGCTAATCACTAAGCAAACGTGACTATAATGTTTTCAAGATCTCACTTTGAATGAAGTAGCATTGTAGGTCCCCCTAGTCTGAAGATGCCTTAACAACACATTTTTTCCCTCAACTTTGCATAGTGCATTCAAGCTTACAGTGAATTTTTATCTGCATTGTGTCGTTTGGGGCTTCCAGTAACCTAGGGTGAAGGCAAGGTCAGTGTTACAAGCTAAGAAAACTAACACTTTGGGACGTTTTACAGCTTGTCAATGTTGATCACAATAAGAAGTTAGAGAACTTGGCAAGAACCCGTTACTTGTCCCTCCAGATACAGTGACCTTCTTGTGAAAAAAAAATCCAGTATTGGCAGCGTAAGACAGAAGTGGAACCTAGAACTTCCAGGAGATGGGAAACTATCGTAGACAGTGGAACTGGGTGGGTCACACTTTGGTTATCCTTTCTACCACTTTCCATCATGCGTGACCATCGAAACATACCTAAGCTTGAATCAGTTGCCTCAGAAACCAGCTCATCTCCATCACAGCGATCTGAGATAATAATTCTATTAGCATCATTTACATATGGACGGTCACAGCCTGTGGTTACTTATCTTACATCCTTTGGCCACGTTACCATTTCTGACCGTAGTCTTTTCCCGGGACCAACGTGACTTGAAAATGATCTTTAAAATCAGTGAACTGATGCGGTGACATTTCCACTTTGATCTAGCCAAACAGTAAATGATCAAGATTTTAATGGCAACTAATGTCATGCTAATCATGGATAAATGTCTTAAGCATCTGTTTTTTTAAATCACTAGACGCTTTTGTATCCATCTAGAATTGAGCTCCAAACAATCTTTTGCTCGGTTAATATACCGAGCTCACCAGGAATCCTGGCTTCCCCTGGCCAATCACTCAGAACCTCTGAGTCTCAGTTTCCTCATATGTAAATGAGGTAAACGGTATCTAACCTGAAGATTTGCTGTGCAGGGTCACTGAGCTCATGGAGATGAAACTGCCGAGCATAGCAAGGAAGAAAGATGATGGCTTCTAAGTATGACATTATGTGGCTCTTCTCGTGCCTTTCTTTCCTGGGAAAACGGGGCTTGTTTCTACAATTCCAGCCAATTCTCTCTGCCTGCCGCGCTTTCCTAACTAACAGTCGGACTCAGTATTTTACTTCCTGTCTGTCATCTTTACTGCTCTATCTGTGGTCCTTCTAACTGGCTCCTGTGCATCCCTCCAGGTGGCCTGGGTCCTCACAGACACTAACTCCGCTTTCATCATCCCAGGTCTGTGAGAGACTGTTCTCCGGGGTCCTGAGCCTCCCGCCAGCATTCTTGCCAGGGCACGTCACCTGGGTTAAGTGTGCAGGTCTGGTGACCCGCCCGAAGTAGAGCGTGCCCTGTGTCCCAGGGGCTCACACTCAGTAGGAGGGCAACTGATTCAGGAAACTGGAGGCGAAAGTCTAGATGAGAAATCAGGTTTTTAAAAAACTATGCTCAAGGCTGAGCTTCAAACTAAAATCTGGGAACCACAAACATCAAAAGATCTTATTTAGTTTGTTGCCCCACCCAATTCCCCAGGCTCACGCACCCACGACAAGCCCTCCCCAGCGGAGAGGGCTGCCAGCCTATTGCAATGTCACGTGCATTTCTGGGGAAAACTTCAAGTCAGATGTAATGAGAGCAGTGGGACCTTGGAGACTGACTCTGTCTTCACACCCACCTCAGGAATCTCCCTGAGTGTGTCACACTACAGAATGTCACCCCAGCTCCTCCTCAGCCGTGCACTTGGCAAGCCCATAACCAAGGCTGAAGACAGAGGGACAGACTCAAGGATGCCACTCATGAAAGACCGCTGGCGTCTCCTAGGGCCACAGAATTGTAACCCTTGATTGAGCTGGACCTTTGGAATAAACTGTGGATGACGTGAGCTGAAGCGGCTTCCTTGACGCTTCTCTGAATTTTCAGGCCAGGGTCTGTACGGGGAAAACAAATGGGTGAGAACCTGTAGTGGACGCTGTGATAGGCCTCTCAGAGCCCCCAGGACTGAGGCACTGACCCCCCCGTCCCCCTCCCTCCCTTGGGGACAGCACTTCTATAAATGTCTATCTCAGAGTCTGCTTCCCAGAAAACCCAAGGCACACAGAGATTGTCTCTGTCTCCGTCCTCAGCGGGAAGAGTCCCCAGATGCACCCCACACCTGCTGTGCTGAGCAAAGGGCGGCAGACGTGGATGGGAGGGGAGGCTTCAGCCATCAGTCTTCCCTGTAGCCCTGAAGTTTTCCAGAGGACAGACGGATGCTTTCTGCTTCCCCGTCAGGGCTCTCACCTTGTGGAATATGTCGAGGATTTCCTTAAGTAATTAGATTATTTTTTCTTCCCAGTCACCAATGCCCAAATTCAGAATATGAAGCTTTCTTATTTTTAAGAGTATAGCACGTTGGAATAATTCCTAAAAATAGTATTGGCTGTCCTATGGAGTTTGCCTATTAGCCAGAGTTCTGTGGAAAGAAAATTTTGCAGAGGAAAAGATTTGTAGCCTCTGAGCTAAAACCGCGAGTGGATGTTGCTCTGAGGGCTTGGTCCTCATCCAAATGCTTTGGTGTTGCTTCTACTGGTCGGTTAATTACCCTCCTCACTTAGATTGTGTACTTACCACCTTTCTCATAAAGTCACGCCTGTTTGATAAACAATAGGGATTTATTATAAACCTGCAACATTACGTACTTGTTAGGAGCATGGCTTCTGGAACCGTGATGGCTGAGTTCGAGTCTTGGATTCATCACCTCGCTGCTGTGTGACCTTGGGCAATTGCTTTGTGACCTTGGGCAATTTCTTCATCTCTAAAATGGGCCTAATAATGACGTGCTTGTCAGGACTGAGTTGACACATGTAAAGACTCAAAACATACCAGGTACAAGAAGTATTACCTAACAGTGCTGTGATTTCATTTGTAACTCAAGAGCTCTTGCTGAATTACAGGACTTGCGCTTGCGTGCGGGCCCATGGTTGACTGGCCAGCCTCTGCAGTGATCTTTCTTCTGCCTCATTTGCACAGAATCAGTCGTTCTGATACTCATTTGTACAGTGACTTCCTTCTCCTAGATTAAATACTCTGTCCTCGTCTTTACTGACTTTCATTAATTTTCTGGGGATACGCTTCCAACCCAGCAAACTTTTTTAATAGGACAATAAGTCAGCAAGCGCTCTCACTCAACCTGGTCTGCACTACAAGCTCAATGATTCATCTCTGTCCTAAGGGTTGGCCAACTTTTTCTGCAAAGGGCCAGATACGCACTATTTTAGGCTCTACAGACCTTCCAGTGTTACAGTCACTCAATTCTGCCACTAGAGTGCGAAAGGAGCCATGGGCGATGCATAAACAGTGGCCAAGGCAGTGTTTCAATAAAACTTTATTTACAAAACTAGGTGAGGGGCCAGATTTGGTCCTCAGACCCCTCCTCTTCCATTTCCCCCCAAATTGATGTTTATGAAGTCACATGAAGAGACAACGATCAACGTAAGCCTACAGTTCCCTCTTTGCCCGCCTCATCATTTTTGGAACTAGAATTTGTTTTCCAGTCCACTGGTAATGAGTCTGTGAAAGATGCGTTCGAAAGCCTTGCAAAAGTTAAGTTCGGTTTTCTGGATTCTGCCTCCTACCGGACCAGCCCTGTAGACCTCCTGATAGAAGGATACAGACCTCTGCAGTCTAGCTTCACGTTCCATTGCTTCCCTGTGGGAAGCTTGTGTTCTAGAAAAACTGGATACTTGAAACTTATTTTACCATTTTCCAAAACTCAGGTCAAATGGTACCTGCAACACAAAACTTTCGTAAGCTTCTGGAATGACAGGCCCTCCACCTGTCATTCCGCCCCCTGCAGGGCTCTGGCACCCCTTTCCATCTCAGAACGTTCGCCTGGGCGGAAAATCCTTTCCTGTCCACTTCACTGTCAGCAGTGCAGAAGGAGAAGCCAGGAGCTCAGGGAGCGTGCGTCCCTTCTCTGTGAGGTTGGAGGCTTGCTCCAGGAAGAAGACTCTTCTCCGAGAGTCTGGATAGCACAGGGGCCCTTCGCCCCTTTGCAGGATATCCCTGGGATGGCCGTGCCACACCTGCTGGGACAGAGGATAATTGCCAGAGTCACAGTGAGAAACGCTGTCAGCTCCTCGCAAGGCCTGGGGACACATGAGAAGAGAGCTGTGGCACAGAGCAGAGGAACTGAGGAAGAAACCAAAGGAACCAGGAAGCACAGAAAGCAGTGATGAGAATAGAGAAGACTGAATGGAGGGATGATTTACAGCCGCGGCCTTTTTCAGGGACGGCAGATTGAAATTCCACAGAGCTGGTTTCTCTCCAAATGCTTGCATTTCAGACCCTCCCTGGGGCCCATCTCCCCTGGAGGACCCTTAGCAGCATGTAAGTTCTGCCCATCTTCAGTGTGGGGAGACCATGTTGGCACTGGGGGCACACGTACGTCACCACAGCAATGGGAAGAAAACTAAAGCTACTCTTTGGAAAGAGGGGGCTGAGCCAGAGAACCATGAACCATCTCAACGAGAGGTTGCTAAGCTAATGTTTTCCAAAGGTTTCACCTTCCATGGCAGTTGTCAAGGCAACAGACTAAAGTAACAAGTAAAGGACAAATGGCATCAGTGTCACTGGGTGTCGTCACCAGTACCTGCCAACTGCAGGTTCCGGCAGTGCCCTCTCTAGCCTGGCAGCAGCACCCACACCTGCTCCCAGACACACAGACAGCAGGATGCAGACACATAGACACCCTACCATTCTCTGCATACGGGGCCTCTTCACAGACTCAGAGAGTTCGGAACCCTCTAGGGGCCTCACAACCTTTAAAAACATCTGTTACTTTTAACCGTTCTGGCAATTTGGGGTGATGCATCAAGGGAAGGAAACCCTCTGATATGAAAAGCAACCGGCCAAGGAACCTCACAAAATAAAGCCTGTTTTGTTTGTTTTTCAAAATAGACCTATGGTTCAAAGTGGTTTCCTTACTCTTAATTTCAGAGGGCAAGGTGAACATTCAGATTCAAATGGGCCCAGTACCTTCTACCGTAAAGAACACAGACAGCCTCAAGCGTATCAGCCTCTGGAGAAGGAAGAATCAGTGCTCAAATTGTGGTGAGCGCCAGTGTGACTGCCCCTCGAGTGAAGTGCTGGGCTCTCCCCAGACAGAGTCAAGTGCAACCCTTGTGTTTTTCCTGGATATGCTCCACCAAAGCCATCAGATACACCCCATCTGTAAACTGTCCGAAGGCAAAAGGCTAGAAAAACTTTGCAATGAATTATGTGTCAAAGCAGTTGATATGCTATTAATTCACCTGTTTGCTCTAGACTCCTAAACCGGAAATGTCACATAGACGTACAGTTGACTCTGTGTCCTGGTTTCAGTGACGAAGGCCAGTGGAAGTCTTCCCAGAGGTGCCAACAGACTGGCTTCCTCTGTCTGCTGACCCATCACCCTCACACTTTGCGCATCATTTGTATTAAAAACACCAACTACATTCATCCAATACTGAGTTCTTTTGTGCCTGTCTTATCTCCTCGCTAGACAGACTCTAAGCTCCTCCAGGGCGGGGACGTTATAACAATAGTTATTGTTATAACCGTCCTTCACAGCGTTTCTTGTTATGCTTTTATCTATTCAACAAACATTTACTCAGCACGTTCGAGGCCAGGTGTCATACCCGGCACCAACGATAAATAAGACAGAGAGTCTCTGCCATTTGGCACTACTTTTCTTGTGAGGGAGAGACAAGTAACTAAACAACTGACCTGATGGCTTGTGATACATGAGGATGGACATACGTGATACGTGGGTGGGGTCACAGCTCTCCCAGGAACTTGCCCTTTACATGCTTTCGTCTACGGTCCTGCAGCCCCATTCCCGCCCCTCATCCTGCTGGCCTGGCCTGGCCCTTGCCACTGATGTGGTCACTTCTTGTTGGTTCTTGGAGCTCCCCCTCTCAACACGTTATTCATTCCACAAATAATTGTTGAGTTTCTAATGTGTGCTAGAGACTGGGGGTTCAGTGGCCAAAGAAAAACATGGCGGTTGCCTTCATGAAACCTACAATCTAGCGAATGGCACAGACCATAAAATAGTGCTGCAGATAATAAACGTAGGCTGGCAGGTTGGGATGAACGCCAGGAAGAAAAGGTATCTATCAGGTGTTACGGGAGATTGTAACAAGGAAATGTTGTAAATGAAGGGGTGAGAGCGTCTCTAAGGAACAAGGGGCCTCGCAGGATGAATGGATCGAATCAGTGAAAGACCAGGGACGTCGAGCTCCAAGTGCAGGGAAGAGCTTGTGGGAGAGCCCGGAGTGGGCTAGGGCTTCGTGCTGTGGAAGACGTGGAAGAAAGCCAGTGTGGAGAGAGCGTCTGGGGAGAAGGGGCGAGAAGAGCTGGAGAGGTTTTGCGGGGGCCTCATGTCCCGGGACTTTGCAGGGGGGCCATGGTGGAGACGTGGGCTTTTCTCTGGTCAGAAGCGCTTGACAGTGGATTGAGGTGATCTTAGGACACGGGAAGGTGGGAAAGGATGTGAGTTGCTCCGGAGGACGGTGCTGCTGCAGCCTGAGTGACACACCTGCCAGGGAAGGGACCGAGGGTGGTGACCATTCAGGCGGAATGACGAGGATAAACTGAGGATGTATTTGCAGGTGAAATTGACAGGGCCCTTCGCCCCTCGTTCTCCATTGAACCCCCAAGAGTTGCTGGGTCTGCTTAAGCAATGTGTGCTGATGTCAGCCTGACTTGGCCCCGATGACAATCAGCGGGGAAGACTGTCCATGGAGCCGCCAGCTCTGCCTCGGCTGCAGTCGGCTGCTTTCGGCCGTGCAGATGTGGCCTTAATAACAGTCTCCTTCTAGCCACAGGCTCACTGTCAGATCTGCTTTACACTGGACCGGGGTCTTTCATCCTGCTCAGCTCTGGGGGAGCAGTTTCTCTCCCAGGAGCAGCGCAGAGAGACAACCTGACCGTTTATTTATAAAATTGGGGTGCAGAGACATGATACAAGACAGCAAGAGTTTTCAGGGCAAGGATTTTATGGTTTGGATTCTAATTAATTTGGGGAGCTCTCCCTTTGCCCACAGAGCGAGTTGGCTGAGATGCTGAAGTGGGGGACTTGCCGCTTCATGCAGGCACCAGGCACCGAGTCCACTTCAGAATGTTTTCTAGGGATGGTTCCCACGTCATCTATTAATTCCCTAATTACATCGGCTAATTATGGGATTCTGCATGTATTTACACTGATTACGTAATTGGGTGCAATTATACTAATCAGGTTAATGAGACAGGATAACGGGCTACAAATTGCTTTCAAGGGACACTGGGAAGGCTGGTGGGCCAACACCCTTTGGAGGCAGGTCAGGGCCTGTTTCTTAGCAGCTCAGAGCCTCCCGGTCCTTGCTCTTCGCCCTGACCTTTCAGCCCCACCCCAGGGAACAACGTGGGGGAATTGGCAAAACTGTCGTCCGAGACCATGAGTCCCAGGACAAAGGTGGGAAGGAAGCAGGCACGGTTTGTCAGGGACTTCTGCTTGTGGCGGACAGAAGAGTGGAGTGCCTCCTCACAGAGATGGCTGTGCCCTGCACCCAGACCTGCGACTGCCTCACACGGAAAAGGGACCCTGCAGGTGTGATTAAGGCAGGCCCTTGGGGGGGGAGAGCTTCCGGAATGGCCCAGGTCTGATGACATGTGTCCTTAGATGTGAAGACCCTTTCCTCTGTGGAGTAGAGTTGTGACCGTGGAAGGCAGAAGAGTCCGCTGGAAGATGGCAGCTTCAACAGGATTCAGTACCTCATTGCTGGTTCTGAGAAGCTGCGGGTCAGGTGTAGGACCAGAGAGAGGCCTCTAGGGACGGGCGAAGGGCAGGCTGAGCTGGCAGCCTGAAAGATGGTGACCTTTCTCAGCAAGAAAACAGTAGCCTCCATCCTACAACCCCGGGGAACTGAATTCTGCCACCTGAATGAGCCAGCGGTGGATTGTGCCCGAGAGCTGACAGGAAGGAGGGCGGCCCTGCTGAACCGTGACGCAGCCTGGTGACACTGGCTGTCTGACCTCCGGAGCTGTAAGGCAGGCAGTGTCACCGCATTTATGACGAGTTGTCACAGCAGCAATGGAAAACTCATACACTCCCTCATACTCTGCAGCTCCTGCCTGGCGGTCCCACATCATTGCTCTGTTACTGACTGTCGGGCATCTTGCCTCATCTGCTCTCTCGCTTATCAAAGCCTGTTTGCAAGGGGAGGTCTGGTGGCAATCTTGTCCCCGGATATGAACATACATCAGGGCTACCTCTCCAGTGACATTTGCTTTCTGAGTTTTGGCCTCACTTGTGTGATAGAAGATTTTGTCCATAGAAGTACAGTGAGAGTTTGAACTTGGGGTCTGATTGATGTAGTTTCAAAGTCCAGCTCAGCCCCTTACTTGTTCTGTGACTAGGGTGAGTGGGGACAGTGCGTGACTGATCTTCAGTTTCCTTCCCACAGAGATAGCAGTAGCCACTTCCTAGGGCTGTTACATATGTATCAGGGCCTTGTCTGTGGTAAGTGCCTGGGCAGTGCCTGCCCACAGACCGTGTCACTGGCTTTCCTTCTTTCCTCTGCAAAAAATTTGAGCCCTCAGTGCCCAATGTGGAGAAGCACGAAGAGAGCAGGGGAACGTCCCTGTGTCTAAGAAATCACAAGATCCTATAGGTCAAAATGAAATGCTCAATGATTTATTTTTATCACCTTGGAACCACCAGTAGATCTGTCAGAAGTGAGGTCGTCACCAAAAGGAACTTGGGGTGGGTGCCATTCCAAAGCACGTGCTCCCTAGCTTCTAACGGTGCAGGTAGAGGTGTGGATGGAGACGGCCAGGTGGGGTAGAAATTGTACAGAAAGACAATAATGGTCGGAGTAGCTAACTTTTACATAACGTCTCGGCTGTGTAGGAATATGTCTAGTCACTTAATCCTCCCAAAAGCCCTTGCTGGGGGCAGATGCAGTGACTGTTCAGGAGCCTGGAGCACAGAGATGGAAAGCGGTTCCCCGTAGGCTGTCCAGCCAGTAGGCGGCAGCGTTGGGATTTGCCCCGGGTCCTCTGGCTCTAGACGCAGTGCTGTGAGCAGTTGCCATATCCTGACTCTCCAGAGCCTGGGGCCAGCGTCACAGCTGCTCGCTGCTGGCTCCCGGTTGTGTGTTCCCAGATCAGTCAGCAGTCCCAGCACAATTGAGCCCCCAGACCCGATCGAGTCGGCATCGTTACGTTTGCATCAGGTGAGGGTGAGGGCAGCACCTGGGGTCAGACCCATCCTGTCTGCAGTCCCACCCCGGTGACTCCCTAGCCCGATGGCTTTGGAGAGATTGCTTAACCTGAGTCCTCAGGTAAACTGCGTGATGGTGGGCGGGCTAAAGATGGGAGGGAGGCTGGTTCTCACACGCCTGTGCCCACTGCACGTGAGCCAGGAGTGCTGTCCGTGGCAGCAGGCTCCACGGTGTGACTGAGGGACCCCAGCAGTCTTCCATCCCCCACAAAATAGGAGCTTATGTTTGACGCCGTGTCGGAAGTTCTGATCTGATGCGGGAGCCAGCTTTCCGGGGCCGCTGCACGCTGGTATCTAGCGGTTACCGACACTGTCATGGGAATTAGCTCATCAGCAAGCTCCGCGAAGTGGTGTCACCCCAAGTCAGAAAATGCGCCTGGTAATAACACCGAGGCTTATCTGTCGGGGAGGCTGATTTTGAGGCACTTATGGGATAATTCACGTGCAGGCAACGAAAAGCACTGTTTAATTTCAGCTCCCACAACTCTTACGTGGCCCCTCCTCTATGCCCAGGACACAGAAAGAATTGTTCCTCAGCCAAATAGGTACTCGTTGCGTTCTTTTACGAAGTGAATCGAAGGAAAATGGAGATTAAAATGCTAAGATATGCAATGAGACACGACCCACGTGCATATCTCCATCCTCGGATACGCTTGTAATGATGAAGTTCAATTTCACTTTCATCTGACCCAGTAAATATTTACTTCGTGAGGGCAAAGGCTGTATCGTGTGCACATAATGGCCGGCTTCACACAACAGGTGCTCAGGAAGGCTTCATCGAATACTTGAATGAACAGAAAAGTCCGAATAGAATTCCTCGCTGTTGTCTTCCCGGTCGTCCCAGGTCCCGGACTCCTGGGCTGTGAGGACTCTCTCCCAGACTCTCCAGTGCTCTCCTCATTTCCAGGTGGCTGTGTGACCCTCCCCACAGCTGGCTTCACAGCCCACTGTCTCCACCCTGGCTTCTGCTCTTGGCAGGTGGCCCTTGGGGCCGTCTTCCTGGGCCACTTCCTGGCGTCGGAGCTCAGACACTGGTGAACTCACTTCTCCACGGCTTCGTTGGCGATGGCTGCTACCTGGGGCTCTGCACAGAGCATCGGCGGATAGTTATTGATCTCCTGTTTCAGGCCCCAGCAGAACGATTTCACTTTCAACTGACTAATTGTGTAGGGGAAGGGCTTTAAGACAAGAAGGGAAAAATCCATTACGTTCTGTGAGACAGAGCCGAGGTCAGCCTGCTAAGTACTGCACCCACACACATGTGCTGTGAAAACAGATGTTCACGCAGACGCGCCTACACGCTTAACAAGACTGCCGTGAGGAGATCGAGTTCTGCAAATGGCTCCCTAGGTTTGGGGGGCTTGGGGGTGAGCGGAAGGAATTCTGCATCTATAAGAGGAAAACATTTCCATTCGTTTCTTCCAGTTCATTTGGCTGTTGTCCCAGAGCTGGAGGGCGTGGGCACAGCAAGTGTCCTAAACAGGGAGGGGGCCTAAGGACCATCCAGTTACAGTGTGGACCCGTGCAGCTTTGAGGGTGATGGGGTTATCCAGGCCCCAGCTGCTCCGACTGTGCTCCGTGGAGGCGTCGAGTTCTGAGAACCACTGAAAGGGCCGCTGGGGGCGGAGGGGAGCCGGGGCAGCGAGCTGCTGGGTTCCTGGTCTCCTCTCCATGTCTCACCCACCCCGGCCACCACGATTTATCTCTTATACACAAATTATAGGATTGCATTTGGAAAAAAGAAACTATTTTCTCTGCTTAAAAATACTTAAAGCTACAGCTCTAGGCAGCATAGTGTCGTGGTTGTGAAGGTCAGTTCTGCCAGCAGACTGGCTGGGTTTTTAAGTCCAAGCTTCATCACTAACTGAATGTGTGATGGTGCCAAGTCTGCCCCCTGGGCTCTGGCTCAGAGTTTCTCTCTCCCACACGGAGACTCTGCCCCCACCCCCTCTTCCCTCTCTCTCCTGTGTCAGCAACTTTCCCTTCTTAGCTGAATCATCCCATCAGCATGTAAACATCTTTTTTACAAAAACAAACAGAAGAAAGTCTCTCCTCTGATCACCTACCTCCCCCGGCTACATCTCTCTTCTCTCACCTTGACAACAACTCTTCGCAAGAATTCTCCATCTCGGTGTCTCCACGTCCTCACCCCCTTTCTCTGGAATCCACGCCACAGAAACTGCTCTTGTCATGGTTTCTGACGTTGGGCTTCAGTTCCATGGCCAGTGCCCAGTCTCACCTCGTCTTACCCGTCAGCGGCAGTGACACGGTTCCGCGTACCCGGTCTTATGAAAACATTCCTTCACTTTTCCTCTTCTCTCCCTGCAGACTCTCTCCAGCCCCCTTCCTCTTCCTCCGCCTGTGTGCTGCTCTTTGCAAACCTCCAGGTTTGCAAACCTCACTCTTCAAGGTTGCTGCTTCTTTCCCAGCGATGGTCATACCTAAGTGGCCTCACCCCACCCGTGGATGTAAATCATCTCTGTGCTGCCTTCTCCCTAATTCCCATCTCGAGCTTCCAAACACTGCTCCGGCGGCAGACGTATGTCTCCCTTGCCCACTTGACCTCTCTGCTTGAATGTGTGAACGGCCTCTGAGACTTCACGGCCAAGACCGAGCTCCTGGTCCCTTCCTCCTCCAAACATGCTCCTTCCAGTCTTTTCCCCACCAGTAATGACATCAAGGGGCTCAGGCCCAACCCCGAGAGTCAGCCTCGATTTTCTGCTGTCTCTCTCTCCCTCTCATGCCCACATTTCATCCACCAGTAAATCCCACTGGCGTGACCGTCCAAACATATCCCAGGACTAACTGCCGTCGCTTTCTCCATTGTTACCAGTTGTCCTGACCTGCTGTCTCCCTCCCGGGGTTATTGCAATGGCTTCTCCATCTTTCCGTCTTCTGTCTCTCGTCGTGCGCTCGATCGGAGCCCTCCCTCCGCTGGGCTCTAAGTCACACAGAGAACAACATCCGAAATCTTTATCTTCACCTACAGAATCCTCGCAGGCCAAGCCCGCAGTCCCGTCCACTCCTGGCCTCTTGCCGGGCGGCCAGCTCTGCGGCCAGCAGCCACCGGCTCACCTCGCTCACAGGAGGCACACTCGTCCTCAGGAGGAGCCAGACAAAGGAATACATATGTCCCCTCTGGGCCCTGACAGAACGGGCAGGCTCGGTCCTCGGCTGGGAAACGCCACAGCCATGACCTTGACCAGCTGCGTCTTGAAGGCAGATCAGGGGACTCAGGGATGGTTGTGTGCCACCCGCAGCGGGAGGGCGAGGGTGGCCTGACAGTGGCTTTTCTGGACAGTGATTAGAAGAACGCTTTTCCTCTTCACCAGCACTTACATTTTTATCCTGCTTTCCAGTGTCACAAAGCGTTGCCATATAGATATCCGCCCCCTGCAGAGCCCGTACCTGGGAACCCTGTGCCACTGGGAGGTTAGGAGGCAGCTGTCCTGTGGTTGGGGACAGCGATCACAAAAGTGGCCTAGGCTTTCTGGCCTTCACAAATTAGCACCTTATTTTCCAGCTCACAGTTTGTCCCTTCCCACCTGATCTGGGGTCTTGGTGACCTCCAGGTGCCTGACCTGTAGTTTAGTCTCAAGACCCCTGTCCCTGGTCCTGCTCTGACAAGCCACTCGGATGTCACTGGCGTACTCGTGCCTGCCCCACCGTGGCCCAGCCCCAGTGTGTTGGGACTTAGTAGCACCTTGGTTTCCGAACGTAATCCGTTCCAGAAGACCGTTCGAGTTCTGAAACATTGGAAAACAGCCGACAGTGAGGCCTCAGGATCTTGCACTCAGAGGAAGCTGCGTGACATGTTCGACTTCCAAGGCGTGTTAAAAAAACCGAAGCATTTACTTCCGGGTTTATGGTGTTCGTAAACGAAATGTTCGTCAACAGAGACATTTGAAAACCGAGGTACCACTGTACCTACCACTCCAAGCAACTTTTAAGCATATAAACTGATTATTTTGAAATCAGGAAGCTAGACACAACCTGTTGGTGATGTCTGCCCGTTTGGTGGTAAATACACCCATGCATTTCTTGCCAGCTCCGAGGGCAGGGGTGATGCTCGGATGTCTTTGGCCATCAGAACGAAGCAAGATCACCGCACGGGCAGAAACAGAACGGTCCTGGTCTGATACAACAAGCGCCGGAGCGGGTATATGTGAGTCTTCACCCCGTTGCCGCTGAAATCTCCCAGGGCGGGATCCAGTCTGGCTAACCCACCTGTTAACGACGTTGGTATGGACACCAGCTAGCGGTCACTAAGCTAGAAAACAGCGAAGAAATAAAGAAAACATCTGTAACTGTTGCGATGTAAGAGTAAAAGCAAGGCTTCCCTTCCACCAATCTCCACTTGGCACTTTGAGGATGAAATAACCGAACCACACCTGCCTCACCTGGGCTTGCGTGTGATGCATCCTGCACACCTCTGAGCAGCTGTGACTCACTCTCGTTTCCACCACCCAGGGAAGGACATGAGGAAAACAGCCACGTGGAAAACTGGGTAACCCTAGAGTCCCAGCCGTCTAACCTGCGGTGACGACTTGCGCTGCCGGGCGATACAGGACGTGACGTGACTGAATGAACGCCAGGCACATGGCAAGCGCATTCAGTGGGCACTCGAGAAACCTCACAGAACGTGTGAAAACAAAGCATAAGACAAATGCAAGTTCTGTGCCCCCCAATCCCATGTGCCCTAAACAAAGGGTTTAGAACTGGCAAGCACAGGAAGAACCTAGGAAGACGTCACGTAGATCTGATGTCAGCTCGGCCTCCTTTCCCGAGGCCCGGATCAGATCAGCCACCAATGCAGCTGACCCCCTTCTAACAGCTAGTGAGGGAAACACACACTGAGCCTTTCTCATGGGATGCTAAGTGTTGGCTGCCTAGACCCCCCGAAACTACAGGGAAGTCGGAGGAAGTCCACAGGCGGCCAGGCAGGGACATTAAAGAAAAACCTAAGTGCTGTAACATGCTGTGTTTTCTTTTTAATGCTTAGTTTGGTGCTTTGCCATTTTCATGGCTGCTTTAAACTATATGGCCATAATTATCAGTTATGCAAACAGAAAAGCTCCTGGAGGGACAGATAACAAGGCATCTTCTGTCCATCTCTTCTGTGGTCGTTGGTGTCCATACGTGCCAGACGCCCATAAACACCCTTTGGCCACCATGGAATTTGATGGCTCCACCCAGTGACTTTCTGTAAACATCTAGACATTTATGCGCTAGTATACGGGGGAACGGGTATATATTCACATGTCTTCTTTTCGTATAAAAGTGGCCCCTTGCAACTTCCATCCCATGATATGGAATCACGGTAATTTCTTCAACGAGGCTTGGGCTGGTTAACCGAAAACTGTCTCCCTTGCAAAGCAAATGACCTCGCGTTGTGATGGGTGGTCCTTGTACCTGAAAATGACAGCATAGCTCTCAGGGAAGCTAAAGGAAACTCAGTAAAATCACGGCGACCAAGGCATCCACTCATCTTCCCTGACCAGAAAATGTTGAGGTTACCTCCCAATCCCCTATGTTCTGCTGCACGTTTTATAATGAAAACGTCTCATTAGGCTAATGTGGGAGCCACATAACAACCCCCCCCCCAAAAAAAAAAAAAACACACAAAAAAAAACCACACACTTAATCTAGCTGTTAGCCAGAAGATTTTGTTTTCTGAGGTGCTTTATTGGGAGGTTTATGGGGGCTGTTTACATATGCTTTTACAGTTTCAGAATCAAACTACGTGCTGTTAAGTGACTTAGGAGGTGGGGGGCGGGCGTCAAGCTCAGAAGCGGTAAATGCAGGCGGGGCAGGTTGAGAACCTGAGTGAAGCCGGGGTCTTCAGCAGAATCACAGTGGCATTTCGTGCTCTTCTCAAATCTTGTTCAGTGAAGATTAATTTAGTGGGGATTTCCTGGCTCTTAAAGCAAGGCCGTAAGAATTTCAGAAACGGGCTGCCCTCCAGGACTGTCCCTGGGGAGTTGCTGCTTCAGGTTTGTCCTTGGGGAGACTGGGCAGAGGGTAGGGGTGTGGGGTCCCAGCTGAAGGGCAGAGAGAGCCCGGGCACAGATGGCTGAAATCCACATGGAGAGACAGCCTATTTTTAAAAGGGCAGCTAGGACCTGAGGAGTCTGTGATTCTGCTTCTATTTGTGGAAACGTACAGCGTCAGAGTGAAGGAGCTATGAGACTAAGGCCCTGCTGCTGTCCCTGTGACTCTCACGGTGCTGGCTGGCCACCCAGGTCCCCTAATTCCCTATTCCCTGATCGCCGTCCCCAACCACGGGACAGCTGCCTCCCAGCCTCCCAGTGGCACAGGGCTCCCAGGTACGGGCTCTGCGGGGGGCGGATGTCTATATGGCAACGCTTTGTGACACCGGAAAGCAGGATAAAAATGTAAGTGCTGGGGAAGAGGAAAAGCGTTCTTCTAATCACTGTCCAGAAAAGCCACTCTCAGGCCACCCTCGCCCTCCCGCTGCGGGTGGCACACAACCATCCCTGAGTCACATCTGCCTTCAAGACGCAGCTGGTCAAGGTCATGGCTGTGGCGTTTCCCAGCCGAGGACCCAGCCTGCCCGTTCTGTCAGGGCCCAGAGGGGACATATGTATTCCTTTGTCTGGCTCCTCCTGAGGACGAGTGTGCCTCCTGTGAGCGAGGTGAGCCGGTGGCTGCTGGCCGCAGAGCTGGCCGCCCGGCCTCACAGAGGCGCTGCAGAACAAAGCCACGTCCATCTTAGCAGGAGCAGTGGCTGCGGCCCTGATCTCCTGGGGAGGTTTGCAGCCCAGCTGAGGGCACCCCAGGGCTCCCCACGGGCCCCACCACACTCAGTCGCTTGGCGGCTCCAGCATCTCTGCCGCGTGGAAAATTGCCACCCAGTCCCACTCATGCAGGACACTGTCCCTGAGAACCACAAAGCCGGGCTACGTTTTAGTGCCATGTCACCCTAATAGGCGTACGACACGGCGGAAGCTGGTACTTGCTGTTGACAAAGCTGCTGGCCCTGCTTTCCTGGTTGCCGGACCTCGAGTCCTGGAGGAGAGGTCGTTATCCACATGCAGGGAGCATTCTGCTTACGGCGTCACTGCAAACAGTGTCATCACTGTCCTCTTCGGTACAGAGGGCCCCCCACACAGCAGAAGGCAGTCTGCTCGATTAGATGCCACTACTGGTGACAGGTTAGGGGAAAATGCTGGGTGGGACGCAGACTGACAGGTTCGTAAATTTGGCTTCTAATTTTACACATTTATTTCTTTTAAAGGCAAGAAGGGGAGAGGGAATACTGAGAACCATGAATCGTTCAGAGCAATCCCCTTCTCGGGCTGGGCCTCCCGTCCCCGAGCGTGCGTGCCGAGCGATCTCTGCAGCTCCAGAGCAATGCCGTCCGATGGTATTGATCCACGTGTGGAAATTGGTATTGACTGCTGCAGCCCTCTGTGCACTCCCGGCTTTTAAAGATACAGCGTGGAGGTGATTTTACTTTGTCCGTGACATAGCTCTGGAGACATTTGCTGAAACACACTAAATAATACAGATTAAAAATCAGGCTTTGTACCTTGCTCCCCACTTAAGCCAAATGGGGGCCCACAGAGCTTCTGAACAGATGGCGATAGAAATGAAAGCCAATGCCCCTTCCTAAGGAGAGTTTCTGTGCGCTGTGGTTCCACCCCGACCACCCGTGAACGTCTTAGCACAGCCCACTGTTGCTGAAATCCTTAGAGAGTCTGAAGCTGAGTGGGGAGTGTGGTCTGCTCGGCAGAGGTGCTGTACGACTTCTCTGTGGCGGCCTAAGAAACCCCACAGGTGCAGTGGCGTGAAACAACACGGAGTTGCTTCCGTACAGCTCTGCAGGCCAGGGGCAGCTGGGTCTCACGGGGCTGACATGGACGTGTCAGCAGCCTCTTCCCTCCGGGAGGCGCTCGGGCAGAATCCATGTCCTGCTCCCTCTGCCACGTTGATGGCATTCAGTTAGTTGCGGCTGTAGGGCTGAGGTCCCAGCTTTGACGGGCCACTCACGTTCCCCCTGCACCCTGTGAGCACCTCCACGATGGACCCGCTCGCACAATACAGAGAACTGACTCCCTCTTCTATCAGGCCTATCTCTCGCAGGCTACGCTGTTGAAAACACAAGTACTGTGTCTACTCACGAGCACACGCTAGACTCTCGGAAACCCTAATAAATACAACACCGTCTAGGGGTTCCAGAAACTCGCAGTTTAGAGGAAACATGGGGTGGCTGTTCCAACACCAGGTGGACCCGTGCTGCCATCCCATCTGCAGCCCACAGTGGGAGCTGCAGGCTGGCGGCTGAGGTGTGTGCCCGCCTCCTGGAGCCTCCCGCCCAGGCAGGTGCTGCTGGTCCCATTTTATAGATGGCTAAGCGAGGTCAAATCGAGGTTGTCTGTTGCTCAGCGTCATGGCGGCAGGTGGGAGCCTGGTGCTAAGTGGCAAGAGCCCCCCGTTCTAGTCCTGCTCTCGTGTAGAGTACGGCCCCCCACGGGACACGGTGCACCCAGAGAGAGCGCTTTCACTTGCCCATGTTCATTTAGGTGCTCCTGCCCCCTCCTCTCTGTTCCTGGGGGGACCATGACGCTGTAACCTCTGCTCCACTAGAATCCCAGCCCAGGGCAAGTCTGTTTCCCTCTTGCTTCTGCCCAGACAAGCTCATCATGGGTTTTCAGCCCATTGCAGGCTAAGGGGCCCTTGGCAGAGAGTCCCCCGTCAGCCTGAATGGCTAACAGGCCTCCAATGTGCTGAGCTGGTGCAGCGCTGTCAGATGAGGGAGGATGCATCATGAATATTTAATCGGGGAAAAGTCAATAGTAATGAAACAATTGTGTCTTGAAACGGTTAAGTTACTTTCCATGCTCCAGTCCGGTTTATTCCCCCCCACACACACACACACATTATACATTTTTTCACTTGTGTTAGTGATTTCCAATATGATCTTTTAGCATAAGGAATCCTCCAAGCCTTCCTCAATTCACTCCTGAAGTTGGAAAAGCGATTCTGCCCTGAAATGTACCGTCTGCCACTTGCTGGAATTCCAGTGGCTGCGGGAGTCGTGTCTACTCTGGTTTCATGGCCCAAAGCCTCACGTGCCATTGGGAGCAGGAAACCTTCACTTGAGCTCCTTGTGGTAATTGCTTTATTCTGCGTGAACTCGCCCTAGTTCACCCCAAACACGGGAGGAGCTTAATTCTGAAACTTTAGTCACCACGGTATTTTCTCCTTCGCTGTCCCGGGTGAGCGGCCCAGCACATCTGGATACACCTTGCTGTGACTATATTCACCAAGATGCCAACAAGTTCTCCACTTTGGTTTTTCAGTATCGTCTCCTTCCGCCTGGTCTTTCCCTCTTGACACTTTTGGAGGTTGATTCAGTGCAAACTTGACCTCCTTACACTTGTTTTGTCCGTTGTTCGTCTTCATTTTCCCACTGTCAGATTCAGTCTTCCCTTTCACATTCTCCCTCTTGCTTGAGTCCTACCCCTTCATCTTGTAATTGATTCTTGGGTGACTACATTTCAGACGTAGCTTTTAGGCGGCTTTGTTTGGGCTCTTCTGGGACCCGCGTCATCTCCCCTGAGGCTGCTGAGCTCCTGGCTCCAAACGGTCACCTGGCTTCCCGGTCAGCTTTGATCATCATGGTAGCCTTTCCTCGCCTTTCAATGCATCGCCCTGGCACCTAAAACTAATTTCCTGATCAAGTGACTTGATGGTCTTCCAGCCACTGTTCTATCCTCTCCCTCTAGTTGCGCCAGTGACCACCCCCTGTCCTCCAGCAGTGAGAGGGAAATGAAATCACATGGGTGCAGGACTCTTCCTGGGGCAAATCCAGTCTCTGTAAGGCCAAGGTTTGATGACTCTTTGAATCTTCTCTGCAAACAAAGAATTTTCTCTGAATTCCATGACCACCTTTTACAGGCCATCCAAAGTTTACATCAATCTTATTATCAAAATGTGATAGATACAGATAGGGATGGTAGAGAGAGAGAGATAGTGAGAGAGAGAGAGAGAGAGAGAGAGAGAGAGAGAGAGAGAGAGAGAGAGAAAGAGAGATAAGATAGTGATAGAGATAAAGAGAGAGAGAGATACACACATGCCCGGGCCCCTCCCCGGGCTCCTGGGCTGCTCTGAGCATTTTCCACGGATACCCCTGGACCCGACGAACCTGAAAGCAGACTTTGACATTCTGAGCTTCTGTAGAAACAACAAAGCTTGGAAATGGTGACATACAAACATCTACATGCACACTTTGCTTCATAGGCTTGAATCCCCGGTGAATTATTTCTACAAGAAATCCCGTTCACCTACCGAATAGCATCACATTTCAGGACTGCCTTATCTCCAGTGCTGTTTCATCCTGTGTTGGCGGCAGCATCTACCAGTCTCGCTTTTTGCCGTCGTGTTTCTCCCATCCTCCGCATGAATGCCATCGCCTGACACCCACTCAGTGCCACACACTGTGCCACGTGCCTTTATATCCTGGAAGGTTCCCTCACATTGTTCATTTGACCTTAAAGGGGAAATTACACTTGATTTTAGTTGTGGGCGGAAACTGCCTGAGCAAATGAACCCTGTGTCCCATCTTTTAATAAAGTGAAAGGAAATTTAATCCTTGCAGGGGAATAATCAGACTAATTATCTCCTAAAGTGTCTATTTGTTCAGTGCGGATGGAGAGAGCGTTATGTCTGTGCTTTGAATAGAGTTTCGATGTGTTTTGCGTTGGGAGTGCGTTTACGGAATGTCCACAGTGACGTCCTCCCACGTCGGCCCTTCATACCTGATGGGATAAAGTCACGCTTGCATTAGTTTAGTCCTTTGTTCTTGTATTAAACCGAGAACTGAAGCAGGTGACGGCAACGATGACCAAACACAGTCCCCGGTTTTAAGATGCTCCTGGTCCCGTAAATACCTCATTATTGTGAAGCACGAGGCAGAGAATAATAGTGCTCCCACCAAACCTCCGGGGGAAACTGAGGGGGCAGAAATTCCCTTTGTTTTAGAGAGAGTAGGAGCCAGGGACGTGTCACAGAGGCGTCACACTTAGTCTGAGGGACCCACAGTATTTCACCGGCGGGCTCTCGGCGAGGGGAATAGTGTGTCCGAAGGCGCAGAGGCTCAGAAGAGCCCGGCGTGGTTATTGGTGAGGATGTGGGCAGCGTGCAGCCATGACAGTGGGGAGACAGCATGTGGGGTGTGGAAATGGACCTCACCGCCTTCTGCACTGCGCCCATAGGGGAGATTGCTAACCCAGGGAACGGCATAGTCACATTTCTGTTTTCTATAGTCCAGTATGAGACATTTCAGAGATAAAATGTATAGATTCTAGTGCCCTGTGAGAGCCATGGAGAGGAGAAGGTGGTCAGAGAAAATGCTAGTGTGGCAGCGTGGGTGACTGGAGAGAGAGTGATGCCATCAGAGATTACGGAGGACAAAAGGGACAAGCACCTTTTGTAGGTAAACTGAGTATTAGACAACAGCAGTGTGTGTTTCCTCACACTGCACAATGAGGTCTCATTAAATCTCACCGAAGACACGTGGAGAGGCTCCCGATTTCCGTGCTCCCCTTTCAGAGACAGAAACAGATGCACAGAAGTCGCGTGACATCTCACAGACTATGTCAGTCTCAGCTGTCTTATCCAATACTCTGTCTCATAACTGGAAGGATCGAGGCTGGAAACCACTTTGCTCCCTCCCCCCTCTCTTTTTATCCCCCTCCACTATTGACGAGAGCACGAGACGTCTTAGGTTTCCTAATACTCCAGCTCAAATCATCTGCTAAAATGATGTTCCGGTTCGTGGAATTGCCAAGTTAATTGGATTTTGACTCCACTTAAATTACTTTTAGGAGACCAATTTCTTGGTCAGGGAGGAAACCAGTGAGTGGCCTTCAGAACTACCGCTCACATATTGAAGTGACATCATAACACAGAATCAGCAGCGTATTCGGAGATGGCACGTTGATAGTCATGCCTTAATTTGTTCATTATGGACTCATTGCCCTTACAGAAAAACATAACAGATATGCCTGTGAAATGCATCCAAAACCCACCAGGCTGATAAAGCCATAAGACGTCAATGGCTGTGTGTGTGTGTGACACAAAAAATACAGGATCCCAAAATGACACATTTTAGCTAGCTACCTTCACAAAGGAATTGACTGCCAGGTCTGTTCAATTTTTTTGTCTGTATGGAACATGGTCTTTCTAAAACTGAAAAAATTAAAAACTGACCTACAAGCAATTTAATTTCCATAGACATCAACTACCCTGATGAAAGAGCCAGGATTTTTTGTCAGCTTCGCATTTAAGAGGAACAGTGCAAGGATGGTGTTTATTAGCATGAATAATAAATTTCACAGGAGTAGATGATCAAAAGCTGATATGAAAGAACAGACTATTATCTGAAGGAGAGTAGTGTTTGGACATAGCGTGGGAATAAAAATTAAGTGCAAATGTGGACAGTTTAATTGGCGGTGTGTAAATGGCACAGAAGGAAGAAATGACAAGGAAACAGGGAGCCACTTCAGCGTCCCAGAGTGGATGGGAGCCGCGGTCGTAGTCCCACAAGCAGTAATAAGAGCATAGAATAAGGAAGTAAAGTGACACGGAGGGAAGTCAGGTATGAGAGAGGGCGTGGAGGTGAAATGGACAAAAACTGGAATCCAATTGGATTTAGGAGGTGAAAAAAGGAAGGTAATCAAAAATGACCAAAAATTTTAAAATTTAGGAAAGGAGATCCTGTGTTTTGTGTTGGGCCTAGGAAAGCCCTCAGGGTTCATCTTGTACATTTTAGTCTGACAGATGAAATTTAAGTTCCCGAGAATTTAGGAAATTGACTGCAGGTCACGCAGCCATTAGTGACAGAGTTAGACTGGAATCCCAAACTTGTGACTTCCAGCGTTCGTATAACTTACCAAAGGTTATCAAGGAGAAGTTATCAGCCTAAGGGAGAGCACACTTAATAGCAAAAATAAGGACAACAGTAAGAAAGTGGATGCTTATAAGCCGACACTTACCTGTAAGCTTATCTCTGTAGCCTCTTGATGATACAGGCTGTTATCCTCCCCATTCACAGATGGGAAAACTGAGACTTACAGAGTTTGAATTACTTCCCCCCAATCATAGCGCTAATTAGGGGCAGGGTGCAAACCCAGACAGTCTGACCCCAAGCGAGCCTCCGTACCCGCTTTGTGCCTCACTGACTCTGAAGGGTCACTGGACACCCGAGTCCATATGTCCAACAAGTGGTTATAAAGTCACTACCATGTTGGGGATGGAAGTCAAGATACATACAGGCCAGTGCTGCAGCCACGGAAACACAAGACTGCAATGGGAGAAAGGAAGAAAAGAGAAGGCGCTGACACGTGTTCTTGAAATGGGGCTGATTACCGAGCGGACGAGACAGGAGACCCAGGGGAGCGGTCACAGAGATGGGAGAAGCAGCGGAGTGATGGAGACTGGCATGTTTGGGGTTCTGTTTTAATTTTCCTCATTGAAGGGCCCCCAAGCTGACCTGAGGATAAGGTAACCCAAGAAGCTTGTCCTGGCACAAAACATGTGCAGCTCAAGATGGCCTCTGTATCCAGAAGTTGCATCTCTGCCTTTTCCATTTTGGATAAACTCTTAGATGCCAACTTTTGGCCTGATCTTCAGGTCCCAAGTTCTCCCCACCATTTGGGGTCAACTTCACCTCATCTTGTGTTGTCTTTGTCGCTACAACCCATGGGACCCATCAGCTCAATGGCCCACCCAGTCCTCATCCTGATGTCCCCAGTCAAGATGAGTTAATTTCAAGAAACAGTAACGATCTGGAGCAAGCTTAAGTAAAGGAATGATTTTTTTTTCATTCAGGGGTGTTGCATTACTCAAGGCAGGAAAAAGTACCAGGCCACAAAAAGGGAGAATACAAGGAAATGACACAAAGGCTCTCTCTCTCTCCACCGGAACCACATCCAAATCACTGCAAGTGGCTCTGACTTTTCCTCATTCCTACGAGGCTCCTCAGAAAGAACAAACTCAGAGTGGAATGGTAAAAATATTCCAGAAAAATATTCCACCTCTACGCCCAGATGCATACACTTTACGCCCACACTCCTAGGGTCGTTCTGGAAATACACAACCCAGGGAGGTTCTGAAAGGACTTGACAGAACCTGTGGACGGGGGCAGCGCCCATCCCGGACTGCGGCCATTGCTCTCCAGAATTTTCTAGAATCCAGTCTACCACATCATTGGCGGTGATGTTGAATATATGCAAGAAACAATACTATGCTCCTGACGAGAACAATGGTTACAACGTCTACTTTTTGTAATTAATAGGTGGGAAGCCTCCTAAGTGCTCTGACGTCCAGCCACACCGTTTGTCATGGCAACAGCCCCACTGACATCCTGCTACTCAATTTCATAGGCGAGCACACATGCGCAAGGGGGTCACATCATGGCCTCAAGGTCTCTTGTGTCACCACCTGACACGAAGGGATACGCACAGCCTGTCTGGTTGACTGGGGTCATTCCCAGGCCTTTTTATCCCCCACGCTCGCTCCATTCGTCACCACCCTCGTGTTAGAGGCCCCTGTTCCAGTGGACGGACGTCGAATGTTCAGCTGCACAGAAAAGCATGGGTGCGCTCACTACCCACTGGATGCTAAGATGAAAATGGCAGGGGGTGGGAAAACTGGTCGCCCAGAGGGGCAGCCAGGGATCCTCTCGCGACACCTCATGTCAGTGAAAGCCAAGCCTACCAGGCATTTCGTCCCCTCCTTAGTTGAATCGTTGCAGGCGTGAAGCACAAGTATTGTTGAAAAGCCACCCAAGGGGAACAGAATGACACGACGTATGGGAGTTTGTCCCGTGCCTTTGAAAGTCAAGCTGGCTGTCCCTGGAGCCGTCTCTCTTGCAGGCCCAAATGCGTATGTGTTTTGAAGAAAACGGTGTGTGTTCGGCTTGGTAGTTTTGCTAAACACTGAAAGGCATAAAAGAGAGTCATTGTAAAGTGTAGCAGCGCCTGCAGCGCCTGGAGCAGGGGCGGCAGAGGGGTGAGCGGAGGCGGCTGGGAGCGCTGCGCCTGCGCTTTCCTCTGGAGGAGCATCGGGCTCCTGGGCTCAGCGAAAGCACCGTCTGTGGAGGCAGCAAAACGTCAGAAGCCGGTCCCCGCTGATGCTTAGGTCAGTGTCTGCTGAGTCTTTTTTCACGTGCCTTTGACAGTAGCTGGTGAACCCGATCAAGGTGGCCTCAGGCCCCGCCCTGAGTCGGTCTGTATGTGCCTCATGGACCAAACGCTTCACAGCCCCGCTGCCCAGTTGGGACTCACACCCACTTATGGGACTAAGGTGCTTTCCAAGTCAATTTGTGTGAGGAAACGCAGTAAAGGAGCAGGTTTTCTCGCCTTCTGACGCAGTAACACAAACGTGCTCACTGGCTGGGGTCAAGTCAAACCCAGAGGCTGTGAGACCGAGGCCTCCAGGTCACACTCTTTCCAGAATTTTACGTTTTGTAATTTCATGTGTTCCTCACTTTTTAAGCAAAGTCTCCTGCCCCTGGTGTCTCACCCACCTGCTCCCGGAGGGAGAGAATGCTGTTCCTCGTTCCTCAGGATGAGAAAGATGGACGCAGACACCTCCCATCTTCCCGCATTTCCTCTGACTCCCTCCCTCTCTGCCTTGGGCTTTGTCAGTTCCTTTCTCTCTACACTGCATCTCTTTTAGTTCCAAAAATAGATCATTCAATTTAGGAAGAACAATTAACTGGGATGAAAAAAAAAACTCTGAAGTACGGGAGGCATTTCAGCTTGCCTCTCAGGCATGAAGTAATTGGCAACGCCAGGCAGCGTGTGAGCTGGGGTTCCGGTTTGTCCTGACACGTGCGCGTCAAGGAAAGGGTGGCCTTGGAAAGGTCGGACTCAGTTTCTCCAGTTCCCAGGCACCTCTCTTCTCGGCTCCAAACATGTCACAGGACAGGGACACAGAGAAAAAAGATTTCACTGCTGTGGTCCCACTCGTGTTTGCACTAGATTTGCTTCACAAAGGGCTCTTAGATGTGTTTCACAGTTTCCCAACCAGTAGATAACTATTATCTCCTAATGCTTGACCTGTCCGTGAAAAATAACATATATGGAGCATTCCAGTAGCCCCGAGAGGGTTTTCTTCCAAGACTGCAATCGTATAGGGCAATGGTTCTCAAAGTGGGATCCTCAGAAACACCTAAATCAAAATCAGCTCCTAGTAAAAAGGCATGTGACCGGTCCACTTCTCAAACAGGATGTCCAGGTGATTCCAAAAGGCACTAATGTTTGAGAAACGCTAACGCACAGATTCTTCATGAAGATATGGCTGCTTTTAGAAATCTGAAGACCCTCTAGAGCAGTGGTTCTCACCCAGGGGGAGTCTGCCTTCTAGGCTGTCACAGCTAGAGGACGTGGGTGGGTGACACTGCCACCTGGTAGGTAGAGGCCAGGGTTGGTACCACACGTGCCGCAGTGCACAGGACACACAATTGTCCACAACAGAGAATCCCCAGCCCAAATGCCAATGTTGCTGATTGTGAGAAACCCTGCTGTAGAGAGATGGGTCGTTCCTGACCCCAACTTGGAATTCCCAATTGCTGTATAGAAACCCCAAGAGTTTTTTAATGAGTTCCATGAATGCTTTCAAACTGTGAATCATTACATCAGTTTAGTCGTTGATGGCCAGCATGGTTTTAATGGCACAAAATAAAACAGAGCAGAATAGAGTAAGGGAGAAATGACTGTGTCAGAGTATATCACACCTGGTCAGGGTAAGTAGTAGTTCCTGAAATTTCTGTTTCAGTCGCACCTATGAACCTCATTCCTGTGAAGGAATAAAAGAGGATACAAAATGTATTTCTCTTTTATACACTTTTATGATTAAATATACCACATATCCATAAAAGGACACAAACCATACGTGTGTGACAATGCATTGTTATATCCATTGTTATTATAAAGTACACATTGTGTATCCATCACCCAGGACAGGAAGTAGAACCTAGAAGCCCAGAGCCCCTGGGGACCCTTCATATCATAATCTTCCTCACCACTAGAGAAAAATTATCCTAACTTTTATGGTGATCACATCCTATTTTTCTTGTAATTTTTGGGTCCCCAACTAGCGTAGTTGAGCTCTGCACAGATCGAACCTTGTGTAAGTGGTATTCCACTATATCTGACTTCTTTCATTCGGCTCTGTCTTTAAGAGATTCGTCTGTGTTGTTGTACGTAGCATCATTGTTATGACCATATGGTGTTCCAGTGCGCGAATACACAGGTATACTTATCCATTCTCATTTCCAATATGGGGCTGGTACCAATAATGCGTTAGCTGGCACACGTGTGTACACTGTGTTGCATGTACACTTAAGAGCGAAATTGCCAGTGTGAAGATGTGTGCATATTTAACTCCAGTCAATGATATTTCTCAAAGAATACGTATTACCAGGAGAGTGGGACAGCTCCGATTTCTGCACATTCTCGCCGCACGTGGTATGTATGTTCTGTATTCTTCTTTGTAGACATGCTGGAAATTGTGTAGTGATATCATGTTGCAGTTTTAATTTTCTGTCCCCTGATTATTAACAAGATTGAGCATATTTTCCTATCATTACTCATCGTTTGGATACCCCGTTTGGCAACGTGACTGTTGAAGTCACTTGACCATTTTTTGTCTTGGGTAGTCTGTTCTTTTTTTATTAGTTTGTTGGAATTTAAGAAATATGTTCTTTGTTGGTTTTATGTGTTGCAAATATCTTCTCCCACGAAACAGCTTGCCTTTTTAAAATCTGAAGTGTCCTTTGATCAGTAGATCTTGTTCATGTTTAATGTGGTCAAGTTCACCCAGCTCTTCCTTGAGCATCAGTGCCTGTGGTCACCCTCCCCTAAGTCCAGGAAGATACACTCCTGCGTTTTCTGCTAGAAACGTGATAGTTTTGCTTTTCACATTGAGGCACACGGTCCACTTGGAATAATTGCCGTGTGATGTAGAGGTAAATTTTCATGGTTTTCCCATAGGAAGAGCTGTGTGTCTGCCTTACACATTCAAAGAACTACCCTTTCACCAGAGTTTTGGAGAACCAACTCTGTCATGAATTGAGCTCTCACATGTGCATAGATCTGTTTCTTAGCTAGGTGTACTGTTTCATCTATTTTCTATGTAGTGGTCCTTGTAGCAATACCATATTGTGTAAATTAGGTCCATGGTGTGCCTTGATATAAGGTAAAGCAAATCCTCCTGCTTTTTCTTCTCCTTCAAGATTGCTTTGTCTCTTTGGTCCTTTGTATATCCATGTAGATTTTACAATTAGCTTGTGAAGTTCCTCAAAATATCCTATTAGGATTGTGTTGACTATATAGATCAGTGTACTCAATATGGAAGAAGTTGGCATCTTGAAATATTAGCTCTCCTGACCTAAAAACACGTTATCTGTCTCTATTAAGATCTTTCTAAATTAATTATGATTTAAAGTTTTCTGCATAGGGACCTCATCCACATTTCATTCAATTTATTGATCAGTTTTTGATATTTTTTTGATATTGTCAATGGTAACTTTTTAAAATTTGAGTTTCTGATTATAGTTGACTGTAGAAATATTTTTTATTTTTGTTTCTTGAGCTTATATCCATCAAATTCACCTATCAATTCCAATACTTTATGTATGAATCCTTTGGGAATCTCTATACATGTACATAATTTATGTGCAATGATAGTTTATTTATTTTCTGATACTACTGGCTGGAATCTCCAGTAAAAGACAGAATATTATTCTGGATATTATGCATCCTGGTCTTGTTCCTAATCTCAAAGGAAAAGTTTTCAATACTGAACCAATAAGACTTGTGTTTGCTAGAGGTTTTTTCACAAACAGTCTTTTATCAAATTAAGAATAGTCCCTGTGTTTCTTGTTTATAACAAGGTTTTGTTATGAATGGATGTTGGGTTCTAGTACATGCTTTTACTGCAGAATCAATTAATGCTATTATTGTTTTCCTTCATTGTACTTACATGTCAAAAAAATTGATATTTTCATTAATGCCAAACCTGTATTAATGAAATAAACTCAATTCACTCATAATGTATGCCCTTTTACATATTGAAGGATTTGGGTTGCTAATAGTGTGTTTTGTGTAGGATTTCTGCACCTCTGTCCATAAGAGAGACAAGCCTGTCATTGTTTTTTTTTTTTTTCTCACAATGTCTTGGTAGATTATAGACATCAAAGATATGGCAGCTAGATAGTGTCGTTGTCTGATTCTCTGGAAGAATATGTGCAAGACTGGTGTTCTTTGCTCTTTAATTGTAGAAATACAACAGTGGAGCTTTCTGAGCTTGGAGCTTCTTTGGGGGGAAAGTTTGTAATTGCAGATCCAAGTTCTTGAGCAGTTGTAGGTCTATGCACGTTCTCATTTCTGTGTGTGGCCATTTTAGTAAGTTCAGTTTGCTAGAAATTTGTCACCTCGTTATTGGCAAATTTATTCACAATATCCTCTTATTATCTTTTTTCAGTTGCTACAGAATCTGTGTTGATAGCCCGTTTAAATTCCTAAATGCCTTCTTTCTTTTTCTCTTGATCAGTCTTGCTAGGAATTTATCCATTTTATTAGGCTGTATAAATGTCTGACCTATCATTTCTTGACAGATATGTGTTAAAAATGTCTGCCCAAAATTGTGAATTTTGTAGGTTTGAAAATATTTTGTCATATATTTTGAGACTGTTTTATTATGTGCATATAAATTTAGAACAACTGTGTATTTGGAAAATATTAAGTTGGACTCATATCTCAAATATATATCTGGATAACGCACTAAAAAAAATGCTTTAAGAAATAATGGGAGCAATGCCCCATACTCTCTTTATAAAAGCCTTTTAGAATATCCCAAAAAACATAGAAGTCCTAAAACAAAATATTGATAAATTTGACTATTATATATATATATATATATATATATATATATATATATATATATGGCAAAAAGCACCATAAGCAAAACTAAAACGCAAATGACAACACTGGAAACAAATATTTGCAAATCAGATCATGAAGGATTAATTTCTCTAAAACATAAAAACCTTCTAGAAATCAGTAGCAATCTAAAAGAAAATGAGCAGTGTATTAGCCAGCAGTTTGATTAAAAAGAAATCCAAGGCTTAAATCTATGACATAGTACTCAGTCTACCCACTAAAATACAAACTAAGTTTGCACTGAGATATTATTCTTTCACCCATTAGTTGGGCACAGATCATAAACTTTGGTATGTCATTGGTTTGGTAGGGAGGGAGGAAAATAGAAACTCAAGCATAGATGGTAGAATTAAAAATTGATCTGACCTCCATGGAGGGCAATAAAATATGGCAGAATTTATCCCAGAAATACATGTACACAAGTGCAGAATGAGGTGTATAAAAACTGTTCATTTCAACCAGTGTTTGTTATAAAAATAATTGACACAACCCACATATCTACCAATAAGCCTCTGACTAAATTAGTTGTGGTATATCCTGACAATAGACTAATATGTAGCCATAAAAAAAAATCAGGCAATAATGTGTACTGATATAAAATTATTTTAAATATATTTAGTTAAGTAAAACAGCGCAGAATGGTGTGTATGCCATCTATGCTTCTGTGTGTGTTAGAATATATGCACGCGGATCTCACAAGAGTAGTTTCCACTCAGGGCAGGCTGGAGGGGTGGCAGGGGGCAATTTTTAGTTACATACTGTTTTCTAAGTTTCCATTTTTTAACCATCTAATTTATTTCCTGTTCAATAAATAAAATTTCACTAACCTACAACAGTTGATCTCAACAGTTTTAGTCCGGCGCTCCTATTTCACTCATTTTTTTTGCTAGGAAATAGAATTTGGTGATGGCAAGGAAGGATCAGTATGGAGGAGAATTTGAGGACCATTATGCAGACATCTTCCTAGTTACGAAGGCTTGGTGATTCATACTTGTACCTGCAATATTCCCTGTCCTAAAGCCCAATGAGTAGAAAAATATGGGCCAGAAATACTGTTGATACAAACACAAATCTTTACATACTGTATAACATTAGCTAAACCCATGGCTTTCAAGCCTTTTTTAACATAAACAACAGTAAGAAATACACTCTGTATTCTGGCCCCGTGTATCTGTATACACACAAACACAAGTTTGGTTTACAAAAAAAATTAAACATTTTCTTGTTAATTTTATATATTTATTATCTCTAAAAAATGATGTCTATTACCTAATTAATTGATTTTACAATCCACTAATAGAAATATGAAGAAATTTGAAAAATACTAAAATAACAATTATATAATAATTAGTAATAGAGAAGGTATTTTACACAGTGGGGAAACATCATACAATAAAAAAGTAATAGAGACTAAGAAAGAATTCTTAGGAATTAGACATGTAATAGAAATAAAAAGTCAAATAGAATGCTTGGAAATATAAGTTAAAGAAATCTCCCAAAAAGGTAAAATGAACAAATAAACAAATAAGCAAAACAAATGAATATGGGGGAAAGTTAGAGGCTCGATCCGGGAGGTATAAGACCACATAAACAGAAGTTCCATAAAGAGAGAACAGGTGGGAAGAATTATTTAGAAAGTTCAAAGGAAAAAAGTCTATTTCTTCTTTCTATACTCAGTACTTCTGGCCACCAAAATGGGGGTGGGTGTATCCCCATTCCCTCCAATTCTCTAACACTGCACACCAGCGGGGTGTCCTACAGGTCAGTTCAATGCTGACCCTATCTGCCTGGACCTAGAGTTACATCCCACAAGTTCAGGACTCGGCCCCACAGACTGGCTCCCACTTCAGACATGAATCACCAACCCCACGTTGTTACCTGTGCTTCTGTCGACTCTCTGTAAATCAGGGTTCCCAGGTATTTTGCTAGAAGAGCTCACAGAACTCAGGAAAACAGCTCCCTTACTGGCTCACAGCTTATTATAAAAGGGTGCAACTCAAGGACAGCGAGATGGAAGCGATGCACAGGGCTGCAGATATGCCATGCCCTCCTCAAGTGTGTCACCTCCCAGCACCTCCGCGTGTGCGCCAACCTGGAAACTCTTCAGCCCTTTGCATTAGGGTTTTTATGGAGGTTTCCCTACGCAGGCATGATTTATTGAATCATTGGCTATTTGGTGACCAAGTCAATCTCCAACCCTGCTCCCCTCCCCAGAGGTAAGAGGTAGACTGAAAGTTCAAACCCCCGTTGATTTCCCTGGCAACAGCCCCCTTCCATCCATCCTCTGGGGCTTTCCAGAAGTTGCCTCATTAACATAATTTCAGGTGTGGTTGAAATAGGCTAACTATGAATAACAAAAGACTTCACTTTTTTTTATTCCATTGCCTCTTTTATAGCTCTTACCACTTAGGAAAGTCCAAAGGTTTTAGGAGCTCCATGGTAGGAAGGGGACAGAGACCTGGTCTATATTTATTACAAATCACAGTGTCACTGAAATCATACAGGAAAATTCCCCAGAACTGAAGGCTATAATATTCCAGAATGGAATGGCCTAGTGAATGCCTAGGAGATGAATGATTAACAATATGACAGGAAATGGATACAGAAAGTCTTACTTTAAAAAAAAAATCAGTAATTTAAATAAAAGTACACCAATTAGAAATATGGCAGTATTTAAAAAGTGCCAGAAGGGACAGCTAGCATTGTTGTTTATTGTCACTTCTGGGAAGAGGGACTCCACTGAAAAGGGACAGAGGACTAATGCTCTTGGTTAAAACCTAGAAGTATAACCTGACATTTAAAGCTATGTGTATCTTACTTTGATTACTTTTTTTAAAACAGGAATTAAATGTAAAAAAAAAAAAAAAAATCCAACTCTTTTAAGATACAGTGCACTTATGTCAAGGAGTCCTTCCAGAAATGTGTTAGAATTCCAAATATATGCCTGAGATCAAATGCAGTAATTACTTTGCCAGTTTTGGGGTAGCAGTCAGATTTTTTTAATAGTATATGTCTCAGTGAACTCTAGAAATATAGCAGTTTTGATAAGTTGGCCAACTAGAAAGACCCTTAGAGCCCAATGTTGGAACATGATTCATGATTTGAGAATGAGCTGCTGATTTAATTGCCTCAGGTTTTTCAGGGATTCTAAGAATTTACCCATCCGTTCATTAAATATTTATTAAGTATTATATAAGGCAGATTTTCTAAGTGCTGAAAAGAATACAGATTAGAGTCTAATGCTATGACCAATGTCCAGGGATTCTTGTGAATCTGGGCTGGAATTAATTTCTCCAGGTGGCTGCAGGTATTTGAGACATTTCCAAGTTGTGGGCAAAACTCTAAGTGTGTCATAGAAACCTGGGAAAGTCCACCTTTGGGGACTTAAACAATATAGAGTCCTTCAGCAGAAGGGACCTGTGGCAGACCCTGTTAGTTGCTTAGCCATAGCAGTGCCCACCCCCTACTATTTCCTGGCTAACAGGATGCTGACTTCATGACCACAATATACCAGTGCCGGGAGATGGGTCATGATTTGCTTAGCCCGTATGACAATTGTGTTTCAGACTTTCACAGCCTCCCTTGCAGCTAAATGAGGTCACATGATCACTTCTGACCAATCATGTTAAGCTGAAGCCTGTTGAGGGAGTTTCTGAGAAAGCTTTTGTTTTACTGATCCAGGAAGACAAACATGACTGGGAATAGCTGATTCCCCCTTTCTTTCTGCCTTAACATAGATATGAGGGTGGGTGCTCTAACAGCTTCCTTGGTGACATGATGATAAGAGCCAAACTGCAAGGGCTGGTTGAGCAGAAGCATAAGGGTCTCAGTGTCTAAGGGCATCAGTGAGTCTCCGACTTAGCGGCAGCACTGTCGTTCTTTGATTCCGTTGTTGTGTAAGTACTGAGGTCTGTTCCTACCTGGAACATTTCTGACACCAAATGTGTGAAGGTTGGCTTTCTTGCCCTCCCCAAACAATTCTCTACACCAGTCCCATGAGACTGTCCCCACTTCCACAGCCATCGCAGCTCCAGGCCTCCCATTCTTCTGACCCACCAGATTTAAGTCAGGGGTTCCCACAACCCCCTTCTTGGGTTTGGTCATTTTCCAGAATGGCTCACAGAACTCGGGAAGACACTTTACTTACTAATACTGGTTTATTATAAAGGATACAACTCAGGAACAGCCGAATGGAACAGGTGCCTGAGGCAAGGAGCGCTCGGAGCTGCCCTCCCCTCTGCCATCGCGCGACCCTCCGTGTGCTCAGCAACCTGGGAGTTCTCCACACCCATCTTTCAGTGTCTTAATGGAGGTTCCATTACGTAGCTTGATCACATCACTGGTGCTTAACTCAATCTCCAGCCCCTCCCCTCTCCCCAGAGTTTGACGGGTCTTGTGTTATAGTGAACACAAACCAACTGAACAAATTTCAGGTCTTCTGTTCATCAGTGAGCCTCCATGATAGAGAGGAAGCGTCCTTGTTTGCACGAGATGATAGCAGTGCCGCCTTCACCGTGGAGGCAGCAAGGAGTCGGGTGCATGTTACACGCTCAGCTACACTGGCTCCTGATTGGTCCAGGCAGGAAGGCAAGGTCTGGCCAGAATCCTGAATTCAGCTTTTCTCTCTCTTCTTTGCCCTGTTTGATAAGCAATGTCTTGCTTTCAGTTACCTCGTAATTTGGGGAAGTGTCAGACCAAAAAATTATTTAATCCCAATGAATATAGGTAATCAATATTGAGTGAAGGAAAATAATCGCTATTAACTTATATATTTGACATTGACTTTATAAAATGTGATGCAATGAAGAGAAACATAATTTTTTCCATCATTTTGTCATCATGATTTAGTCTATTAAACTATTTTATGCTGACTGGAAATTTGTCAAAATCCAGGGTGCTAATTCAGGAATGTAAAATTCATTGATTTCAATTTACTTTTTATGTACAAAGTGTCTAAATACAAAGTATATAAATACAAAGTGCAGGGAAGAGTTTAGACAATTAGTTGTATAACTGAATTCTACTAACTTTTGATTTTCAAATATTCTGATGCAGCAATTCAAAAAGAGAACGTTGCATAGAATTTTGGAGCTAGAAGGGATCTTAGGTCCAGCTTCTTTCTGAAACATGAATCCCATCCTAAAAACTAATTGTCTAAAAATGCTTCACTTTGTATATGAAGAAATAGATTCAGCTTCATGTTAATTAGAAGAAATAAAAAGAAAAGAAACGAATCTGTCATGCGAGCTGTCCCTCTTTCCTCTTTCTTAGCTACATGGCGATGTCCCCGTGTGCCAGCCATTCGGGCACTGAGGCTGCCCTCAGGGCACTCACAGGCCACTGGCAGATAGTTATATGAATAGAATGTAGGGGCCTAAAGAATTAATAATGAATTCGCCTGGGGAAGTCAGAGGAATTTGAGCTGGGTGTAGCCAATGAGAGGAGGAAGACACTTCTGACAGAGCAGCCACTGGCTTAGAGAAGCTACGGTGCTGGGCTCGCTCGGGAGGCAGTAAGAGCAAACGGAGCTGGAGACGCAAAGGGACTGGAACGCAATCCAAACACGCAGCTTCTAATGTCCTAAAGCCAAGGAGCCCCGTGCCACGCTGGGTTTTCGGAACGCAGCCCTGCCAGAATCTTGGATTGAAGAGGAGAAGAAGGACATGATGGCGGACAGAGAACTGACGCAATGGTCCCGATGAGAGACGGGGAGGTCTTGCGCCGTGACTTATAATCGCCTTTGTGCATCTGTCTTCCTCACCCACATGCGCAGAAGCGTCGGAGGGAAAGAGGGCGTGCTGAAGATGACATGGGCGTTGAGGGCTGTGGAACTGGAGGAGAGAAAACATTTTTTTCCCTAAGGGGATGGGTCCGTGGAGATGCCCTTAACTGAGACGAGAGGCAGACAAGAAGGAAGCTCAGGAGGAGAACGAGAGCTGGGTCGGCTCGCAGTCAGCCTCTCCGCGTGGCATTGCGAGGACAGCTGGGGATGGTGGGCGGCTGTGCCGTGGGCACCGGTGCGTCCTTTCTCTCGCGAGCTCCATCCCCGTGCGCACAGCCATGGCAGGATTTTCCTTTTACGGGATTCCCATACCTTGCCCACCCCCAGTGTCCAACCAGAGCTGATGACCCAGGGAGAAACCACACTCTTGATGACATTTGCTATTCGTGGGAGAAAATGGCTTCCTGCTATCTCCTCTGCGTCGCTTATATTGTTACAATAGCATCACTTTGTACCGTTGTGAGCAACTGCCATGGTTATATTGATTAAGATAGTGTTTGGCTCCGTGTATCAGTAAGCCACTGACAGTGACTGCAGCACACACAGAATCGTTTTGTCTCACGTAACCAGGGATCCAGAGGCAGGAGGCCAAGGATCAGTACGGTTTTCAAGGAAATCATTAAGGATCTAGTTTCCTCCTCTGCCATCCATAGCAACACTTCTTATTCTCATGGTCCAAAAATGGCTATTTTACATCCAGATATTATGTCTATGTCCCAGGCAATAAATGAGAACGGAGAGGGCAAAAGGCGTGTGTACGCTAAGCCTGTCCATTTTCAGCACTAAAAAATAGCTTTCCCAGAAGTTCAACCCAAGGCATTTATTCTTATACCTCATTGCCCAGAATTATGACACATGACCACGCCTCAATGCAAGGGGGCCTGGGAAATTAAGCTACCTGGCCGGGTACACTGCTGTCAAAATAAATTGTGATTTGTAAGGAAGGAAGGTGTAGGTTGGGGGCATACAATTAGCTGAGTCGGCCAGTCCCATTTGCCTGTTCAATAGACAAAGGAGAATGTTCTCTTACAGGTCAGAGTGTCTGTCGATCTTTTTGATCTACAAGCTTCGTAAAGAGATGCTGAGGGCTCCTCAGGGAGGACGCCCCCCTGAGACTGAGAATCTGACCTGTTTTCTGCAGTAGCAAGTGCCTTCCCAATACATTCTTTTCTCCCCCCTCCAAACGTCCCTCTCACAGGGGAGAAGAGGTGCTTACGATTCCAAGACAAGGCTGACCCAGGAAGACTGGGTGTGAGGAGAGCAGAGTAGCCTGGACTGATATTACTGGGCCCACAGACGTACACTGACTTCTGTCTGTTGACTGACTAGACAAGGGGTGAAGGAAAGAGCAGCCAGGATGAGCAAGAAAGGCCCTAGGTCAAGGATCCATCCGGTTCTTAATTCCACAAATGTCCCCAATTCTCCACCTGTCCCTTTGCAATGGGAATTTGTTGCTACTGCCATCGAGATGGTATAGATGGTGCCAATTTCCCAACCCTTGAATCTGGGCTGGCCTTGGGTTTTGCTTTGGTCAATAGAATACTGTGGCTATGGGCCAGTGCCACAGGCCAGCATGCAATTTTGCTTCTTCTGTTGGAAACCTGTCCCTCATGTAAGCAAGTCTGAGCTAGAACGATGAGTGACAAGTAATGCAAGACCCATCGCAGCTGGTCTGTGGGGTCGTGAGCAATAAGAAATGGTTACACTGTGAAGCCACGCGTTTTGGGATGCTTTGGTACATGGCAATAGATAATTAATACATTTTGACAATTGGGATTCCCTAAAATAAAGCTTCCTTTTGGGAAACCTACCACTATCTCAGGGTTTGCACTTATATTTTATTTATACCGTGTGGTAAATTGCTGTAGTCAAATCTGACTGGGAACAGTCTCGAGTGAAAGAAGTTTGGTTTGGAGACTAGACAAGAGAAAGTATTCAGGCAGGTCGCTAGGTGACTATGTGGAATGGCTCTGGGATCTAGGGGCCATGGAGGAAACATGATATTGTTACTGGCCTCCCCAATAAGAGGGGAATGAGGGGCTCTGGGAGCAACTCCCCAAGAGTGAGAGTAAGAATCTAAACATTGGTCATTTATGGGACATCTCTTCCAGGCACGATACTAAATGCTTAACATTCATCATGATCTGATGTCAACCTAACCACAGTCCTAGAAACTGGGGAAGTGGGGCTTTGTGCCGGCGAACTTACTTGCCAAGGTCATGAGGCTGCTGTGTTCCAGAGCCAGAGTTTGCGAAACCTCGAAACACCGGGGTCTGCCGTGCAGCTTGCATTTGGCCTCGGACTCTGGTGATGGTTGCTGCACCGCTGACCAGAGATGACAAGTGTCTCAGTTGCGGTGTCAGGACTTTTTGTTACACTGTCAGCCTCAGTTTGCCAGAGTTCATCCCAGTGTCCCCTGCACGGGCTGGGGTTCACTTCTCTCCTCTCCTCTCGCTTTCTTAGGTGGACAGGATAAAGGAACGGATACAAATCTAGGAGAGTTGCTTCTGACTCTTTCTTCAACAAGATTATTAGAACACACACACACACACACACACACACACGTGCACACGTGCACACACACACGTGCACACACACCCTCCCGCACAGTGAGACTACCTGCCCTGATTTTGCTGTGGATCTTCTTCCTGACTAGCCAATCCGACCCGGGAATCCTCACTCCTGGTAAAGGTGCCATGGTGGACGACGCACATGCCTTTGGGTTGTATATGTGGAACCTCAGTCTTCTCACTTGTAAAATGGGAGTGATGATATTTACCTGACAGCGGATGCCTTCGCCATCCCCACGAGTGACACCACGTCTTGTTTAACTGTCTAAACGGAAATCCAGAAGCGACCTTTGCTTCCTAGTCCTTCACTCACAACCCGCCTCTTGTGAGTCCCTCCGTCTTCGCCTCCTCAAAGCCCCTGAAGCTGACCAGGTGGTGCCATGGCCAGTGCTGTCACCTCACCCATGGTGCCTTCATTTCCGGCCTAAGCCACTGTCATACCTCCTTCAACATTCGTCCTGCGCCCGCAAATCCCGTCTCTGCGTTGAGGCAAACGAGGCCCTTAGAACAAGAGTCGGAGGATACTGCTGTCCGGTGTTGCAGACTGAGTGTCTGTGTCCCTGCAAAGAGCATGTGCTGACACCCTAACCCCCAAGGAGCTGGTATTTGGAGGTGGGGCCTTTGGGAGGTGCTTAGTGGTGAGGGTGGAACCCTCATGAGTGAGATTAGTGCCCTTTCCCAAGACCCCGCAGCTGCCCTCCAGCCTCCCACCGTGTGAACACACAGTGAGAAGACACCATCCATGAACAAGAGGCAGACACAGGATTGGCTGTCATGCACTAGCCCGTCCTGAGGAGCTGTCCGCAGTCCAGTAGCTTGCTCTTCTGAGGAAACAGGCACAGATACTCCATAGAAAATCTCATCTGCCGAGAGCCACCTGGTCTCCACAGACCACCGTACTTGACTCCATCACCCAACACTAGTAGATGTGTCCTTTTTTGGGTCTTGAAATCCCTCGAGGCTCTGATAAACATAGTGGCCGCTGCCGTAAGAGTCATGGAAAGTTGGACATGCCGCCAGGTCTGGGGCTCCACGTCCAAGGCCTCCCAGGACTCCTGAGGCTCACGGATGGGCCCTGGGGGAAGACCCCTGCTCGGCTGTAGGAAGAGTTCAGTGCCACACGCAGGAAGCAGGACGCGCAGGGAGGGGGTGGAGAAAGCAGTGGGAACATGGAGGAAGAGCAAGGAGGAAGGGTAAGAGAGGGCGGAACAGGAAGACACCGTCCTTGGGCAGGGGACTAGGCGGCCATCACCTGTCAGACGCTCTTTAGTCCTAACTCTGGTCTTGAGCTCTGGGCAGAGGACAATTTCTTCTCCCATAAAAGCAGAAGAGTTATAGAAACCTAGAGACCAATTCCAAACTAATCATCAAGATGCATAGATGAGTGCTTAGATGACAGAAGGCCTTGTGGTGGTGACAATGCCAGGGGACCCGTCTCTGCACCCATGGTGTTTGCTGGGGGATGGCGGGATCCGGGCGCCCTGTCCTTGCTTGCTCCCTGCTCCTCGTCCCTTGATGAGGATGACAATGTGGGCTCCTCAGGACATCTGAGGAGGGTCCTCAGTGATGTAGAGGTAAACATTCGAGGAAGGTCGGACTGAGAACTACTTCGCTGGTCGGTCACGTTTTGATAATGACTCGTGTCCTTAAAACGTGATTCCGTGGCGCTCAGGTGTTGTTCTGAAGAAATTCAGCGTGATGGCTAGCGTCCTTCATTCTTTCAGCACGCATGTGTTAAATACCTCCTAGGAGTCGAGCACAGCTGAGATATGGAAGGTACACAAAAAGCTTTTCCCACCCACCGTCACAACCCATAAGGTTTCTTCGTCTGCACACTGGACATTATAACCTCACAAGGAAGTTGTAGAACTAGTGTCCAATTGTTAAAAATCATTGGTAAAGTCCACACCGTCAGAAACCATCGGCGTCCACAGATTGCATCTGCCGTTGTGGTTGTCGCTCTGTCACTGCCCCACATTCTTCTCACTCCAGCTCGGAAGCGCTGTCCTTGCTTCCCACCCCCACACGATTAGTTCCCAGGTCCTGGTGGCTCCTCCTTAAACATGCTCCTCATAAGTGTTCTCTCCTTTGCGTCTCTTCTGCCATCTTCCTAATTCGTCTTCCTTATTTCGTCTTCTCAGAAGATTTTATGTTGGGCAACCAGATAATTCTTCCTAAAACCAACTTGCCTGCTCCCCTGCGTGAAACAAACCCACTGCTTTCCTCAGCGGCTCCCTGGTGTTCCCCAAATAAAGCTCAGATCCTCGCGGTCAGACCTTTCCTATTGTTTCCCTCGTGCCTGGAGAGGACCCTGGAACACCTTCCTGTCCGATGCCAGAACCCTGCCTTCCACATGCAGTTCATCCTTCAGACTCACCTCGGAGGTGACTTCTCATCCCCCTAACGGGCTCACCCCCCTTTCTCCTCCCATGCGGAGGCTTAAGGCACAGTGTCCCGTCTATAGCACTTATTATGTATTGAAACATATTTTGGCAACACTATAGGGTAATCACTAAAAGCACAGGTTTTGAGGCCAGACAACTGTGGTGATTAAATGAATCAAGCACTGACTATCACATAGAGTCACTGCAAAGCACTTAATGCATCCTAACTTTCATTCCTATTATTGTTCTATGCATTTCTTATTTCCTGCTAAAATGTTCCCAGGTGGCAATGCCCTTCTGGTGTGGATGGTACCTTTTCCGTAACTTTGCCTGGCAAATTTTGATCAGATTTTTAGTGAGAATTACTTGCTCACAAACTGATTTCTTATAGGCCCTGGGTTAATTTCTTTTCATGCTTTAATATGTGATAACTTCATCATCGTGAGAAATATGATAATTCACACTCAGTGTGATTGATGTGTGATTTGAGGATGTAGTTTTGTACTCAACTTTTTATTAGTGTTGATTAAAAAAACCAGTTTACAAGTCAGGGTATGTATGTGAATAGAACAGTTGTTATGAAGTAATATGACATTGTAATTACAATTAACACTCCCTATTGCATGCCCTCATGCCAGTGCCAAGTCGCTTGTTAAGAACTTTTTTTGAAATCCTTTCGTAAGTGCCCCTTATCTTGCCAAACTAGTTTTTTTGTAATGAGGTTGGAAGGAGGTTGGGCTGATGAAAAGAATAACATTTTATTTGAGGTTCTCGGAGCAGCTGGCCAGGCTGGGTTCCATTTCACAGGCTGAAGTGGGGCAGTGCGTTTCCTTTGGCTGTTCTGCCAGTCAGGAAGAGGGCTGGCTACACAGTAGAATATGTCATATTCCAAAATATTCTGGGCTTTTCCTAAGTAATCCATCTGTGATTTTATCTCGTGGCTATCCTCAGATTTCCCCTCTCACCTTGCCTGCTGAAAAGACTGGAGGCAAATTTACGGCCTACCTGGAACAGTGGTATAGGATTTCGGCTCCGAGTTTCCTATTAGTTTTTTTCCCCTCGTGCTATTTAACTTGTTTTCATTCTTTCTTACCCGTTTGCAATTTGAGTCATCTTGTTTGCTATGTGTATGTATCATTTGAAGCACCTTAAGTCTCTTTTCAAACAAGACGGGCAATATGTACATAACTAATTTTTGCACTATTCGCCCATTTTTGTTAGATCAAGGCAGGCCGAGTAGCTGAAGCACCAGGTTTTGGGAAAGAGCCACAAGCCAGTTTGAATTCCAGCTTTGACACTTAGTCACTGTGGGACCGTGGACACGTTGTTTAGCCTGTCTGAGCTCCTGCTCTGTACAATGGAAATAATAATCCATAACCCACAGAGGGGTCTTGGGGACTACACAGAATAACTCATGTGAACTGCTTGGTGCATAGTAGGCATTCAATAAATGTCAGGTTCCTGCTTATCCCAGTTAATAATGCTTATTAGACTATATTAAAAACTAGAACCAGACTGTGATAATGCATTTCTTTATTACATATTTAAGCCAAATAAGTCATTTCCCCCAGGGGAGGGGAGAGATAGGTTGAATTCTATTCATTTGGTGAACTTATTTATTAATCTGTTTCCCCAGCATTACTTAGTTTCCTACTCCATAATTTAGTTTTCATGCAACAAAAATATCACAGTTCGGTGTTCCTCTTAACTCTACTGATTGTTTTTTTTAAAAATCGATTACATTTGCTGCTTATTAGAGGTCATTATTAATGACATTATCAGCTCAGTTGTTCCCTAACTACTTTGTGCTGAGAAACTTTTGCTCTCAAGCATTTCCCTGAGGTCTGAGGATTTAAAAGGATCAAGGTTTAAATGGCAACGTTAGAGCAAAAGAAAAACAGGGGTGGGCGGGGAGACCCACACCGCCTGTGTTCTCTCGTGTTACTGTTACACGTTTGCATTGAAGGGGAGCCCCGTTTCCCTCAAGGAAGGACCTAAGGAGCGGCAGGCAGGAACCTGGGCGCGGACTCACAAGCTGGGACCGGGGGACCATTGCACCTTTAAGGACTGGAGGCTGGGTGTTAGCTCAGCCTCCTTCCCGGCCCACCTCTGAACCCTGATTGACAGGGCGCCGGGCGAGGAGGAGCCCAAGGAGGCCCAGGAGGAGGTGCCAGCAGGAAAGCAGGGGAGGAGGGGCCGTCTTCTCGCCGATGGCCAATCAGGGAAGGGGGCGTGGCCCGTATTCTCTCGGAGGACCAATCAGAGAAGGGGGCGTGGCCACGGCCCCCTCCCTCCTCTCCCCCACCTCCTCTCCCCGCCCCTCCCCCTCCCCCGGCCCCCTCCCCTCTCCTCCCTCCCTTTCCTCCTCCTCCTCCTTCTCCTCCCTCTCCTCGCAGGCTGTGGTTTTTCTGTGTGTGTTTCTGGAGTCCTGAGCCTGAGCTAAACAAAAGCAGGAGGCTGGCGGGGCTGCCGGAGTTTGCAGAGCCGGAGGAGGAGCGAGCCCGAGCTCTGCCTGCGCCGCGGCCGGGGGATCGGCTCTGGCTACAGCCCACCCCCTTTGAGATCACTCCGGCCGGGAGTGGGGGTGGGGGGCGGCGGGGGCGGGGGGAAAGTTTGCATTGCAATCCCCCTGCCTGGCTCTCCTTTCTCCCGATCCGTGCATATTTGCAAGAGGATTAAGCCACAGATTTAAGCGCCGGGAGCCCATTCCTGCCTTGCAAGGAGACCGGACTGAACAACCCCACGCCAGCTCTGGTTTCTTGTCGTCCAGTGGGAAGGTGGTTTATTTTCCTTGCTTTTTGGAGTCAACACCCTTCCCCACCAGCCCCCCTCCCCACCCTTACCCCGCAGCCCCTCCACGCCCCCTCCCCCTCCCCGCTCCCCATCCTCCCACCACCCTGCAAAGAGGCAAAGGGATTTTTTTTTTCTTTTGGTCTTCTTTTTTCCCCCCTGCCCTGTTTATCCTGAAAAGGATTTGAAGACAGCTTGACGGATAAAAGCCTGGTGCTTCCCGGAGCCGCGCTCAGGAGCAGGAACCGGGCTGCGCTGCTCGGAGATGGACGAGCAGCCCAGGCTGATGCACGCCCACGCGGGGGTCGGCATGGCCGGGCACCCCGGCCTGTCCCAGCACTTGCAGGACGGGGCTGCGGGGACCGAGGGGGAGGGCGGCAGGAAGCAGGACATCGGGGACATCCTACAGCAGATCATGACCATCACGGACCAGAGTTTGGATGAGGCGCAGGCCAGGTGAGACGCAGCCTTTTCTTTTCCTTTCTTGGGTTTTTTTGTTTTTCTTCTCTCGCTGGGGGAAACAATGGGAACCGAATCAACACAGCGCTTTCTTTTAAAATGTTGTTTCTTTTCCCATTTTGACGAGCAACTCTATGGCGGAGGAGTGAAATTGGAAGAGCGTTGTTCTCTGAAGTGTAATCGCCCCTGCCGTGAGGCGGCTGTGTGCATATTGTGTGTGTGTGTCTCTGTGTGTGTGTGTGAACACAGAAGCATTCACAGATATCCACACAAACACTCAGGCACGCAGAAAATACTGCCAACTGATCCAAAAGCGGCCCTCAGCACTTTTTACTGCTTTAAAGAAAAGTGCCAGAGAGAACAGAATTGTCAAGTTTTGAACAGCATTCCATGTCTTCTTGGTTAGGGACCCAGTGACATTACAAAATAAAATGTTCCAAGAACACTTTATTTACAAATTTAGTTGACTCCTTACCTAAATCAGAGACTTCTGATTTTCTTTCTTGATATACCCTCCAAAATTCATTTTCGTCTTTTCCCCTTTCTCCCCCTTTTAAAAAAAGCAAGATAATCCTTTGTCACTAGTTGTCAGCTATCCAGAAAATATTTTGTTTTCATTTAATTCTTTCAAAAAGAGCTGATGGAAAGATATAAGAGGTACTTTTGCTTTTAGACATATTTGTTACTTTTAAGAAACCAGGATGTTCAGTTTAACTGTATGGGCTCCTAATTTGAGCCGCTTTACTAACCTCCCATGGCACAGAATGTATGGTCCTTTAAAAAGGGGTTGGGGGACAAAAATCAAGCACTCTCTTTTCCCCATCTTCTCTCAGGGCCACTTAGAATGCAACTACATAGAAATGAAGGCATGTGTGTATTTTGTGTATTTCAATACTACAGAACATGACGGTCTTCATTAAAGAAACATAATAAATAAACTGGGTAGAGCAACTTCACCCGTCACCAGGTACATAGCTCTCCACTCGAGAATTTTACAGTAAATTCTCTTTAAAATAAAACATAGACTCAATGGCAAACCACTAATATCGTGCCCTTGCCCATCTCGAAAGGAAGAATTTTAAAAATCTAATGATCACATATATGTTTACAGTTGCTCAGCTTTGTGAAATCTCAGAAGTAGTATTTAAATTAAAAAAAAAAATACATACACAATTCCTGTACCTCAAATGACTCAGTCATGGAAAAGACATCGTCATGTATGTGTTTTCATCTTAGGGAAATAGGAATTTTGAGTTGAGACGAGAAGAAACAGTTGAAAACATGGATGTTATGAATTACAGTCGTGTTTAAGCACATGCAACACGTACACTCCAACAGTACTGAGGTTTACAGTGCTCGAAAACTTAGAAATGTTCAAAGACTGGAACTATTACATATGTTTTAAAATAGGAGAAAGTTTTCCAAAATTAATCAGTGCTGTTTTTGAATTTTATTTTCAGAAAGAAAAAAAAGCTAATAGGTATGGTAAGGGAAGATTTCCCACTGGCAGTCTCTTTTTCAGTTAGAACAGATTTCTCCATTATATTGTTCCAGAAAAATAAACTCAGATATACCAATAAACTGCTTTAATAGCAAGTTTGTGAAGTGGAAGGAGCCAGTAAGACTGGAGATTCACCACTTTTCTGGTGTTTATCCTGCTCCTTTTTGTAAAACTGAGGATAGCCGTTGCTTGGCGGTTCCCCTTTTAATGGCCTAGATGCCGAGAGAGATCAGACACAATTTGGGGACAGGGAAATTTCTCTTCTCTCTCTACAGCCCCACTGATATGTTGTGGAAATTCAATATCTCTTCTGTAAAGCCGTGGGGGGGTTTCTTTTGCTTTTTTTTGTTTGTTTGTTTTGTTTTGTTGTTTTCTTTCTTTTTTCTTTTGGAATTTGGGCCTAGATAGGTATAAGAATACAATTAGTGAAAACTATTTTAAAAGGCCCCCAAAGAAATCTTTGATACATTAAGTCTTTTCCACCTTTTTTTCACCCGACAAAACTAAATCACCACTAAGCTTTCTTTTTGGTTTAACAATGTAACTCTTCTTAGCAAATACCTATCTGGTTTTTCTTTCCCTACTGACACCTTCATAAGATACATTTTTTACTTACAAAGTAAACCACTAGTATTTTAGGTACAATATATGTATTTATTTTGATACTCTTGAATTTTGAGCTGATTACTCCTCTGCTGTACAGTACATAGAGCGGTGCTTCTGGTTTCTGTTCTCCAGGAGGACGTGTGTCTATGGTTTTTTTTTTTTTAACTTTCAAAGGGATTAAAGAAGAATTGCATGCGTTTTGAATGCCAGGGGCTTTCATTTATGTTTACACATTAATTTTAGTTAGTACACAGAATTCCCTCAGCCAATAGCCAATTCGATCAGTGTTTTGTTTCCAAAACAATATCCTGCTGCTAAGTGCTTCCACAGTAAAATAAAGGGAAAGGTATTGTTTTGTTCCTCAAGTGCATTCTGAATGCAGACACACTCAAGAACCAGGTGAATCACTAATCTAAGAGGCAGAATTGTATTTATTTTTTTCCCCAATGGGCGCAAGGTCCTAATTGTAAATAATTGAATTTCAACACCTGCAAATAAGCGGTGTGTGCACGCGAGGCATAATGTGAACACAGAGAAATGAATTTACTCCCCATATGAGTATGTTTGCCCCCTGGCAATGCATTTCCATACTCTTTAACTTGGGGACTGAAATTTTATAAATTGACAGTTCTGCTCAGAAGACCTTTCAAGCGTCTTGTGTTTATGAGAATACGGGGAATCTGCGGAATGAATTCGAACACATGGGTGAATTAAATTTGAAAACACACACACACACACACACGCACACACACGCACACACCCCGAGAGGCAGACAGCTCCTAGATGGTGGAGGCATGGATTGTACAAAATTGTTAACCCATGCTGTGGGCTGTGCTGTGTCCACTGCCCGATAGGATTATTGGTTAAGAATTCCACTTGGATTCAAGTACTTGAATAAAAAACCAAAACAGCTCTGCCTAACTGGGCGTAATTGGCGTTAGTTCTGTTCTGTAGTTAAACCCCTACTCTCCCCCTGCTAATTAATATGATTTCTGTGGCGGGCTCTCTATATTAAGCCATGGAACAACTGAAGCAGGCCACAGACTTCTGCTTGGTATATCATTTTGGCTCAATGTTCAGTTTTTTTCCCCGCTCATACATTATCAGCAATTTGATCTTGAAAGTGCACCTCAGCTATGATGTTGTTGTTTTTTCTTGCAGAAAACATGCTTTAAACTGCCACCGGATGAAACCTGCCTTGTTCAACGTGCTGTGCGAAATAAAAGAAAAAACAGGTAGGACTGAGATTCCGACACTTAAGCATTTTCTTTGGCCAATTGAGTCGCTTAACCAGCAATCAGGAACCCATTCTTTAAATATTAAAATTGCAGAATAGAAGTATTGTCAAGATTGATCGCGTGTGCCATCCGCAGGGCGTCCCAGTGGTCTGCTTCCCAGACCAGAAGCACCAAGTGTCCTGGGCAGTTCTTTGCAAGCATTGCTGGGTTATTGTCCTTAAGTCTGTTCCCGGCTTCTTTGGAGTTGGGCCTCACATAGCAGTTCTGAAGGGACATTTATAGAATGATGTGCCTTTGGGGGAAAATATGAAAGTAAAAGTCCGTTTCCTGAAGGAATACGTTTGGTCCATCTTTGAAACACTCATTCTGGGGGAGTTGTTTAAAATGTCCTTTCCTTTTGCTTACACTTCCATGCAGCAGCTCTGCCGGGGTTGTCAGCTACCTCTGCGGGAAGTGCAGGCAGCCCCACACCACAGGGTCCGGGGGTCCGGGTGACCTGTGGTGTCCTATCAGGGAGAACCCGTGCCTTTAGGAGAACGCAGTGCCATGAGATCATTCTTTCGGGTGTTTTTCTACTTTCTAGACACCATAACACGTCCCACGAGGGCATTTAAATTTTAAAGCAACAATTAAAAAATAGCAGCCATCCATCAGAGGTATTCTTAACAGATGTTCTGGAAAGGACGCGCAGCAACATCCGCTCGTTGGTTGATTTGAAGCCTTCACTTCCTAAAGTGGGTGAATCTCTGTCTCGGAGCAAGAAAGAGTTGCGGAGGCGATCTGAAGCCAGGGAGTCAGGAACCAGGAGGAGAGCGGGGTGGTTCTCAGAAGCGGGAGCTTCTGCCGGGCTCTGCGTCGCTGGCTTCACGGCAAAGTCCCTGACATCCCACTTATTTATTTATTTTTTACAACAAGGAGCGTAACAGTCAATAATTCATATCTAAACCACATAAGCAAGGGCATGGCGTGAGTGAAAGTGACAATAAATATGATTGCATGCCCAGTTGATATACATTGATAGTTACACATAAAAAGGGGGGGGCGCAGGGCACCCAGGGTGGTTTTCTATTTGAGAGCTCTCTCTGTGTGTTTCTCTTTTAAAAAAATAAATAGTTTCAAGATGTGACCGTTGATGGACTATGTAATTACTTGGGGCTTGGATTGTGTGTAAAATTAGTAAGCAGCTGCTTTGTTGAATGTTATTTGCGCTGGGCATGGTGTCCTAGACAAAGCGCCTGAGTAACGACGCTGGGAGGGTCTTCCGGGTGCCCCAGGTGCCCTGGCCCAGCCCTAACCTTAGTGCGAGGCTGTTAATTGCATTATTTCAGCTGTGAGACACCTTTTAAGAGATTTGTGGGTTGTGCGTACGAATATCAAAGCGCCCATTCAGTTTGTCACACTTTTTAGTTTCCAGTGTTTTTTTTGTTTTTTTTTCTCCCTATTGGCTCATAGCAGGAAATGTAAGCGCATATATACATTTCGTGCCTCTCTCCTTTTTTCTTCCTTCTCATTTTCTTTTGTGGTCTTGATGCTTATTTACTGTGACTATTTGGTTTGTTGAAATTTGTTTCTAATCTAGTACGTGCCCTGCGGACCTTGACTCAAAAGCTGTAGAATCAAGATATAAAGACGTGTTGGTAATCCAGGCTCCAGGGACGCCGGTTTTGAGGACACGTTATGAGATTTTTATTGAAAGGAAGCTCATCAGGGCACTGAACTGGATGTTGTGGCCAAAGTGTTTAATTCCAGTCCTCTAATTAAAGCCCACTGAGGCAGTGGGTCAAAGTGGGTGAGCAGCACTAGAGAGAGCTCTGCTTCCGGTGTGGGTGAGAGACCTGGTGTCTTAGTCACACTGGCTAAACTATGGTGCTGCGAAGCCGCTGCATTGGTCAAAATAACACACGGGAGCTGAAATTTATTGTTGGAGTGTGTATTTTGTTTTTTTAATTTTTGGTCATTTAATGATTTGAATATTTGGAGATCTTTAAAAATCTAAATGAAGGTTTTATGTGTTGTCTCTAGAATAATATATTTAAGCATACTTTGTCAAGTATAAATCCTGTAAATTGAAAATGACCGAGATCACTGCCCCCGTGGGAAAGGGGAAATGTGTGCGCGCGCGCACACGCACACACACACGCACACGCACACACACGCACAATTTTGGACTGAGAGGGCATCGGTGGGGGAAAGTGAAAAAAAAGAAAAGATGAAAAAGGGCCTACTTCCCTCTTGTTCTTCAGCTCGTGTGTTGGAAGGCCGAGGGGACGGAATAAACCTCCCCTGGAATGTTGTGTGTCCTGTCGGGAGGGGGGAGACCGTGTGGTGTTGCAAAGAACCCTCTGGTTCTGGAGTTCAGTCACTTCAGCTCAGACTCTGCCGAAGCCTGGTCCCATGCCAGCCTGTGTACATGTGCATGTGTCCGAGACACACCAAGTGGAAAGTTGCAGGAGCTTTTCTTTTCTGTTGATACAGAGCGAGTGAAAAGGTCGCTGGGACGGTCAGTTCACATACATTCCTTCATTGTGTTCTTAATTTCAAGCTCCCCCCCCCCCCCACATTTAATGAGTAATTTTGAGCTTCCATCTGAAGCCTTGTAGACGTGGCTTGGTTTAGGGTGGGCTTTGTGTGTGTGTGTGTGTGTGTGTGTGTGTGTGTGTGTGTGTGTGTTTGTATTCTCACTGGAAGTTCATGCATTTGGCTCACCTGGGTCTTGATAAGGCAGCAGGAATGAAAGGAACATGGGCACTGCATCCATTTGCTGTTTTTGCTTTTGTTACTGATTTTAGTTGGAAAACTCTAAGTAAGTAGGGAAACCAGCTAAGACTGTCTCTCCAACCTTTTGGAACTTGAAGGAAACACAGGCACCCAAAGTAGGCAGAACCGGCTACATTACAGTTGATTGACAGGTATTGAAGTCAGAAATTACTGTGGGGGTATTGAAAAAAAAAAAGAACCCGTGTGTCTTCTTGCTTCAGAGCGTGGGTAAGCCTTTATTTGATACATTTTTGCTTTTTAAAATAAATGCTAAGGAGAAAGAATGCCTACAAAATGCTCGGCCAGCAGATCTCACACAGCAGCAGGGAAAACCCGTCCACATCTGCAGCAATGTGTATTTCAGAAGTGGCTTTTATCTGTTTGCTCCTTCTGGGGACCACTTAATATGTCATTTTCTTTGTTTTTCAGGAACCATTTCTTGTCTTTTGACGTGTTAGCAATAGGCTGCATTTTCCATATGTGTAAATGCGGTGGTGGTGGGTTGGTGGAATGGAAGAGGAGAAACACAGGCAAAGATCGCTTTTCTTAAAAGGACCTTGAGTATCTTTTAAAACGTTTCTTGATTTTCTTTTTTACTTCTGTGTCAAAAAGTCATGCTGGTTTAAAAATTAGGAAAACCCAGAAAATATTGGGTGCCATTTACTGAGGAGAATATTTATAGATAACAGTGACTAGCTGTGATTGTTGTGACTAGTTTTTAATTTTAGAACATAATAGCTATAGATGGCACTTTCTAGTTTTCCTTCTGTGCACTGAAGTTAACGCAAATCAAGTCACTGAAGGAGGTTAAAAAATTATTCTCTGCTCCCTTAACACCTTTTGTTCTCTCTCTGTTCTTTTTTCTCTGTGTTCAATTAACACCCCCATCACAGAACTGTAGTTTTTTTTTTTTAAGTCTACTACTGTATTTCACTTTTGACACCTCCTTTATTAGTCTCACCTGCCACTTCTTTTTAATATGGCAATTACATTAGGGGGTGTCTACTCCTCTCCTTACAGCGTTAGAGGATAATTTGCGTGTGCGTGCACACATGTGCACGTGTGGACATGTGTGTGTTTTGTATGTAGTGGCAGGGGCGCTATGGAAGGACGCTGTGTGGGGCAGGGAAATAATTCTGATCGTGTCAGGCCTCGAGCAGAGGACAGGGCTGAAATAACTTCAGACGATTTCGAGCTGCCTCTGATCAGATTCCCCTTGGAGTGGAACGGGCAAGAGTGACTTTTCCCAGAAGTCCATCTGCAGCAGGCAAATGCAAACCCTTTTTCTTGCTGATGAGAGAATTCAAATATTTGTGGGGTTTTTTTTCCCCCCAAGGGGCTCACAGAGAGAGAAGGGGCACAAAGCCAAGGTCGGGGAGCCCCAGCGTTCTCCCTGACATTCTCCCTGACACCACGTCTGGGGTTTAGCAACATGGGACACAGAAGTATTGTGGTCACACTGCGTCCCAGTTATTGTGACCTGGACATACAGTGAGCTCATGGGGAGATGTGTCCCTCAGGTCCAGTCACTTGCGTGTAATCAATTTTTAGACAAATTCTGGCATCTGAGAGAGAGGGAAGAAGGTGCAAAGGGCAGTTGGGTCAAACGTAGCAGAAGAGATTTTTGGAAATTTGCTGTCATTTCTTCTAACAATAGGGGAGTCTATTTAGATTTAGGCTAAACCGAGGAAGCTGGAAGGGGATTTGTGAGAGGGGAAGCAAGGAGAGAGACTTGTGACCTAGGAAGCGTGGGGTGTCAGGAGCTGGGAGGAGAGGGTGTGGGTTTCCTGGGGGGGGGGGCTGCCTGTGTGTCGCTCGGTGCTGGTGCTGTCCTGTCATGTTTTTTCTACTGACATACATGAACTTCTGGTGGCTGTTGTGGGCAGGATTACAAAACATACCCCCAAGCAAGTAAAGAACCCAAAACTTAGATACTGAGCATACTTAACTAGGGAGGCATTTTAATTCTAATGTGACACATAACCCTGGCTTCTTTTGAGATCCAGTGTTTACATGCACGCTTTAGGGAACCTTAGCCTTAATGCTGGTTTCAGACCTCTTCTAGATGGATGCTGTTACGCTTTGAACTTGGTGATGTGAATCTAAATATCCTTTTATTCCTTTTTCTTTTTATTAAAAAAGAAGATGTACCCCGAGCCCCACATGACAGAAGCAGTGTCCCAGGTCCAGCTCCCCAGACAGCTGTTATTCAGCGTCCTATGACCCGGGGGCACCCGTCCATTTGCACTGCCTTTTCAGCCGGGGCTGGGGGAATTATATGATGCTGGTTCCAGCCCTAAGCAAGTATGGGGAGATGTAAGGAGGGCCATGATTGATAAATAAAATCAGGTGGATTAATGAGTTGTTTGCAAAGTGCTCTGCACTCTCTGGGCTGTATAATAAAAGATGCTTTAGCTTCTATAATAAATTATCTGAGGACTCGTATCCTGTTCCATCTCATAGGATGTCATGTGTTAACTCTTTCAGGCCAACAAAGCGCATCTACTGGTCTCTAACTGAGTAGTGGGTGGTTCGTGGTCTCTCGTGTGGAGGCGTCACAGGTTGAATCTTCTGCCCTGTCTGCGTCTTAGAGATGTCACTTCTCCGAACTTGGCAGAGTGATTTCCAGAAAAAGAAAAAAGAAAAAAAAAAAAAGTGCGGGTATAGACTGTCCTAATCTTATAAAACCTGTCTCCCTTCATGGCAGAATAAGGCCAGATACTCCCCGGAAGGCCTTCTGATCTCTGACAGCTCCGTTTCAATCTCTCAATTATTGGTGGAGATCAAGATGGCAATGGTGGAAAAATTGATCCCTTTTGGTTTAGGTCATGGTTTCAACGACATCTTCCACTAACACGTTTGTCATTAGTGGGTGCTGGGGTGGATACCGCACACCTGTGCTCGTTCTGGACCTTCCACAAAACAGTTACAGGATGACAGGCAAATTGCTTAAGTGATTTTCGGAGAAACTAGAGTAGTTAGGGACTTGGCTACTGGGCTAGCTGACTGGGCTAGCATCACCAACCCCCCCACTTTTTGCTGTGTGACCTTATTCAAGTCACTAAAGCTCTCTGTGCCTCATTTCCCTCACTTAGCAGATGAAGATAATGGTATCTCTCTTAGGGGTTGTTAGGATTACATGAGGTAATATATGTAAATTACAGTGCCTGGTACAGAGTAAACAGTCAGTAACTGTTAGCTCTTATTATTTCTGGCCCTGTTTTCTTGGAGGGAAAAAAGAGGCTGCACCAGATGGTCCCTAAAGACCAAGCCAATTCCAAGACTCTGTGATTCTATGCTGAAAAGAGACCAAAACTGCTGAATTTAAGATTGGCTTTCTTTTGTTTCTCTTGCCATTCTCTCAAAGTGAGAATTAGCTATCTCTGGCCAAAAGGCTGGCACTCGGTTGGAAGAAGAGAGAGGAAAAAAAGGGGGTAAAAACAAAGACAAAGGTTTTTAATTATCCACACACTGGACACCAACCCCCTAAAAAGCTAGAATTGCATACATTAGTGATGGTGTTTTCTTAGTATCAGCAACTGGAGATATTATGTAATCACAGTGAAAAATATTTTCCCTCTGAAAACACATAGGCACATCCATTCAACTCACAAAGTTTCAAAGCAAGAAGAGTGTGTTCAGGACCTCTCCCTGTCTTCCTAATATGTTCCTTATTTAGGAAAAATGTTGTCTTTGTCATAATACCAGCCTTAATACAGAGTAGGTTTCTTTTTTATAGCTTTCTTGAACTATATTTCATATATCATGGAGTTCACCCATTTTAAGTGTACAGTTCAGTGGTTTTACTATATTCACAAAATTGTGCAACCATCACCACCGTCTAAATTTAGGATATTTTCATTCCCCTCCCCGCCACAAAACCCAGCACCCATATCAGTCAGTTTGTATTTCTCCCTTTGCCTAACCCTCAGTGACCACTGAGCTCTGTCTCTATGGATTTGCCTGTTCTGGACATTTTCACATAAATGGAATCATGCAGCACATGTTTTGTAAGTAGCTTCTGTCTCTTGGCATAATGTTTTCAGGGCTCGTCTCTGCTGCAGCCGGTGTCAGTACCTCCTTCCTTTTCATGACTGGGTAATACTCCACCGATGGAGTATTTTGTTTATCTGTCCATCAGTTGGTCGGCGGGCATTTAGGTTGTTTCCGTGCATTGGCGTTGCTGGGGACGTTTGCACACAAGTTTTGCATGGACATGTTTTTATTTCTCTGGTTAGATGCCTAGCAGTGGACTTGCTGGGTCGTATGCTAGCTCCGTGTGCAGCGTTTTGAGGAGCTGCCCACCTGTTTTGTAGGGGGGCTGTGGTAGGTGTATTCTGAGGGCATGTGGTAAGTGACGCTAAGTTTGTCGTCGGCACACCCAGCGTTCCATTTTTTCAAACTTTTTCTCCAATCAGTGACCTCTCCTTGCCTCCGCGTTCAGGGCTCGACTGTCCTTTTTTGTCTTCTTTGATCAATACTTACTCTAAGAAAACAGTATTCTGATAAATATGTTTGGCTCGAAGTTTGCATGACTGGGATGTATGTGAAGCCCCTCTCAGCGACGTGCGTGGTGAAGAGGAAAAAACTCTGTCGAAGGAAGGAATCTCTACTGTGGAAGTCCTGTGTCAGGCTCCTGAGAGGAAGCCATTTGCAACAGAGACAGGACGGCTGGCGTGGACTTTGAGGAAAAGCAACCTGGATTCAAGTCCTAGCTTGTTATGTGGCATGAGCACGTTATTTGATTTCACGGAGCTTTAGTTTCCTCATATGGGCAGGAAAGCTACCACGTCAGGTTGCAGAAAGGGCCAAACAAGACGAGACTACAAAGCTCAGAGTTGCTCGGGTTTCCTCAGTAAATGGCAAGTACTGTTATTTTCCTGAAACCATGCGGCAGACTGCTGCCCTCGCCTGTCACTGGTTTGGCTCTGTCTGTCCAGGTTGCGTGTTCGCTCAGCCCTGGCTGACTCTCAGGCCGGCGGAGTACTTCCCGACCCTGCGTTAGATGCCTTAAATGGTTGTGTACATGGGAGGGAAAAGCATCTGAGGCTCAGCTCAGTGAAAGCAGCCCAGCATTCCAGCATCTCCCCTCTTCAAGCCTCCAGTTCTGGGGAGAGACTCGAGCAGGGCTGTTCAGTGAACCCACACGCACACACACACGTCATTTGAAATGTAATGTTTCACATTTCTCATAGCCCATTTAAAGAAATGTACAAAGTAACAGCGGAAATTAATTCTAATAATACATGGTATTTAAATCCTGATACATCTAAAACATTTCAACGTGTGATCAACATAAAAACTTTAATGAGACATTTTTTTTTCTTTTTGTCCTAAGGCTTTGAAAGCCACTGTGTATTTTACACACACGGTACCTCTTCCCTTTGGACGAGCCACACTTCGAGTGCTCACAGCCACGTGCGGCTCGTGTCCACCTCGCCGGACGGCATGGCCACGCAACGGCTGTTCTGGCACGAAGAGTCGCTTTGTTCTTTTTTGGCGCCATTTTTACACTCTGAGGAAGACACATGGTTGTTCCCTACTCAGATGCGACCTGCTAGTTCGGTGGCAATTGGAAGAAGCATGTGCGAGGCATCTCTTTCTGGGAGGGACCTTCCACGGCTGGGACGTCCCTCTCCTTCTTTCTTCCCCTAACGCCTTGCTTTAAGCTTTGTTTCCTTATTCTTAACAAACTCTGAAGAGATCCCTAAAATAGCATGACTGGGTAGCACAGCCACCTCGTTTTCTACAGCTAGAAACTGGGGAACGAGTACGGGGGGGCCCCATGGTGTGCCCAGTTTGCTGGACCCCAAGCCTGGAGGCCGAGGCCTGACGCTGACGGCTTTCAAGTTCGCACGTTATTTTGAGAATGCCATTTACCCTCGTCATCTCAGGTTTCCACATCCACGCGGTGAGTGTCTCTGGAGCGTCTAACGTGACCCACATTCGTGTGTCATGAGCCCAGCATGTTCGCTGCCAAGGCCAGGCTCCCGGGGCGGACGCCGCGAGCAGCACTGAGAAAAGGAAACACATCCTTGTTGGGGCAGCTCTGACGTGTCCCGTGGCTCCACTGGTCTTTTCCAGACAGGCCTGTGACACTGCTCATGGCGGCTGAAAGCTGCCTCCACCCCTCAAGTTGAATTGGAGAAGGCGAATGGAAGGGCAGAAACTTCGTGATTGTTCCCTTTTTTAAATTGAATCTTTGAGCATCACACCCCAAGGCCCGTCAGGCCGTCCCACGGCAGCCCCCTCGCTGGCTCCATGGCTGAATGCAGATAATGCTGCTTTTGCCTCCTATGCATTTGTAGCTGTGGGGCTCCAGACTGGAAATGGCTTTTGGGAAATACCGAGACCTGTGTTTGCAGGTTGGGACTGCAGTGTATTCCTTTGCAAGTTTACATGCTGCAGCCCGGGAGGTCAGGAAACTCAGCTTTGGTTTTCACCTTGGCACTAAGACCTTGTTCATCATTTACCACCACTGAAATCCTAAAACAATGTCTGCTTCCCACCTACCTGTCAGTGGGGCTTCTGGAAACTTAAAGTGGGGGTGTTTACAGAGGTGTTTGATTTTCCTTAAAGTGTGGTCCACTGAGTGTGAGACGAAAGCTGCGCCTCTGTCCGGCTTGGGAACGGTCGGCGATGCCGGAGGGCCTGTGCTGGGGGCGCCGGGAGCCAGGGGTCTGGCTGAGGGCGGTAGGTGCTCCTCCTGGGAGGAGCCCCCTGATAATTTCCATTGTCCCAGTGTCCACAGTTTGCCTTAATCTTCTGTGCCTAACAAAGAAGGCGTCTCACAGGCCCCAAAGGTGCGCCCAGCCTGCGTGCTCTGAACGGCTCTCTGGATAAGAGGGTGGAGAGGCACTTCCTTCCTATGGCATTTTGTGCCGAGCTCGGGGCCCTGCACCCACGTACGTGAACAGACACTTTAAAAACAAAGTGGGCAACACAGGCGCAGCTGGCCTTTGTGTGGCCTCCTTTCCACGGTGCCTGTAATCCTAACCCCTTGTGGGGCGGGGTGGGGGGGCGCCTGGGTGGGTGCCCGGAGGTGCTGTGCGTGAAGGCTGACAAGAAACCACAGGGTGTGAGGAGTAAGTTAAAGCAGCTTCGTCCTGAGGTCAAGAAGGTGGAAAGGAAAAAACAACAGGCAAAGGAAGCGAGCTCGGAGCTCAGATCAGGCGGAGAGAAGTCAGAGTCGTCCGAGAGGTGTTTCAGGGGATGCACCCCCCGCCCCCAAATGAAATCTTTGGAACTTGAGAAAATGCTCAGAAACCCTGGAGGAGCCCCACGGCCTGGGGCTCAGACGAGAGGCCGCATTTGGGCAGGAGCGCGATGCAGGGCCGTGGAAACCCACACAACCAACCTCGCAGAGGGGCTGGGGGCGCGAGGCCTCCTGTGCCAAGCTGCTGACCCAAGTGTGGGCCTCGTGCACGTGGCATGGCACTCAGGCATGGAGAAGGGGTGCGGCCTGAGCCCCCTCAGCCCCCCAGCCCCACACAGGCCACCAGGAGGCTGAGTGCCCAGCGTGGTGCTTGGCTCTGCCTTCGTTATGTCCCTGCTCGTTGGCTCCCGGACCAGCTCCTCCATCCAGGCCGACCTCAGGGTGGGAGGAAAGGGCCCCACCCCCGGGGAGCCTCAGGGTACCTGCGGCTCTGTGCCCAGGCAGCAGCCCGGGGCCTGTCCCTGCACAGGTCCAGGCTGCATTTTGGGGGGCAGTGCCCATGCTGTGCAGACGTCCTGGTGGTTGAGCATCCAGAAGTGAGATGGGGGGGAGGGCGGCGTGCACACATGGCCGAGTGTGTGTTCACACACGTGTGTCAGCGTGCAGCTCCTTTCTTGGGTGGCTCTGCGCTGTTTCCTCTAGTCAGTAAATATTCCCACTCATGCTTAGTGGTGTTGGAATGAGTCAGATACCTCCGTCTGGACTTCCTGCAGTAACCCTCCCGTCTTCTCCCTCAGTTCTCACTGGGAGCACCCCTGAGCACCCATCTTCCCCTGAGCACCCGTCTTCCCCTGAGCACCCATCTTCCCCTGAGCACCCGTCTTCCCCTGAGCACTTCGTCTTACCCTGGGGAGATTTTTAACCCAGAGAACTTTGATGTCTTCAAACAGCACTGACATTTGTTTCTGTTAAGCTTGGCCTGATTTCTTTAACAGTTGGAGAAGGTTTGGGGCCCCCAAACCTGCCTTGTTTCTTATATGGCAGCTTGTCTTGTCTCAGAGGAATGTCTGAAGGGGCCTCAAGCTGCCTTATTTTTGCAAGAGTCTTGGGAAAACAGACTAGATTTGGGTAGTTGCTCCCCCTGCTGCCCCCCCCTCCCCACACACAGAGTTGAGTCCCCTCCCCCACCTGGTCTGCTGGAGCCGAGGCAGGAAGGGGCTGTCATCAAGCTCAGGCCTAAGCGGTATCACTTTATTTTTCTTCTTAGAAAGTTCCACTAGGAAAGATGGTCTTGATGTGTGATTATTATTCTTAAAAGGATTCCTGTGCTTTCCTACGTGTTATAGCTGTTACAGTCTCGCAGGGCAACCGCCAGGTCCTACGACAGACCCTCCGGTGTGGGAGAGCTGGAAATCAGAAAGGTTGAATTCCCTAATTTCTTTGAAAATCTATGAATTGAGTGTAAATTTCTAGCAGCCCAGCCTGTGATCCACCAGCGGAAGGATCAGGCCCCGTCTTATCTCACAGGACGAGTTTCCCATCCCAGTGACTCGGGAGAGGGAAGGGTTACTGTGTAGGCTGTGAGCTCACATGTTACTATATTACTTCTTATTGCTACAGTTGTGGCGGCTAAATGTAAGTGTAGCGAAAATGAGAGCAGCGGTGGTGATAATAAAGAATGAAAGTAGTTGCCTCCTCGGCTCCAGATTTGGACACTCCCGCCCCCAATCTACTGCCCTGACTCCTCCCTTTGGAGGGGATTTGGGTGAGATATCTTGGTGATGACCACTGTGGCGTCACAGAGAGAAGCAGGACAGGGTGGCTTCCATTCGGGCCATCGTGTCAAGATGCCATTGGACTATGTCTTCTCCTCACCGCCAATGTCACCCCCGGAATGTGGCCCTTCACATGTGTGGGTTATAGGAGCTTGATTGTTTTTAAGTAAGTCTGACCAACTATTTTTGAATCCCATTTATTCTGGAGATGTTGGGAGACCACCGGTATGTCCCACAAGTTGAATAAATGAAAAAATTGAAAAGGAATTCCTGTTTCGTTTGGGTTCAGCGCTTCTGGACCAGTTAGCACTTTCATTTCAGATTTCGTGGAGGGCATGATGGAGTGGCAGGGTCTGTGCTCCATTTGGGTCCGCTCAGTGCTTCAGCAACTGCTTCTGGACCTTTTCTGGAGGAGGCGTCGTGAAGGAGACGAGGAATCGCCATGTGTGGCTTGTGGTCTTGTCCACTGGAGCTTACGGCCCATCAGGGGCCTAGATCACGGTCACGCTCCTGGTGTCGTGGGCCTCTGACCTGCCCCCAAAGCCCTGTGCCCACGACAGCCCTGCATTCCTTGCGCGTGTGGCTGTGATGGTCGTTCTGCCCGAAGTTCATTACCAGTCGTGCAGAGGCAGCTCTGAGCCACCGGGGCTGCTTTTCACTTGGGGAGCATGAGAGCTGCTCTGTGATTGGGTCCTGGCGCGTGCGGCCTTCTTGTCTTTCCCTGAGGCCCGTCACCCAGGGCTGGTGTCCCTTCTGCGCCCCCTTCACTCTCTCTCATCCTCTCCCCCCTCCACGGGGGCCTCCCCCACACCCCCCAATTGCTATTTTCCCACTTTGTGACCTGAGACCACTTGGCATTTCCCTGGGATGGCTGGAATTTACGGCCTGCTGACTAGGTATCCTGTGACATTTGCTCACCTGGGCAGCTTAAGCTGGCAGTGGGCCTGAGGGACCTGAGAGGAAGCGTGAAATTTACCTCCGCGCCCCAGGGTTCCGGCAAGGAGACAAACAGCGGTGTCCTGGAAGCTGGAATTCGTTTTGATCGCGGCACGTACTTAGTTATATATATTCATACACATGGATGATGTATTCAATAAATGCATTTAGACAATTTGTGCATTATCTCTCATTCTCTGGTCATTATTTTAACAAATTAAATTTTCACGGTTAGCTTCCTCGTTCACACTCGCACCGTCCCCGCGCCCGGCTCCGTCCCACCGTCCCCGCCGGTCGGAGATGCTGCGCTAACGGAAAGCTCTCGGAGGCCTTCTGCCGTTACCCTGTCTCCTGACGGTTTCCGAGATCCCACTGATGGCTTTCTCGTCGCGGCCCTTCTGCTGGTGAGGAAATAGCTGCTGTCTCTTTGGATCAAACTGGCCTAGGAGCTGGTTCAGTCCAGTTCCTGGGACAGGCCGACCATGGAGGCCGCTCGGCTTGTGGAGCACACAGGCTCTCAGTCTGTCTGTCTGTCTGTCCTGGCAGTCAGCTGAGGAAGCGAGGCGCTCTGTCCTAGTCGATGGTTCGCCTGTTACCTTATACGCATGTTTCCCACTTCTAGGAGCTCGCAGGGGACAGTGCTCTGGGCGTCAGGTGGACACCTTAGGCTGAAGACAGAGTGTCAGCAGCAGATGCGTGGCTCCCAGCAGGGCAGGCACCCCCATCCGTGGCAGAAGGGCTGTGTGTGCAGACCAGCGAGGGCCGCACAGCTGCCGTGTGAGCCCAGGTTTTACGATGAGGAAACTGATCCAGAGAGTTTAGTAAACGTCTCTAAAGTCACGCAGCTAATGAGAGGCTGAGCCGGGACAGGTTTTGTGGAGGAAGGTTTGACTAAATGTAGACTTTCCTACAAAAGTATTCACTCCCATTGAGTGACAGCCAGCTCTTCAAATTGTGCTTCTTCCAAGAAAATTCTGTGGCATCCTACTCGGTTACCTGGAAAACAAATTGTCTTCTTCTGTCCATCTCTGGTGGTGTTTCTCAGGTCACAGACGTAATCGCCCCTTGGCTGTGCTCGGCTGTAAATGCCAGTGCAAGGGGACACGTCCCACCTGCATCTTGGCCTGTTTCCTGATTTTTGTTAGTCTTCTACCTGTTACCTTTTCAGAATCTACCTGATTTCTTTCAGGTAATACCGTGTTTCCCCGAAAATAAGCCCTAACCAGAAAATAAGCCCTAGCAGGATTTTTCAGGATGACATCCCCTGAACATAAGCCTTAATGCGTCTTTGGGAGCAAAAATTAATATAAGACCTGGTCTTATTTTCGGGGAAACAGTAAGTGTGACTACTTTTCATAGGTGGCCTAAAGCATGGGTACCCATCGTGTGTGTGTGTGTGTGTGTGTGTGTGTGTGTGAGAGAGAGAGAGAGAGAGAGAGAGAGAGAGTGTTTCTAGCTCCGTACGAGCCTGGGGTTGTGACAGGAACGTGAAGCAGGGCACAGTGTTTTGCCCTTGTCACCCTTCCTGGTCCTGCTGTCCGGTCACCGCTGTGTGTGGCTCAGATGATGCTCGGTGGTGTAGACGGAAGGAAGCCTCATTGATGAGACCTCAAAGCCTCGTGTCCAGTGACAAGCCCTCTTGTCAGAATGGCCCACCGAGCAGCTCCTTGTTTGGTAAGTGGGTGTTCTCAGTGTTGACGAGGTGACATCTGCTCCTCAGGTTTGTGATTGGCCCAGAGAGCCTCCTGGGGTAAAGGATGTGGGTGGAAATGACGTCCAGGTGATGGTTACACTTGCTGGGCCTGTTGTCCCATATCATCCCAGGTGTTGGAAGGACATACAAGGGCTCCTGTTTAAATGTCTTTTTCGAACACGGTGTAATGCCAGGAAGATCTTAATAAAGACAATTTTACAAAAGAAATGTAACCGCACTGCCCCAGCTCCGTATCTGTTACCGGTATTTCCCCCCTTGTTTACATTTTCTTCCTGTCATTTTCCTTACGGCTGTCAGAATTTTCCTTTTGGGGGATGGTTATGTTAGGGATATTATTGTCTTCTGTTTATCAACAAAACCTGTTATGTACCTTATTTATTTATCACTCATCTCATCTCAAAGCACAATTCAAACAGGTTACCAAAAGATACAAGCGATACAAAGAGATTTAGTACGTAAGTGGGGGAATTAGAAGAGAAAATTTAGGTAGAAAAATTGAATGCAAGGGAATGTTAGTGTATAAGACTAAACGCATGAGTCCTTTCCTGTTGTGGTCTTGCCAGTCTTTTTGCTGGTCTGGGAATAGCTACCCAACTCTTGGATCTTGTTCAGTCCAGATCCTGTAGATGTTAGCTGCAGATTTTACTCCGCTTCCTAGAAGCAAAAGCAAAAAGGGAAACAGGATTAGTTTCAAATTTCAAAGCATTTAAAATTGAAAACAAATCAGTTGTTTAGAGAAAGTGGTTTTTTTTTTTCCTTGTTCTAGGTCCTGTGCAAAATTTCTCCACAGTTCCCAATAATAAGATGCTAAGAGATATATGATAGACATTTTTCTAAACAACATCTGCTCAACAATGACAAACAAAATATCATACTTTATATTTTTTTATAGCCCTTTATAAATAGCCTCCCCACAACACTCACCAAATTTTACTGGTTTACGATTTGATTTCCTCATTAGACTAAGGAATTTCTGCAAAACAATCAGCATTTATATGCCCAGCGCACTGTAGATACTCAGTTAATAGTTTTCGAATTGAAACACTGTTTTACCTGTTTATCCAAAAAGGAGAAAAATCCATTTATTAACATTTAGTAAGTACTTGCTACTAAAGAGAAGGAGCAGTGAAAAGTCCCTGCCCTCAGAAGCTTGTGGTCTGCTGGGAAAGATACATCGTAATAGATACATTGGTCTCTAGCTTGATAAGTGCTCTATGAGAGAGGCCGTTTCTCTTTTGTAAAATGAGATACAAGTTTGCGTAATTTACACTCTCAACACAACTAACTGCTCCCTGTGGAGTTTGGGATTTGGCTCCTAAGCCAGGAGGGAGAGGAGAGAGGCAGCTGTCTTGCAGGTTTGCTTTTTGCTCCTGTTTCCTGGCTAACTAACCCAAACGTCCTTGTACCCAGGTCACCAGAATGAGGGGGGTGAGGCCCCGTCTATGGATTCTTCCTGACGTGCCCTGGTGGCCCCCACCGGGAAATTCTGGTTCCGTTTTCTGGGGCGGCTGGAGTGGTGGCCACCATGAGTTCCCTGTGACTGGTTCCCAGAGATAAGTCGGGTCCTGAGGCCAGGACGAATGCACTGGCCGGGGGACAGGTGTATAAAATGAAGCGTGAAAGGACCAAGTGACAGCCACACCTGGCTGCTGTCCAGGTTTGCTAGCTTGGGGTAGTCAGCAAGAATTTTTACCTTCTTAGGTCCCTTCCTCCCTCTTCTGCTTTTCCTCCATTTCAGATGCATTTACCAGGCACGTACTTCTAAGCTAGGCAAGATGAGAAATGCAAGATAGGACCTTGTCCTCAAATTCCTTTCCACTGGGAGGAAAAAAGAGAGGGCTTCAGGGCCGCTAGTGATCAGGGCCTTGGAAAGTGACTAAGTGTAGCTTAACCCACCATATGCACTCGGAAAATGTTTCCAGAAGGACGCATCTAGTTTGCTCTGATGCTGTAAGCTTCCCGTTCCAGGTGGTGAAGTCCTGGAGAGCCATGCTTCATTCCTGTCTGTACCTGGCACGGTGCTTGGTGTATATAGGATGCTTCGTAATGTTTGTGGAGGGAAAGATAGAAGGAAGTCACAGATAATTCACCTGAATCTAAACTGGACTTACTTATATTTCAGACTGAACACCTATAGCAATTGTTTCTAAAATTTCTGCTCTCTGCTGGGAGTACATTCGTGTCTGAACGTGACGGAGGCACCTTTGTGATGTGTCAGAGAACAGGCCAGGATGGGAGAGCGCTTGGGTGCGTCGGATGACGCCAGCTCAGGGCTCCAGAGTCCGCGCTCGGAGACAAAGAGGGTTCTGGTTGGAGCCAACCTGCTGTGGGGGGAGGGGGCGTTGAGTGGCTCCTCTGAGGTTGCATTTTCTGAGTTCCCATCTTGGTCTGGGGGGTATGAAGGGTTCCGTGGGGCAGACGGGGGTGGGGAGAGCGTGCAGGAGAGGACACATGAGAACCGTGTAAAGACAAGTGATAATCAGACTTAGGAAGCCGGCGAGACAGCCTCCGAGCGCCAGAGGCAGAGGGGAGAGGGCAGCTGCCTCTTTCACAGATCAGCGGCTGAGGTTCCAGCACCTTCCTTTCAGTCCCGTCCTCAAACTGCCTGTCTCGTCCCATCTGCAAAGCCTCCGCTGCCCTCCTTTCCCTCTCCCAAAAGTGAAGCCAACGTTCTGTGTGTTCATGCTGACTCTTTGCCCAGTTTTCCTCCCATAGGAAGAAATTGAAATGTTGGAAAAGGGCTCCTTCATTAAATTATCATCATCATCATCATCACCACAAATAAACCAAGAAGTTGAAAGTGAGAGCCCCTCCCCAGTGTGAGCCCCTCCCCAGTGTGAGCCCCTCCCCAGTGTGAGCCCCCCCCACAGTGTGAGCCCCACCCCCCAGTGTGAGCCCCTCCCCAGTGTGAGCCCCTCCCCCCAGTGTGAGCCCCTCCCCCAGTGTGAGCCCCTCCCCCCAGTGTGAGCCCCTCCCCCAGTGTGAGCCCCTCCCCCAGTGTGAGCATAGTGAATGCAAACCTGTGCTGTGGGGGAGGAAAGAATGGCTCCCACCCTCCCTTAGGGAAGATTCCTAGTGGACTGGATGCCTCCCACTGGGCTGTCACTTTGCAGGTCACTCCCTGGGGATGTCCTTCCCCCAGGCCAAGTGCAGTTCAGATGCTCCATATGCCCCCGCCTCCCTCTTCAGCAGCCCAGTCTGTTGTGCTTTAGTGGCTTTGCTGGTGAGCTGTCTCTTGAGGGGGGCTTGGGGGGTGCGTCTTAGACATGGAATGTCACAGTGAACTTGAAGAAGGCTCCTGGGCCCTTGAGGACCAGGACATTTAAATACAAACTGCAGACTTCCTTCGGCTCGGCCTGAGGCCGCTGGGACCCGTTCTTGGTGGGACTCCTTCCTGTGCTTGGTCCACGGTCCCAGGACCTCAGGCTGCTCGAGGCTTCTTGTCTCTGCTCCGCTCAGGTGCCAAGACCCTCGCCCTGAGCTGGGCATCTTGGCAGCTGATAACAATGTGTGTCTCACAGAGAAACTCTGCATTTGGGTTTGTAAACCTTTTTCTTTACATACTATGCTCATGTGTAGTTTTTTCTTGCGTAAGAATCCCTTTCCTTTGTGTGAGTAATATACACAATGTATTTCAAGGTATAGTCTCACCCCTTTTCTGTGACATCCCTTGAATAATTAGTGCTGGTAGGCATTGATTTATTCATTCAGATGTCCAACACGTGATGTCTTCCTGGGGTCCTGGGTGAAACAGAGAAAAGCATCTGGGAACCTGGCGGTACGACTCTGATGGACATGCATAGGTAGGCGCTATACTCGCACCTTGGACGTCAGAGCACTTTGTAGCATGTTGAAGGAACCGTGAATATAGGTGGTCACTGCGAATCCTACTGGCAAAGCCACGTGCCACACCCAGCAGGAAAGTGCCCCACCATCCACCCGTTTTGTGGGGGTTTGCACTGGCGGAGTTACCGCTTTAGGTATTTAAAGAGCGAAGGTGTTACCCGCAGGAGATACTCCCTGGCTGGCCTGGAGCGAGTGGCTGCTGGGTGAGGACGCTACAGTGACCCTTTGGGGAGAGGCGACATCACACCTGGCTCAGGAGTGTGTTTCCTCTTCATTCCCGACACAGAAGGGAACCCCCAGGCCCGTTCCGAGCAGCACGTCGATGCAGGGAACAGGTCGAGGCTGTCCTGGTGTGGAGTGGAGGTAGTGAGGCCCGCCGCTCAGGGCGTCCCCTCACCTGTGACGTCACAGCCCTGTCCACCTTCAGGGTGGCTGTGCGTCTCCACTGAGATGTGGGTGTGAAGTGTGTTTGTAGATGACAAAGCAAAACCCAGCAGTGAGATCTTCTGTGTCACCTACACTGTCCCAGCTGCTCACAAAGTTGAAACAAGAGGACAGACTCCCAGGTGGGCAGGTGCGCGGAGGGTTTGCCGGGGGCCTGGAAGTCTGTGGACCGCAGGACTGGGGCGCGTGGTGACCATGGAGCTGGACATGCCAAGAGAGGCGCAGAGGGTGCGTGTGGCCAGGGGACGGCCCGCTGGGACCTGCGTGCCCACGGAGGGGATGGCGCTGCCGTCTGCTGGGTCTGTACCCAGATGAAGCTCAGATGGGGACCTCACAAAGCCACACCCTCCACGAAGGACGGAGCGCTGAGGATGTCGCGAGGGGAAGGGCCACTGTGGTCTGTGTCGTGTGTGTCTGCCTGCTGTGTCCCTGTGTCCCAGCCCTGGTCTCCCACACCAGGCTGTAGGGGACACTGCGGCGGCTGCACCTGGTCAGGTGCATGGTGTCTCCTTCTTTCTGGGGGTGCAGGTGGTAGCTGCGCCCTGGGGCTCCGGCCACTGCATAGCTTCCCGGAGGGAATGTGCGTGGTGGCAAGAACGGGAAAGGTGCTGGATGGGGTCTGGGGAGATGGGTCCGCGGGTAAGCTGCGGTGCTCTGCGGGGTCTCAGCTGCCACATCTCTGAGTGAGGGGCTCACGGGAATGACTGATGTGGTCTCCTCCTGGGGTGGCTGTGCCGCACGCCCTTCGTCAGGTGAAGAGCCGGTTTTGTGTCCTCGCATTCCGTGTTACCGGCCTTTCTGTGGCTGTCGAGCGTTGATCTTTGCTTGGCTTTCTTAGAGCAGGGACGTCGTACAGTTAATCCAGTGTGTGGAGTTTGTTCTCCTCCCAGGAAAGTGAGAGGTTTTCAGTGCTCGGACTCTCTGAAGATGGGTGTGTGGCCGTCTCATTGGCCCACCTACCGCCTGTCATCGTCACAGGGGTTTTGTGAAGCTGAGGCACAGACACAGAGCCCCGCCTGCAGCAGCTGGGCACCTGGGCACTCTCCCGGATGCCACCCCAGGGGCTGTTCCCAGGAGAGGGTGAGGGCCAATTGCCAGAGGAGGTTGCAGTCCCTCTTCTGGGCTCGGGCTCGGGAGTGTGACTGTCCCACCCTTCCCTTCAGCCCACTTTTTATATGCAGGGTGAGAGGGGGTAGCCCGGGAATGTGGGCAGCCTGCCACCTCTCTGGTATAGACACTCACCTGATTTGGGGGAATTGAAATCCAGAGTCTGAGGAAAACACCCAGAGTGAGGGTGTGATTGCACGCAGACGCAAAGTGGTAGAACAGAGCTGGGGTGCCCCTGCTGGGTGCTGGGAAACCCCACGTCTAGAGGTGGCCAGAGGCTCACAAAGGAGAGCCCCTCAGAGCAGAGAGCCTGATGGGTCGTGAGTGGAGGCCACGGCGTCCTGCCGGCCTCACTGAGCAGAGGACCGGCGGGCCCGGCGCTGGTACCGGTGCTTTCAAACAGCTCCGGTGCAGGGTGGGGAAGGGACCCGGCACAGTTGGCAGCCGTCGTGCCAGTGCACACACATGCAGGGGGTAGGCTGGAAATCAGGACCGCACGTTTCGGGGTTTGTGGGGCGAGGTGTGGCGGACGCTGACGTGCGTTTGCACGCACACTGCACGCCCTGAGTGTGGTCTGCCATCCCCGTCCCTGGCGCCTTCTTCTTCCCCTGCCCCCCTACAAGTCTGCTGTGGCTTTATTAGGAATTCCCTTTGGTTTGTGGAATAAAAAAAAGAGAGGGAGAAAGAGAGACCGGCTGGAGGGGGAAGAAACAAAACTGGCTCTTGGCGGGCCGCCCGCAGCATGGGCCCGGCAGGCCCTTTCAGAGCCAGAGCCAGAGCCAGAGCCGCCTGTGCTTTCTTAAGACACCCCCTCCCCCACCCTGCCCTCTTCTTCCTGAGGGGCCGCGAGGCTGTTTCTACCCCCTCACCCCCTTTCCCCTTTCTGTTGTTTAAAGAGTCTCTCTCTCTCTCTCTCTCTCTCTCAGGCTTGAGCTGAGACCAGTGATTTCTCCTTGCTGGCCTCTCCTCTCCTCCCCAGCCCCCAGCCCCCCCCCATGAAGAGTTCATCCAAAGTTCGCATCCAGACTCTGAACAAAGTGGCGCAGACCTTTTCCTGACTCCTCACCCTGTGTCCTCATCACTCAGTGACAGACAGGAATCAAATGCTGAGGACCCAGCCTGGAGCGGGGCCGTGGGGGAGGGAGAGAAAGGAGAAGGGTTCCCATTAGCTCACTGGGTCCTGAATAACCCAGGGAGGGGGGAGGATGGACAGGGAGGAGGGAAGAGGGAGGAGGAGGAAGGGGTGAGGGGTGAGGAGGGAGGAGGAGGGAGGGGGAGTGAAGAGGGAGGAAGAGACTGAGGAGGGAGGAGGGAGGGGGAGTGAAGAGGGAGGAAGAGACTGAGGAGGGAGGAGGGGGAGGGAGGAGGGTGACGGCCCAGAAGGGACGTCTGAGCTCGCAGGTTGTCTGCAGCGTCTTCATCTGGTTTCTGTTTGAGCAGCAGGGAGGAGGGATGGTCAGTAAAGCGGGGCTGGCCCGGGCGAGAAGGGACCGGAAAAGGCTCCTGTGTGTGTGGTGCTTTTTCCTGAAGCGGGAAACGCAGAGGCGTTTGGATCCTACTGTGAGGAAACGTTCTCAGGGCAGCCAGGGCCCCCCTTGTGGAGGTGGCTTGCCCTCCTCGGACTGAGTGACCCTGGTGCTCTGGCCAGAGCTCACTCACCTCCGAAAGGTGAGTTGTTTATTGTCGTATTGGCTGTAATGCCGCCCACCCATCGTCTCACATCCCTGCCAGGTATCTTAGGTGGAGGTGACGTTCTCCGTTGGCACCATGGGAAGGGGCTGACCAATGCCTCAGGTTCTCCTTCCCCGGTTGAATTGCTAGGGAGGCAGCGGAGGTGACTTTGCCAAGGTCCTGCAGCCAGAGGCATCCTGAGGTCTTGTTTCTCAGCGGAGAGCAGCCTCCGGGGAAAGGCTGGCAGGGGGACATGTGCCGGCTCTCACGAGGGAGAAGCAGGCCAAGGGGACACGTCCGTGCTGTGTCCCCAGGGGTGGGCTGGCTGCTCCCTAGTCCTGGGAGTGGGGGCCGCGCTCCTGCCCACAGTTTCCCGTGGCTGGCACCCCATGGCTGTGAGGTCAGTACCTGTGGGTCCAGGTACCAGGTGCTGGGGAAGGCAAATGGGGCCTCGGAGGGTGAGGAGAGGTTAAATTGCCAGGTGCTGTTTTGGGGTGAGAAAACCTGTAAAATCTTGGTGGGCGTCGTGGCCAGAAGACCTGTTGCCTTTTCCTTCTCAAATCACCAAAACCCCTAGTGAGCTCTGACTCCCGAAAGGAGATGCTTTCACGCCCTTCCCAGCGGGTTGCCTCGAGGACCTGGGTGGACCGGGACGTGGTCTAAGGGGTCAGGACCCTGGGTTCCATTTTCGATCCGTGAACTGCAGACCAAACAAAGAACAGGATACGTATGCTCTTTGCACGGAAGTTGAGGGTTGGAGATGCCAGAAGGAACTTGGACTGCACGGCCGCACTTGGTGCACTCATTGAGGTTCTCTGTGCCTCTCGCCAGGCACAGCTTTCCCTGGGCGGTCATTTGTGTTGTCTCATTAGCTCCGCAGCCATCCTGGGAGCTGGACGTGGTGATTGTTTAGCAAGGGAGGAAACTGAGGCACAGGGAGATTAAAGTAGCGTGCCCAGGCAGGTTAGTGAGCATTTACGAGTGTCATCATGCAGATACAGTGCGTCTCGGTGATGCTTTTGTGGCTCTGTCCCCAAAGGGTGCTGCAGCGAAGGACGGCCTTGTTACCTGGGGTGTCGGTAACTGGGCCCCGGAGTCATTTCAGGCTGAGCCGAATGCAAGTTCCCTTCCCCCAGCTTCACAGAGGGCGCTTTCTAACTCTCCGAGTGGCCTCAGTGGTGTCCATGGAGGACTAACTTTCCAGAGATCTAGCAGCAGCATTTGCATACAATAAATGTTTTAATTACTCGTGACCCTCGCCAATTAATTCGAAACTATGTCTGTCATGGTGCCGCTTTCCTGGCAGCACTTTCATTGATGAGGCACTTGTGTGCCTGTTTAAGTCACACAGTGACACTTCTTTCCAACGTTTCCTGATTTCCTAACCCGGGTCCCCGTGGGGGGCATCCTGCTAGCAGCCATGGGCAGGTTTCTCCAGTCGGCAAGTAGAGAAATGGAGACACCCGCGCCGTCCCCTGGGCCTCCTGGGAACCAGGTGACGTGTCCACATTCCAACCCGGCACTCCTGCCTTTTCTCCGAGTCTTGTAAAGGTCGTTTGCAAAGTTGGGGCCCTCTGCAAATGGGGCGGGGGGGGGGGTTAGATGCCGTCTAGACTCCCCACCTCCCTGTGGCAGTTTTGGCAAGTTGACAGGTATAATTGATGAGTTATTCTAAGAATGTGATTCCGGAGTAACTCTAGTGTGCCGGGGCTGTGTTTCTGAGCAGCCAGTGTGGCTGGGGGCTGGGAGGCTGCAGGGAGACCCGAGGGTCTTTGTCTTTGTTCCGGCTGAGCTGAGTTCTCCGTCTGTGGTTCTGGGAGGGCCACAGAGAACCCTGGACAACGAGCTCGTCTTAGGGCTCGTGGCTTCAAAGGGAGGCAGAAGCCGTCCCTGTGACCTGTGAACTCCACGCTCAGCTTCTCCGCCGGGTGGTAGGAATTCCCACTGCGAGCAGGTGGTCTTGTTGTGGTCATCGTCAGCACTGGCCATTTCCTCTTAAGGGTCAGCAAAGTGGAAGGTCTGTTGAGAAGGAAAAGAGGCCAGGGCGGTGGCCAGCATTGGTCCTTGCCCCTGCAGCTGAGGTGTTTGATGTGCTGGGGCTGGCAGGGCGCCCTTCCAGTCTCACCTGGAGGGGCCGGCTGGCTGTGTGGAGGGCCGCTCCTCAGGGACCCCCTCCTTCCCACCATGCCCTCCCTCCTGAGTAGAGTCTCTGCTGCTTCCTGTAACACCCAACCCCCCCCCCCCGTCACCCCAGCCCCCCGCCACCCCAGCCCCCCTGTCTTGCTGACCATGGCGCCTGCCTCCTGGGTTTTCTCGGGAGCACTGAGCTACAACAGCTTCCGCCCTCCCTCTCCCCGCCCTGGGAATCAGCGTCCCCAGTGTTTGGAGCACACAAGCTGTACATTCTTCTCAAACCCAACCCACCTATGGCTGGATCCAGACACACTATCTCCTGGATTCTGACTGCAGAGGTTACTGTTGGAGCACGAACATTTCCAAATGTTAGGTGGACCCCCATTCCAGGCCTACTTGAGAAGGATTAAGTGGTGTCCTGAAAGGTTAGGAATACTCCGTTTGCCCATGTTCTCCCCTCTTTTTTTTTTATGACCGGAAGAACTAATCAGGTAGGGAGACATGTATGAATTCCAACGTCAGTGGTTACCAGCTAATGACCCAGGGCAAGTCACTTACCTTATCAATTGTTATTATTTTTTTAATCTGTAAATATCTGGGAATTTGACTCACCTTTAAAAGTTGTTGGAAAGGCTAAAAGAATAATGAAATAATAGCCACTACTTTATAAATATATTGGTAATTTTCTTCGTTCCTTTTTTGAACTTTTACTGGGCCAGAAACACACACTGTCTTGTCTCCTGTGAAGTAGAAAGTATGTCGTGCTTTGTGGACCAGGGTGCTGTCACACCCCTGCCTGGCACTCACTGTCACCATTGCATTTTCTCCTGCATCTGTGTGACTATCCCAGCCACTCTCGCTCTCCAGGGTCTCAGCTCCCAGGGTCCATTCATCCAACAGCCTTGCAATGTGCTCTGCCTTCGGGAGAAGCCACACGTTACCCGCTGTTACCCCCCTGGTCCAGGTTGCTGTTTCATAGTCGGGACCCCTGGGAGGTCATAGCATAGTGCGGTTATTTTAATGACTTAATTTGCATGACAGTTTACAAATTTCGGGTCACTTTCCCATTTCCTTGTACAGGAAAGGTGGCGTTATACCCATGTTAGAGATTAGGAAACTGAGGCTCTATAGGAACCAGATTTTCATCCTGTTCTGCCACTGACTTGCCCTGGGATAGTCACTCAGAGACGCAGAATGACACACCCAGAGTTCCAGCTGCAGGTGAGACTGCGGAGACCCTCGGGCTAGTCCACCACTGAGCACAAGAGATAGGCTTTCCAGTTAAACAGAAAATTTAAATTTGCAATTACAGCACTCACAGAGGTAAAGAGAATTAGGCGAACTTCATTTTTAAAATATTCCGATGTACTGAATGTATTATTTCAACATGTAATCAATCTAAAATCATTAGTGAGATAGTTTACATTCAGTTTTTTGGTACCATGTCTTCAGAATTGGGTGTATTTCACCCTTACAGCACCTCTCAATTCAGACCGGACATTTCACGTGCTCGGTGGCCACAGGTGGCAGGTGCCACCTTGTTGGACAGCGCCCATCGAGCCTGCCCGTCAGTGGTACAGAGCAGGACGCTGAGGCCCAGAACTACGACCGACCGACCACTAAGTGGCAGGAATGAAACAGTCTGCGGTCAGAGCCCTTCCCCTGGCGCTCAGCTGTCTTCAGGATGAAGACAGAGCCCTGGTCTGCTGTTCTTTCACACGGTCCATCTCCTGCTCCGTACCTCGGGCTTGGAGAGGGCTCCCACCGCTAACCGGCTTTACGACAGGGCCAAGCCATCGCCAAAGTGGGGCTGCAGGCTTTCCGGCCTCCGGCCGAGCGGGCCCTCTGACTGCGAGCGTGGCCTTGCTGTGGGGAGTGGGCATGTGTGGACGGCAGGGGGTGGGCGCTCTGAGCTCCCTGTGCAGCCCTGTGGACGTGGCATGATGCTCCCTAAGGCCCCTGGAACTGTGGGCAGTGCCCTTGGCAGGCTGCACTGGTGAGCCCCGTGGGCAGTGCCACAGAGCAGTTTTCAGTCGTGGCCCGTGGTGGCACTAGAGGAGAGCGTGCGTGATGTCTCTCGCTCAGACTGAGCACCTTAATGAGAAACAAGCTCAGTTACCCCAGCTGGGGACGACTCGGGCAGCCTTTTGGAAGTGAGAAGAGAAGCCATTTATTGACGGCCACTTCTGGCATGTTATGGATGAGCCATCGTTCAGCGCCACCCCCCAGCTCAGCTTCGCTTCCAGCAGGTGTTCTCCGAAGCGGCGCGATCACTGCATCCCGCCAGGGCGAAATCTTATGTCTGGTGAGCGTGGTTATGGTATGATTACAACAGTCATTATTATGAACATCAGTGTTATTTAGTGTTAACAGCAGTGAAAGAGGGTCTTGAAAGAGCACAGAATTACACCCTGTGCCTGCCAGTGGGCTCGTGAGGAAAAACAGGATAGAAACATTCACCCAGCCTGGGCTCAGCTACGGAAAGTACATTCTAAGGAAATACAGGTGACTAAATAGCCAACAAGATGATCGTTTTTAGGGCTTTGCTGGAGTCCAATATGGCGCCCTGGAAATAGGAAGTAGAACTTCCCAGGAAAACCACGTCAGTTGTTTCAGCCCCATGTGACTATGAGACTGAGTTATAACGAGCGACACGAGGGCAAAGCTGGGTCTTTGTCTGGTTTCCTTGGCGTGTGGGTTCATGTTCACGTTCTGTCTGTCCTGTGTGCTGGCCACCTTTTTTAACGACTTTGAATGTCAGCCACGTCCTCACCCAAGAATTTGTGTCCAGGATAGGACCGCTCGTTGGGCTTGGCTTTGGTTTATAACTTGCCCCACAGTGGAGGGTTTCGTTTGGGAAGTGGTTATTGCAGGTACAAACCTTGAAGTCACGTTGACGCTTTGCGCGTTGTCTGGTCTCTCAGCCCTGAAGGCCTCCTAGGAAGAGCCTCCCCTCTGCTTGTCTTCTGTGCAGGGAACAGTGTTGGCGGTTGTGTGGGAGGATGGTCGTCTCCTTGGCAGGTAGATGGTGACTTCAAGGGTTGGTGGTTGGAAAACACAACACAGTGCTTGGGAAAGATGGAACATTCTAGATTTGTCGGAATGTGGTATCTCATAGTGCTTCTGGGGGCACCCACGTAGTTGTCTGTCACATTTGCAAATGTGGTGGCCAAAGAGCAGGAATTTCCCAGGTCGTTACAAGGCCTTCAGCTGACCATGCCATCCATCTGGGTGTCCCCCGCTACGATGATTCTAAACTTGTGGCCTGGAAGCCAGGAGCTGCTGTGGACTTTTCCTCCATGAATCCAAGCTTCTTCCACTTGTAAGGAAGGGACTTTCACTGGGCTTTGTTCTGGGGTCAGAAGAGTTTGGCTCGCAACTCAGGGCCCTCAGGAAGCCTTTTAAGAAACCCATCTGAGTTGTTGACATACGTGTCTGTAGGGTTCCCAGTTCTTGGGTTTCTGGTGTGTGTGTGTGTGTTTGACCTGACGACTGAAATAAGAGTGCATTTCCCTGTGTCCGCTTCCTGTGTCCCTGCCCTTTCTGCAGGGTGGTGGAGCCCAGAGCTGAGTGAGGTGGGGAGCACAGCGCACTGGAGGACGTGGCCATTGTGTCCCTGTGGTACCCTTGGCCATGGCTGCCGTCCTCCCCACACGGACTCCCACCCACCACGTACTCAGCGCTACAGGGCGTCTGTGGGGGTTGACCTGGTTTAACCCCCAGTGTTCTGATGAGCAGACCAGTGCCCAGGCATCTTTAATTGGGTGCCTGGTGCCCTTAGCAGGTGGTGACGGCTTGGAGAGGGAGCTCGGTGGGCTTCGGTTTTGTCCTTCGTCCTCATCCCTTTTGGGCGCAGGCTCCACCCTTCCCAGCTCCGCTCCGCCCCGTTTCTCCTTCTTGCCTCTTTGAAGGGCTACCTGGGCAGCCACATTGCTCATAAACAGCCTCATGCCTAAAATAGCTTGACATTTGTGTGGTGCCTCGGAGCGTACAGCGCGTCTCGCTCATATCATCAGCCTTGACCTTTAAAACCACCTGGAGGTAGGAGCGAGAGGTATCCTTATCCCCTTTCCCATCAAAAGAAATGGAGGGAAAGACGTAAGGGAGTCGCCAAGGGAGTCGCCAGGTTCTCCCGCAGGTATGTGGAGCGGCTGATTCTGAATCCTGCTCTGTGCTTCCCAAGCCTCTCAGCTCCTAAGGAAAGCGGGCTTCTTCCCACCAGATTCCAGTTTTCCTCCTGATGGCTCAGCAAAGGAGTCAGCTGCCAAATCCATATTTCCTTCCCCCTGCCTCTCCATCTCTCCTACAGACTCCTGTCCCCCCGCCCCAGCCTTGCTCCCCTCCGACACTGCTGACTCCATTTTCCCGAAGTTGTGAAATTCTTCCAAAAGAGACCCTGAGCTTGGCCCCAGTCTCTCTCCCGCTCAGCCACGCCCCTCCCGCTCAGCCACGCCCCTCCCGCTCAGCCACGCCCCCGCTCAGCCACGCCCCCGCTCAGCCACGCCCCCGCTCAGCCACGCCCCTCTCCATTTTTCTTCTTTTTTTTCGTTTTCTTCAGGCGAGTTTGGAACTGCTGGGCAAATATTTAGCTTGTTCTTTTTTTTTTTTCACTATTCCCATGTGAATATTTTGTCAGTGGCCCCTTCCTAATTCCAGTGCTTTCTGGGGAAGGGTTAATAGTTCAAAGCCATCGTTTTTGCTGTGAGGGTTGAGAGGACGAAAGCTGCCCCTCAGGGTGGGGAGGGCACAGGCCTGGGTGGGGCCCTGGGAATCCAGCTGGGGAGCTGGGGATGGCGAAGACCCTCGGCCCTTTTCTCGCCCTGCTGTAATGGAAGGGCTTGGAGAAGCAGAGACTGAATGAGTGGCGTCCTGCTGAAAGCCAGCTCCCGGAGCCCGGCAGTGTGCTCTTTCCATTTCATTTTCCCTGTTGACCTGCGAAGCAGACAGCAGGCTCTGTACAGCCCCCTCCGTGTTTTCATCCCCCTTTTCTTAAAAAGCTTCTGTGCTCTTTTGAAACAAGCCAACCAAAGCTGAAGCCAGTGTGTCCATGCTGCTCGGACGGCATAGCCCTTCTTCCCCAAAGCGGGTTTTAATTCACAGCTGCCAGTTTCGGGGTAACGCTGAGTCCCTCTCCAGTGTTGAGGACTTTACATCCGGTGCTCCCGCCTCCTGAGTCTTAACTGAGTCTGTTGGCTCTGATCATTGTGAATGTGATTATAGGACATTTCGGATACAATATCTGAGTCAGGACCGTCCTGAGGAAATCCAAGGGGTGTTGTTACTGTAACGTTAGACTGACACGGGAAGGTGTGAAGGACCACAGTGTGCTACTGCTCCATCACTGCCCAGCCTGCACGGCCCCTGTCGGGGCTCCCAGGCGCCCCGTCCCCGACCAGGGAGAACGCAGCTTAACAGGCTGATGCCCACCGTCAGGTGCCCACCCTGGGCTGCCCCTCACTGTGGTCCTGGGCTGCAGACGCCGTCCCTCAACGGGCCTGGCTGGGCCTTAGATGTCCACGTCCAGCCATACAGTGAACTCGGTGGGGGACAGAGTTCCAAACAGGTGACTTCTGGTGGGTCAGCGGTCATGACCTTCACACCTGAGGACACAGAGATCCTAACCGCGGAGCCGGGAGGTGACTGAGCCAGCCCACTGTTCCGTAGCCGCACCTGTGGTCACTGGGCTGAGGCTGCGCCTGGATTGCAGCACAGGAAGGGGGGCAGAGGAGGGGAACAGAGGAAGGGGGGCAGAGGACAGAGGAAGGGGGGCAGAGGAGGGGAACAGAGGAAGGGGGGCAGAGGAGGGGAACAGAGGAAGGGGGGCAGAGGAGGGGGGCAGAGGAAGGGGGGCAGAGGAGGAGGGGAACCAGCTCGTTCTTTCTGAGGCCTTTCACGGGCAGTAGAAGGGTTTCCCAGGAAGCTGCTTCCGCTCTCAGGTGAGCCCGCCGGGAAGATGGCAGCGCTCTGACCACACTTGATGGGAAAGGGGGCAGACGCCTGAGTGGTGGGGTTCGCGTCTCACCAGCGGGAGATGCATGTGGGCCCTCTTTTCTGGGGCAGGTGGAATTGGGGGTGTGGACTTGAGATTGGAGGGAGTGGGGTGTTGAGTCTTCGGGAAAGGGCGAGGTGTGGCTGTCCCTGGTCCAGGTGCAGACAGGCCTTCTCTCCATCCCTGCCACCTGCCTCACGCTGAGCTTTCACTGTATTTCCCTGCCAATCATGTGGGTCCTCTGAAGTCAGTTCCGTAGCCGGTGGGGTGAGTGCTCTGTGCAGCCTGTACTGGATGGACTTGAGGAAACACCTTTGAAAGAGAAGTTAGGACAGGACGGGGCCCTTTGTCCTTCGTGTCCTGGCTGAGAGCAGCCTCCCTCCAGGCCTAGGGATCCAGTCTGTGCCTGGGAAGGTTAATCCGTTAGTTGTTAATCCACAGTGTTAATCCCTTTAGGTGAAGCTGTTAGAGGGAATCTGTTTAGCCTCCCGTTTCCCATTCTCCTCCCCACCCCCCAAGGCGGGGCTGGAGTTCAAGTCTTCCAGACACTCGTGTGTTTGGGTCGATTGTTCACTGTGGCCTTGGGAGAAAAGCTGCCTAACCAGTCCCCAGGCCCTGCCGAGAGCAGCCCGCTGTGTCCATGTGCACACAGGTGCTCCATGCTCGCAGGTACACGGGTACCCACGGGTACCGGAGAGAAGGAGGAAAAAGCCTTGCCCCAAGGGCTCCGGGGCCCCACCCTCCAGGCCGTCTCCTGCGGGGGTGCAGGGGGTGAGCACTTCCGCTTGTGGGCCTTCTCCCTCCCCCTTTTTCCTCTCCTGGAACCCACTCGCCAATGACTGCTGCGGTGGGTTTTGATTTTATTTTAATCTTCATGTTCTGTTTACATAACTTCAGGAACCAGGGTCTGGGTGTTTGGGGAGCGGGTCCACCACTTACACACGACACGTGCCCACAGCCCCACCAGACACACAGCCTCTCTGTCCCCGCACACGTACTGGGCACCCGGGCCTGTCCTCCACCCACAGCTTCCCAAGGGCTGTCTTGTCCATTTCCTCCTCCACACCTCACCCCGCAAAGCCCCAAGGAGACAAGAAAAATTGTGCAAAATTGCTCGCTTGTGCAAAAGGGTTCTTGCCTTTGAGGAAAGCTCTCCAGGCACCTAATTTCTCTTAGGTTTCTTTCTGTCCTCAGAGGTCCCCAACAGCACTTGCAGAATGTTTGCCGTTAAACGGCTGTAAATTAGGGGCTGAGTCTGAAGCGTTAATGAACGCTGCATTGGAACCATTCGGCCTCCCCTCCCGCCTGGCAAGTTCTCAGTCCCCTCTCACTGCAGCCTAGTTCCTGAGTGTCAGGTTTCAGCGGGCCTTTCTTCCCTTTTTCTAATTTTCCTCAGCAGCTGTTTTTTCCTCTACCTTCCTTATCTTCCACCTCTTTCCTGCCTTCTCTCAAACCACTCCACCCCCACCCCTCTAAGACTTTTCTGAAAGTAACCACGAGGAACAGAGAGGGAACATGGGGCTAGGAAAGCACTATTTATTTCTTGTCCTGCATCAGACAGGTCCAAGAGGGTCTGTTCCATTTTCCCCCCTGTTTTTCTTTGCTCTCTCTTTTTGTGTTTGCTTTATTTCTTTCTCTTTAAGCCAAGCTTGGAATTGATGCTTGTTGCGAAAGAGAGGAATTTGAATAACTGCCGAAGTTAAACTGCGTGTGTAGGAAGCTTAGCTTCGTTTCATGCTTTAAAAATTAAAATTCGTGGTGAAGAATCCAACCGTGTCCCAGAGGGACGGGCCACATGTAGCTGGAGACCGTCTCTGTGTTGACACCTGGGATAGTGTCACTTAAGGAGACTCTGTTATGTGACAATGGGGATGGTCAGAAATACGCCCAACGGGGCCCGTGCCTTCTGAGAAGTCTGTGTGAGCCGATGGAAGACGTGGTTTTCAATTGCAGCGTGAAGCAGCCACGGACGCTCATGGGTTCTTTTCAGTTCATGAACTTCTGAGTTTGTTTAATGGATGAGTAACTGGACCGGAAATGCATTTCTTCTCAGGGAGAGTATGTGCTGAGGACAGATTGTGCGGACGACACACGTATTCCACGTCCTCGGGTTCTGAGCGGGTCCCGGTGACATCCCGTGTCCATGTGGAGTTTTCAGTTTAGGTTGCGTGCCCTTCCCTTTAGAAACTATGCTCCTATGAAACAAACACAGTGACTTTTGGCGCACAGGGTTCGCTAGACATGGAGCAAAGCACCTGGTACATTATATCATTTAATGTCGTCATCCTTCCCGTTTCAGCAATGAGGAAACTGAGGATTTCAGACTCTGTATGAGGTCCTGGGCCCACGCTGGCTCACGGCCGGCCCTGTTCCCCGTGTCTTGTCATCGTTGTTCTGTGGTCCCTCCTACTCTTAGGGTTGCAGTTTGACTTCTGAGGCCCCTTCCCCCTTGATAAGCATTCATTCATTCATTCATTCATTCATTCATTCATTCATTCCACGTGCTGAGTGCTTCCCTTGGACCAGGATGCCCTGCCAGTCAGGCCAGCCCTGGGTGCTAACTGCTTGTCACAGGACCTAATGATCTAACCTGAACACATCAGGAGTGGACATGGCCCTTTCCATCTGTCCTGCGAGTCCTTGCTTATACCATCTGCTTATTGCTGACGTATGCTTGTGCCTCGACTGACTTTTCAAAATAGTCATAAAGGATTGGCAGACAAAATGAACTGCTGGAGAAGCCGCATTAAATTTTAATAGGAAGAATTCTTCGTAATAAGCTGAAAATGCGTCTTGGTGTAGAGCTGAGCAATTCCTTTGATGTCTTCCCTGAGACCGCCTCATGTCAAGGACTGAGTTTTTTTCACTTGGGAACTTCATTTCTAGATGAACTGCATTTGAAATGTCTTACTCTGCTTCCCAAGTAAATAAACAAAAGTAGAGATGGGAGAAGGTGTGACAAGCATCTCCCTCGATTGCAAAGAGCTAGCGAACGTGCCATCTGTGTACCACGCCCTGGGCCATCTCTGGGGAGACACCAGTGGGCACACCCTCACCCTGAGCCCAGGGGCTGGTGGGGCAGATGAGGAGCTGCCCCTGCTCTGTGCAGGACGTGCTGTGAGGGGTACGGGCACAGTGTTACGGGGTACGCAGGCGGGCACCTCATATTGCAGCGGTGGTGAGGGCCACAGGCATTTCTCCAAGAGCGGACGCGCCAGTCGGTCATCAGGGCTGTAGGGATGACAGGCGCTTGGTCACGTGTGGAGGAGGGGGGAGCAGAGTGGCAGAGGACATTTTTGTTTTGGAGAAAGATGACTTTTTGTCTCTGAAATTCTACAGCAGAGCTTGCAGGACTGTCACAGCGGTTGCGGTGTCCTAAAGCAGATGTGATTGCTGCCTGTGGGGTTCCTGCAGAGGGGACCCAGTCTCCCATCCTCTCTGTCTCTCTGTCTCTCTCTCTCTCTCTCTCTGGTGCTGATGGCTTTCACTCTTCTTTCAGGTTAAGCATAATACAATCCCCTTAATTCAAACCCCAGTGTTAGAATGTTGGTGATTTGTGAAAGGCATGCCATCCAAAGCAGTCGACCTAGCCCTAGCGTGGAAGTCATATACCTTAATGACTATTTACTGAGCGCTTAAGTATTTAGGGTGCTGGGTTTATAGGCTCAGATTGCTCAGGGGCGCTATAGCCAGTTCAAAGGAACAGACTTTTAAGAGACTTTATAGAGTGCGTGGCACGTGTAAGCTCACCAACTCCAACGGACGCTCTGTTCCGAGAAGGTGGAAGCAGTTTACTTGCCACGAGTGCTCACGTCTCACAGTTTAAAGATTTTATGTTGCACTCAAATTCTATAAATGCAGATTCTTTTGGTAACTCTCGCCTTCCCTCCCGTTTCCCTCAGTTGGTGAGATTTTGTTGTAATTGCGCGTTTCTTACTATAAAAACCATGCCGACGATGGCAGCCACGCAGAAGGGCATGGAGAGGGCAAGTACTTTCAATTTTAAGAGGTTTATAGTTTTTTTTGTGATTTCAGAGTTGTAATTTTTAAAATATATTTAAAACAAGTTTCATCTCCCACGTTCTCCAATGACTTCTGCGATGCATGTATGATGTCTGGTAACCTGATGTAGTGTTTGCTTACTGTCCGTCTTCCCCACTGGAATATAAACTCCCTGGGAGCTGAGGCTTTGTCTTTCTTGCTGTGTCCTAAGCACCTAGCACATTCCCTACCATGTGGCAAGGACTTTGTTTTTATTTGTGGAATGCATGAAACAGTTAATGCTTTATTTGTGCTTGGACACTGATGACATTTGCAAATTTTGTATAAACTGGATTGTGTGAACGTTCATACTGCCTTATGTATAACTTAATTTTTTTTTGATGAGCGGGAGAAATTTCAGAATCTGATAAGATCATGTAGTTACAGAGTATGGCACCGTGGGCCCTGCCAGGAGGTAGAGGGGATGTGCTTGTCCCAAAGGGATGCGGAATTGGGTTTCTGATCTTGCAGGACACACAGGTGTCGCTGCAGGGTGAGTCTGAGCTCACAGCAGGGCCCGAGGCCGAGCACCATGTGACCTCAGTGGCCAGAGACCCGAGCCGTCGCAGGTACACGGTTACCAAGCTGAGACTTTCTGGTTTGAAGATTTGACCAGTAATGTCTTAAAGGCTGTGATGATAACCAGAGGCTGAACCGAGCTTGTGGGGCAGGAAGGTTGAGAGGAGAGAGTGAGTGCATTGGGGTTTGAATAGCCTGCTGGGCATTCGAGGGGAGCTGCCGGGGAGGCAGTTGGAAATATGTCTGAAGCTTCAGAGACAGGTCAGGGCTGCGGACAGAGATGTGGGTGTACCCAGCGTGCAAATGGCAGTTGGTGTCCTGAGAGAGAAAGTGACGGTCCAAGTGCCTGTCTGCAGAGTGCAGGAAGACCGGGTCAGAACTCGCAGAATGGCAAAGTGCGCAAGTTGGGTGAGGGAGAGAAGACGCAGAGTTATTGCAGGCAGAAGGGAGGCTGAGGACGCAGGTCCAGCCACACTGTAAACGCCCGGCCTTCGTCTGGACTCCATACTTCTGTGATAAAGCATAGTACGTCACCTTTGTCTGTTACTGCCTTTCTCCGGATGACCCGTGAGCTCCATGAAAGCGGGGTGACAGTGTGTTTGATCTTTGTGCCTCCATCAAGATTGGCAAGGGGGTTTCATTTCACGTGCCAAGGCCGAGGCCTCTGAGCTGGGCCCAGGTCTTCAGAGAAGACAGTCTCCGTCCATTAGTGATTTCGGATATGGGTTCAAGACCGCAGACCGCTGGCAGCTTGCCACGTGTTTTTCGTCTCTGCATTAGGCACTCTTTCATTCATTATTCAGCACACATTTACTGCACACCCAGCCTGTGCCAAGCACTGTGCCAGGTGCTCAGTAAACATGTGCTGAATAAAGGCCAAATGGTTAAAGCCGTGCAGCCTTTCCCTGGAGTGGTCGAGGGGCCCGACCAGCCCTGGTCTGCTCATCCACACTCCCCGAAGCGCGCTCGCTCCTCAGCCCAAGGTCCGGCGGACAGCATGCCAGATGTCAGTGGCTTTCATGCAAGCTCTTCGCTTTTGTAAGTATTTAACTTTAATGAGAGGGTACTTGCCTCTCACTTGATCTTTGTGTCACCCCGAGGAGAGCAGCGGGTCGCAGTTGTTACCTCATTGGGCAGAAGAGGTCACAGCAACACACCTCTGTTACTTGGAAGATGCACAAAGCCGATGCAGGCGAACTCACACTTCCAGCTCTGAGATTCTAGCACAGGGATTGGCTTCTCTGATCACAAAGGACGGCTCTGAGCATGGGCCCCACGCCTCATTTTTCAGAGCGGTTTTTCCGTGAACCCCCAGTGACAGGCAGCTTTTGGGGTGGTGGAAGGTCGGTAGGAGGAGGGAAGCAACCATTGGCTCCCAGAGCCTTCGGTGGGCTCCCAATTCATGATTCATGAGTCCTTCTCTGTAGCTAATTTTTGTTAATATAAGAATTCCAGGAATCTTTCGGGAATTGGGGGAGACCGCTCGCTCCTGAAATATGAAACATCTGCTCTTGGTCTCTTTGGAGCTCCACTGTCTGGGGGAAAACAGGGAAAAAGGGTTGATATGAAACAGACATTGTTTCAAACAATAAATCCCCCTTTTCTCATTAATGAGAAAATAAATTTAGGGACAGAGGTGTCAGACTTTTCAGGAGGCCTCTCTTAGCACAAACTTTTTTTTTTTTTTTTTGTCCTGAGAAAGGAGAAGTCCAGAGCAGGAGACCCGGTCTCTAAGAGCACAGAATTGAGGTGTTGCTTGGATGTGGCCTTTCCCCGGAACCCCACCACCTTTCAGTGTGTTAGGCAATTTTGGGGGGATCAGTTCTTTCTCCCCGACTATCAGGCACACACACTGCTGGGGACCGAGCCTGGCAGGACACGTGTACTAACTGGGCAGATCACGCTCCCACCCTGCTGCCCCTCCGCCTGTGACCTTTCTCTCCCCTCCGTCCTGGGGCTCCCTGAGGCCTGAACCCCCCCCCACCCCACCCCCACCCCCGCCAGCCCCCCGGGCACAGCTCTTTGTGCAAATCACTGTGTGTGAACCGCATGAATTTCGTGAAACCACCTCAAATCTTTGTACTGAGTTTGCACACGGGGAAGGGATGAGGAAAGCCAACCAGTGTGGGGGTGGGGACCGGTGCGATTTTATCTCCTGTCTGCAGCACCCAACCCCGTGACCCCTGACCCCTGCTGACCGGCACACAGTAGGCACTGGATGTCTGTCCAGTGAAATGCGATGAATTGGGGGCCATGGTGAAAGAAGAACAGGGGGAGACCATGCCTCGCCATCTTCAACAGAGAAGGAAGCCCTGGTGACTGGGGATGTCCCAGCAAATGCTTCCTGGTGGTGACAAGCGGTGAGACTCTCCAAAACCGAAACCTGTTACACCAAGGGAGGGTCGTGCAAGTTCACAGATGCCTCTGGAAGGGCCAAGCCTTCTGTGCCCGGGCGGCTCCTTTGTTTCCTTCGGTCGGCACTGAGGCCTGTGGTGGCTGCCCCTCGGCTGCCTCCCTGCCCCCATCCCGCTTGCCTTCAGCCTGGGAACCTTGATGTTGCACACACTGGCGCCAAGAGCGTCTCCCGCTGAAAGAGAGGCTTGAGGGACTGGACTTGGGAGGGCAATGCGGGCTTGGAGGGTGGTCCTCCCCCCTCCTCTTTGAACCTGGAGGGGGCAGCTTTCGGGGCTCTGTGGGAAAGCACTTTTGAAGGCGTGCTCTTGGGCCACGGGCACCATTCCTCTCTAGTGAGGGGTCCCTGTTGTGTTGCAAAGCAACTGTGGTGGGTTTCACATAAAAGCAGAGTTGAGTGACCAGGAACCCAGTGGGCCTTGCGGCTGGCCGGCGGCCGTCTTAATTGCTGGTGAATTAAGCCAAAAAGGCACTGGGGGAGCATGGAGGACTTTTGTCCGCAGTTAAATTCCTGGTGGAGTGATGGCAGGATTAGCAACAATTTGGTGGCAACAAGCAGAAAAGCAGGAGAAAATAGGAGAATCTGCCCTGTGCTGTGTCCCGTGAGCTCTAATTCCGGTGGCCCTGCTGTCCCCAGCGGTCCCAGGACTGGCACTGCCCTCCTGCATGTTTGCACACTCCTCTGCCCTTAGAGACCCAGCTGGGCCACTGGGGAGAAAGGAAAGAGAAAATGTAATGAAGTTTGACCAGCAGAATGAATGCGTTCTGCAGTCAGGCTTTCCTGTGTCTCCTGTTTTATTTTCTGAATTTTCCTTCACTGTGAGTCCTTTTTTCTTCTCCTTTCTCCTGAACATGTTTTTAGTTTTTCTGCCAGTGGATTCTGTGTCTGTCCCAGCTCCAAGGCCCTTCCAACCTTCTTTTTGTCACTGGAACCCCAGCCCTTCCCTTTGAAATGCTTTTTTTTTTTTTTTCTTTTTCAGATTTCAGGCTTTCTTGCTCTATGGTTGGGTATTCACGGGACCCATCTAGGGTCTGTGTGTTTCTCTGGCTTTGGGCCACATTCACATTTACGTCTTTCAAATACAGTTGTTCCCCTCGTGCACATGACCCTTGGGCTCAGTTCCCTTTCCCTTGGGGCTCAGTTCCCTTTTGGGGTCTGTTTAGAGGACTCAGTCCTGCTCAGGACAAAAAAACACACACACACCTCCGGCTTTGCTATCTTCTGCCTAACTGGGTCTTTGCTTTGAGGCATGGGAATAAAAATTACTTGACTCATCCACTCTGCCCAGAGAACAAAAAGGACGATGACCCCCCCCACCCACCCCCTAACAAATGGGGGTAACCCCGTTCAGGAGGGAGGCCTCCTGATTTCCAGCAGATAGGGAGTGAGGGCCTGCTCGGGGCCTGGCCTCCCACCAACATTTCTCGGATCTCACTTTACCTCCAGCCAGAGGAGAGCTGACAGCCCGCGACAATGGCCCCCTTTCTTCTCCCAGGGCCAGTGTTTTGATAGTGTCAAGTTACACCCCAGCCTCCCCCTGGCCCATTTATAAACCTGACACGGGCAACATGATGTAATGTTATTTTTCAGGATCTCAATGAGGGAATTTTTTGCCCCAGGTCAGAAGAACGCTAGTTGATTTTTGCTGAAATGAGCCATGGCATGCTATAATATATGGGCTTCTAGTTCAAGAGGGCCTGTGTGTGTGTGTCGGGGGGGGTTTGGGGCGGTTGTGCTGAGTTGGCCCTTCCACTTCCAGGCGCCTGTGCCAACCTCGGGCTGGGCAGCGGTCCTGTGGGCGGAGCCTGGCAAGGCCCTTTCAGGTCTCTTGCGGGGACCTGTTGCCCTTGTCTTGACTTCCAATGCATTGCCCCTGAGTGGCTGAGACTGAACTAGGAAGTGCCAACACCGAGGAAAGAGGGATGTGGGGGTGCTTCCATGCACCTGGTCTGTCTTGCAGGCCCGAGTTCTGCCACCTCCTGCAGCCCAGTCTCCCTGCTGGGCTTTCGGCCAGTGTTATAGTCACCTGGGAGGTGACGCAGCGGACAGGCCTGGGACTCCTTCCGTGCCCTTCCGCCAGGCTGCTGCCTGTAACCTTTCTGTGGGCAGTGCCCGCTGCCCCCTCAGAATGGTCCCGTTTCTGCATGTACATTTGTTATGAATCAAAAGGCTCCAGAGGCAGAGCCGAGTCTGCGCAGGGGGACAGTTGCCTGACCCTCAGTGGGAGCCCTGCCCGCCCCCGAGGAAGAGTGTTCTCATCCTGTGTGTCTTTCCGCGTTGGTCTCAGAGATGTGAGTGGCTCGTGTTCGGGCCTTACATTTCCATGTTTCACCCATAATGCTTGTTGCCACACCAATAGGCAAGCCACGAGAGGCCGCCACCTAGATCCTTGCACCAGAAGCCGTGCTGGACTGCCAGCTGCACTGAAGGTGCCACTGTTCTCAGGGGAGGTCACACCCTCTGCCCACTCAGCCCTTGTGTTGTGTCCTCTGCCTGGAATGCATGCCCCTCACTGCGCAGGGCCTGGCAAACTGCTTTGTTCTCCAGGAGCAGCTCAGATGTCAGGAGAGCGGCCGGGCTCGCTCACCGTCCCCAGGCGCCTGCGGTGGGGCCCCGCAGCTGGGAGAGCACTTTGTGCGGGTGCCGTGACCTGGGTCTCATGTTTGTGGAGCCCTGAGTGCTCAACACGGCCGCTGTGGGGTCAGCGCTCCATGTTTTCAGTAAATAAACGAATAAACGCTTCTAGGTGACACCAAATAAATTCCCTTCTCTTACCGCCATCTATGGGGACGCTGCCTCAAAGGAGAAAAAAGGAATCCAAGTCCCTGTGAGAAGGCACTGAATCCTGAACAGGTGGGCGACGGCAGGCTGGTGCTGTACAGCTGGGCTTCACGGGGGGGGGCGGTCCCCCGACTGTCCCTTCGGGTCCTCCCTCTTCTCCTCGGGCCTAGAGCAGTGATCCCAGGAGTCACTGCCTTGCCAGAGACGTGGGACCTGACTAAGTAACTGCAACCCCCAGCATGACCTTTGTAGGATGTCTCCGTGGGATGCCTGATGGGGGGAAGCTTAGAACAGAAGAAACCAAGCACAGTTTTTTGTCCAATGGCACTGAGGAAGCAAAGTGTAATTCTTTATTCCCTCCCCAAGTCGAGACGTCCTCTAACGGGCTTTCCCCGAGTGCAGAAGTGCCCGGAAGCAGAATAGACACGCTTGGAGGATGAGAGAACCTTCAGACCGTCTGTCTAACCCCTCGTGCTGCGCGTGAGGACAGTGAGGCAGAGGGTCAAGCCACCGTCCCAAGGTCACAGACCTTCCGTGGCGAAAGCTTGGGCGCAGATCTCAGGACAGTGGTCTTTCCAGGCTGCCTGTTGGATAGCACGTCGACACGTCAGGTCAGCCCATCAGCCCCTACGTTCCTCCCTTGTCTTCAGCTGGACCTTTCTTGTCTGTTTCCTAGTTTTTTCTCTCTGGCTCCCAGCCCCACTCCCCCCTCCCCATTACTACGCACACCTGACTTCTGGCACCTGAGGTTTGCTACCTCGGTCATTGACTTTGCCGAGGGGCTGGTGAAGGGTCTGCTCTCCCGCTTTGTTCTGCCTCCATTTTCACCGTCTGAAATGCAGGAGCAGCTCATAAAAATGGGCTCCCACACAATCTGCAGACCTGGGGCCTCCGTACTGCAGGGTTGGTAGGGCGTGAGCAGGTGGTGCCTTCGGCTGGCTTCTCTGGTCCTGTCGGCTGAACTCTAAGCACGGTTTCAACTTTTTCCTTTATTTACTCATCAGAACTACATATTTTTCAGGTAGTCAAAGGAACTTTAGGGACACCGTTTCTACATGGAGTGACCAATGTAGGCACATTGGAAAAAGTTGAGTGGGAACTCATTTCTTTTCTTTTCCTAACCACTTTATTTCCATTTCTACTTGTGGCTGAAATGGTCTTTCAACTAACCACAGAAATCTTTAAGAAATGAATTCGTTGTGCTTTTCCCTCCATATCTAATTTTCTCTGCACTGATATATAGTATACAAAGATGACAGAGAAAGCATTGTTTTCCTGGAGTCATTTTTCCTTCTTTCAGGCAAATGACTACTTGTAAAGGTGGAATAGTCCTGGCTTTATATGGCGGTGCTTCCCCACCGGTGACGTGTTCAAATGCTAGCCTTCTAAATGTGAGGTACCAGCGTGACCTTTTGGTGCTTAATTGGTATTTATCCAGCTTTATTAACGGCCAGCTGCTGCACCCTTGCTTGGCTTGACAAGATGGAGTCCTGACAGTCACTGAACGTGGCCAGAGGAACCGGACTGGCTTTGTGGCTTTGTTTCCTGGACGAGGCCTCTGTTCGTTAGAACACACTTGGTTGTGGCCGGTACCACGGCATAACCCCCGAGACAGTTGCAGATGACCTGTGAGTCACAGGAGGGGAGGAGGGACGTGGCAGAGGGTCTGGGAGTGTCTGCAGACCTTCTGCAAGTGACCATGACACCCCACTGACTTTGGGGTTTGGCTTCCCTGGGTCGGATATGCCTGGAAAGGTCTTAGAGGTTAAGAGCCAGGAGTCTGGGGAAGCTGAGGGTTATTGTATTGGTCCCTGGGGTGCCTTCCAGGTGGTCACCAGGGAAAGCCCCTCCACAGCATCTCATGAGATGACGAGCCCAGGCTATGTCCATGTGGAATGTGGTCATATGACCCTTGGAACAGGGACGGAAAGACTGGCTTAGCGTCTTTCTATAATTGGCCTCTGGATTTGCTGCTGGGTGACTCCCAGTCACCCTTCCAATGGCCGCTCTCCAAACCTGGGGCTGATTCAGTGCGGAGCAGGTCTAGACCAGTCGTTGGCATGGCCACCAGTGCCCGGTCCCGGCGGCACACTGCTGCAGCCACCCCGGGCCGGGGGAGCCCCACGTCCACTCTCCAGGCCTCTGCCGTCACCCGTGTCCCTCGGCTGCTCCCCACCTCTCCTTTCTCCTGCTCCTGTGATGTGTCGTGGGAAATGCCGCTTACTGATCTGTTTGGCGTTGGGAAACACGAGGCTGGGCCAAATGATAATGCCTCGTAATTGTTTAGCATTATACTGGGTGTAGTTCCCTTGAGAAACAGATCCCTGGGAGTATACCAGTAAAGTGAGTTCAGATAGCTGAATCATGTGTTATAGCTACTGATATTATTAATGTAGAAATCTGTTCTCAAGGACAAAACCCTGGCCAAGGCCATCGCAACCCCACGCTGCCATTTTCAGTCAAGGTATAAGAGGCACGTCCTGTGACACATTAGAAGGTAAAAAACACTTTATGTAATGGGGGTGGAGAGATAGCCAATACTGCATTTTCCTGAGGCTGACTGGAGAGGGAGCCGCATTTTCTGGGATTATTCAGTCCTTTTAAGTGCAGTAATAATAACTGATGTTTTTTGATATTTATCATGTGCTAGGTACGGTGCTAAACCCATGGAGATAGACCATTTCACATAACTCTCATAATAATCCTTTGAGGAATAGAATATATTTCCCCTAATTTACAGATTTTGAGCCCGAGGTCCAGCTAAGTAATTTGCTCAAGGTCACACAGCTGTGGAATGCTAGACCTGAGATTTGAACCCACCTGGAGTCCAGCTCCCGAGGTCGTATCGTGTTACCCCCCAACTGATTCTTTCCTGTTATGGGCGGGATAGTGTACTTTCATCTCAAATATTATTTTAAAAATCCTTCACTTTATCCGCCAAAGCCCACTGGCCACGTGCCGGTGCCTTTACATTTCACGTCCCGTAGAGATTATAAGTAAGGCTAATGTGTGGGGTTAGTCAGCCCCGTTGGACCTCATGGGAGCAGGTGACAAGGTTCAACCCCCAGATGAGTCAGGTGGCTGGGCTGAGTTTCACGGCCATGGCATGAACCTTTCACCTGGGCCAGCTGCCTCACCAGTGCACGCTGCTGATCTGAGAGGACGGAAGGGATTGTGGGTACGGTGGCGCACACCCCTCGACCAGCCCCCCAAGACTACGGCTGGTGCTTCCATCGTGCCGTCTCCAGGCTGGGACTAGGGCGCACTGCCATTTTGAATAGCTTCAGACGGCACATGGGTGTCCTGTGGCGCTAACATTGGTTTCGTGTTTGGGGTGAGGAGAGGTTGCCGTGTCAAGCACGGGAAATGGGGAGTTCACGTGCTTTCTTAACGACAGGGCTTCGACGTGTCATGTGTCGTGGGAACCCCAGAGGCTGTGTGGTGGGCAGGCGCGTTTCCAGAACCCTTTGACTGGAGGACCTTCTTCCTGTGCTAGGATTCTCAGAAGCACCTTTGGGAAACTCAGTCTTCAAGTGTGTTTGCTCTCTTGTTCCATTTATCTTGAATTCCAATAGTCACGGTATCTTCGCACACAGGAGACGTCTGCTAGAGTTAAAAAGGTCCGTTTGCACAGCCCCCCTCTTGTATGTGTGGGGGTCTCCCCTCAGTGGGTCGTAGCTTCACCTTGGAAGTACGTCCGCCGCTCTCGCCTCGGTTTCTCTTTTTTTGCCCTTATTCTGTGACTAGCTTCACGCCCAAGGTAGTGACACTTCGGGGACTGGAACCCACGTCTCTGGTTTGGGCCCGTTTCTCTTTCTCACAACGTGTGCTGCCTCCCAGTGGACAGAGTGTTTGCAGGGAGCAGAGATGGCGACACTGGGCCCTCTCCTGGGACGGCTTTGCTGGGTGACTGAGCATGTCTCTGGCCTGCCATTGCCCGAGCTTCTGATGTGGCATGGTCTTACCTCTGGGCAAGACCGAACAACCCCTTCACCACCGCCCCCAAATCAGCTGCATAATTAATACACACTTACCCATCCCTTAAAGGACCCTAGAGCAGATTCTAATCGACTTTCTACAGGGAAAAGAATCACATTGGAGGGAGTCGAGACGATGGGCACCAGCCCCCACCCTGCCCCACCCCCAAGGATGCTGAGTAGATCTGGTCAGTGACGGTCTCCCACCCCAGGGCTCGCTTCCACATCTATTTCTCGGTTTAACTTTGTACAACTCCAGGGGCAGGTTTGGTGGTCTGATAACTTGGAAAATAAGTGAAAGAGTGGGAGGTAAATTTTATCTTACTTAAAAGCACTTAAACTCGAGCGAGTAATCTTTATGCTCAACCCTTCAGTAATATTTAGGTGGAGCTCCTAAAGACGACTCGGATTACTGCTGAGGTTGTAGGGTTTTTACCCGGCTCTGCTGCTGGAATGCTATCCCTTACTTGAAGAATTCATTACACGGAAATAAACACCTTAGACGGCCCATGACCTCGAATACTGAGGGCGCGCCCAGGTTCCCCGCCAGCAGGAAGGAAGCAGGTGAAATCCCCAGCTGAACGGGCCATGGCCGATTTGGGTTGCAACATGGAGCTGCTCTGATGAGCCCCTACGTGGATGTGCATTACCCTTCAGTTGTTCAAAAGCTCCCTAATTATGAATATGGAGGTATGAAGTTCTGGCTTTTAACGGAAGGCACTTGCTTTTAATTAGCCAGCAGCTTTGTTTTTAGCTCCGATGTCTCTCCACTGGGATTGAAATGAAATGGGGAACTATCAAGCCAGTAAGCAGAGAAAAGGGCAAAATGATCCCTGATAATTAAGTGGCAGCGGGGAATTTTAAGGTTAGAGCAGAGGGAGAGAAACAAAACGAGGAAACTCACAGGCAACCAGCGCCCTTCACCACCCCCCCCTCACCCCACGCCCGAAGCACCTTTTAATTCCCCTCTTGGGCCTTCAGGTGGGACCCACGCACACGCTGAAGCCGCTGTCTACCAATTTGATCCTTCCTGACCTAAACTCTGAGCCAAGAGGAGGGTGGGGCGTTGGATGGTCCCTGTGCAAACTTGGCAGTGAAAACAGACCGTTAAGTGAAGGCTAATTGGGAGCTGCCCCAAACGCAGACAGTTGGAGCTATTGACAACCTGTTTTAAACAGCGACTTACCGTGGGTGGAGGGACAGGTGGGAAGGTGCTCAAGGGATGAAAATGACCTGCAGTACCAGCTGGTCTGGACAGGGCGGTGTGGGCTTTCGTACGCCCTTGAAATATCAAGTGCTACCTGATCTCCGGCTTGGCACGCAATTCAGCTGGCCCATGACAGCACAAGTAGCCCCTCTCCTGGGTCGTGTGTCCCTTTGCATTTTCATGGAAGCCATAGCCTCTCCCCAGGAAATGAACTTAGCTACACACAGTTTTCCCTTTCAGAAAGCTCGGGAACCTCGGAAAGACCATCCATGGGTCTTCTAATTTTCATGTTAAAAGTTCTTGCTTTACATGCTCGTCGGGAGGCGGGGGCAGGAAGTTTTCCAGACTCCAGAGAAATAGCATGTGGGTTCCCAGGACACTCTGACCACGCTGAGGTCTCCTGCCTGTTCAGAGCGTGTTGTTTGCCCTCCTCTCCGTCCCTCCTCCTCCACGGTGACTCTGGGAAGTTCTGTTCATTTGTGATTTTGTCGCTTATAGGGCACTTTTGAAACATCCCATCTGGGTGTCCATGAAACATGAAAGGCAGGCTTACCTGGCTGTTTGGAGACCGCAAGCCACGTCTGGCCCGTTGCTGGTGTGTGCTCACACACATGCTGGCACACACACAACACAGACGCACGGTTGCCATGCTTGTCATAACGCCCTTGCTCCCTCCCTCCATCCATCCCTCCCTCTCTTCTCTGCACAGAACACGCCCGTGACCTCCAGAGGTGAGATGTGCCCCATTACACACGAGATGCTCCCCACTAACAGGCAGACAGGGACAGAATGAAGGGCCTGGGGAGGGACAGCAGTGTCGCCCCGGGGTAATTCTCCGCAGAGGCCGTCTGCACCTGCTCTAACCACTCTGCAGAGGAGGGGGGATAGCAGTGGGAGACGCAGGGCGCACCCACGTGCCCCCGTGTGTTAAGTCAGGAAGGGAGGGGATTTCTGTCCTCCATTTTCTTCTTGTCTAGGAGATTTTAAAAGCTTCTCCAGCCAGGGCAGACTTCACGCCTTGCCAGGCCCCAGTGCCCTCAAAGCTGAAGGCTGCATAGGTCCCACCTGAGTGGCCACGGCGCTGGCTCTCTGGTGCTGCCTTTCGGGCATATGTTGCCTTGGCCTCATGCCGTGCGTCTTCCCTCCCTACCTGTGTCTGCCTGCGTCTCTGTCCGTTTCTCTGTGACTTGGTGCCAGAGCGGGCTCGTCCCCACGTCGCGGTGTCTCGGTTCCTGCCGAGCCTGCCGGGTGCCTTCATTACCACATTAACAAACTCGAGTCGTGCCTGACGAGGACGCCTCATACGTTATGCTAATGATCAAGAGACATGTTAATGATATTTTAGAAGCCTAATTAGTGGAATATATAACTATATGCAATTTGGTAATGGACTGTGACAACAAGTTGTTAAAAGGGGGCTTGACAAATCCAGTTGCATGTGGCCTCAGACAAACAGCTGAGAATGGATGAATGGAAGCCAGACAAGGAGACGGAGGGATGAGCCCTGTGCTGGGGCGTGAGTGTCGCGTGTGCGTTACGTGGGGGTCAGTCTTTCCTGTGGGTGTCGTTCCTTTCCTGTCATCCCTCCACTGTCCGAAAACCACAGGAGGAACACACTGGAAGGTTTCTTTACTGATGGGTCATAAGCAATCGTTACAGTTGTCACTGACCATTCATTCACACACATCTTAGTTAGAAATGGTGTTTTGATATCGTTATTCTCCGCAATATCCTCACGTGCAATTTGTAGTAAGAGATGTATACGCAGGAGGTAGGAGAAGCGAGGTTCTTGTGCCAAAGAGAAATTTTATTCTGGTCTAATCCAGCAGTCGAGACCGTGTGAACTGGGAAACTATCTGTGTTGTGTCTGTCAACGTTCTGAGAGTGCTGGGAGGGCAGCGAGGAGTGGTGTGCTTGACACCATTCAGCTCTTTGAATGTCATTTTCTCTCGCAGCGACTTGCTTAGAGCTCTGTATTCCCTCCGTTGGGGTCCTCCTTCCTCTAGTGCAGTGATTCCCATTTCGAGGGCCAGGGACCCTGGGGAAGCCTGAACTTGTTGGAAAGGTTTGGCCAAGTGTCGTCTGTAAACAGGACAATGCCACGCACACACGCACGGATACACGGACACACCTAACATTCTTGGAATGCGTGAGATGCCGTGTGGTTAATGACGGGCACATCCCCTCAAAAAAGCCCCTTTCAGTTCCTCTTGGCCTTTGCTCCAGGTGCCCCTTTCCCCATCTGTAGGAGCTAAAGATGTAACGACTCTTCTGTAGTGGTCCTTGTACTTTTTGTACCTTCAAAAGGAGACTGTACATTCACGAGGGGTGGAAACCTCTGCCCAGCCTGTTGTCATCAAGCCAGCTTACAAAGATTTAAGCAAGTGACTTCCCTTCTCATGGTTATTTTAATTCTAGGAAATATGTTTGTGAAAATTTCCTTCAAATGTTCTCTGTTTCTCCAGTGACTATTATTGTATATTTGGGAATCTGTTTCCATAGGGGAGAAACTCTTCTTAGTCAGAATGGAGTGATTTTCATACAGAGCATGTTACGCCTGCCACGTAGAGTCTTGGACACTGCAGCGTACAGGAGGCACCAACACAGGGGACCTTCAACTCCAGACACTTGTTTCCTTCTAGTTTTGTGCAGGACTAAGTCACGTGCCTGGGGAGGCACGCCTGCAGTATTACACATCACCACCAGGGAAAGCGCTCAGAAACATAAACAGATGCCTCCTGACTCGATGGGGCTGTGTCCCCATAAACTCATCATAAGTGAAAAATCCATTTAATACCCCACCTACCAAGCGTCACAGCTTAGCCCAGCCCACCTTCAGTGTGCTCAGAATGCTTCCACTAGTGGACGAAACCCCATTGCAAGTCAAGGGGCATCTGTAATTGTCTTCCTCCTCGTCTCACCAGAAGCAGGAGACTCAGGTGGGCACTTTGTAAACATGATGGGATGCGAAAGCACAAAACACGGTATCCCAAAATGCTGGCACCACCGTCACTGGAGAGTGTGGACTGCTGACCCTTGTGACCGCCGGCTGGTGGGGAGCTGTGGCTCGCTCCTCTGCCCTGCACCACGAGAGAGGATCGGACCGCTCCGCTGGCCCAGGAAAATGCCAGCATTCCAAGTTCAGTTTCTACTCAGGGCGTGTTGCTTTTGCATCATTGTAAAGTCAAGAAAATCATTAACTGGAATGATCACAGATAGACCCACCGTAAGTCGGGGACCATCTGTATTCAGCATGAACACGTCTCAAGTTTGTAGCTTCTCGAAGGAGAAAGACAGTCAGAGTCACGTTCTGAGCCTCGGTTCCGGACTCGTGCAGTGCGTGACTGTTACCAGGTTATGGCAGCGAGGCGTGTTTGTGGTTTTGCCTTCGCTGTACTTTCCAAGGAGACCTGCCCTCCCACCGCGGAGGAAGGTGGACGGGGGTAGGCTGTTGTCTGTTTCTGAGTATTCACTGAGCGCCAGCTCTGTGCCAGGCTCGGGTCTCCGTGCTTTCTTTCGGCATGTCATCCCCTCTGGTTTGGTCCTGGGCCCGGACCTCGGGGACAGGATGGCTTCCCATCCTGATACTTGCCTCGCTCTGTGTTACTTTAAAGGACTGATTTTGAAAAGAAAGAAGGACAAATATGTATCAGTGCACTTATTAAATTGTGCCCTCTTGACACCCAACACATGTAGTCTTCTGAATGTAGACACTGCCCACCATCGGGCTCGTGAGAAATGCTCGCTGGTGAGGGAATGTGGCTTGCAGAAGGTCGAGCAGGACCCACAGGACCTACCTGGAAGTAATGTTTTTGGATGCAGCAAGTCAGAAGCGCTGTGTGGTTTTGTTGCACTGAGTGACTGGTGCTTTTTTTCTCGTGTGTTTGTCCCTTCCTCCCTGACTCTCCCCTTCGGGACTTGACACACTTGCATTCCCAGTTCCGTCACGGGGGCGGGGGAGGTAAGGTCTGCTGATGGCGCCTGTGGACCCCACTGCCCCCCATGTCCTGACATTGAAGGTGGACAGCACACTTCACTTCTTCCTTCCTGTTCCCCCATTTTTTCCGACAAAGCACCGAGGGAAGGTTATGCATGAACCCGGGATTCTGTCATTACATCTGATACTTGTTTCCAATTAAAATGAGGACTAATTTTGGGGAGGGAGACGGAAAGAGGAAAGTTTATAAGTGAGCCGGTGGAAAAAGCACATTCATTACCAGTGTCTTTCTCACTGAGTCGTTTGAAGCTGGGAAAATTAGCAGGCGCTTTGAAGCTCAGATCTTTCATCTTTGTGTGTGTGAGTGCGTGTGCGTTAATATTAAGTTGAGATTCTTTTTCTTCCCACTTATTTGGTTTTTCTGCTAATAATGAAATTATAATGAGATCCCTGATGGGAATTTTTAAAAAAGGAAACAACACCGCCCATGAATTATCCCTTTGCCCTCACTCTCCTGTCTGGCTGTACCATCTAGTCCGCACAATAGGCCTTTGTCTGTGGGTTTGAGGCAGCATTGAGGGGGCCAGGAGTCCGAAATGCCCCCGCTGTGCTTTTTTTTTTGGGGGGGGTAGGATACAAAGTTCTGTGAGGCAGGAAATGCTCTTTACCTGAACCTCCCAGCCCCCCTCCCCTCTGCGCCCTGCCACCCCTCCCTCAAGCCCCCCAGCTTTGCTTTGAGTGGGAGGAGGTGAAGGCAAGTATTTGTGTTTGCGGGCTGAGTGCTCGCTCCCTTTATTTGAGGTGCATCGACGCCCCCCTGTAACTTTCAACATCACAACTTGCTGTGGGGTAGAAGCCACATCTGTCTTGACGGAGCAGTAGGGAAACCTTGGTCAGGATGGTGATGTCATTGATCTCGCAGCAGCTTCCCTTCCTGTGACCCCGGGTTCCTGTCTCCTTGTGCTTCATCAGTGGGCCTTTTGCAAACATCACGGCTTCCAGGGGGCTGCTGTCCTGGCCGTGCGTCTTGCTCAGGCCTGGGTTTCTACAGGTGGGCTGGGTAGCTGGAGCCCTGGGCAGGCTGGATTGAGGTCCAGACGGTCCCAGGTAGAGACACATACTTCTCTCATTTCAGAATTTCTTTCTGCGCGAAGGACAGCGCTGTGGCCTGTCCCAGGGAACAGTTTCAGCCTTGGCAACTCTCTGTTTCAGAAAATTCTTCCATGATCCAATCCAAATCTTTCAGTGTTTTGTCATAAGTCAGAGATAGCCAGCTGCTGTCTGCTGCTCCTAATGTCCTGGAAGAAGGGGGTGTAGAGAATCGGTGACCTGGCTGTGCCTTGTCTATGTGAGGGGCTCAGTCAGAGGCTATTTCCTGAATATCCCATGTTTAGGTTTTTCTGATCAACACTTATGACCAGTTTCAGGGCCTGACTCCCACTCATGTCTGGAGGGTCCCCCTCTCTTTCTTCCTTCTCACCATTAAACAGGTACAATAAAGCTGGGGGATCTTTACAGTTGGTGATTTTATATCATAGATCAAAGATCAAAGCAGAGGAATACACAGCAACCGTAAAATTAACTGCTTTTTCAATTTTACAATGCTTTCCGTGATAGAGAATCTTATAAATTTAATATTAATTAAACACTTAGCTTTTAACCTCCTCCTGCATCTGCTTTTGGCTGGTGGCTGGAAGAAATTTATTGGGCATCTTAAATCTTGTGTCACTAATGCCGTGACAGGAGGGGTTTCAGAAGCACTTAGGACCTGAGCAGAACGTGGAGCGTCTGTCCTTCCTCTCACCTAATTGAAAATGCCTTTTTTTTTTTTCCTGAAGGGAAAATGAACCATTTGCTAAGGTTTTTTTTAAGGGAAGTATATCTTCTAGTCCCTTTCCAGAGCCGGAGCTTTAATTCAGTCCCTTGACACATTTAACACTTCACAAAATGGAAGCCATTGAACTTCCATTATTATAAACGTCCTATTGATGTTAGAATGCGTCGGTCCCGACGTGTGGCTGGTGGTGGCTTGGCCTTTTCTCCGTGTCCCCTGCAGCCTCCGTGTGTTGAGTCCAGCGAGAGTTGCCTGCTGCTCCAGGGAGCCTGGTGGGAGGCAGGACTTGGGGGGGGGCCCACATGGCGGCTCAGAGGTGACGGCCCTGGAGAATGGACTGTGAAAGGGACAGTCAGGGGAGCAGAGACAGGAAACAGCCATCTGCGGGAAAGAAGTCCCGAGAGATAAGAAACCAGCAGGACGGAGGAGGTGTTTTGGGGAGGCCAGACTGCGTTGTGCAGTTTTTCCGAGCTTGGGAAGGGACTGGCTGTGGCCTTGTTGGGGGACAGACCTCACTGTGTCTTTACGAGCCAGGCAGGCGTCGTGTCGGTGCTTCATGCATGGCTTGGCGGAAATGAGAATGTCAGTGCCCTGTGGCTCCGCAGTCCTTTTTCTCCAAAGAGCCTGCAGCACGCTCATCCGTGTCATCTCGTTTTTTCTCAGAGGTGGGCGGGGTCAGCCCTCGGAGTTTCCTCAGGCTGGTTTCCTGCTGCCAAGTGCCTACCTGGGAGTTAGGGCGCATACAGCCTGCACCCCCATGGGCATCTCTCTGTGCCTGTCGAATGTCAGGTGACTGACTGGGAGAAATGGTGCATGGATTGCTTTGGGGATAGCTGTTCTCAGCACAGGGCCCAGTGGCCTCGCCGAGTATGTGCCCTTAACTTTGAGAAAGCCAATAAGAAACTAAATTTAGGGAGAAAATGAGAGAAGTCTTCATTCACTTTATAAACACGGTTCTAAGAGTCTAGAATGGTTTAGTATATGTTTGCCTTCCGTCGCCGCGTCCTAGTCCTGTAAGCGTGTGTTGAGACGGTCTGCCAGGTCACCACTGACCCACATGTTTGAGGTGAGGCGAGGGAGAGGGGCGCCCAACACAGCAGTCTCTTCTCCCACAAAGGGCTGCAGTGGTCCTCGAGCTCCATCGCCTCCAGGTCACCTTGACAAGCCCCGATGGCAGGACGGCGCACTTAATGCCACTGTGAAGTGAGACGTCAGCTGTGTTGTCACCGCAGGGGCTGGGCGTGCTCACTTTGGGCACCGGACCCATGTGCACGTCCGGTGACTGCATCACTGCCCCTTCTCGGAGCAGCCGAGCTTTCTGAACCTCTTCAGAATGCGATTGGTAGGATGTGGGATTGGATGGCCCATCAGTTAAGGGTACCGATGTCTAGCGACTCTTAGAAGGTGGCCCATTCAGTGTCGTGGCGACATTTACTTGTGTGTGTCTGTAGGTGTCCCCACACAGATCTTTATATATGTGTCTCTCTGATTCTCTCTCTGTCTGGATGTATATGATATGTGGGGTGCTGTAAAATTTTTAGTGCCTGAGTTTGGGCTGACCGCCTTACTACCCACGAGTGAGCTGTACCGATCTTCCTTAACAAGTGGCAATAAAGGCTTTACAGCACCCCTTCCGCTGTCACAGACTTTTGTTTAGGCCACATATTGTCTTTTTCCTTTTAAGTCTCCCTTTGCTCCTGTCCCTCTCAAGTACCTTCGTTGCCATGGCAATGGTTCCATCCCGGCTTCGGGAGGAGTGGAATGACATCGTCATGCCAGGGTCTGGACGCCGATGCTTGTTTGGGCTGATGCTTGTTTGGGCCGGGGCCGGGGCTGGGGCCCTCAGCCTGGTCATCTGTGGCACTCTTTTCTCTTCAGTGCCTGAAACTCTGCCTGTTAGACTGCGGTGGCTGTCCCGACATTGGTCATCCTTCCTGCCTGCGTAGACCTGTCCTCTAAGGAATGTGAAGAAGCTGACACTTAGGGTCTAAACACTGAAAAAAAAATTACGTATTGTGAGTTCAATAAGGAGCTTGTGTGCGTGGTCGGCTCCCTAGTAAACAGTGTGACGAGACAGAGCTGGGGACACCCTCCGAGGAAGCCTCTCGTTGACTCGTTTCTGCAGGTCAGCGTACGCATTGTTAGGTTCTGCGTGTCTGTCGCTTTTCCCCTTCCGCAGACTCCCCCTCTCCCTGGCTTGTGGACTGTGTTAGTGCTGGAAGGAGTCAGAATTGAGTCTCACCACTCACTGCATTTATCGGGAAACTGAGGGGCAAAGCTCACAAAGCTTGCACAGCCTGCCGGAGGGTGGATGGGACGGACACCCCCATCTCCCGGCCCCCAGCTGGACTTCACCTTTGCCATAATTAGTTGATTCTTTAAAACGGAAATTATTTAAGAGGTATGACTGTGGGGCCAGCTTCCCATGCAGCCACCTCAGCACTTCTGTGAGACGTGAGTGCAGCCATCGTGGAGAGATTGGCAAAAGAAGACAGGTGGTGAGGCTCGACCCCCAAATTCCTCTGTTCTTTTTCCGACAGCAAGGTTGGCTTGCCAACTCCTTGATAAAAGGTAGGAGTTTCCGTAATCTTTTATCTCAGCCACATTTGGGATGCTTGCATATATGACTACGTATATTTATATATTTTATAAGGGCAATATTTTGACTGTTCCTTTTTTGAAAGACAGTGTGAATGAGTTTGCCAAAAATCACAGATGATATGAGAAATGCTATCAATAAAAGCCACTTTTTCAGGAAGGTGAATAAAACAATGTAAAGTCTCCCCTAATGTTTTGCAAAGTCACTAGGAAACCTAGTGCTGTGACTATGTGGCCAGCATTCGCGATTTTTATTAGGGAAATGATTCAGATCTGAGAGTCTTTTGGCATGGGCATACAGAGAAAGATTTGTAATCCATTCTTGGATGACAGGAGAAAGAATCCTGAACGTAGTTTTCCTTTCGGACCGTCTTACGTCCGAGTGCGGTATTTTCCGTGCCTGGGGCATGTGGCATTGTCGGGCGAAGGTCTGTTCCACGTCCTCCCTGGGCTTTCTGACCTGCAGACGTGGCCCTGTGTGTGCGCACCGTTTTCATGTCTAGGCCGTCCGTAGCCGTTACCAAATTGCCATCAATCCTCCACCAGCCAGGAACATGGTCGTATTCCGTTTAATGTCATGTTTCTGGTTCCAATCGCTGGGGAGATGAGAAAGTTAAGTCACGCTCCGACCACGCGGATGAAACACGGTCATCTATGGAAAGTACCCGACGACTCTGACACTTGTTCGCGCTTGATGGATGAGGAAATCGAGCCCTAGAGAGTCAATGAGTTGCCCGATCTCCTATGACAAGGAAGTGACAACAGTCAGGATTCCCCAATTCCAGAGCTCGTGCTCTTTCCTCTCATCAGAGGGCCCCAGCGGGTACTTGGCAGCACCTCCCTCCCGCCGTCTTTGGAGCCTGGCTTTCCTACTGCGCTCACACCTTTCTCCAGGACTCAGTCAGATAAGAAGGGGGGCATTTGGCATAATCACACAGAAGCCTGCGGGTTGGCAAGACTCCCCTCAATGTAAAGGTACCTTTGTCATCCCCCCGGGTTTCCAGGTAGTATGACGTCACCAGTGTAGTATGATGGCAGAGTGGATTATGAAATAATAGCACATGGGTTGTGTGGAAGGGAGACCCCAGGACCCGGCAGGAATTGAGGGGAGAGGGATGAGAGAGGTGGAGGAACATGTCGGCCCTACTGACACGCAGTTGCTCATTCTGTTTCTTGCAGGTTAATGTACGTAACTGTTGTTTCACGGGTTGTTGTTGTTTTAAGACCCGTTTTAAAACCCTCCATCTGGCTTAGGTGCTAGATAAAGGTTCTGGTAAAAATAAAACAAATAGTTTCATAAACCCAGTAGCAGAGACAGTGTTTTTCTTAGGATGTTCAAAGTGCCTTTTGAACAAACGTCCATGTTTTCAAATGTAAACAACACAGAGAAGCCAGAAAACGTAGCGCTCAGATTCAAGGAATAACATCAGGGGGGCCAGAGGAGGGGGACAAAAATTTAAGTAAGAGGGGGACTAAGTAGACGCTATCACTCTGCCTTGACCCTTTTACTGAGAGAAGGTGCAAAACGTAAATAATCCCCACGGACAGTGACAAGTCCGCTCATTAATTCATTATTTATTTTCCTTATTGGAGAGGCTGCAGAGCCCTGGCCATATTTCCACGTGTCACAGAAAAGTCAGTCTCTGCCATGGCCATTTACAATCCACAATAGATACTACATAGACCAGACATACCTTTTTTTGTAGCTACTTAACGTCAGATACACTAAACAAACGAGGAAAGCAATTAATATGCATATGAAATCTCACCGATAAATCAGCTTTTGTAGCAAATGAAGGGAAATACGACAAATCAAGGGAGGGGAAACACGTTTGCTCCACATTTGACTGTTTTCATATTGAAAGACGTTATTTTAGAAGCTGGTGTGGCTGCCGCAGAGTCGGGAGCTGGGGAGCAGTGTGGCGACTTGCTTGTCCCTTGAGCCCAGCCTGGACGACACTCAGAAACACGGTCACCTTCGTGGGCCATCAGCTGGAGAAGCAGAGGAGAGCAGCAGCAGAAGCCACCCGTCACAGGCCGTGTTACACTCAGCCCGTCCTCTTGGGTTTAATGGAGTTCTCTTCACGCCCCTCTCTCGGACAATGCTGGGATTGCTCCTGTTATCACCTTGATTCCTTGGGGCCGACCTAACACCCCTGCTCCCTGAAGCCAGAGGGCATGGCCACGTGGCACTAGGCTGGACTGGAGTTGGCCTTACAAAGAAGGGAGCTGTCATTCCACGTCCCCACTGCCATTGGCCCTTTGTCTTCATTTGCATTTATTTTGCCCTGTGGTGCCCCCAGGTCTCCTGAGGAATTAAAGTCTCAGCTGCTCTGATGCCACAGCGGGTGGGCAGGAGTCAGGCCCCAGTGCATGGGGAGCCATGAGACCCGCCCGCCTGTCCTCAGGTTCACCGCTCCGCCCTTGTCCCGATCTGTGACCTGCAGTGTGTAGGTGTTGTAACCCGTGGGCTGTTTCAGGGACAGCAGATGTCCTTTTGGTGTGGAGCAGGCAGAGAGCCTGTGGCCTCCACGTGGCCCAAACCCTGCTGTGGGGTTTTCCTCAGCCGCCCCCAGCACACTCCTAACTAGGCCTTTCTGCTGCCTCAGAGACGAGGACAGGAACACTCGTGATGTCTACGGTCTGGGACATGTGTCCTGAGCTCCTCAGCGCTCATAGCCTGATGGTGGCAGGAAGGTGAACATGGAGGCAGACAGGCATGTGACTGGGAGACCCTGGGGAGATGTGATGCTTGGACCCCCACCTGCGCAGGTGGGGCTGAGGCCTGGAAGGGACCTCACTGACCCCCAACCGGTTCTACTGGGAAGAAAAGCCGGAGTGGATATCAGGTGGTTTGGTTAGTGGCAGAGCTGGGACTCGGAATGGTCTCCTGCTCTCAAGCTGTGTGTCCTGCACTCTCAAGGTCGAGGGTCCTCGAACCGTGTGACTGACTTTTTGTTTGGTTTTTCAGGGCCATCTTCTCTCTCCTTATACATCACTTTCAATGACTCGCGTTTTCATGGCCAGGTCCGTTTGCTCTGATGAGGGTCTCAGTGTGGGTCTTCTGGGATGGGGTGGGGGAGGGGCATGATTGGCGACCGTGGTCGTGTCATAGTTAAGAGCCCACGCTCTGGGCTCTGACTGGCATGGTGTGAATCCCACTCGGCTGTTTATGTGCCAGGTGACGTGGGCCATCTTTTACCCAGTTTGCTTCAGTGTCCTAATGGATGCAACAGGACGAGTGACAGTGGCCCCTTCTTCCGAGGTGTGTTACTCATAGTTGATAGACACAAACAGTGAGTTGACACAGCGCGTGGCCCATGTCAAGCCTCCCTGTGTATTGTTGTTCTTGGTATTTATTTCCTCTGTCCTCCAGCAGTGGCCTCGAGCTACCTAACGTTACATAACTAACCTCCCGCTTCCTGGAGGGAGGGGGCCCCCTGGAACATGACCTGGGCCGTAGTCCCGGCTCTCCAGCACCCCCAGTACCAGCTGTGTCTTCTCGACCTCACAGACCAGGTCTGGCCCCTCTTCTGGCTCCCAGGTAGCTTCTCAGCTGCTCGCTGAGTATCCTCCTCCTGGCCCTCCTAGAGCCTGGAATGTTGGGTAGCTGGGACATTGGGCCGGACGCTCGTTTGGGGACATGGTGGCCAAGTGGCCCTCGGCAGGACCCAGCCTTGTTCCACACTTGTGGGGCTGCCGTGGACTCAGGACGCTTGTGCCACCGCCTGGTCCAGGTGAGAGCTGTGTAGAACAAGTGACCGTTTCCCCCTTCCTGCTTCCCACCTTAAGCAAAATATTATTTCATGACGGCTTTGAAAAAAGGGCTTTCTCGACTTGACTTACTGTTGCAACTGTCTGGACCCGGCTGCCATTGCAGTACTAATATCCATTAGTTCTCCCCTCCCCCACAGTGCTCACTGGGTTCCGTTTCTGGAATACGAATTGCCCGAATTTGTTGTAGTGTCTGGTGGACGACTGGACGCCCTGAACGGAAGTGGCAGCGCCCCATGAACGACCCTTCCCCCCACACTTTCTTTTCGTGCAACATGGGGGTGGTGTCAGGATTCCCTCGGGCATGTTTTAGGGCCTTTGTTTCAGGGGCTGCATTTTGGGGGTGCTTTTCTTCCTGGCCTGTGGGGACTTGGTAAGGCCCAGACTGCTGGGGCTCGGGCCTGCTGCTCAGCGTCTCAGGAGGACGGTGTCCCCGCACACTTCCTTACAGGGTCTGCCCACTGGCCGCCCAGCCCCCTGCAAGCTTCACAGTGACTGGAGGCCATGCCTTCTGTTTTTCACTCCAGCTGTGGGCAGGAGTTAACTCTTATGCTGCCAGTCCACAGATCCTCCCTAATTTCTCCTTATAGAGGCGAGAGATGCAGCTCGGGGAGGTTGAAGTGTGTGGGGAGGGGGGTAGGGTGAGGGTGGGGGTGGGGAGGAAGGAAGAACAACTGTAAAAAATGTTAATTTATTAATCACTGAATATATAGCAGTTCATCTGAAATGCTGTTGCTATGCCAACACCCTGGGAGTTTATTTTCTTAATCCGTGGAGGAGCTCTCAGCCCCAGCCCCCCTGCTGTGTCATTTGAATTTGCTGGGGCCACCAAGGTATCTGTTTTAGAAAGTGGGGGTGGAGGGGGTGGGGGTGGGGGGAGCTGGGCTGAACCACCAGAGCTGCCCTATGCAAAGCAGTAAGAGGCCTTTCTCAGTGCGACTTAGTAAAAATGACACAAATTAATATACTCTACTTAAACCAGAGCAAGATTAATGGTTCTCTTTCAGTGCAGCTTAGCCCAACTGTCACTCGACAGGCGTTTGTCGGACAAAATCAACACTAATCAACATTTATTCGTCTCTTGCCCTTGGGTCCGAGGAGCGTGCGCGGGCTGCGCCATTCTCCCGTCTCGCCACGCTTTTCACCCTCCATCCAGACGCCCCATACATCACCCTTCCTCCCTGTGCCTCTCCGCGGACGGATCCACACTCGCAGCCATCAGGGCACATTAGAGGCATGATAGATTTTCTGTTTTAATTTACATCTATTATAGTACAACATAACAGATTTTGATTCAGTGGAGACCCCGTCTCCTATAGCTGGACTCCTTGGGAGGTTTGTGCATTAAAGTATTAAGGTTTGTTAGGATGTGGCTTCAGTAGGCGCGCTCTCTCTCTCTCTCTCTCTCTCTCTCCCTCCCTCCCCTCCCTTCCTCCCTTTCCTCTCTCTCCCTCCCCCCTCCTCTCCCTCCCTCTCACACTCAGGGTAGACATCTTGGTGTCCCTTATTGACAAGCACAGTTCTATCTCTTTGCCCTTGGCCTCCTGGGCCAGGTTCTTCCCTTACTTTCTGATTGGACTTTGATTGGCCAACAAGGGACCTCCCCTCTGGGTCCCTGGACTGGGGACATGGGCCTTGACAAATCTGGTGGCCTAGAGGCAGTGGGCACCCCGTCCCCCAGGCTTTAGTCCTAGCTTTCTACATCCCTTTTTCCCCCCTCTTTGATTTCAGTTACAGTTAGATTTTATTTTTACTGAAACAGGTCTACAGAGCCAGGGAGGGAAAAAGGACAGTTGTCTGGGCTAAGTCAGGAGAAGGCGCTAGAAAGGAGAAGCGAAGGAATGAATCTGAACAAGGCCACTCTCCTTTCTGCGTGACCACGCTGAAGGCTCGTACTCCGTCTGGCCGGCCAGGGGGACAGGTCCGGCTGGTTGCTGGCGTGTGGGGTGTGTGTTTGTCGACCGTCCATCCACCTCACTTATGAAATGAGCTTTTTCCTTTTCTTCTCCTTCCTTTCACCGGATGCTGTTCCGTGTCTCTTTTTATTTGGTGACATAGTACTTCCCCTTGCTTTCTTGGTGGCACTGGAGTGCTGGCTCATTAAGCTTTGGCCATGGGGTCGCCTGTTAGCTGGCTGCAGACAGGCCAGGAGCGTCCCATCTGCCCAGACCCTTCCAGCCGCATTGCTCGCCCGTGGACCCCACGTCTTTGTCACATGCCCAGGGAGGCTGTCCCCAGATTGGCGGCCACGCTGGATCCCTGGCCACTTAGAAGGCGAGAACGTTTCATTCTTTTCCGCAAAGCTGTCAATTCTAAATGGTAGTAAGTTTCCTTTTGTGGCCAGGGGCTGAGGTGGGGAGGTGTGTTTGCGTGTGGCCGCCGAGGCGCAGGACGGTGAGGAGGGCAGCACAGGACTTGTACTTGGCATTCTCATTACCAGCCGTAAAGTAAATGACGCTTAGTCTGGCTTTGCACTGACAGAACTGGAGCTGCATTTTAGAAACAAAACTCCATCAGCAGGAGTGCTCAGCACCTTGATCTTGGGAGACCGCCCTCGTTAATTTTAATGAGGGGAAAATTCTCCAGCTGGGGCTGAGAGGAACATGAAATACCAATGAGGGTATCACTTTGGACGAGCTCACTGAATTCGGAGTAGAGTGGAAACAACGCTTGGAGAATTTTCTCCAATCCTGGGGAGAGATTTAGGAGGAAAGCACATGCCCTTGGTGGTGTGAAGAGCGTTTCCTGGGGTCAGGGGTGGGGGGCAGAGCAGAACTGGTTACGGCCCCTCCAAAAGGGGCTGTTAGAACAGTTATATTCAAAAGTGGGGCCTGAGTAAAACTGGAAGAAAACATGACTTCACTTGACTCGTATGTGGGTCCAGCCTGAAAACGACGAAGCTGACCTCACAGAGGCCCCGCCAGCTGACTAGGAGTCAGGGGCTTCTGGCAGGTGTCCGTGGGGACACCAGCTTCCCTCGGGATTTGGGGAACCTGCTTTTTTTTTTTTCTTTTTTGTCACTGGAAGACAGTCCTGTTACACCGTGGACAGTTACTTGATTTGTACGATGAGGCGATGCTTTGGCCTTGCCGATTGCAACCAATGAGGTTAGGTGACTGTGGCAGGACAGTTCTGCCCTCAGTCAGGAGCAGCGTGGCAGGGACCGCACGAAGAAGCATCACCGCTGCAGGTGTCCGGCCTCCTCCTCCGTCCTCGCCCGCTGCACAGCTGACCCTGAGAAGAAGGCCCCGCCGGTGAGTTCTTCAGAGGCAGGTTGTGGACAGGCAGCTCAGGCTGCTTCTCCAAAAGCTCAAGCTGCCGGTTCAGGATCGTTCCCTCCCTCGCTGGCACGTCACTGCAGCCATCAGGTACAAATTCTAGTGTCCTCAGAGGGAGACTCTCTGATTAAATGGGGCCATCTGGGTATCAGCGGAATGTTGCAAGGCACCCGTTAATACTTATAAGCCCCCCCTGAAGTCCCGCCCGTCTCTCTGAAAGCTGTAAGACGACATTTCAGGGCACCATGGATGCTACTGTGGCTGCGAGTGTGTGTGACGGGAAATACTGGTTGCCAAGCAGCAGGGAACGGACATAATTGTGCTGCCTAGCAACAGCGCAGGCTGCGTGGTCACTGCGTGGATTTCAGGGCCTCTTCCTGTTTGGTCTGCTGGCAAATACAGATGGCTTCCTTGGGTCACTGTCTGCCTGAACCACAAGGAAACGTGGTGGCCCAGGGCGCACGTTTTACAACGATCGCTCCCCTAACCATGCAGGGCCGAGCCCGGGTGCGTGCACAGCGTTCCTCAGTTTCCCCTTTGAAGTCACTGCACTGGGGGGGCTGGAGGCTGCCTGCTACCCTGGAAGAAGAAACCGGCAGCCTTCACACTGCACGTGTGCATATTATATAAAACAGCTAATTTCCTGCTGAAGACACGCACAAGCACTCACGCACACCGTGTGAAAAAGACCAGAGGAGCAGAGCGTGGCCACCCATTGTTCCTGGGGTCTGAGAACAAAGCAGTCAGGACAGATCCAGGCGGGCCGTGCTGCGGGTGGGCCCTTGCGCCCAGCTGTGACCGGCGCCTCTCCCTGGTGACACTCCTCGTGAGGTCACCTGCTCACTGCAGATTCCAGGGTGCCTCCTGGGTCAGTGCCGGCCTTTGCTCTTGCGTATAGAGCAGGAGAACTCCAGCGGAATTCTCCAGGATGGTGCCGAGCGGCGAGGAGGAGGGAGGGAGTGCGCTCGGCCCTGCTGGGGGAGTAGGCAGTGCCAGCCCACTTCCTGTCTGCAGGACTTGGATTGGAGCCAAAGTAGAGGCTGGTGTCAGAAGGCCCTAGTTCAACCCTTGTTTCACTGTGTCCCACCTCCGCTGGGCGGTGTGTGTGCAAGCGCTTGTCCCACTGGAACGTCTGTGTCCTCATCTCTAAGAGATGGCAGTGCCAACCTCACACAGTGGGCTCAAAGCTCCCAAAGGCACACGTGTGTGGGCACATCTGGCATGCAGAGAGTGTGCCGGAATGGCTGCTCTGAGCGTCTCCCGGTGGGCAGCGGGCAGGAAGTGAGGAGAAGCTTGGGGAGCAGCCTGGTGGTGTGGGTGCTGGCGTCTGGCTTCTGTCTGCAGCCGTGGCCCTTCCCAACCAACGGCCACTGTTTCCCTCCACTGGGGCTGGAGAGGACGCGAACGTCCGTGCTGGTGACGCCTGACTTGGTTCGCAGGGAGCCTGCAAGGTACTAATGTGTGCTTAGTATCCTCGGACAATCCTCACGGAGTCCCAGCCGATGGGACAGTCCTACGGAACAGAGAGGTTATTTGCGATCTAGAGACCATTGGTCCCGAGATGGAGGAGAATCTCAGGGCCTGCTGGTGTCACTGAAGCCCTGGCAGAGCCAGCAGGGCTGGAGCAGGGTGGGCAGTCACGGTGGGGGCAGAAGGTACTAGGAGCTGAGAGCCTGACTCTGAGACTTCAGACTTGTGTGGTCAGCCAGTGTCCTCCGGGCAGATTGCAGCCGGCTTCTGGAAGCCCAGCAGAGCTGGCGGGTCAGCAGGTCTGCAATCAGGCCTGTGCCTTCTCTGTCCTGTCCGGGTGTGCAGGTCTACAGTCTGCAGAGTGGCCAGGGGGTCGCAGTGGGGGGCGGAGGGCTCTCGCCTTGTGTCTGTCATTGCAGACCTACTAAGTGCTCTCATTCTTCCGTTTCCCCAGCGAGGATGAGGATGTTGAGCTATTTGTCAGCGTAAGATCGGCCTGGGTTAGGAATTATTAGCTTTGACGTCTCTAAAGGGCTCCGCTCAGCGGCTGCTCCCCACCCAACACAGACCCTTGGAAACGATGTGACGTCATTGGCATGAAGGGTCGTGTTCTTACTACCGGGGGCCACTTGTGTCTTCAAGCAAACACAGGCTCAGCCTTTGGGACAGACAACTGTTAATCGCTTAACTTATCTGTCAAAGGCCGATGCGGTCTGTCAGAAGCTTCTAGCGAGATCTCTTAGTGCCACTTAGAGCCACTCCCAGACACCGACACCCCCTCTGTCTGGGGCTCTCCGGGCAGTGAGGGACCATCCCTCAGCGCTCCCGCCGTGGCAGCCACCCAGGACCCAGAGCGCAACGCCTGAGGCAGGTGGTGCTGACTCCAACCACCTGTTCTTTTGGTCGCGTCCGCGCCGAGTCGCCGCTGACTGTCACATTCCATGGCCCGGTGCCACAGTGGACTCGTGATACACAGCCTAGCCTTTTGCTCGGGGGTTGGGGGCAGGGAGGACAGAGAGAGGAGAGGAGACACATGGTGGCGTCCGTTCACCCATCTGTCCGTCGTTAGCGGGGCCCACTGACCGAATCTGGGGCAGGACAGCAGGGAGGCCTTCTGCTCCCAGGACGGCCCTCAGCGGCCGCCTGTTCGACTGGACGTGGAACGTCCTGCCTGTGGTTCTCTCTGTGAGACTCTTGGCAGGAGGCCTGGGGGCCACCAGCCCCGGCGGTGTCCCAGCTGCCGGTCGGGTGGGTGCACCAGGAAAGAGGGCGGCTTCCCACCTGTCTCCCCCCCACCGTGCTCTCCCTTCCTGTGGATTTCAAGAATTCTGAGGTCAGAGAACATCGTGAGGACGGAGACTTGATTGTCTGCCGTTTCACCCCTTCCAAGTGCTGTGACCTCGTGGATTTGCATCCTTTCCATGACAAATATCACATATTGTGTTTGGTTTTGCACGGTCACCGTGACTCTTGGTATTCAGCTGACACCCTTCCTTTAAGGACGTTATAGCATGATGAGTTGGAAGCCTTTGATCCTCACAAATGCCCCTGCAAAACTGAGCTCCAGGAGATGAAGTGCCTCATTAGTTACATAGAACGCGTACTGCGTTTTGATTGTCTTTCTCTCCCAGTTTTTAGTTGAATGTACAGCTTAGTAATTTTTCAGTGTTCTGCTTTCCTGTGATCAGCCCATCTCTAGTACTTTATTTCCATTGGGCCCCTTTTCCAGAGGCTCTCGCGTGCATTTCCACGTCTCTGCGAGCGTCTGCATGAGAAGTCAGCAGTAACCCCCGTCAGAGCTGAGGGAACTGGCCTGTTCCACCTTGTAAAGATGGAGCCCCAGTGAGTGCCGTGTCCTGCCACGGGGACGTGACTGTTAAGTGGGCCGAGACACAGAGCTGGCTCCCCCATTCTGCCTCGGTGTGGTCTCCGACTAGGACACTTGGCGTCTCGCTCCATTTTCATATGACGAACCGCCCACGTGTGTGTCAGTGTTCAGTTAGGAGTGATGTGGAAACGCATTGAGGGCAACTCCCGGGCCTTGTTGAGTGAGGTCCCTCTGGGAGTCCGTGTTCAGTACACAGCTCCTGAGTTGGCACTTGCGTCTGGCCCTTTACTACCAGCAAGGACGTAGTGAGCCCATGGTCTGGCGCAGAGAACAACGGACATTGTGAGATGTGAAGGGCAGCTGACCAAACGGTCTGCCCTCAGAGACCTCCCAGTCTAATGGTGGAGCCCGGACGCACACACCCCGCCCTGCCCTGCTGTCACTGGCCTCGCTGTGATAAATCTAAGATAACAGGCCACGCCGTCCTCTCCACACAGCCCACCTGTTTCAGGGGAGCGGACAGAGGGGTGGGCTTCTGCAGTGATGGAGGTGACGTTTTAGTTTAAGATCAAGTGTGGAAGCAGCTTGTAAAGTGGGAGGTCCAGGAGGGCACTTCATTCGGGGGCATCAGTATATCTCACTGGGAGCCTCCTGGGCATTAATTCTGCTGTTAATTTTGTTATTAGAGACCTAGGCAAACAAAGGGAGGTGGCAGGCCCGAGGCTGGTTTAACCTTGATGAAACAGTGACTTCACCAAGGATGATATTCCCCCATCTATCTTCATCCATCAGGGCACTGCTGAAATATGCTAATGAGCCTGGAGGTAGGAACACGGCAGTTAAATGGGGCGTTGCAGGCGCTCTCCGTACCCCGTGACAGGACGATGCCACTTAACTGCCCAGATTTAGTGTCAGAGGGGAGCAGGGCTGACGTGGCCCCAGGTGAAGACGGACTAAAGGTAGAGGTTGCACCTTGCAGAAACGAAGGGGTCTGCGCCCCACACCACGATGGACGAGCTTGCTGTGTTTGGGGTTGGCCCCTTTATTCTCTGTGACTCACCTGTGAGCCGATCCACAGAAGGAGCAGGTGTATATGGGGCAAACTTCAGACACAGAAGCATTTTTGTTCGTAAGTTCCAGGACGGAATCCCCCACTTTGTGCCAAATCCGCTTATCTGTCACCGCGTCAGTTTGCATCACCGTGTTTGTTTCCAGTAGTTAAATGAGCTAATACCTTTTTTTTAAAGTTATATTTATTGGGTACAAATTCCATATATGACATACACACATTCTTGGGCATATTACCAAGTTATGTTACGTACCTGAATCTAATTAAATTCTTACAAACATCCTACGAAGAGGTGAAACTATAGCATGTATTTTACAGATGAGGTTTAGAGGTTAAATTCATGTCCAAGATCACGTGACCAACAAGGGGCGGGGTTGGGGTTCAAACACATGTCCATCCATGTCCATGGCCCTTGCATGAAAGTGCTGTGGTCGGGTTCCGCTGCGGGGGTGTCTGAGGCTCGCTTACCTCTGCTCTGGGTTCCCTTTCGCTTGAGTATTCCCACCACAGTTCTCTTCCCTAAACAGAGCTATGCTCTCCGAGGCCGGGGCAGGGCCCCCTCGCTAGAGTGCAGACACCTCCGAGCAGTTTGATCACCCACGTGTCGGTGGCTGACACCCCTAGCTTTTCTGTGGCGGCGCCTTTGGACTTGTGCGTCTCGTGGGTGGGAGAACAGAGCTGGTCAGCCGCGTTCTGGTTTTCATACAGTAGATGAAAGCCATGAAGGGCTTTATTTGTCTTTACAAGTTAATCCTACAGTAAAATTTCAATTTATTGGTGGACCCACTGCTGTGGGTCCTCCTGGCTTGCTGGCTTCATCCTAACCAGCCGGGATCAGACCACAGAGAAAAAAACGTGCAGTTTCGTCATCACTGCACAGTATCTCAGGCCAGGCCGTTCTGGGAGCTGCGTGCGACAACCGTGCCCACGTGGGACAGTGAGACGAGCCAGCCCGTCTTCTCCCTCAAATGCCAGGGGGTGTAGAAAATCAGTACCCCCTGCCCCACCTTGTTTAATGGATATGAAGGAAGGCAGAAGCCAAAAAGAGAAAAGAAAGGTGTATTTTTAGAAAAACAAAATTAAGATGCTAAGCTAACGTGAGCCCCGTGTTAGACTACAAGCTCCACCTTGGCCGTGACGTCTGTTCTGCCATTGATCCAGCCCGCTCTGAACTTTGGAGACTCTGCACTGTCGTGAAAGAGTTAATAGCAACGGCCTGTGACTTCCAGGATGTCCTGTGGGTCAGTGTATCTTGCCAAAAGGTAACCTCAGCCAGTGGCGTCAGTTGGGCGCCCGTCTGGCAAATCTGTCTTCCTCAGCTGCCGTTCTTCCTCTCTCTAGCCTTGGAGTTCATATACAGTAAATCTTTCTCTTAATAAAGCCGTTTTTCAAATCTGACTTTGGGCTAGGGACTGCTTTTTCTCCAAATGCAACAGCTGTTCAACAGGGTGTGTTGGGCACGGCGTGTATCTCTTTGTTTAGTTTGGGGTTTTTCATATGAGCAGAAACATCAAGGGGTGGGAGGACGTCCCTGTGACTCAGCCTCCGGCCCCAGAGGCCGAGGGCTCCCCAGGCCATGTGCCCCGGAGGACGAAGCCTGTTGTCCCCTGATCACCAGCACAGGGTCCCCCCTCCTTTTGGAGACGCAGAATTGTGGAACTCAAGGTGTCAGCCAGCAGAGGCCAGCGCCCTTGGCCCTTGGCCCCTGGCTGTCCCGGCTGCACCAGGAGAGGCATTTGCCCCCTCGCTCTCATCCTTCTGTCACTGTCTTCTGTCCCCAGCGCACTGGGGAGCATTAATTCCCCGCAGGGGAAAAAAGTTCACAAAAGAAATGAATTATGCATATGGAATTCGTTTCCTTGATGAATAGGGAATCCGAACAAACTCCATAGCTGTTTGATTTTAAGGCAGAGGGGGAGGGGGGCGTAGGACTGAGTGGTATGGGGGCCGTGACCAGAAGGAATTTGGAGCAAGAGGTGGGAGCAAGTCCTTGGAACACAGTTCATGGTCCTTATTGTTGCCGACACACACACACACGCACACACACTCCCAGTGAGGGTGCAGATTTGTCGGCAGAGGAGTTGGGGTGGTGCGAAGAAGAGCCCCGGGGAGAAATGTCACCACCATAGTGACAGGGCCCCGCTGAGGACAGCTTCGCAGGTGAGCCGCAGGCCCCTGTCTCATGAGGTAGTTGTGTGTGCAGACAATTCAGGAGCCTTCAGGCAGCTCCAGGCTGTGTGACCCTGGGCACGTCCCTTAACCGTCTCGGCCTCAGTTGTCTCTGCTGTAAATGGGTAGCATGACCTCTGCGTCGTGGAGGAGACATTAGGGTTGTGCTTCCTGCCCTTGCCTGGTGCCCAGGACAAGCCAGACTTTCTCTGGAGCAAAATGAAGCTAATTGGTGGTTCAGGAGCTCATGGCGAGCAAAGAAAGGAAAAGGCCTGTTGTGACGCTGACCTCATGTGCTTACGAAAGTCATTTACAACAAGCAACCTGATGTTTCTGGTGAAGTGCCCCGTGGGACCCGTGGTGGGTGCCCCCCAGCGGGATTGGTCAGCAGGAGGAAAGCTTGTCACTGACAGCCACCTTCGCGGAGGCACCGACCGCCAGGCAGGAAACGTGGCCCAACTGACATCCGTGGTCCTAATTCCCCATCACGCCTTGCTGCTGATGGAAGGAGGGCTTGGGGACCCTGGGTCTTCAGGGCAGGTGACAAACAGAGTCACACGCACACACGTTAGGAGAGTTCCCTGCTTGCTGAGAGCAGAGACATTATCTGCTAGTCTTGGGGAACTTCAGTCCCGTGTCAGGAGCCTGCCGTGTTTATTTTTCTTATGGCCCAATTGTAACACATGCACTTTTCACTTGTTTTACAACAAATGCCTCTTTCTCTGTTTTTTGGGGATGAAGATATGCAATGTCACGACACTGTGTCCTGTGGTGCGATGTTTTTCCGTCCTTGCCCCCCAAGCCCCGGGAAGGGTGCGGGGTGCCCAGGGCTTGGCCTTCTGGCAGTGGGGGGAGGGGTGGTGAGCCTGTGAGGCTCTGGGCCCCCACCCCCACTTCTACCCCGGCTGTTGTGTTTCTTGTGTTCAACTTTATGGGTAAGAGTCTGCTTCAGAGAAATGTTTGCAGCCCAGTCGTGCACAGAATAGACGCATAGCTCCTCTAAGTTATTTATTTGTTTATTAAGATTTTCATGGCACCTTTGCTCTGAGAGCGCCGGGCAGTATATGGCACATTTCAAACTGAGAGCACTTAGCACTGAGGCTGGAGACAAGGCCAGGATGGAAGAAACACTGGGAAGGTGGGAAGAGAAGGAAAGAGAAGGGGCCACAGGAACAGGGTGAAGACCTACCCCAGCCCTGCCAGTGAGGGGTCACCTGTCCTTCCTGACACAACACGCAGGTGACCCCCAAACCCTACCCAGGCATGATCTTTCATGGAGGGGAGCAGCTCACCTTTCAGTGCTAATAACGACGTGTCACTGTGCTAATAAAAATGTCTTCTCACCGCTGTGCATAACATACCCTTCAGGAACAAGTGGATTGGGTACAGAGGGCTGTGTAGCCCTGGCTGCCCGTGAAAACCGCCTGGGGAACTTTTACAAAATACACCCGCGCGGGCTCCGTCCTGGACCAGTGACGTCCGAGCCTCTGGGGGCTCCGCGGGGCAGTGGAGTGGCCGCCATGCCTCCGGCTTTTATTGTACGTTGTTCCCGGGCTGTAAACGACCACCATGGGTCTGGGGAGGGTGAGTCCAGGAGGTGAGGTTGTGGATGTCCAAGCAGAGGACAGGACGGGCTTCTGACGGGCGTGATTTTAGGTGCCTCTCCTGACACTCAGTGGGGCAGGGAATCTCAGAGCCGTGTGTGATGACGTTCTCCCACTCTGGGTTATTCTTGCTAGAAGTGTCCTTGATGTGGCTTGCGTGGCTCCTGTTTCACATCCTTCAAAGCTCAGAAGCTTCACAATTGTCCCAGCAACTTCGCTGGGCACCTGTCTGCGTCCTGGCCCCGTGGAAAGCGTGGCTCCCCCACGCCAGGCACTGTTCTGGGTGTGCTCCCCTTACGATATTTAAGTTGCATGTAGCAGAGAGGTTGCTGTGACGCTCCCCATTTTAGAGAGGGGGAAACTGAGGCTCAGAGGAGGCTACACAATTTGCTTGGGGTCCCAAAACGTATAGAGAGTGGATATTGAACCCCTTATCTCACGCTAAAATCACCTCCCTTTCTACTGTTCTCACTGGTTCTCAGAACAACGTGGGACTTGTTCATTTGTCACCTGCGCTCCCCTCCCTGCCGCTTGGTTGGGAGGCCTTTGGGGGAGAAATCAGCTTGTGAAGGGGGGTTGCCTTTGAGGTTGAGAGGGCAGTGGTGTGTAGTGAAGACGTGCTCCTGAGCTGGCCGTCCACCCTCACGGCAAACTTGAAATCAGAACAGGGCACAAAGAAATTAAATGGTGGGGCCACACAAATGTGAACATGCTGGGGAATGTGCTTTGGAGTGGCTTCCTGGGCATTCGTTCCCTGGGCGCCCGGCTCTCTTGCTAGACCAAGGCGGGCCTGCGTGCTGTTGCATCTGCGGCGGCCTGGACCCAGCTCAGGTGGCCCACGCTGGCGTGTGTGACGCCGGCCTCCACATCCAGGGCGGTCCTCTCCCAGGTCCCTGCCTTCCCGCATAAATGGACTGTGTGTGTCTCCGTCCCCTAGAAAATGTTCTCTAATTGTATTTTCTCGCTTAGAACAAAATTAGTCTCTGAAATGGGAAACACTCCTAAGGTCCTTCTGTTACTGGGCTGCTTTCCTTCAGGGATTGTGGTCCTTAGAGAAGGTGTTAATCCATCATTTCCACAGCGTCTGGGGAGGAAGGTGTTAACTGTTTCCTGAGGGGGAAACTGAGGCTTTGTCAGTGTTGAACTTTTGTTGGGCTTCTTTAGACTTCAAACCCAGAGCATGTCTGACAGAATTGTGATGCCCCCCATTTTGTGACACCCCAAATCTATCTTGTTTCAGTCTGTGAAACAAACAGGCCGTTTTCCGATCTCAGTTGTTCCTACCTAAGGCCTGGGGTCACTGCCACGTGGCTTCCTGGATCACGACCCACTAGTTCAAACGTAAGCGGCTCCCGCAGCCTTCGCAGCCCTGCAGTAGACCTGGCGCAGACGGGCAAGTTAGCGGTTTCTTTTGGCCCCCAACCCCTGCCAGGGGTGTCACATTTGTGCACTCAGAGTAACCAAGCCGGGTCTGTCCCAGGGCGGAGCTCTGTCACCGGTCCAGCCTCCACAGACATTCCTTCTAATGCCCCTTAATACAGACATGGTGGCTCTTTCCCTTCGGGTCATGATATCGTCAGCTCTGGGCTGTCTCACAATCTTGCTCGAGAAGTCCATGGCCAACGGAAACGATGAATTTTGCTTTAAAGGAGGAACCTGGGCTCCCAGCGTCCCCTCTCTCTGAGAATGGCTTCTGGGAGGGGGCATGGGAGACGCTGTCAGCTCTGGCAGAAGTGGGTGGTCTGCGTGTGACATGGGGGAATATCTGGCACTACAGAGACGGCCCTGGGCTCCCCGTGGTGGCCCTGGGGAAGCCACCTTTCTCCTAGGGAACCGCAGGGAAGGGAGACGTCGTCTTGGCTCCTGAGGAGATAGGATCACGTCTATTCCAAGAGAAGAAGGCCTGTCTTAGTTTGAAGGCAGAAGTTCGTTTCTTTCCCATTGTGTGCAGCAGAGGAGGCCGTGCTGGTCCCTGAGACCCTCTGGGGAAGCTGGGAGCTGGGGGCAGGGCCCTCGCCCCTCCGTGTGCACACTCAGGCTTTGCTGGCAGGTGTCACTCCTGCGGCCCTGCCCCGGCTCTGGCACAGGCTGCCTGGGCGCCTTTGTCAACCTGCTCCCCTCCCCCCACACCTTTGAGGAGAGAGGAGCCCTGGACCAGCTTTCTCCTCCTCCCCCACTGCTCCCTTTAGTCACAGGGAGATGGAGGCACGGTGGCTGGAGGTGGGGGAGTGATGCTGCTGAGAAAAAATCAGCCCGGAGCTGAAGGCAGGAGGAGGAGGGGCCGGCCCCGCCCAGCCCCCCAGCTCCCTGCCCCCTCTGTCCCCTCTGTGTCCCCAGGAGGCTGATGAATTTGGTTCGTGCCAACATTAAACTGATAAATGAAATCTGTATGTTAAAACAATGATAATTTAATTGTATCTCTTTCCCCATCCACACTTCCGTCTCACCCTCACCTCGTCCGCACTCTCCAGCTTGGGGGGTGGGGGTTGCCGTGGGGAGGGGGCTCTGCAAGCTGTCGGTTTGCATTGTGCGGACCCGGAAAGGTCTCTACCTGGCTCGTTTTGTCCCCTTTGCTTAGGCTGTCACCGTTGACAGTGCTCATGTTTATTTCATCGCGCGTGGTGGCTGTCTCGTTTCCCTACCCTCCGATGTCATTAACGCACAGAGAGCGGGCCCTGCAGTGTTGAGCCTAATGAATTCCGCTGTGGTTGCTGTGCTCCCCAGCTCGTTACCAAAGCTCGAGGTGTCAAATTAAACCCAGCCCGGAGAGGAAGAGGGGCCGCAGTCCCCTCTAGCAGCTCTCCAAAGGCGGGCAAGAAAGAGAGGGCAGGGCACTGAGAGCAGCCACAAAGGCTGCCTGCCTGTGACAGTCCAGGGGACCCGAGCCAGGCCACCTCCCTGACCCTCGGCAGGACATACAGCCCCCCTGCCCCCCACCCCATGGGTTTCTGCTTTTGCTCTCAGTGCCAGTCGATTTATCCTCATGGTTTATGCAGATGGGGCACCTTGCAAAGGACACAGAGCTGGAGAGCAAGTGAGGACAGACAGCACTTATGGGAGACGTGTGTGTGCATGTGTGCACACGTGTGCATGTATGTGTATATACACGTGTGTGCCTGCGTGCCTTTGTGTGTGTGTGTGTGTGTGTGTGTGTAAGAAAAAGTGGAGGCCAAGTGTGAGCTCTGGTTTGTGGCTCTGGTCAGCTGCGGACATCAGTGTTTCCAAACGATGGGAAGAAAAAAATCGTCACACACGTGAAAATGACCCCAGTGGGGCTGTAGAGTTCCTCTCCCTACCCTCCCTCAATTTGGGGAATCAGGATTTCCTTCATCTTTTTATAGCATACTATACCATTCACAAAGCATTCTTATGTGATATTGGCCTATTATCTTTGGCGTATTTTGTTCCAAATGACCGTTAATACAGTTGTCCCCTTTTCCAGATGGGAAAATGTAGGTACAGGTGTTAACTCGCCCAGGTGACAGGGCTAGAAGGTGCCAGCAGACAGGGCTTACGTTTCAGGGCCTCGATTCCCCAAATTCACTGTTTTTCTCCCTATACCACTAAACTTCGTAGATTGACCCAAAGGTAGAAAGAGGCTGGTGATGAATAAGGTTGAGAATTTGAAACATTGAAGTAAATTTGCACCCAGTAGCATGGATAGGTCTTCAGTATACCCTTTGATGTGCTTTGACAAGTGAACGTCCCCATGTAACCCACACTCCAATTAACGTATAGAACTCTTGTGTCACCCGAGAAAGTTTCCTGTTGCCCTTTCTGTTGCAGGGAACCATCCTCTCACCCCGCCCCCAGACGACCATCGTTCTAATTTTTGTCATCACAGATTAATTTTTGCCTGTTCTCACACCTCATGTGAATGGAGTCATGCCCTACGTATACTTTGGTGCCTAGTTTTTGCTCATCATCGTGTTTTTTGGAGATTTTTACATGCTGTCGCTTGCGTTAATCATTTGTTCCTTTTTATTGCCAAGTGGATTGGATGCCCCACTGGATGATGGCACCACCATGTATTTATCCAGTCTCATTTGTCATTTATGGCCCCACTTCTCAAAGCTTGGCCCACAGATTGGAACTTCAAACAGCTTGGGACTTACTTTCCCCTTTACTTAGGAGTCTTTGTCCTTTGCTGTTATGACAGTAAGTGTGACAATAGGACAACATTTTCCTTCTTGGCCGTTTTGTCACTCTATGTTGGTAATTTGATTTTAAAACTCTGGTCCCACTTCTCTCAAGATAAGTGGAACTTTAGCTTTGAGACGTTGCCACCATTTCCTTTTCAAACAGTAGAGTCAGCTGACGCATACCACAAACTGGAAGAAGAAATCTCTGGCAGATATTCTTTAAACACAAAGAATGAGGGCAGTCTCACTGCAATAAGAGCACCATTTTTTAGATGGGGACAATATGGAAAACTTTGTCAGGTTGTTTGGCAACTTAGAATAGCAAGAAAATTCAGGTTCCCTGACAAAACGTAGCCTGGTGCTGCTACTTTGAACCAAGCAGCAGGTGTGTGTGTGTGTGTGTGTGTGTGTGTGTGTGAGTGTGTGTGTGTGAGTGTGTGTGTGAGTGTGTGTGTGAGTGTGTGTGAGTGTGTGTGAGTGTGTGTGTGTGTGTGTGTGAGTGTGTGTGTGTGAGTGTGTGTGTGTGTGTGTGTGTGTGTGTGAGTGTGTGTGTGTGTGAGTGTGTGTGTGTGTGAGTGTGTGTGTGTGAGTGTGTGTGTGTGTGTGAGTGTGTGAGTGTGTGTGAGTGTGTGTGTGTGTGTGTGTGTGTGTGTGTGGAGGTGGTTGCCGCTTTGTTGGCAGAAGAGGCCCAGTGTTTGGTACCCTGCCTCGTTAGACGTGGCGTCGTGGTAAGACATCAGTTCTCAGATCCGTTGCTGTGAACTTGTTAGGTGACGATCGTCTCCTGCGTGATCTCCAGGTTGCCTTTCTCCTTAAACCCACAGCCGCAGGCCTAGCACAGCGTCAGGATCGCGAAGCGTTTGTAAAGATGGGGACCTGGAAAGCAAGACATACCGGAGTTGAGGTCCTTTCCTTCTTTAAATGTGCCCTGGGGATGCTCGTACTATCTCAAGAGTCCAAGTGGTGAGAGAATGGTCTGCGAGCAGGCGTTTGGGCAGCACGTCAGTGGTTCCACCCGCTTCCCCGTCACCACACGTAACAGTCATGAAAAGAAGTCGTCATCCGTCAGTGGAAGAGCCACGGCAGGTCATGGAAGCTAGAGTGTCCGTTTATTCATTTGGCAACATTTGTGGAGCTTGGGGATAAGAAACAAATCAGGTCAGCCCCTCCCTGAGGGTGGGAAGTGGTCTGTGACTTGTATTATCACTGAGGCCCGCGGGGCGTGACGGGAAGCGGGGGAGGCCCTGGTGTGTCCAGCGTGGGTCAGGACAGCCACCCTGGGGAAGATGACCGAGGGGAAGAACTGACTTTACGGAAATTTGCCCAGAGGAGTTATTCATTAGTAGAGCGTGTCTGCTCCCCCAACTCTCACGTGTCCCTTGAGCGCCCATCTTGTTCAGGACACTGCCTTGGGGCATGGTCTGGCTTCTAACGTAGGAAAGCCCAATACTGAAAAGGTAGGGATCGCTGACGTGCCATACGTGGGACCACCCTGGAGGTCCCAAAGGACGCGCTGCGCCAGGGGTTGTGCCACGTAGTGTGAATACTCCTGGTGACAGTCTGTGAGTTTTCTTCTTGCCACTGACCTGGTTTAGTGTTGGCTGGTCTGGAGCTCCCGTCGCCCTCCTTGACTGGGGTCATCTGTTTTGTTTTGTTTGTGTGTTTGCACTGGGCATTAGATTTAGGAAACTGTGTACGGTTGTGTGATGTGGTCACACTAAACCTATGCGAAGGGGCTCTTCCATGGCACCCACAGGTTGGCTTTGCAATGAAACTAGCACGATCTTATGAGAGTCGAGTTCGGACTGAAGACGTGATAAAGACCGTGTGTGACAGGTGAGGCCGTGGCTGCCTTGGGGTCCGTGGAACAGGTGAGGTAGCTGCCCGCCACCCAGCAACCACTCTGCCTGTTGCGACCATGTACAGGGAGGTAACTAGCCTTCCCCTGCAGGGACGGGGTGCAGACACCATGGCGGACTCCTCCACGTTTTCAAAATGTGTTTTCAGAGTCAAAGGAAGACGCTCTCATTATCTGATTAGTTGACCAGAAAGTGGGCTTAATCGACGGAATAACTCTTAGGTTCTATCGATACAGCTCTTCAGTGGTAAGCTACGTCACGTACCCTCCTCCGTAGTGACGGACCCTCTGGCCAGGCGACTGAGGCAGCTCTAGGAACTGAGGGAAGCAGCAGCGAGAGCAGTGACGTCCCGGTGTACTTGGACCAGTTACTAGAACCAGGGCCTTTGTCAAATAAATAACAGTCAGAGGCAAATGTGGAGGGTGTCACTAGGAAACTTGTCCCAGCTGGATTTGCCTGTAGCCTCTGTATTCTTCTAATGAATTGAATCCATAGTTTGCAGCATCAGAAACTTTGAAAAAATAGTGGAATTCATCTCCTCTGAGTTACTTCGGCTCAATAAGCTCGTGATGCTGAGCATTTAGGTTCTCTGGAAGGAAATGAGGAAAAAGACTTCTTCATAGCATTTCAGGACTAAGGCGGCTCCCAAGTCTATGTGGGATCCCAACCTACGTGTTGTCTTCATCTCAGATACGTTAGGAGGAGAGAACCGTCTGGAAGTTAGCTGGAGCACGGAACACCCTTCGATGACACTGGAGGGTTTGCTGTGTCGGCTTAAGGTTGCGTGATGGACACTGAGGAAATGAAGCAAAAGCCCTTCTCAGTGTGACACAGAAAGTGTAAAGGACACATAAAATGCTAAAATGTACAAGAAATTCTTGTACTATGGCTAATTGTATACGTGGCTATCAGTCCTGCTGCTGGTATCCTAATTTATGTAAATGGTGTAGTATTTGCCATTGTATCACCTATTAGATGGTGTGTGTAACATGTTATATTACACTATTATAATATACCAAGCATAGATGGTAAGATTTTTTTAGCCACTGGCGACCCAAGTGCAAGTTTGTGTGTGACACCAACCCTGTGTTAAACATGAAAAAAACAAGGTAAAACTCCTGTGTGGGGCATTTGATGAAAGCAGTGGTGTTAAGACAACATAGTGTAGTGTGAGTGAGTAGTCAGCTGTGTGATAAACAGAACAAAACCAGGGTGTCTATTGGGGCGGTTTTCCACAGGGTGGGCGATAACAGGACCGCATAGAGATGAGGAAATGTCGCTGACTCTGACACAAGCTTCTGAAACGTGTGACAATCGAGGGACATCAGAGTGGAACTCTGTGTTCAGTGACTGGCTCTACACGCTTTGGTTAAACATCGTAGGATGTAGGGAGTGTGGCATGCACTGGTGTCTGCTCCGAAGGTGGGGACGTCTGCTGTCTGTCATGTAACGGGGAGACGTCCCTCTCAACAGTAGGTAATAATAAAATGGTAACTCAAACCTCATATTATCATGACGTATTAAAACTGGATTAATGGAAGCCAGAAAATAAAAATAACAGGAAATGCTTATGTAATGTGTTAAGTAATATTTCCTTTAATCGTAGAAATAAAACAGTAATTTTACACTGTGGCCTATTTCCTGATACCTGTTTTACAAGGGCAGCAACAAGACACACAAGCCGTGCAAGACGCCCACTGCTCCGTGGGTCCTGGACCGTGGGTGGAAGATGTGGAGAGTCCGTCGGCCGCATGTTCCGGGTCCACATTGGGGTCTTTCTTGTTTGGTCTGCTCGAGTGGAAAGGGGGCTCTCTTTGACTTGAGTCGGGTGGTCCAGGAGAGAAATGCCCCTTTCAGAGCCAGATCTGCTGTTGTCTTGCCTTTCATTTGCTCACCCTGCTCTGTGCAGCTTTATCGACCGCTGTGTTTCGGCCCACGCAGCCTGTGAGCTGTGTGGGATGCGAGGGATGGACAGTCCCAGAGTTAATCTTCCGGTGCCTCTGCCCTCCCTGACCCGCCACCCCGTCATTCCTGGAGAGGCAGCTTCCAGAAGCTACGTTGTCGTGGCTGCTGACCTCTGTGCCCTGTGGGCAGGCGGATTCTGGGGAGAAGGGAGAGCAGTGATGGTGGCAGGGGTGGTGGTGACTGGGGAGACGTACAATTTAAAGGTTGGTCCCTTTCTTAACCACATGGCGTTGAAGTTGTGGTTGTTCCTCAAATAATAAATGAAAGAATAAAGGAAGACCCAAAAGAAGGAGCATTGGGGGGGAAACGAAACAAAATCAGAAAACAAAACCTCACAACCCACACTGATCCCGCAGCTGTGACTTTTAGCTCACTTGTAAAAGGGACCCTGCACCCACACGCCAGGGAAGCCAATGCCGACATTTCTAAGTTCACCGCAGCCCGGTGTGTAGATGGGCCAGGTGGTGACAGCGTCTGATCTGTGGTCATCGGACTTCTGGGAGTTTCATTCTTGCCTTTCTAAGAGGGACCGAAAGAGGTACAGATGACCGCTCGAGACGGAGCGCGAGAGGTCTGTTAGTACAGATAATCACTGTGACAGGGCGGAGGCCTCACGACGGTGGGATGACAGCGTTTGTCCTGGGTTGCGGCTTGATGTCCCCAAGTGCATTTGACAGGTAGCCGTGTACACAGCATGGTGTCATGGAAATCACACTGGTTTTTCAGAGTCCAACCCGAGTTTGTCACGCCAGCTCTGCGACATACCAGGTCATGTGTTATGACCTTGGACAGGCTACGTAACCTCTCCAACCTCCAGTTGTTGCTCAGGCAAATGGGGATTTTAATAGCGACTTTATAATAATAATAATAAGAGCCAGTATTTACTGAGCAGCTACATAGCAAGTACTAGTATAGTCTCTTTACATGTGCTACCTATTTTCATAGCCCCTGCAGCCCTCCAAGGTGGAGGCCGTTATTGTGCTCATTTTATAGCCGAGGGACAAGGGACAAAGCGTGTGACATTTGCCCTAGTGTAAGTTGTGATGCGGCGGAGACCAGGACTGGACCTGAGACTCCGGTTTCTAGAACCCTCACCCTAGCCTCTGCTTCACATTTTCTCAGCAAGGGTTTTGGGAGGACGAATGGCCGTCGTCGTGTCATTCATGCCACACAGGGCATGTTCCCATCGCCGCCCATGAACAGGGGGACAGGGCACAGAGAGGAAACATTCTTGCCCCAAGTGGTTAGAAACTAGGTTTGTTGCTTCCGGCTCTAGCAGTCACGTTCCCAGGGCGTGACTTCGCGAGCTCGATCCCTGTCTTCGCGGCACAGGGTGAAGGTTCAGTGAAAGACCACCTGGGGAGGGCACGTGGAGGAGACCCCGCTCCTCTGTAAGCGACGGGCATGGGACGTGCGTGTCGGCCACCTCCTCCCTGGGAGTGCCGCCCCCTCCCTTTACGTAAATGCCTGACTTCTCAGAACAGCAACTGTCATGGGTGCGCGTACGCCCCGTGTCCCCAAAACCCCTTGTACAGCCGTGAGCATGTTCTCTAGATTCCAAAACTACTTGCGGCAGCTTTTGAGTGAGTCACAGGGAGCTGGGGTTTGTACTGACGAGGCAGGAGATGCGACTGGGAAGGACGTCCCCTTGTCACCGGAAGGGCTGCTGCTGAGCCTGCCTCCATCTCCGCTGTCCCTGGCTGAGGGGCAGGAGCACTGAGCACTTGCCGATTGGAAATACAGGCCCATCCTCCAACTTTGAGGGACATGAGCAGAGAGCCAGGATGACAGAGGTGGCAGTGGCAGGGATGCGTCCCCACAGCCCGCAGTGCGGTGCCTGCCTCCTGACTGGCTTCCTGGGGCAGCGTCTGGCTGGGTTTCTGAGCCGGGTTCCCAGCTGCTGTTGGTTCTGAGGCCCCAGGTCCCTGTCCTTTGTGTGGGAACCAGAGTCCATTCCTGTTGTTTGCAGCCCAGACCTGGCCTGGTGGACGAGATGGGGGGCAACAAATGCTGTCCCAGAAACTGCTCCCCTGTAAACGAGGAGGGGGCTCGTGGGTCATTTTTTCTCTGGTTCTGTGATGGGACAGACAATGTTTTCTGAGTGAGCGAAACAGCTCTGGTAGAAAATAAGGCAGAAGCCACCTGGAGCTAGCGTGCACCTGGCTGCAGTACATAGGGGAATGTTGTCTGAGCTGGAAATACTGGTTTGGGCTTTGAACAGGGGCCTCTGGGGACCCGGCCTGCGTGGGACATGCTGGGGCCTGGAGCTTGGAAAGCAACTGCCAGAGGCCGGGCCTCCCCTGCTGCTGACATGGCCACGTGAGAACGCAGAGCACCTGTGGCGAGAGCGCGGCAAAGCCCCGGGGCACTTTCAGGGTCTCCCGCGAAGGGCCTGTGCCCTGCCACACCCCTTGTGTGCACTTGTCGCCCCTGTCACCCTGTCACCAGTCGGTGTCAGCAGCCACAGCAGAGGAGGAGGGGGTGGTGCTGTGCAGGCCACACGCAGGGGCTGCCGTGCTCGCGGGACCCGGCCCTTTGCGCCGTCGCCTGGACTCCAGCTCTCGCAGCGACTTGGTCGGCGCAGAGCTGCACACGAGCCCAGGCTGTGCTCCTTAGTGCGGTGCTGCCCTTGGGCTCCGACAGTAACACGCACTGTGGTCTGTGCCTGTGAGGGAACCAGGCAGCAGCTGTTGGCAGCACGAGTCCGTTTTCTAGGATTTATTTCCTCCTCCCCACACGGTCCATGCACCACCCTGGTGTCCGGCCTCACCCACGATGCTCAGCACCTTGATTCCCGGCTCTGTCTGGTGCTGAGGGACGGCAGCCAGGTCATGGCCACATGAAAACGCCAGGACCTGTGCAGAGGCACATGCGGCCTGTTCGCCCGACTTACATAAACACACACGACGGCTCTCGGGCCTTCCCGTCCGCCCAGCTCCCCTCAGTGGGCTGCGTTCTTCCCGCGTTGATCCCGTGCTGCCATCCGTTGCCTCACCCTTCACCTCAACGCCCACAGCACAGGGGCAGACAGGACGGTGGCCAGGGTCCGAGCTCCGGGAGTGAAGCCAGCAGCCGCCCGCTGTCCAGGGGTCTGGAGGGCCTCCCGCCCGGCTCGCGGGTTGTGTGGCCACGTCCGTTCGAGAGTCTGCGTCACAGCGAGAGCTCGTGTGGCACCGGGACCCGGCAAGTTCACCGTCAGCAGGTGTCGCGTGTGGCTCTTTGCCTTTTCTTTTGGTGTTAACACGCACGGAAGCGTTACTGGGAGTCACACAGGGTGCTGTCAGCTCTTTGTGTTTTGCACATTTTCGAGCAGCGGTGGATAAGTTGGTTATGGAGTGAAAAGGGGAAAGAAATTGAAGACCTCAGTTGCTTGTCTGGATGTTTTCCCCTTACGTGCTCTCCAAGTCCTATCAGATCAGTTCCTGCCAGACTTGAGGAAACAGCCTTTTTTACACCCCCCCAGCCGGTTTTTGGAGCCGTCAGCCTGAGCAGATGTCACGGCCTCGAGGGGACATGGTGTGGGCGGCGATCACGGACTCTCACCCACCCTCGGCCCCGGAAGCCTGGCCGCGTGGACACCCCAGTGCTGAGGTTTCCCCAGTCGGCTGTGCTGCTCTGCCATGACGCCCGACGGCGCTGGGTCAGAGGAGACTCTTAGTTCACCCAGACCAGCATGGGGACTCGGGACCTCCCCTGGCTGGGGGCCACTTGCCCAGCCTGGTGGCCGTGGGATACCTTTGCTCCGTGCGCAAGCTACACGAGTGTTTTGCACGATTGCCTGGAGTCCAGCTGCTCAGTTATTCTGACCGTTCTTCCTCCCCCACTGTTACCTCCTGATGACGTGAGGCGTATCAGTCTGTGTTACATGTGCCTGAGAACGTGCACGTAGATGTGCTTTGTTTTGGTGTTTGGGGAGGGGGTGAGTATGCGAGGCAGTGATCACAAGTGGAATCAGTGGAATTAGAACTGTCTCCCTCCTTGATCTTTCCACTGCTGTGTTACTCCAAAGAACTGCGCCTCGAAGGCACAGGTGGTTTTGAATGCCCGGGATGTCGTGGGCATGCACTGGTGCCGACATGAGCACAGCCTGGGCAAACAGGTCGGGCCCGGCTTTGTAACTTTCAGATGTTCCCACAAGCCATAGGCTCCATGCACGTCAGCCAAAGGAATGGTGTCAGCAGAGTGTACCGCGTCCGTAAGTCTGTCACCTCCAGGTGTGGTCAGAGCAGACGGTGTCTTAGCGGGGTGCCTGTCGCCACAGGCACATCACGGTGGACTGCAGTGACATACTCCTGAGCGCTGGACGTGGAGCGGTTGCTCACGCCGGGCTTTCGGGCATGGCCCGTGGCTTGCCGGATCTAGGCTCTGAAAGTACAGATGTCTGTCGTCGACGTGCTGTGTGTTCTTTCAAAGTACAGCTGTATCAGAGAGACTTCCGTTTAGTGAGATGATTGCACCTGCCTGTCATTGCAAGTAAAACATTTGTGAGCTCATCAAACACCTTCGTGAGCACCCTCCGTGTGCTGCTCTCCGTATGGCGTCCGATCCATCCCAGTCCTTAGCAAAGGGTGGCGAAGTGCTGGCACCTGAAACAAAGTATCCATCGCCAGGTGAGTTTGGGGGGCACCCTGGGCTACCATTCGCAGTACAGCGATGACTAATCAAAGGATGTGTATGTCAGTTACTCTTCGCAGAAGCCGGGTGTTGAAGAAAGTCAGCCATGGTGGTCCTCTGTGGGGATGTGGCCTGCTGGCTGGTGCCTGGTGATTTTGTCAAGGGGTTTCAAATAGTCTCCCTACCCTGTTTCCCCGAAAATAAGACCCAGCCGGACCATCAGCTCGAATGCGTCTTTTGGAGCAAAAGTTAATATAAGACCTGGTCTTATTTTAAATATAAATATTTAAATAGTTACATTAAGTATTTTAATTATAAATATTTAAAATAAGACCGGCTCTTATATTAATTTTTACTCCAAAAGACGCATTCGAGCTGATGGTCCGGCTAGGTCTTATTTTCGGAGAAACCCTGTATGTGTTAGAGGTAAACCCCAGAAGAGCAAAAGGGCTGCACTGTCCATCAGAAACCAGTAGCCGGAAAGCTTTGCATGTGGCAAATATGTTGAATTACTTAATATCAATCCCCGTAAGAAAGGGAGGTAGCCTTGTGTCCAACAGAAGGACGCAGATGTCTCGGCTGAAGTAACGGACTGAGGTCACGGAGTGCGGCGTCCAGGCTTCCCTCGTCAGCCCATGTGGACGCCTTTCCTTGTCGTTTTGAGCTGACATTAACCAGCTGGGGCACCTTGTGCAGGTGTCCTGAGCTTTGCGGCGCTGTGACTGCCTCTGTGCAAAGAGGGACTTTTTTAGGCAGTGGCCGTCCCTCTGGTCAGATGTCCATGTTGCTTCTGATATCAGTTGGCAGCAGTGCCAGCACTGGTCACAGTATATCAGGGTTTGGGGCTGGAGCCGACGCCTCCGTCAGGACACAGAGGTCCCTGGTGTCATCTGTGTGGCAGGACCTTAGGAAAGGGGCCTTCTGGGACGGCCGGGGCCGAGGACTAGAGCCTTCCCCATGGAGTTTCCATCCCGGAATAAAGTCTGTGAGCAGTTTAGTTACGAGATTCTCCTCTAGGTGGGCAGAAAGCTTTGGTGATTACTTTCGTATCGGCATTATAGCCGTATTGGTCAGAATTTTTACTTGCATTAAAAATAATACTCTCCAGCTCCTTTAAGCAGAATAAAAAACTTACTAAAAGATCTGGGGTTAAAAAAGGTACGCGGTTCACTGAGTAGCTCCCAGAATGTCTGGGGGGCCCCACAGCCTATGTCCGCAGCACCCCGCTCACCTGCCTCTGCTGTGGCCGCCAGGACACATGGGCCCTGATGTTAGCCACTTGGCCCGTTTGCCCCTAAAGAACCACATGCCTCGTCACTGCGGCTGCCAAAAGATCAAGCCTCTGAATTCAAATTCCGCTGTTCTCTTCCTTGTCCAAGTCTCGCGAAGCTTCGTCACGTTGGGGGATCCCATTTTACCTACCTGCCCCTCATGGCAAGGAGTCTGGGTTTGCTAGTGTGGAAGTTTGGCCTTGGGAAGGTGAGACTCCAAGGGTAGGAAACTGTCTCGCAGACACGGGGCTGCCATAAACCTGAGGGCATGGGATTCTCAGTTTGGGGCAACTGCAGAGGGGTGTGGGGCCTGAGACCTGAGGCTGTGGGGTGGGACCCCCGTTCCGCTCACTGTTCCCATGAAGGCCTCACCTCCCAGAGGACGTCCCCATTCGCCATCCTCCTGGGGGCCATGTCTAATTAGAGGCTCTCTCCTGGGGCTTTCTCGGCTGCCGTGGGGCCACTCAGCTCGACCTCCCACAGGCTCCCGATGCTGGACGGAGAGAAGGGAGGCTGTGCTCGTGTCCGCCTTCCGTGAACATTGCGAATGCCGAAAGCAGGCTCCAGTCCATTATTCTCATTCCTCTCATTTGCTGCTTTTGTACATAAACATGCCTACGGTTTCAGAGATGCTGTTATAATGTTCTCGTGTGTTCATTTCTCAGATTGGTCTGAGAAAGAAAAATGAAATCATGATAGCTGCTCTAAGAAGCTTGATAACAGATCCTGGCAGATGGAGCAGATATTCTGGGGCTTGATAAGCTCCGTGGAACTGAGGGCCCTTGTTATGCTCGTCTAGTAAAGGAAATGTCCCTGGACTGGCTTCGGAGGATATCAGTGAACGGTGCCTGACATACACGGAGGACGAAGGGCAGGAACGAGCAGATTCCTGACTGTCACTGGATTTTAAAATGGGGAGGGTTTTCAGAAACTAAGGTCCTGACATTTGCCCCCAGCCCCAAAAGTAACAATTGGATCATTACTATGCTTCCTTGAGTCCTGATTACGTGCTGAGGTCTTTATTAGCTCATCTCATTTAATCTTCACAGAGCCTTTTAAAGGTGGGCACTGAGTCTCCATTTCTCAGAATCAACTGTGATTTAGAGATTTTATGCAACCAGTCTTTGTCCCAGTTTGTCGTGGATAAAGCAGACATTTTAACCTGGACTTGCTTTTAAGCATTAAGCTACCCCTTTCTTAGGTGTTTCTTAGGACCTGAGGTCACGTCTGGCTTGGGATGGCTCTGTCCACTGCAGCTCGTCTTCTGGAAACTTCCTTGCTCTCCCTGCCCAGACAGACGCTGCTTCTGAAGGATGTTTCCGGCCAAGTGCTCCACCTTCCTTGCACCTTCCTTTTTTCTTGCTGATCTCATTTTAATCACACATGTCTCTGTATGTAGTTCCCGTCTCTACATGGCAACGAGCTACGTAAAAAGCAATGCCAGTGTTTGAGTTACGGTCCTTGCCTTGCAGAAGCTTACAGTCCGACAAAATAAATCCTGGCAAAGCGATAACTTCGGTTCTGATGGGACGACCGAGTACAGAGAAGCAGACGTTTAGGCTGAGATGGGAGGGAGCCTGGGGTCGTGGCCGTGAGCTCTGTCTCAGAGCCTTTGGCAGCTGCTTCAGCCTGAAGACAGCTCATGGACAAGACCTCCGTCATACTTTGATAAGTAGTTTCTCAGTTAAGCACAGTGGAACCTTGGCATTCAAGGATTTCATAATCTTGGTTTTGACTATGAAAAAAAATGACCCCACATGTGTACAGGGTATAATTTTGCTAAGGCTCACATTTGAATGACTGGTGAGAGCCCAGCCAGCTGCCAGCAGCCCTTCTCCACAAGTGGCCTCTCTGATAGTGGGGTTCCCAGAGGCCCCAGATGACAGGCGCCCTGTAAAGGCGGTTTACGCTCCCCACGTTGTCTCCTGGCCTGCCCTTGTCTCAGGCGGCCCAGGGCATGAAGCGCACGAGGCCAGCTGGCCGTCCTGGTGGCCACACACACAGGGGGTGCTGTTTGCAGGGGTCCTCCTGAGGGATAGGCCTTGTCTGTGGAAACGGTGATTGATGTCCAGCCCATGTGCTTCTCTGAGGTGAGCTCTTCCTCGTCGTCGTCTACGTGTCGGTCAGGAATATGGCCTTGTTCCCGTCCTCCCATCAGCTGTCCCCAACAGTCAACCCTTTGCACATGGTCCTGAGCTTGGCTTTTCAGGACTCTGTGAAATTGAGCACAAAGTCCCACCCGAGAGACTCATTTTTCCTCGGACGTCCTTTGTTGTCAACCCGAGCACTTGGTGAGGGGTTTGGGGTGCCCTGTCCCTTCTCATCGCCCCCACCAACCCTCATGGTGTCTGGATCTGAGGCTCGGGAAGACCTCTCACTTCTGTAGCGAATCTGGACAAGTGTGTATAAAGCCTCTCTCCTCTCCCAGGCCAGCACCTGCCCCACGCAGCCCCCTCCACCCTCGGGACCCAGGCTTGCCCGAGTGAGAAGCACATGGCCTCTTGGCCGAGACCTGGCCGGCAGGGTCCCCAGGTGACCTTCCGGTGGGTGGAGCTCACAGGAGCCTCAGAGCCCTGCCAGCGTCATTTGGCCACAGCCCTGAGATAATATTAGAAGTCCTTAAGCTCAGGGTGTCGGGGTGTCAGAGTGTGACGTGCTGTCCCGCTCTCCTTACCTTCCCCAGACGCGGCCAGCACTTGACGTCTTTTTATCAGATGAGCCGGGCAGACCAGGCTCCCAGCGCCAGTGTGGCAGCGGCCACAGCCCCTCAGCTTGTTAGACTGAAAGAATGTGCCGTTTTAATTAATGATATGTAAATATCCTTGAATGGGCTGCATTTGCATATTAAGAGAGATTTGCGGAATCTGCGGAGTAATATATTTTAATTAAGGATTAATTAAAAATAATGGGAATTTCATTTCGCCTGGCAGAATCCGTTTAGATTTTAGTACACGTCTGCTTGGGAGTCTGCTAGGAAGGCTGTGCTACGATTCCCGCCGATGAGAGGGCCGCTCCTGTGTTTATCGTCCTGGAACCCCGTTCCGGGAGCCGGGGAGTAGGAAGGGGGGCATTTTCCTCTCGCCTTCCCCATCACCCACCCCTCGTCTTCCCTCCTCTTTGTGATTTTAGGGCTGTTTTGGTATTCTTTATGGTGAAGTAAGTAAATGGCTCTGAGACACGGAACACTAGTTGTGTTGGCAATTATGTTAATGGGATGCTATTAGGCTATGATTCTATATGAGCAATTGGGGAGAAGAAATGCCTTACTGAGAGAGAATGATACAACAGACGTCTGTCTTATTGATACAGCTCCAGTGGTGCGTAATTACACTCGGCCACTTTTGTGAGGTGGGGGTGGGGCCGCTGCACCGGGGAGTCAGGAGCCAGGGATCGGGGTAACCGGGACCCCTGCCTGATGCCCAGGGGACATGGGGTGGCAGGCGCTGCACGGCTGCGGTTACTACAGGTGAGCAAGCTTGTTTCACACACACCCTCCTGTCCTCTTGCTTCTCCTTCCGCGCCCGGGAAGTGTCTCAGGGACGGAGAGAGCCCTGGCTCCGGTCGTCTTTTCCAGAAGTTGAGGTCTCTGGGACTGCGCACAGCCTCTCTGACCGGCTGCCCGCATGTCTGCCCTGTCCTGAGTCCACACGGCAGACCCCGCCGTCCTAGGGAAGTCTCAGTCTCCCCTCGGCCCCAAACACCTGCTCACAGGCTCCCTTACTTCTTGCCACCCAGGGGGCTTTTGCTGTGGATGTGCCCCGTTGGGGGCTGTCCGTGGACCCTCTGGACAGCTGCCAGCCCTTCCCTCCTCTCCCAACTCCAAACTGCCCTTGTCCCTGTCCAGGACTGGAGATGTCTGACTGCTTCAAGAGCCCGAGGGCGTGGGACAACAGGCACTCAGGAAGCCAGGCTCTGCCCTCAAGGGACCAAGGACCCCCCATAGCTGTCACCACGGAAAAGGCTTATTGGGTTCTCTTTCCTTCCTGTAACGCAGCCTCCGGGAGATGGCGGAAATAGCCTAGGACCTCTTTTAGAGCTGATGGCCTGAGGCCTGCATCTTGACAGCAAATTTCCGGATTGTTTTGATGACTGCCAGGCTGCAGAAATGCTGGGGAGGGACCTGGGGGCCAAGGGCTCTGGCCGTCTTGCCTCCACACACCGTCCCTTCCCAGGAGAAGCGTCTGGGGGTGGATTTCAGCAAGTTCCCCGGAAGCCTCAACTCAGTGTTCCCCTCACTCTCATTAAAAATATGCATGTTGGCTGTCCCCTCCCTGTGTGACTGCTGTCATTCATGAATTTAGGGGAAATCCACCCGTCAGCTGGGCCGGGATGACCTTTCCCTGTCGCCATCCTGACATCTCAATAGCCGGCTGACTGAAGGCCTGAAAGGGAGCAGGGTCGAAGCTGAATACGGTGACACCCCGAGCACAGAGATGAGGGGTTTGCAGAGCCCCCAAGCCAGACGGGGGCTGGCAGGCGTGTGGAGCCCAGCAGAGAGAGGGACCGGAGACAGACGGAGCTGGGTGCCCGTGAGGACAGAGGGGACAGTGACCAGCGTGGGGTCCCTTTCTGCCATGTCCCCGCGTCCGCATGCCCTTTGCCATGGCTGCAGGGCCGTGTCTCATGCAAATGGAGAAAATGTAGTTTCTGGGAAGTGTCCCCTAATAAATAACATCAGGCCTTCTTTCCGATCAGCCTGTGACATCCCGCATTTCTCTTCCCTCGGCGTCAGCCCAGGGCGGTTAATAATGTGCTGCTCCCTATGGGATGTGAGGTCCCTGCTAATGGGTGTGCGTGAGAAGGTGGGGCGCCAGGCGGGGTCCCCCCGCAAGTCCCCAGGCAGCTCCGACACACAGGGTCCTCTTTGTTTGCAAGTCAGCGAAGGTACCGTGGTTTTCTCTTTCCTTTCCATTGTGTAGAAACCCGTCCGGGGCCGGAGGATTTCATTAACGGAACGAAGTAAAAAGAATCAATTTCACATGCTCCCCGTGAGTGTGGTAATGGTCTCTAACAATTCTGATTAGCCAGGCACGATGGAATTTTTCTTTTAAATGACTGCATGTTGACATTGAACGTGGGCAAACTTTGGGGGTGTGTGTGCGTGTGTGTGCACGCGTCCTGCCACACGGTGGTGCCTGGATGGAGCCCAGAGATGGTGGGGCCTCCTTCCTCCTGCCCACCCCTCCCCGACCCTCCACTGTCAGGCCATCTCCCTGGCGTAGCCCCTTCTTGTTTCTGAAAGGCGGCTCTCTGTCCTTTGCTCTCTCCTCCTAAGTCTGGGCCATTTCTGGGAAACCTGGGAAAGGCTGATTTTTTTTTTTGTAAGTGGTGGGGGAGGGGAGGAGGCGCTGGTTCAATCTGCATTCAAATCAATAGAAAGCTGCTGGGCCTGGAGTGCAGGTTTTCTGTGAGTGGGTGGGTGTCTGAGCTGCTGTGTGTGTTATCCTGGTACCTGCCAGCCCCTGGGAACTCATCAGACGGACCCTCACCTTCCCGTCTTCCCCAGACCCCCTTGTACTTCCAAAGAACGAATAAATTACATTGAAGGGAGTCCACAGTGGGTTTTCCATTATTAATGTTTCTTTTTATTTATTTTTCATGTATTTCTTTGCTATTCTTTTCTTTCCCTCTCTGATTACCCTGTTGACACACCAGGTATCCAGTCCCCCCACCCCCGCCCCTACCCCATGAACGTGGATAGGATTTCTCAGCAGCCTGTGTGTGGCTCTGCACCGACACTCACAGGTGTAAACACACCAGCCAGGGCCACCGTGGGTGTGATTGTTGGTACTTTCCCTCTCAGAAGCCGTCATCTGTGGCCACTGCGGGGGGTTTGACCCCGGGGATCCCTCGACCCCATGAGAGGCATTAAACATGGTCCAGACCCTGTGCCGTGCGCTGTCTGAGGACCTTTCACTCTCCTTTAATGAGAATTTCTCCTAATTATTTCAGTGGCTGCAGCAGGGAGCGCGGTGTACTTAGATCTCGATCCTGGGACGTGACTGTTATGCTGATAAAGGCGAGAGATCAATAATTTAGGCCCCAGCTTTAATGGCAAAGCTGAGAGCTTAAGTGTCTGCATTCAGGCTGAGCCTCAGCGGTTCCCGGAGCGTTAATGATTTCCATAGGCTCTGCTCCCCCTTCTCAGGCTGGAGGTGACCAGCCTTCGCAGACCTGAGAACCTGTCTTCATGAAAAGATGTTCGAACATAGGTGCGTGTCTGACAGGCGTGTGCAGGGCCCGCCCATGCCACGCGTGTGCACATCCCATGTTTGGCAAACGCGCGTGCCCGCCGGCGCCCTCGTGGCCGCTCTTCCCGTCCACTCTGGGCAGTGCCCTCAGCCCTGTCTCGGCGCATCGGGCTGCCCATGATTTGTCCTTGCCGAATTCTTCTGGTAAATATGCAGGTGTGTCAAAGGCGGGGGTAAATGTCGTCCTTTCGTTTTTGCTCTTCCTTTTTTCTTTTATTTTTTATTCTCCCCACCCCCGGTCTTAAAGCTACGATTGTACTCCTTGGACGGGGGACCCCAAAGCCCTCACCTCTCCGATGTGGGCGTGTGTGTGTCTGTGATAACGTCCTGAGTTATTGCCCCAGGTCATTCTCTGAGGAATTCCCGCAGACCAATTTGAGCCCCAACAAATTCATACATACATACGTGCTCACCAGCCAGATAAATGCTGTGAAAATGACTGCGGTATGTGACATCTTTTATATTAAGGTTGAAAAGGGAGGAAACCATGAAGCATAGCACAGTTAAGGAAATTTCTGGAAGATGAGTCACTGGATGGCCATCACCTACAGTAATGTAAGGCTGCAAATAAGTAATCAGTGCTTTTCTCAAAGGGTCAAGGTGGGGTGGGAAGCTCCCGAAAAGGTGGATACAGCTGGGCCGCCCCCGAGTCTAAGCTCTAGGGCCACCGTTGGCAACACTTTTGTCAGCCCCGCCCCTGTGGCATTGTTTTCTTCTTGAAAACGCACTGATTTTTTTAGTTGCCTTAGGACAGTAGAATCCTTTGAGTTAGCTTATAGCTTGGCATTGTCGATCCCATAGAGAAAGCATTTCTTTCAAGCCTGACTTTGCCAACCTGGTGGCCCTTTTGAGGGCATGTGGTGATGGATCGCTCCGCACGTGCCCCACCGGCCACAAGGGGGCAGAGTGACAGATGTGGTCTGGGAGGTCCCGGAGGGGGTCTCCATGTCCACAGGCAGAAGCGCAGCTGCAGGGGACGTGCAGGGCAGTATAGAGGGGGCTTCGGTAACCGTCCGTGTCTCATTCACTGGGAACCTGGGGCACAGAGACGGAGTGACTCTGGGCCAGAATGAGACGTGGGTACGTGTCGTCTCCGACAGTGAGAGCGAGACTGGGCTCCCATCCAGTTGCTCTGCCATCCCGCCGCAGGTTTTGTTGCCTGTTTAGCCGCCAGTGACTGGTAGCCCCTGTTCTCTGCTTCTTAAGTCCATTAAGGTTGGGGCTTCCTAATGTCACATGAGATGGCATTGTTTTTGTGTCCCCAAAACGCTTATTTCTATAATAGCAGTAGAGTCCCTTCCGTGGCATCAGGTGTGGTTGTCCTAGGGTTAGGGCTTCCGTGGGAACCAGGGGGAATGAGAAGCTGAGCTCTATACCAGAGAGCCCACACCCTGTGTTTGGAGCTGAAGTGGACAAACGGTTAGTTTTCCTCCCGCGCCCTTGAGCTTACTCTGCGCTGCCAGGGTCATCATTGCTTTGCCAAGTGGGGTCGCTAGGCCTGCTTTTTAGGAATGGTCACCAAAACCCTTTTCCAGTTGGGAGAGGTAACCTAGGGACTTGGAGTAAAAGCCAGGGGTGAGGGCGTCCTGAGAAGACCGTCGGTAGACATGGAATGTTCTGGACAATTCTGTGGTGAGGAATTAATTCTGAACCATGAGGTACCATTAAGAACCTGATGCCAACTAAAAAGGCACATGTTTTTACAGATGCTGCCAGAAGTAGGGAGCCAGCCCGTGTGCCATAGCTTCAGGGAAGCAAAACTACTGAACAAACTGAGGAACCTGAAGAGGCCACGGGCCCTGGGCTAACGGACACCAAAGGTGACCCTGGGTGGTTGGTCCGAGAAGGAAGCCCCAGGCCCACCCCCCTGGAGGAGCCTTAAACTTGGTGGAGCGCTGCTATGGTTTCCTGGTGCTGGTGAAATTCACGCCTTTCTTTGACGTCGTGCTTTAGAGTTTCCTAAATGCGTTCGCGTCTGCATTCCTAACCCATCCTCCAAACAGCCCCAGGAGACTGGCAAGGGAAATCCAGTGACCTCTGTTTCCGGATGAGGAAACTGAACTTGAGAGGTCTGGAGTGGCTTGTTCAGTTTCACACAACTGGTAGATGGCTGGGCCAGGACCGCTGACCAACTTTTGCTTCCTGGTCCTGGGCTGCCCGCTGATGTTAACACATCTCTTCCCTCGGAGTTTTGGTGAAAAAAGCTCTAGAACCACTTCACCCATGGAAATGGGGTAGAAGCAGAGCTTTCCTGCTGGGTCTTTGTTCTGCCCCTGGCAGCCGGCCCTGGCAGTGAGGACACCAGGGCGTGTCTTCCCTGAGCCTTCACTTAAGAAGGATTAATAATAATAATAGTCGGTGTCGCCTCCTCCCAGCTCCTCCCTGGTGGGGACAGCTGTCCCTGCCCGACCCAGCCACCTCCCCACGCCCAGCACCGCCCACGCAGAGCCGGCCGGAACCAGGCCTGGTGAGTGGGTAGGGGCTTCGCTCGTCAACAGGGCATCAGGAGCTGGTGTGAGGACGCCACACGTCCGGCTGCCCATTCCCTGTACCAGCTCTCCTTTCATGCTCTGCTCTCGAAGCTGCAAGATCCTTCCACTTGGTGTCGCTCAGATCACCCCGTGTGGACGCCCGGGCCCTGTCTGACACAAGGACCCCGTCTGAACGCAGTCTCCTTGCGTTCGATCCCCCCGGACCCTCTTGGATGAAAACTCAGAAGCAGATGCTGGTGGGGACTGGACTTGAAATGCCCGTGTTTCACCCGTAGGTAAATTAGCTCAGGCCGCCATGACACAGCACGGTTCTTTCTTACAGTTCTGGGCTGGGACATGTGAGGCCAGGGTGCCCGCAGACTGAGTCCCTTGTCAGAACCCTCCTCCGGGCTGGCAGACCGTCAGCTTCTCTGCGTAGCCTCATGGGACGGACACAGGAAGCTCAGCTGTGTCTTTCTCTTGTCACAAGGCCACCGATCCCAACATGGGACTCTACCCTCAGGCCTCATCGAAACCCAGTCTCCCTAAAGGCCCCCTTCCTCAGACCGACACATTGGGGGCAGGGCTTCCGCACGCATTTTGGGGGGACACAGACATTCAGTGCATGGAACTAGGTGTTGTGCTTTTTGTGCGTGCCACCTTTGGTGCGGCCTGCTTGCCAAGTCTCCTTCCATTTTTACTGTTGGAGCCTGGTCACCTCTGACCCCCTTTCCCTCAGCAGGGGCTCTCCCATCATGACTTGCTGTTCTGCTTGGCACAAGCCTGTGCAGGTCGCAGGCTCAGTCTCACCACCACGTGGATTTGGACACTCAGGGCTCTTGTTCTGGTTTCTACCCATTGCCCAGCTGGCAGGTCCTGCTGAGGTCTCAGCGTGACCAATGGCCAGGCCCCACAGTTTACGGGAGAGAACTGTCCCCGCGTGCACTGAGCTACAGTTTACAAACTGCGTTGATGTGCCCCGTTTCCTCACAATATTGAATGTGCTGTGGGGCCCACAAGCACAGTGACGAACTGATCTCCGTCCGCCTTAGGGGAGCTGCCAGTGTTTGGGAGAGTAGACGGAAACACGCAGGCTGCAGGTGACACTGTTCAATGATGTTGTTCATTGGGTGCCGTGGATTAAGGGGGCAGTGACATTTCCCAGGCAGAAGCAGTGGCTGGGGGCTCCTGGTAATAGCGCTGGCTTCATGGAGGAGAGGAGAGGTGGGTGGGTGGGGGGGGTGGTTGAGGGTGTGAGTCTTCTCAGGGCTCACGGTTTGTCTGGTGAAACTGGTGTTAAGCAACCTGGTTTTCTGGCACTTGTTGGCAGGGGACAGAGGGACTCGAGGACAGGCCGCTTTCTGGGTTTTCTCTCGCGGGTAGGCTCTTGCTTATTTCAGTCCCACGCTGTTCTCATCCCTGATGACGTGGCTGGGTGAACCCTGGAGGTGAACCTTTCCTCAGCAGCTTCTGAGCTCGCTGGGGGTGGACTTTACCTGCTAGAGATTGTTTCCTCTGTCACCAGCTCAGTGCCAGGAGACCAAAGCTAAGGTCCCACCCCTACCAGCACCCCCCATGCCCCCAGCCTGCAGGGAAGTTCTGTGGACAACTGTGTTTGTCCCCTGAGCCCATCTGTCAGTTAGGGACCCGTATCCCAAACTCCAGGGGAGACCGGGGCTGGAGGTGGGAGGGGCTCTCAGGTGCTTTTAATTTAGATTTATCTGAGACTGCAGAGAAACGTAAATGGAAAGGAAATGTCTTCACACAGCCTAGGGGAGAAAAAGTAAACCAAATCAAATTCTACATGTATCTTCTTGTACGGAGACTAACGTATTGCGAAATGGGCTTGCCAATAAGTATAAAACCATTCATAGGTGTTTCCTCCCCCTACGGGGTACGTGGGCTGCCACACTCCTAAGTAACCACATCAAATAATGTGTTTCTGGGCTGGCTGTTGGTTTGGTTCATGAGTGGTAACCAGGTGGTGGTGAGCAATGGAGGACTCGCAAACCCTTGCCAGACTCTGTTTGCACTTGGAAAGGGCTGAAATGGTTAAGCAGACAGTCAGGGAGACCCGGCTGTGGACACTGGGGGGCCTCTCAGGATGGGGGGGGCCCTCAGTCGGACACACGTGAAGTTAGGAGATAGTGGAAGGGCTCCTTTGAAAGCAGGTGATGGGACACATATGTGTGCAGGCACCTGGGTCTTCAGTACAGGCAGACTCATTTGTCGTGTCACGATATGACGTCACCAGACTGTCAAACCACAATGAAAATGCCCAAACCGTTGGATCTGAGACCTCACGTGGCTTTTCAAGAAAACGTTGAAACAGGTTGTATTCATTTAATTGTTGTCTAAGTAATTAGCAGACAAGATTTCCTACTACTTTTGCTGTATGGTTATTTTTTAAAATTTACCCAGCAAAAGTCCGCCTCCTGGGAAAAGCCCTCTAGGTCTCCATCCATGTCTGTGTTCGCACGTGATCTCTGTAACCACGTGGGAAAAGCTCAGAGAATGAAAGTGACGCCGTGGACGTCACACGTTTTGTCTTCTGACTCCAAACTCTCTGCTGCTGCTGCTGGTTCTTCTTCTGTTTCTTTTTTGTAAACTCACTGAGCTGATCTTACGTGGACAAAGGCGCTGTCATCGGAAACGCTGGTGACCATGTGAAAGTAAGGAAAGCTTTCTTCCTTCCTGGCGGGAACCAGCCCTAAGGGTACAGCAGAGGCCCGGCCCCTGTGCTGTCGTAGGGAGGCCTGGCTGGATGGTTTACCAACCGCAGAAGGAAAGCCCGCTTTTACGTAGATGGGTCCAGCAGGCATTCTATGAGAACAAGAGATTAGTTGCTAAAAAATTATATTCTAGAAGATCATAAAGCAAACATTTACTATATTCATTTGCCCCCTTTTTTTTTTAATTAAAAGAAAGCCTTTAAGCTAGTTTTGGGGGCATCAGAAAGAGAGGACATTAACAATTTTAGAATTACAGATTCAAAAGGGATCCATTTTTAAACGCCTACCCAGTGGACCTACCAAGATAGTAGCTGCTGCAGAGCTGGCAAGTGTCGTCTGGATATTGTCTAAATACTCTAGAAATTGGTAGTAAGATCACATTGTTTTTCTACCTTAAAGGAGCTTTTTTAGATAATTATTTTTAATTGAAAAGCTATTAGGCTATTGTATATATCAAACAGGCTGTTTTTTTCCTCTGGCGCTGAATCTGCCTCCGTGAAACGTTCCTCCATCTATCTGTGCTCTCCCCTTGGATACGTGTAAACCAAACCCATTTCTCTCTGCTCAAAGGCCCCTCAAATGTTTGCAGACCAGTATTTTTTCCTCTTCATCTTCTCTTCTCTAGGCTGAACACTCCCAATTCCTCGAGTTTCTGTGTGTTATTTATACTTTCTTTATTCTTAGTTTATAATTCTACAGACATTTATAGAGTACCTACTATGCGTAAGCCTGACATTTAAAAAAATGCAAACCTTTTCATTGCAAAATGAATTACAGCCTGAGAACTGGAGAGGAAAACTGGTTGTAGTTTTTTATTTGTGCTCAGGTAGTAGCAAATGAAGTGTGTGTGTGTGTGTGTGTGTGCGCGTGCGTGTACACATAGACACACACACTAACTATAGAGAATAAAACTAGAAAGCAAATAAATGAAAAATAAGGTGAAAAGTTAATTAAGCATTTAAAATAAATCTTTGGACTTTTGATGGTTTCAAATATTAATTGTGAGGTTAATTAGAGCGGCCTTTTAGAAACAGCGCTGTTTAAAGATACGTGACCGCGGATTGTCAGGCCGGGATGCTGGCCGGTGAGGAGAGAAACTCTGCTTCACCAGCCTGTTCATCTTCGTTCCAGACCGGTACACAGAAAGTAAAGGAAATATAATTGCAAAAAGACATTAATTTAAAGTCCACTCTTCTCAAGTTTTGATCTTTTGTCCCAGGGACCCCAGATTCCCCTTTGTCTCTGCTGGTAAGAATATTTACTCGGTAATAAAGAAACTTCTTAAATAGATGAGTGGCATGAAAAAGACCTTGGGGGGAGTGGTGTAAGTGCTCAGCACACAAAATCACCCCTGTTTGCGTGGTATACAATGTAAGCATTCCATAAACGTATCAGTATGTCACTGACATACAGTGGTAATATAATTATAACTCAAATCTTTGTTATGGACTTGCTAGGACAGAGGTGATGTACCAAAGACATTGTAGGCCTGACGGAAAGAGGTGGAAAGATGCCGTCCTTCTGTCCTTTAACATCCTCTCAGCCAGCCTCCCCCAGTTTGGACAGGCTCTTGGCTTGTGCTCAGTCAGTGAGAAAACGGCACATACTCGTAAACTGCATTTTGGAATCACTCACTTTCTTTGCAGGCGTTGAGAAATAAGAGTGATTCTGGTACAGCTCTTCCTGGACCCATGGGAAGCACCAATTTATCCAACCATCCTCCCATCTGTCTGTCCATCCGTCCGTCCATCCATCCATCCATCCATCCATCCACCCATCCATCCATCCTCCCATCCATCTGTCCGTCCATGTCTATCCACCTGCCTGCCCACCCATCCACCCATTGAATAAATATTTATTGAGCATCTATTAGATGCTGGGCACTGTTCTCAGTGCTTGGAATACATTAGTAAACAAAATAGAAAAAAAAAATCCTGACCTCAAGGAACTTTTAATTTAAGAATGATGACTTTTAGTCACTTAAAAGTTGATGTTTTTTGTCAACTATCAGCTCTACCCGTGAGCTGCAAACTTCCAGATCTAAGAGCAAAACAGTAATCATGTGGCCTCAGGATAAGCAGGTGCCAGGTCTACCCCTTAGTTTTCTCCTCCTATTAAGTAGCCTCTTCCCTCCACAGGCTGCTCATGGGATGGGTGGCTGAGTGACAGGCCAGTGTGGCCTGTATATGCTGGCGGTCCTGCCAGGCCGAGCCCCTCCCGGATCAGAGCCCCTCACTGAGCTGGAGGAAGGGAATTCTCCCTTCCCCTTTCGCTCACCTCTACCTCCCTCCCTTCCACAGGATTGCGGTGGACAGAGCAGCCCTCAGGGGTGTCAGTCTCCCCTCTTCCGTTCATTTATTTTCCCCAGGTGCCAGTTCCCTCAGAACCCAGGCTGCGAATGTTCTGAAGAGGAGAGCATGTGCTGAGCAGGGAGAGAGAAAGGGAGAGAAAGCCTCGTAAGAGAGTGCGGTTCTACCCGCATCATCCAATTTGGTTTAAAACTCAAAGTCGCCTGACAGAAATCAGGACGCGTGGAACAAGTTGCATTTGCAGGACCCTCTGTCCGTCAGCGACACTGGCATTTGTGTAGGGCGTGCAGCCTCCAGCTCCATCAGCTGTGACTTCATTTGCTCCCCATCAGGGCGCCCCAAAGCAGGACAGAAGAGGAAACCCAGGCTCCCCAGGAATTTGCCCGGGGTCCTGCAGAGAGTATCCCCAATGAGACTTTAACCTGGCCCTGCGATGGCAAGTCAGTGCTCCTTCATCAGGCCCCGTTGTCTCAGCCCTACCGCTGTGATGCACAGGACAAGTGACACAAATAGGGCTGAGGTCATTGTCCCTGGGTCACAAAGGCGAGAACTGGGACGGGAGGCCCTGTGTGGCCCCAGCACTGCACAGGTCATGGTGCAGCTAGGCTTAAAAGCCAGGTGGTGTGCAGGGAAGCTAAGTCTCTGCTGTCTCCTCCCCTTGTCGCGGTGTCAGGGGCCACACCCCACTTGCGCACGTGCGCAGAGTGGGTCCATCGCCAGCCGAGCTAGTTCAGCCTGCTGAGCTGGTGCAGGAGCTTCCTATGATGGGACCTTTTGGTTTGGATGTGTGCCTGTGCTGTGCTACTGCTTTCTGGGGTTGGTGGAGGCTCACTTTAAGATTTATCATCATGCCCACGATTTCTTCCCTGTTGCTTATGTACAGACGATCGAACAGCTAGACTTACTTTAAACCAGCCTGTAGATATCCTTGGGACTTCCTCGAGCTCAGGTGTTGCTGTTTTTGTTCTGTGGACGTATCCACACAGAGCTCTACCTACCTCCGGCAGATAGCATTATCATGTTTCCCCTGTTTCTGGATGTTTTGTGGAAGTGTTGCCGAAATGAAAGAACGGTCTTTATTCTTTGATCTCTTGTGTGCATTATCAATTCTGAAAAACTGAGAGTGAACAAAGGAAATCGGTGCCTTACTGCTCTCCCTAAGTTTAGAGAAGCAGGTTTAGAAAATGCTTTAACATTTTTAGAAGCCAAAATGGACAGATACTGGACAAAAGGATCCCACGTGGTCAGGGCAGACCAAGAGACTTCTCAGACCCCAGCTCTGGGCTTGGGCAGACTACATGTTTCTGCAAGTGTCCCAGACTCGGAGACGTGAGTGGCCTGTCTGGGCATTGAGCTGTGACCTTATGGCCACATAGTTGTGACTTCCTAAGGATCGATGTTACTTCCTAAATACGGTCAGACAGTCATCCCCCTGCACCCCCGAAATCACTTAAAATGGAGGGGGTGTTTTCCAAAGCGCTTCCTGGGACAGAGTCACCCTCGTGCCACGTCACATTGGCAAGGAGCGATTAGAGTCACCGAGCTCACGATGTCACTTCTTTGTTCTTTACTTGCAGAATCCATCCATCTTTTGCCTGCACGCGTATCTACAATCTAGAAAGTAAATAAGCCTGATGCAGCCCTCATATGGTGAAGAACCACTTAGCCGTGCATGTTGAACTTCACGAGGAAGAAAGGAAACTCACTTGTAGATTTATTAGCTCATTTAGTCGCCACCGCGACCCTAGGAATCAGACATAAATTACTAGCACCAATCATGAATTGGGAAACTGAGTCTTAGAGGGGTTGAGTGACTTCCTCGAGGACACAGGATGTTACAGACCGGGGTCAGGTCTCAAGCGCAGGTTTCTGAATCCAGACTCCCGGCTCCGTCTCTTAGGAGATGTCTGATAACCCGAAAGCACGAGCAGAATGTGGTGGTTCTGTGCAGACTTTTCTGCAGCCCACTGTTTGAAGGCTTCCTGCTGTCACAGCTATTCCTGAGAGATGGGGGTGGCCTCTCCTATATCTCTGTGCATTGTTGTGTTGTTGTTATTTTTAGTCCTATTTTCATGAGAAGTGTACTTTTAGCTCACGAAAATAGCATCGCAGCGACTTATCACGGTGCTCCAGAAACAGGAGGGCCTTATCTCACCTACAAATTAGGGCCACCTTCCTGCTTCCCGGGGTGGAGGGAATGCAGTGGACGTGGGAAGCAGCCGTCAGCCACCTGAACCCTGGCCCCACTCCCTGCTCCTAGAGTCTGGAATATGCGTGGAGTCCTTCTGTCTCCCCCACAAGGGCGAGGGTTCCGGGAGACCAGAGGAGAGTTACTGTTCGTGGCTTCTGGACAAGAAGCAATGTTAGGGCTTCCGCAAATGTTTTCCCAGTTAGCACAACAGTTCGATACGGTACGTCCCATCTCCATTTTTCAGCCGGGAAGCTGGGACTTGGGTGAGTCACTTCTGCCAAGTTGCACAGGCATGAGAGACGATTCCCAAGCCAGGCCGCATTCTGTGCACACGGGGGTGGGGGTGGGGGGCCCTCATGCTGGAGAAAACCTGAGCCCGTGGCCTTCTTGCAGCCTCTGGGTGGAGACCATCAGGGGAGTGTCCCCAAGTGCGGCCGGGCCCGGCACGAAGAGCCCGGACGCAAGTCAGGCCCACGCTGGAATTCTGATGAGCCTGGGCTTGCTGCTTAACTCTGCAGACCTCCGTTACTCACCATCCAGGGAAGCTACCCCCAGGCAGGGACTGTGAGCACCAGAAGGGAGGACACGCAGAGCCCTAACGTGGTAGGTGGGCGTGACGGATATCGCTGTTATGGTGGCTGCTGCTGTTGCACGTTTTACAGCTGAGGTGTCAGGTCTGGATCCTGTTCGGCACACAGCCTTTGATCTGTGACGGCACGATGTGCCTGTGTCCCAGTCTCCCCACTCTGCTGGAGAGCCGGATCTTACAGGCTTCTCTGTTTTAGCAAACTTGCCTGGTCTGACTGTCAGTGAGAGAGCTAAGGCTTCCACTTTATGTCCCTTGTCCCCTGGGCCCAGGTCAGGTACATCCTGAGCCTTGGACAAATGAGTGATGTGTGGACCATTCATAACTATTGGATGCAGAAGTGGCATTGAGACTATTTACCAGCAAGCCGCGTGGCACAGGTAGAGAGGTGGGTTAAGGCACAGCCGTTTGTCGTCAGCACGGAATATTTCGGGACCGAACTGGAGGTCCCTGTGTACTTACTGGTGTTTGTCGTGTGTCAGCCCAGCATGTGTGACTGCCAGGTTTCACTGCACTTCTGAATAAAGCCAAACACACGCAAGGTCTTGAGAGCATTTTGTACGTATGTCTTAGTGGCAATACGAGGTGGGACAGGCATCTAGGAACCGTGACAGCATTGGCTGCTGGCACTTGGTTCTGCGTTCCTTTTCAAAACCTTGTATGTGGAGAAACTCTGGACTTAGCACTCACTTAAGGAAGAAGTAACTTCGATAAGAAACAGGAGGGTTTTTCTTTGTCTTTATTGCTTCCGTGTTTTTTGGATCCCACTAACCTCCCCCAGCAGTGTCCTGCTGGGGCACCTGTTTGGGACCCTGTGTGTTTCGCGAGGAATTCACTGGCCAGTTCCTCTAAGTAGGGAGACTCTGGTGTATCTGCGTGTGTCCACAGGCCAGTGACCATTGAAAGGGAGGTTTGGCTCATCGCTGGGGGGCTCTTAGCTACAGTTCAGGTGCTGTCAGAAGTGGAGCTACACACGGAATCTGGTCACTGAAATGTGCTTGGTCCCCTCGCTTTGCAGAACCCATCCAGACGTGTGCCCGTGTGCTGGATGAGCCCCTGACCCTTTGCAGGGTGGAAAGGCTGCACTTACTTTCTGGTGAGCATAGGAATGGCTGGCAGCTGCCACCAGGGGCCCCTCCCATGGCCCCAAGGCCACCGCCTCTTATGCATCCATTCCTAAGGTCTCCATCTGTGACACATGACGCTCCATCCATTCACTCACTCTTCTCCCAATGTTTCCCTTTCTGCAGGACAAGGCTTTGCTCTTCTCCATGAAATGGTTAGCATCCTCTGATGTAGGCAAGAAAAGACAGGATTTAACTGCCTTTCCAAACTCCGTCTGCTCACAGCTTGTCCTAAGGACCGCAGTCGCGCAAGGCCCGTCTTCCCGGAAGTGGCCCTGTCGCCGGCTGACTGAGGAGTGGTGGGGCAGCAGTGCCGTCTTGCCCCCTCCCCGCGGGCCCCACCCGAGAAGGGCTCTGCGTCTGGGGGGGGGGGGGAGCTGTACCGCCCGCTGCCCGGGACCTTCCTGGGGGCTCCTGGTATCGAGCTGGGGAATGAGTAATTGGGACTCGCCAAAGTGTTTAAACACCAGAATTGAAATTAATGTCCCCTCATTGCTGGCTACGCTGACAATACATTACAGCAAACACCTTCCCAAAGTGAAATGAATGTTTGTTTATCCTCATGAAATATACATCAAAACATGTTGGTGGGAGAAGCACTAATGAGGGAAGGGCCTGGTCTGCTGCTGATTCCTGGCGATGAGGGAGCGGAGGTGAGGGGAGCGCTTTCCTCCCTTCTCGCTTCCTTTTTCCTTGTTTCCCAGACTAACCTGTCCACAGCTGTGTAGCTTGGACATTAATATGGGTTTAATGAAAACTCCAGTTGATCTGTCCAAAGATATTGATGAGCGTTGCCAGCCGTATTAATCATCTCTTTGAGGGAGGAAATGAAGGGAATGGGCCAGCAGGTTTCAGTCAGATGCCAATCCAGATGAAAGGACGCGGGGGGAAAAAGAAAATGTTTTTTAACCCTGCGTAGTTGCGTCCGTTTCCTGGGAGGGGACGAGAAGGACCCGTGACAGCGCAGGAAATTCGGGGGCACATTTCGCGTTCGATTGCGAAGCTCGTGCCAATAAACCCATTACTGGTAATTATACTGAGACGGCCACGGGCCGCCGACACTGTGCCTTCATTGATTTTCATTCTCAGGCTCCCAGCTCGTCGGTGTTTTCGTGGGTTCCCCTCGCCTCTTCTGTCTCCCCCACGTCCCCGCCCCTTGTCCCCCGAGCTTCTGCACCGAGGCGGTCCCCCCTCTCACTGGTGATACAGTTCTCTCCCTGAGTGCCAAATGTTTCTTGATAGGGAACAAGCTACACATTTCTTTATGGCTTATGGCAAACTGCCTTGATTACTTGTACTGCTGTACCCATTATGTGAATTAAATATGTATTCAGTTGCATGCTGCTTGCGATGTTATTGCAGGGTGACATATGGTACTGACTCAATTAGAATGAAACTAGCATTAGATAACCCTTCTGATTACATGCGTCCTGGCCGCGTCCTCCGCGGTCTCCCCTCTGTGCCCCGTGCGCTCCGGCGTCTGCAGGCTGCAGGTTTCATTAGGGGTCATCATCTCTGCCTTGCCGGATGCCGGGAAGGGAGGGGGCTGTGGGTCTCTGTGAAAGAAGGCGCATCAGCCAGCCAGCCAGCCAGACAGACAGACAGACAAAGGCTGGTGGGGAAGGAATATAGAGGACTCTAAGCTTGCCTTCGGAACTAACATTTAAAATTACACTTTTTGGAAGGGGACGTGAGGCCTACTAAGAGAAGAGGCCAGAAAGGTCTCTGGAGGGTTGGGAGATGCAAAAAGGAAACAGGATGCCTGTGCAATGACTGCTCTGGGTGCGATCGGTAGGTCCTTACCTTGAAAATGACGCATTTAAAAATAACACCCTTTGCCCGCAGTGGAGAGCTAGTACTCCAATAGCAGCGACACTTTTGTTTCTAAAGCACACCTGTGTCCCACACATGCTGATGTCTCTGATTTTGTCAGCACCCGACAAGTCAGGTACAGCAGGAGCCCTTGTCCCCATTTTATAGATGAAGCAATGGAGGCACAGAGAGGCCACACCACCGTACAGTTCAGGGTCACAAGTCACTGGGTGGCAAGTAAGGGGAAGCCGTGAGAATGCACAGGCTTCTGAAGGGCGGCCTGAGGACGTGTTACAGGGTGATGGAGAGCGGTAAGTCTTTAAACAAAACAAAACAGAGCACCCACAGGAAGAGAGTTGCGAGGTGGGTCAGGAGGTGGGGCCGCGTCGTGCGTCCTGACCCAGCACAGTGCCCACCAGAGACCAGCTGGCTCATAGCATCTCCTTCCGAGCAGTAGTTTTCCCTCCTTGATTATTTGCACCATGTTTTCAGCTGTTCCGAGCCCCCTTGCTTTGCTCTTCCTGCTGTGTCATCCATTCGCCACAATAGGAAGGGCCTGGAAGCTTTCTCTCTGGTCTCATCGAGCCCCACCCGGCGGCCACTGCAGCTCCCAGCCCATAGGCCACCTTGGACTTTCTCACAGCTGACGGGAAGCCTGCTGGACCCAAGGTTGCCTGACTGTTGCACCACCGTCCAGGGGGCTTCTTGCCCATGCCCAGCTCAAGTCTGCAGGCATGTTTGAGCTCCTACTGTATGCATTTGTGTGTGCCATGCTGTATGCTGTGGGAAATGTAAAGAACGTACGTGGTATGTGCTCACTGACCATAGGCAGCGTGTCCCAGGGCAGGAAGGAGCACGAGGGTGGGGTAAGTGTCAGGGAGAAGGGTGTGGATTCAGAAGGGACCCCAATGCCCTTGTTAATCTTGGCGTTCCCAGAGAGACGCTGTCACCCACCCAGTCCCGGAGCATAGTAGGCCCTTAACAGACGTTGAATGGATGAACGCATGCGTGAAAGGCATTGGTGCCAATATGGAGAGAAGGCAGGTCTCCTCAGAGGAAACTGGGCCCCTGATAGATAACACAGCCATCCTGCCCGCCCCTCTACTTGCAAGAAACACTGAACAAATAAACAAAGGAGTAAAAGTGATTTATCTGTAGAAGCAGGCTCGAGAGGGAGATGGGGGAGGGGGCTGAGGGCGGGGAGGGGATCCAAGGGGAGCAGGATGCAGGGGTGTCGGGCTCAGTGACCGTATCGTAGATGTGTTATGAGACGGTAAATGTTTTACAGTCACATAACACACCTACATCACACCTCATTCAAAGAAACTTCCGTGAGCACCAGCTCATCTAATCTTCCCAGTGACCATGTGTGTGGGTGGGGCTCCTTTTTATTAGGCCTGAATTTCACACAAGGAAACTGAGGCACAGAGAGGCTAAGTAAGTTACCCAGGGCCACAGAGTTACAGGGTCGAGAGGAAACCCAGACTGGCTTCTGTGAGCTTTGGCCCAACTGTGCTGCTCCCCGGAGGCAGCCTGGGACCTCTGCTTGCTGCTGCAACTACGTGTGTCCCCAGTTCTCTGCAGGGGAGAGAGGTGGTGGGCTCGGGCTCTCCCCACTCCTCGGTGACACGGCAGCTTTAACCTCCCAGTCACAGCGCTGGTGTGGAGTGACGTGGGGATGGCCTCTGAACTGGCCCTGCCGTTCACGCTGTCTGTTGGGGCCTGGCATTCCCAGGGTGCCTGTGAGGGAGCTGGTACAATGCTCCTGATGCCCCAGGGCCGAGGGCACTGGACAACACCGTAAGTCGGCGGTCTTGTAAGTACATGTAGACAAGCGTGGCGTGTGTTTCTCAGTGCGCTCCCCCGGGGAGCGGTGCCTCTGCCCCTTGGATCTGCAAGCAGCCCATTGGGCCGTAAGGCCCGCCATGACACTCAGTGTGCAAAGCCACTTGCCACACCCGACTGAGAATTCTTCTCTGACAGACCCAGTGCCAACAGCTGCAGACTCAAATCCATTGTGCCACGATCGGCTGGCACGGACGTCACAAGTCATGGTGATATTAATGATGGTCTAAGACCTGAGGTTTGCCAGTTATTTAGAATATGAAACTCATTCAAATTATTACCATAACAACGTCACTTTCACGCCCTCGAATTCCCACATGCTTTCCCGAGTGGGGGAAGCCGCAGCTTTCTATCTAGGCTGCTGGGGCCAAACCCTCCGGCGTGTGCTCGCTTCTGATCACCACCGAGTGTGTGTGAGCGAGGCAGGTGGAGGTGTGCAGGGGAGCGCGGGACACCTTGGCAGAGACACGTTAGCCTCGTGCACGCCTGCCTTCCAGGGGTGGTCCCACCCTCTTCTTCTACCTCACTGTTGGCCACAAATAGGTTGTGTGACCGGCAGTACCTGGTACCTGCCCCCTTTTCTCTTACACCTTTGAGGACAGTCTCCTCTTGCAGGAGTTCCCGGGACCCGCTAGCCCCACAGTGAGCGACTGCCTGTCAGTCAGTCGTAGCCGTCCTCTGACCCGTCCCGGATGTGCCTCCTTTATATTCACTTTGCGTGGTGTGACCTTCATCCCAACTTACAGTAGCTCGTCTCTGTCGTTTTATTTGTTACATGTATGCCTCCCCGTTGGACTGTGAGCTCCCTGAGGGCAGTGCCTTTTTACGTTCTTCTCCCGACGCTTTGGGACAGGCTTGGGCACATAGGACGAACGCCATAACCATCCATCCTATGAACTAAGGAGCCGTCTCGTCCACCAGCCCAGTGTTCTCCCGATGCAGGAAACTTGAGTACCACATTGTATGTGGATGGACTGAGAGAGCCCTAGCTCAGCCCTGAGTGGTCATTTGGCCGTCGATATGCTCTGTAAGACTTACATACCCCTGTTCCTATGCGCAGGGTCTGTCTGTGGGACTGTCCTTGGAAATGGTGGCTTAGACCAGGATGGGGGATGTGCGTTGGGAAGGGTGGCACGTTCACATCACCTTAAAGGGAGGCCTGCGTGGCTGCCATTGGCAGCGTGGCATGGAATGTCTAGCAGAGCAGGGCAGACGTGGGGTGAGCCATGGAGACCCAGTGGTCATTTACACAGATGGCAGATGCTGAAACCTGACGTAAGGACTTTTAGCGGGTAAAACGGGCGGGTGTCGGGACTGGACAGACACCAGAGACGAGGCTTTCAGCCAGGAGACAGAAGGACCTCCGCTCCGGGTAACTGAGTGGTATTTTGGGAATGAAAAGGATCAGACTGTTTGGAAAGACATGAACAGAGCCTGGTGACCATCTCGGTGTCGAGGGTGAAGAGATGAGTCAGGGATGAGTGAGTCACTTAATTCATTTATTAATTTGGAGTCCACAAAAAGTCTGAGATGGGCGATGACTCAGCACAGTGAACAACTGTTTAACAATCATGCCTGTCCTCAAACAGCCGGGGTGTGGTCACAGAGGCCGCGTTATCGTGTCACTGCTGGGAAGGAGACTTTGCCGGGCTTGTCGTCGAGGCCGGGGCTGCAGTGCGTGCAAGTCTGAACGAGGCTCTGAGGAGTCTTCCCTCCCTGTGTGCGTCTGTGTTTATAGCTTTTCTGATCTGGTTTCCTGGGAGAATGGGCTTGGCTGGCGTGAAGCACAAGGAAGTTACGGAAAGGAGGGAGTTTGTGTGGCAGGTAGAGTTTTGTCCATGTCAGCTCGTGGCAGGTCTGTCAAGGTCATGGACTTTGGGACCACTTCTGTGTGAGTGTCGATTTCCTGGGTGGCTGTGGCTCCGACATCCCTCAGCCTTGTTGCTCCAGAGACAAAGCGTGATGTGCTAGGATCGTGCCTTGGAGGTCAGGCCTCCAGTTCCCGGGACTCTTTTCTGGGGGGAGCCCGGGTTTGACCAGAACGAAACGCAGTGGGGAGAACTTGGGCGTTGTGCCCTGGTCCTCCATCGGCTGTGTGACGTCGGGCACGTTACCGCATGTCTTCCGTGTCTGTTTTCTTCTTATTGGAAGCGGGGGTCATCATATTGCCTGGTTCACAGGGCTTCAGGAGGGATTGCAATAATCATCGCTAATCCTAATTGAGGGGCTGTGTACCCGGCACTGTTAGCACGTTTGTTACTTCGTTTACTCCGCCCTGCAAAAGCTACAAGGTACATAGTGTCATTGTCTCTGCTGGCTTGACCAGTGCACTGAGCTTAGAGGGGCCACACCACTTACCCTAACTCACCCAGGTAGGAGATGAAAGAGTAGGGACTTGAGCCTTGGTTGACGGAGCAGCCGAGCCCGTAATGATGAAAGCACCGAGCCTCTCAACGCCACTCTCCCTGTGGGAATCGGAACGCTCTCGTAAGACCCCTGTTCAGATTCATCGCGCCCGCTATCATGTCCCATAACAGAATACCTGTAGCTTCAATTAGCACGTATTTTATCATTTTCAACCCCTTAGTCAACCCCTCATTTTAGTCATTTGTTCATACAGCCCTCTCTCTTCACTAAATTATAAACGTTAGGAAGCAGGCGCTGTGCCCACCTATGTATTTCCCACGATGCCTTCTGTACCCGCGTGCATCCCAATGTTAATTTGTCGGAGAGAAATTATATGAAAGGCTCACTCTTTCCCTAGGGGACACCTTTGATGCTGTGAGGTCACCTTTGCCTTTTTGTCACCAAAATAGGAAAATTAAAGTGCCAAGGAAGTACCATGAGAAGCACTAATGAAATGCAATCATTTGAAATAATGAACTAATGTCACTTAGTCTGATTATGGTCCTCACTTCGCCCCCCCCCCCGCACACCCCCCCCAACAAGTCATAAAAGCAGACATGACCTTTGGTGGTTTGGGGGGTTGAACTGGACGAGAAATGAAGTGTCAGGAGCCAGCTGCTCCGTGTCGCTGGGTGTCAGGACTGCCATTCCTCACTCGGCCTTCACTTCTCCTCTCGTGTGCCCGTTCCATTGAAATGCAGGCGTTCTTCTGAAGCTTTGCAGTAAGTGCCTCACCGAGCTGCAGTCTGACCTTCCCCAGGAGGGGAGTGGGTCTGGGCAGGGGAGTCAGTGAGTCCCCAGGGTTCCCCTTGTCAGGAGGCTTGGGCCCAAGCCTGTGCTTTTCCTCATTTGGCCGCACCTGTCGTGGAAAAAGAAACTCCGTGGCCCGCTGGGTAGCAGTGCCAGGAGGGAGAGAGTCCCCTCTCAGTGCGTCTAGGTGCACAAGCACCTTTGATGAACTGCTGGGGGTGGGGGTGGGGGCGTGGGGAGCTGAGCAGTAATAACGGCCCTGTTGGTGACAGGTACAGAGGCTCTCGTACCTGCCAAGGCGATTTATGCGCAGCACCTACTCTGCCTGTTCTTTCAGGGACAGCCCTGTGTGGGGGGAGAGAGGGAATTACAGAACCGTGGTGGGCAGGCAGCGCTCCGTGAAAGAAAGGCCTTTACTTGTTCCTCCCGTACGGTCTTCTGCCCCCTGGTTACTTCTTTATCTTGAACGAGCCCCTCTGGTGTGAAGCTTCAGCCTCCAGAACTCAGGGTGGCAGCCTCCCCCATCTGCAGCAACGGGGCGCCAGGGCGTTGATGTAGCAGGCCTCTACGCGACCGAAATAAGCTCTGTGCACACAGGACACCGTCAGAGTGCCCACGGCCCTTTACTCTTACTCCAAACAGTATTCTGAGTGTAGGCTTGTCTGCTTGCCCCGCTCCTGCTAGAATACACGTGTGGTTGTCACTGCCATTTGCAGATCGCATACTAACTGCAGACACCACCTGAGACACAGGTGTTAGCCCAGCGAACCGTCCCAGCCACCCCAGGAGCTAGGTAATACACTTGTCTTCAGTTTACAGGTGAGGACACAGCACGGCAGGGGTTCAGACACGAGGTCCCCAGGCAGTGCCCAGTCAGGTTTGGCTCCCACGATTGGGCGGCACGGCCAGGGTTCTTTCCTACACTGTTACACACAGTACCTTTGGCCAGGAGACTCGGGAGGCAGCAAAACGCCATGCGGGAGACCTGGAACTTACCCAGCCCCGCAGGTGGAGTCTACACAACAGGCAGGCCTGTGACAAATGGTTCGGGTCATGAAGAAGAAGCCAGATGTTCAGGTGTATCCATCCATCCGTCTATCTGGATGTCGCTTAAAGAAGCAGGATGGAAGTATAACATGGTTTTAAGTGATTTATATCCGAAAGGATGGAAATAAACCCAGTTAGGGTAAACCCTGGGAAGGTGGAGACGATTTATTTCTCAGGAGTTAGCGTTTTCCTGCCTTCCTACCTGCTCCCGGGTTCCAGGGCCACGGCTCCCTGGCGTCTCCCCCAGAACAAAGGTTGAGGACCCGTGGGCTGCACCCCTCCTCCCGGGGCTCTTGCTCCAGAAAAGACACAAGAATTTGGGGCGCACCCCACACCGTGCATGGGGTGCCCTGCCCTCGCCCCAGGGCTGCAGGTGCAGGAGAACGGTGTGCCGGGCGCCTGCCCTTCCCGGCGTGACCACCATGAAGACGGAAGCTGTGGTCGGGGAGTCAGAGGCGAGCCGGGGACTGACTCCTTTGTCTGAGCGGGAAATGCCACGCTGCCCCTCAGGTCTGTCCGTGTCTCGGGGACAAGAAGCCAGTTCTTCTCTTCTTGGCTCCCGCCTCCCGCAGCCCCTTTATTTTTTCTCCCTTTGTAGAATAATAGAAAATAAAAAAGCCCGGCAGAAAGGGAGCTGGGACGCTGTCGTCCTGGCGTTGCTGTTATTTATTTTCCTCAGTTGCTGCTCTGGAAGCCCGGAGTTGACAGAGCGGTTTTGTAGAATAGAAACATTATAGACTGTTACTGTCAGAGTGTTAAATGTGATGGATAGAGAAATAGAGGCGAAGGAGGGGACTTAATACCGAGAGCCAGAGTGCTCATGGGAAAATAAACCATCCGCGGATAAGAAATGAATGAGGTAATGTGGCGGGAGGTAATGGGCTCCCACACGCCGGCCGGGTGCTCATTGCAGGGCGCGCTTAACCCTCGGTGTGCTGACTTCCCGCCGCGGGCCCTCGTGGGAGCGTGTGTGGCTCTTCCCCGGTGGGGACGCAGGCGTGGGGACAGGCTGCCCCTCACACCGCTCTGTTACCAGTAGCAGCCACACAGCAAAGCCTGGGCTGCTCCGGAGGGGCCGGGGTCCCATGGCTGTGGGAGACATCGTGTGCGAGGAGGGCCGGCCCAGGGACCCAGGTTCTGCTCATTTCTCCACTGGGGACTTAGGAGGGGCCTTGTGACTTGGGGGACAAGGGGAGTTGGGGACTTGGCGCCTTATGACCCCTGCCCGAGTCGTCCCTGCCACTTCATGTGGCCAGAGCCTAGCTGTTCCCCACAGACCAGAACGTGGTTGGTGGTTTTGCTGTAAGGTGGGGGGGGCAGATAGTGGGCGTCTGTCTCACCTCCTGTCGGCGGGGTACACTGTACAGGAAATGACGTGGGCACATCCCACAGGAGGTGGACGAGCCGGGAGATGTGAACGGGAAGGTGCCAGCCAGGTCCACGGAGAAGCTGCTTCTTGGCCTCGGGCTCCTGTGGCCCTTCCTCCCATCTTTGTGTCCTGGCCACGGCCAGCCCTGCCTCTGCATGTGACAACCTCGTAGGAAGTTCTGAGGACTCGGTTGCTATGGGCCCCCCTCTCGCTCTGGCAGTTACCTGCTCTGTGGCCTGGAGCAAGTCACTTACCTGCTCTGGGTGTCAGGGTCCTCATCTGTGATGTGGGGACAACAGCACCTCAGCCTTTACGATCAAGATTAAGCTCAGGCATCTTTAGGAAAGTGTTGGCAGGCTATAAAACATGATGCAAATACCACGATTTCTGTTGTTGGTACCAAAACAGTAAATGTGTGTTAAGTGATAAGGCAGAGAACCTCCCCCAGGAAGCCACGTTTCCGAGCCTCTCATGCTGTTACCCGAGCAGGGCCGTGCTTGTCTGACCCTAATGTGTGTCCCTGTGCTTCCGGTGCTGGTCACATCAGCAAGGAGCCCACCCTGGGTGTTGTTATTGTTGGCATTGGGGCGGTGGGGGCCTTGAGTGCTCTTGCAGGGGTCCCCTCCCTCTCCTGTTCAGCGTTTTCACGGAATCGCTCAATTTTGGACTTGGAAGGACCCTTAGTGAACATCCATCACTGGCCTTGGTTTCGCTTGGAAAGCACTTCCTGCCCAAGCACAACACCCCCTCCAGTAGCCCTGCTGCCTCTGAAATCGTGCCACTGAGTGCCCGTCCTTACTGTGACGATGGGAAGGCTCACATTCTGGGGATATTTGATTGTCATTTTGCTCTCAAGGATCTTCAGTAGCCGTGCAGGAGCTGAAGGACCGAGGTTGGCTGGCATGGTCAGCCGAGGTCTGGACTCCATTCCAGGTCTCAGGGTGGCATGTGGTGCCCACTGGCAAGGGGAGGGGCCAGTCATTCTGCCTTGCTTCCCTGTCCCTTCCTCACTCTCCTCCTGCTCCTTCTTTCTGTTCTCTGGGCATATATCTCTGATCTCCAGCCACCCTTCAAACCAGCTTCTTCTGCCTGTTCCCGGCACCCACAGCTTGCACTGCGTCTCGCCTCCTGCGATTCCTGCACTGGTGCTGCTGCAGGTGGCAGTTGGCATGTACCTGTTGGTGTTTCCCTGGTCGTTTCACACACGAGCATCTTGTCTTTCCAAGGATGTTAACATTTTCTTGAGAAAACGGTGTGTTCTGTGTATGTTTTTCTTCTAATTGGCATCACTCTGCCCTCTTCTCCAATTAGTTGTCATCAGTTTCATTCTAATGCTTTCATAGCATGTACCGTAGCTTTCTTTTGCTCATTCCCGGTCTTCCTCACCATTCTAGCAGTCCTCATAGAAAGAAGATTTGTCTTAGGTCTTTGTCATGTGTCCCAAGGCATCTACTACTAATATCTAGTCTCTCTTATTTCTTCAGTGGTTTTTAACAGACAAGTTCTCTTCCTGCCCTTGTCTACTTTACATGCTCAGACATCTTTCCATTTGGCCTCGAACAGATGCCATGTGTAATTGAAAAACAGTACCAGCGTGCCACAGGGTCTGTCTCTCACCAGACAATATTGGTGGTATCTTTGAGTAGGAGCAGCTCTGAGGATGAAGTGCGATCTCTGTCTCGAGGGTTTCGGATGGTGCCTGACCCCCGGGCTGCAGCCTTGTGGGCTAGGGTAGCAGTGATCATTGAGGAGGAGGCGTAGCCGTAACGCGTGATGCCCACTGACCTGCCTTTTGCTCCACTTACATCCTGGGAGAGTCCCACACAGTGTCACATAATGGACGGACTCCATGAGCTGAGGAACAGGGACACCAGGCCTTCTAACGGGAGCCTCCCCGGGCACATGGATCCTTGTGCCTCTTACTTGTCCTCAAGGCTGGGACCCCACCATGGTGTCATCCTGAGTGCCCTCTGTAGCCCCAGGAGACTGTCTTCAGATATGGTCCTACACAAGCTGACTCCTTTGGGTTGTGAGGGCAGCTCTGTTTTAGGACACAATGAGATACACGTCCCTGGGTAGGTTTGAAATTTATAAGAAAGACAGTAATAAAGGAAGAGGAGAGATGCCACCCCTGTCCTTTTCAGGAGACTCTGTCTTTCTGGAATTGTTTAAATTCCTCCGGGAGGCACAGAACAGTAGGGTGGATAGACTGTAGAGTTCAGGGGGCACAATGAGGCAGTGCTTCCAGGAAAACTCTTTGCCCTTGTCTGTCGGTTATTTCTCTAAATCCCTCTGTTTCTGTGTCAAAACACAGTGCCTGTCTTTGAATTTGACCGGCTATCATCTCAGAAATGTGTGTGCTGAGGCCCTACATTTTTGATAAAGGGAGTGTGGTTGGGCTTCTGGAGGGGCCTTGCTGCTGTCCTTCCATAGGCAAGCTCCACGTTCTCAAGAATAACCTGGTGTTTGTGAAACGTAGATTCACAGGCCCAGCTCAGCAGGTTTGCTGTGTGACCTGGAAGCCTGCATTCCATAACACCTGCAATGGAGTCGATACATGTGGCTCATCCATTACCGTCTGGGAAATACCTCTGCCTGCACCGCTGTTCCAGACTGCGGGCGCAGTGGTCTCCTTCCCGGTCCGAAGCAGATGACCGCTCCACGTGAGAGCTTTGAAACTGCTGCCTCCATGCTCACTCCGGCAGCACCTGTGAAACGTGGGGCCGCTAAGGGAAGGGCAGCATGGATCCTGCACGCGGTGCCGTGCATGTTTGGGGAGCGTTTCATGTGTTCCCACCGAGCTGTGCACACTCGTGAGGTGTGCACTTTTCTGTATCTTTGTTATGTGCCAGATTTTTAACAAGTGGCATCTATTGCCCTTTCATTAATATCACTGTGACATATGACCCAAACCCAAGAACTTATGAGCTACACTGAGAGCCAGCTGTGAGGAGGGTAAAGAACGTTTTTATAGACCTGTAGTTTTCCAGTGGGCTTCTACCTCTGAAGGGATATGGAGACACATGTGATACACCCCTGTTATCTGTGACGGTTCTGGGGGGTGCGATGGGGGGCAGGGCTCCTGGCTCCTCCTGGCTCAGTGCAGCCATTACCACGCTGAGGTTTTCTGGTGTTCTCCTCACATGGGTTAGAATGTTTGCTGTGTGAGCTGGGCGAGGAGAAGACGTCGTACTGGGGCCTGACTGGTCCTGGAGATGGAATACTGAGGGGAGACAGGGGGCCCTGAGGCCCCCTCACGGGCGTGGGGCTCCAGCTCTTCCCCAGGTCACTGAGGAGCCTGCACCTGCCCCGTGCCTGTGCTTTGCCTCAGGCGGTGGGGCTGCTGCCCGGGTGCACCTCACCTGGCTCGGGCCTCCACGCCAGCACCTCCATCTTTGGGAGGACTGTTCCTTCAGAGCTGGCTGACGTGTTTAGTGTGAGCGTGCACTCGTATGGACACACATGTGTGCATACGTGCGTGTGCCTGAGTGCCTGAGGCTGAGACTGGCTTCGGCACAAACGCCCACTAATTCAGCGTGAAGAGGTAACTAACTGGGGCCCATTCCGCTGATGGCTTTTGACTGTCAAAACGCTGGTGCTTGCAGATATCTAGTCTCACTCCTCTCTGGCCTTTTCCATTATGGTTTTTCTAAATGCAGGCAGGCAGGGGGGCTTCAGGGTGATGGTGTGGAGTTGTGAGAAAGGACAGTGCTTTAGTGCAGCTGGTTTGTGTGTAATGCATTGGTCGGCACATGTTTCTTCATCTGTTGTTGAACTGTGGTGGTGGGACGGGCAGGGAGAGAGGGTCTCTCTCTCTCTCTCTCTCTCTCTCTCTCTCTCTCTCTCTCTCTCTCTGCTGAAAAGAGCCTAGGCATGACCTGTTACCAGGAGCCCAAGCCTACGTGTGACAGCTTGGGTGTCTGGCCCTGCTGGTCGGGCCACGGCTCTTCACCAGGGCCTGGGAAACTGGCCACGTCTGCCCGCTGGACTCCTGTTCCTCTCTGAACCCAGAGGCGCAGATACTCTCACACTGAGAATGGGCCGGGAAGGAAAGGGCTGGTCCCCCCTCCTCCTGCCTGTCCCTCAGCCGCTTCCCCACACAGACCCAACAGCACCCATGAGGACCCAGCACCGTGTTACAATGGGCTCTGGCATTCAGAACAACTTCCCTACAAATCTCCTTTTATTGGCATTTCCTCCAATGGAACCGTCCCTGAATTGCATTTGAATCAGTTGAGAGAGAAGCAGAAGGAGGAGGGACCTTCACCCCCCACCCCCCCACACCCCTCGCTGTGGAAAAGCAGCTCACAACCAGCTTTATTTGGTAAAATGCTGCAATAGATGGTTGTCAGAAATAATTTATTCCTGTTAGCTGTAATCTGAAGGAAAACAGATACAAGTCCTATAGTTAAAAAAAAAAGGAAAGTAGTCTTGCTTTCGCTGACAGTACAAAGGTGTCATATACAAGAAGGATTGACACAGACCAAGGGGTCTTGTGGGAAATATGATAATAACTATAAAGAAGACAGATTATTCCCCAGTTGCCAACATTCAAACCTTTTTACAGTCAGTTCAAACATATAAAACTTTATTGCTCTAGCAGAAAGGGGAACAATTTCTGGTTACACAGCTTTCCCAGGGCTGGGTTTATACTGTCTGTGTTATTGCTCTATAGTGGCATTTTAAAGTTTATTGAACAAGACTTTTACAATTGAAGGAAGTATATAAAACTGTAAATTTATTAGATTTTTCAGGATAAGTGCCCTTTCTAGTTGTGCTCAAGAGTTCGGAGCTACGAGAAACTGCTAGTTACAAGACTTATTAATATTAAAGACTCAGACTACACACATTTTATACCTTAACTGATCTCAAAAATAATATTATTATATTACTGAACGTCAGAGCTCTGATGCTATAGAATTGGATGGATACACACGTACAGTACCCTAAATACCAGGCGTGTGTATTTTCCCAGGGGCTAAAAAGTTAGCTTTTGCCGCATCTTACCTGATTTGATTTGAACACAGTCGGTCAGGGTGCGCCTCTGTTCCTTGAAGGGTGTCTCAGGGGAAAGGGGGTTTTCTCGGGTCCTCGCTGACCTGCCAGCCTTTCTCAGTGTGTGGCTCTAATGCCCAGACAGCTGGGACGTTTTACGGGCGTAGTTTAGGTGAAGTCATGTATGGGCGCACGCACAGAAAGCAGCTGTACGTTTGGTGAACCACATACCCCTAAGAGAAGGTCTCTTTTGTGTGTCCCAACTTCTCATTTTTCGTTTCTTCCAAGCCTCGTTGAGACATGACGTGGGGAGTCCCGTCATGTGTGTGACAGTCTGCATGGGTCCTCAACCTCTGCCCTGCTGACTCTGGGGCCAGAGCAGTCCTGCTGGGGGGCCGCCCTGTGCCCTGTGGGACGCGCAGATGCACCGTTTTCTGTCGCCGAGGCCTCCATGCCCATTCCCCTCCGTGACATCCAGACATCACCAGGTGTCTCCCGGGGGCCACTGGCGCCCTGTCGAGACCTGCTCACTCAGTGTTAGAATATGTCCTTGAACGTGATAAATGTCAGCGCAAGGAAGCAACACGGGTGTGTCTGGGAATCAAACACCCACCGTTACCGAACGTGCTGAACCATAGGCTCTTCATGTGCAGAAATGGCTGACTGTGCACTTTTCTTAAATTGTGTGTTCCCCAAAAATGTCACGTAACTCAGTCTTTGAAACGTTGCCCGTAAACTCTCAGGACCACGTGACCCTGTCCCAGGCAAGGTCCTGTGTGCTTCCCTGAGTCTGGGGGCCTGGGTTTGTGGGGGCGCCCGCAGGGAAGCGGATCGCGTGTTCTTTTTGTGTTGTCTTGTGATTAACCACTTGTATGTTTGCGTCTTTGATGTCTCGTACACACATGCGGGAACGTAAGCGTGTACACACGTGTTTGTATTATGTGCCCACGCGCCTGACTTCTCTGTTTGAGAAGTACAGAGACAATTTGGATGATAATGTTCTCACTTGACGTGTTTGATTTTTGAGGCACCATCCGCTTGCCTGTAATTTTCAATTTGTGTTCTAGCACGTGTTTAACCTCTTCGCAAGGATTCCTGAGTGGCTGCGTTAAAAACATCCACAGGGGTTGTTGAGCGCACCTGCTCACCCTGCTGCCACCTAATGCTGGGAAGTATCTACCTGCGCGTGGCACTTTGATCTGCGATCTTGTGTTAATTTGCCTAATGGCCACAGCATTTACAGAAATAATTAAGATAATATGCGTTCAAAAGAGATTAAATGATAATAGGCCTTTGGATTTTGACTGCCTGAGTTTTAGGATTCTGTGTTGGCCTTTTGGTTGTTCTTTAAAATTCTAGATGCTTGTGACATACTAAGAGGTGTGTTGACAGTGTCTTGAGTCTGCTCGTTTGTGGAGCCTCTGTTCATTTCTGTCCCTGTGGCCTTGGGTGGCTGGGCGATGCCAGCCGTGTGACAATGCCTTTTCTCCTCTTGCCATGTCTGTGGGGCGTTGAGCCCTACCCTGTAGGTCCATCGGAGATTTTCTTTTCTGAACATGTGACATCGTTAAGAAGTATAGTGTAACTCACTTTTGTCACTAAATATCTTTCTAATAAGCTCGGTGTAAATCGTAGGATTGGAAAGCAAATGGTATTAAAATTCTGCTCGTGAGTCCCCCTAAGACACCCATGGTGATCTTTCAGTAAACCGAACGGTCTGCCCACAATCACCCTTCAGTTACAGCTGGTTTTCTTAAATTATCACACACTTTGCTTGAGCTTTTAAACGACTGGTATCCACACCAGTGCGCTATTCCTCGAACTCGATGGCGGTGCGGTCCCGCACGCGTGAGGCGCCCGAGTTGAACTTGGCCGTTGGAGAGTGTGCTTGGCCGCTGGGCCCTGCAAAGGACGCCTCAGCATCCCTGATTTGCATCGTCACAAGAACGTGGGAGACGCAGACACTGAATCAGGCACACACAGCACCGTGGGACGCGCTCGGGGGGAAGGAGGAGTCTTTAGCGAGGCCCGTTGACCTGGTGCTGAGTCAGGTCCTGCTTCCAGCTCCCATGGTCGGGGCAGCGGGCAGGCCGTGCACGAAACACCTGCAGCTTAACCCCGTCCGGCGAAACCCCGGGAAGACTTCATTCCTCTGCCGGTGCCGCAGGACTGGACGCTCCTGGCAGGTCAGCAGCAGCCAGTGGAGAGGGCAGACCAACTCACTGGGGGCCGAGCTGGACCTGGAAGCGGGAACTCCACGAGACCGCAAGTGTCAGGGAAGTCAGTGAGCCCTGAATCTTTGATGAGACCTTGGGTATTCTGATCACAGCTCTGCTGACACGCGGTTGGAATACAGATTATGGGAGGGAGCGTCCGTGACATGAAGCCCAGGCTTAAATCTTCCCAAGGTTTTCACGTGCCTCACCGTATGAATATTTTGTTATTGTATTTGGCAGAGTTCCCACAGGAGGCCAGGAAAGAGCGCTGACTGAGCCAGGGGTAGGGCGGGTCTGGGGTGGGAGATGATTGCAGTGTGAGGCTGATGAGACCAACACCTTTGTGGGGGGATGGGGGGGAGGGCTGGAGGGACGCGAATCCCCTGTAATCCTGTCTCATGAGGCCGGATGCTGAAGAGCTGTTTATGAATTCACTGTAGCTTCACTGTGAGAGGAAGGAAAGAAAAGAGGACCCCCCCCTCCACCCCGAGCTGAAATGAATTTTATGCTTAGAGCCTGTCTTGGGAATGCAAATAGCTTTCAGAGGCTCTAAACTAAGGTGTCTTTTTTGGAAAAGGGAAGAAAATACCCATAACTTTGGAGACTGGAAGGTCAGTGGGAGGAAGTGGAAATGAGAAAAACCCCTGCTCCCAGGGAAGCTGGTGTCCTGGCGACATGGCACTGTGGGCAGGAGGCAGGTGGTCTGGGCATCAGCCCTAAGGTGCTTGAATGTCCAGCGGGCAGGTGACGGGGGCCGGGGCCACACAGACGCTCGGCCCTGCGCAGTCTTGATGTGGCTTTCATTCTAGGCAAGAGAACTGGCAGGTCCCCAGTGAGCGGGCACTGAGGGGCACGCGCGAAGTGGGCAGTGCCAGGCACAGGATGGTCTCGCCAGGGCACAGCTGGGCAGCACACGGGATGGTCTGAAGTTTGCTTTTCCACACGTGTCCACAGGTAGGTCACGCTGTCTCATAGCCCACCTGCAAGCCAGTTAGTGGAGGCAGAGTGACCACAGAGGACCCAGTCACCAGAAGCAGAGAGGTTGAGTGGCCAAGTGACAATTGGCATCCTAGCATGGCGGGATCGGAACAGCCTTCCCTCCATGCGGCCTTTTCCCTGGTCAGAGCTGTGTCCGGGCAGACGTGGGCCAGCGAGGGCTTGTCACTCATGAGTGAGGCATGTTTATCAGGCGGCCGCTGTGTGCCTGGTGCTGGGCCAACTCAGCCCCATTTTAGAGATGGAGAAACTGAGGCCGAGGCAGAGTTGGAAAGTGGGGTAGAGACAGCTCTGGACTCGAGGCTGTCTCCAAAGTACTTGGCCTTGAACAATCAATGGGGCAGGTGTGGGCTGAGTCTTTCCTTCCTCTCAGCCGCCGTTTCCTGGGTGCTGTGTATCAGGTTCCATGCTGGGGGCTGGGGACGCAGCCTGGAGGACGACGGTGGCCTGGGCCTTCAGTGCTCGGGGGACACCTGAGCTAATCTGCGATGGCAGTGGGGTCACAGGTACTCTGAGAAGGCTGGGCACGGTGCCCATGCCCTGCCAGCCCACCCAACAGTCATGCTCACTGTTGTCACCACCTACCACCCCGAGGGCTCCACTCGCCTCCATGGACGCTGAGAGAGAAGACGGGGTCCTGGACAAAATGGGATGCAGACCCCAGAGAAGCAGGCCCAGCTGCTTATTACAGGAAATCCCTGAGTCTCGTCAGCTTGAAATTGTGGTAGAACAAAGCTGGGTCCATTGGAACACAGAACAAGAAAACAAAAATAGAAAAAGGGGGAAGGGAAACAAACTTTAAGCTGAATAAACTCCCGCTGAGCCGACTCATGTTTCCAGGATATTTTCAGTTTCTGACGGCAATTAGGGAGAGACTCCTGTAACCCCGCAAGTGTCCGGGGGCTGAGCTCAAGACCCCCGAGACATGGCACGCGGGGGTCCTGCAGACCTGCTGCCCGCGTCCCGATGATGCCACAGGGCAGACTAAGCCAGCTTTCGTTGGGCAAGCAGAAGAGCCAAGGCAGGTGTTGAAAAGCCGTGGAAAAAAAAGAATGAAAACAAAAATGTGCCCCGGGCTCGGTTCAGCGGGCAGCAGAACCCCCTCCTCTTTCCTTTCTGCATTTGATATTATTACAGGAGCCCATCACGGACTCGGTCGTCAGTGGACGGGGACATACCAGGAGTCGGCCTGGGCTAGAGGGCTGCGTCTGTGGGTCCTGCAGGGTGGGGCGGGCATCCCATGGGCCCCTGTACATCTGTGGGGGACCGCGTGGACGGGGGCTGATGGGGGCCCAGTCACAGACGTGCAGAGGCCCTGGGACAGGCTGCTCCCTGCACGTGAGCTGCTGAGGATGCAGGAGACACAGGAACTGCATGGGTGGCCAGGGAGGTCCCTCAGGTGACTCACGGACCGGTTCTGAGGGGCAAATCGGCACGCGTCCCTAGGACACCTAGGCCAGTGCCCGCCTGGCCCAGACGCCAGGCTCAGTAAGTACGAGCTGCTGTGACTGCGTCTTCCTGGCAAAGCCAGTGGCCTTTCTCTGCAGGCCTGGGAACCGGTGTCGAGAAAGGGGGCTGTTGTGGGGCAGAGGGGTTTCCTTTGGATCCATTTACCTGTTTTCTGTCCTTCGGCTCCGTCCTTTCGTCCTCATTAGGAAGCCACCGGAAGTGGCATTTAAACGGGGGCTTCTCCAGTGCTGTTGGACGTATGATATCGGTGCACGGGCGGTGGAAGGTGCTGGCTTCCTGTGGTACAAGGGAAAAGGCAATTGAGGGGTCAAGGACAAAGGGGCGGAGACAGAAGAGGGCAGAAAGGGAAGGCCAGATCGAGGGTATTTAACTAATTGAAATTTGGAGAAGCATGGACGCCGAGTGGAAGGCTGAGTCGACGTGGGGGCAGCAGAGCTTATCCTCCTCGAAATCCCAGCTGCGTGTATTGGCCCCATCTGGCCAGCCAGGTGTGTGCCCCCGTGTACCCTCAGTAGCAGGGACAGTGAGCACCAGGAGATGTCGGCCGCGGGATGCGAGGAGGACGCAGTGGCTTCAGCCCTTCCTGCCTTTTCCTCAGCTCCTTTCCTTCTACTCTGTGGTGACGCGTGAGGGGGACAGTTGCATCCCTGTCTGAAGGAACAGGGTGGCTGTTGGCCATGTGCCCACAGCAGTGACCCGGGGCTCAGCTGTCAGCATCCCAGATGCCCGCTGACCCGGAAGAAGAGATGACCCGTTCCACCCAAACCTTCATCATCAGTTTCACCTTTTTGTTATGCATCCCGTCCCTGCCCTCCCATCCTACGTACAGTTGACTTGCAGTGACAAGCCTGAGAAAGGAGTTGTCACAACAGGGCATGGGGAGAACCCAGGTTTGGGAACTTGCTTTCAGGACCCAGACCCCGCCGGCAGGGGCTTGTCCCTCACAAGCGCGCTCTAGGGTGGCGTGGACGCCTGCGTGCAGACACTGAGGGAAACGATGTAAATGCTCCTTTATAAATATTCAGTCCCTGTGTGTTGAGCGCCTGCTGTCTGCTGGGCCCTGGCCCATGGCGCTCACAGGTGGGGGGTCCCTGCATAAGCCTGGCCGTGCGGGACGAGGTCAGCATGGGGTGACAGGACAGCTCATGGAAATGGGATTGGGGGGCTGGAGAACAGGGAGATGTCCTGGTTCCCTCTGCCCCCCTGTGATGCTTTTTGTTTTGTCCTAAGAGAATCAGAATGGCCCCATCTGCCTGCTAGGGAAGGGTCACGCTTGGTGACTGGTGACATCTGGGCCAGGGTCCAGTTCATTATACCACCCAGAATATCAAAGCAGTTTAGGGGCTGGTGACTAGGGAGGGAGGAGGGAGTGAAAACCCAGCCCTGCTGCCAGCGGGCAGCTCACTGTCTGCCGGCTGCGGGCCGCTGCTGCCCGCTCGTTACGATTAAAATGAAGTGTCCGTCAGCGGCTATCTTCTCTGTGTGGCCCATATGTTTCTGAGCTGATACTGTCCGGATTATTCTGTTCGGGAAAACGATAACGGCTGTTTATAACCTTGGCAAAGACTGAGGCCTAATCAGGCTGGAGCACATTTTCACCGACTGGCTGATAACAGGCTGTTAGCAGCCGTATCGCTGGGGAGAGATAGGCCAAAATAAGCAGATCTGTGAGCCCAGGAGCCCAATCGAGTGGAGCACACTCTGGCCGGCTTTATTTTTAGACCCCCTTTGGCCGGTTGCTGTCACAAGGCACAGAGGAAGAAGTGGCGTGGGTGGTAATGAGTGCCCCCCGGGGTCAGAGTGAGGCGGAGGCGATGTTTAACCCACATGGGAGGCAGAGGGTCGGCCGCTGCCAGTGGTCTGGGCCCCCCTCAAATGACGGAAAACACGTGCGTGCGGGTCTTGGGAGACAAAGGACGGGAAGGGACTGCTTCCCGGCCTGGTGTGTGGCCAATGCCTGTTGGACTCAGCGTCTCCCACGGCTGGCTTCTCCGTCCAGATGGGCAGGCCCAGGTGCCGGGTTCTTTCCACGGCCTCTCCCACGTTGGGACCCAACTTTCCTTTCTGCCTTAACCCACTTCGCCTGGGCGTCTTCATGGCTTCCGTCCAGAATGGCTCCCGTCCCCTCTCATCATCCTCAGACATCCTTAGAGACCGGGCCCTGGGTCAGGCTGAGAGGAAGCGACACGTCAGGCCCCTGACGATACAGAGGGGACGCTGAGAGGCTCGTGCACTACGGCCCCAGCGGCCGTCACGAGCTGATGACAAACTCAGCCCCCAGAGAGGGGCAGCAGTGGTCAGAGGGGTCTGGATTTCTGCCTCGTGGGAGGGCCTGCGGGCCCTTTGGACTTGGCCCTGGACCTTCACAGATGAAAGCCACAGGTACCGCCAGCTTGTGCTTCTAGACCCGAGTCTCCAAAAGGACCGGTTACGTCTGGGCCTTGACATATGTGTGGTTCTGGAGCGGTTTCACATGTGGGGGAGAAAGGTATCCAGATAAGGTGTCAGGCAAGCGAAGGGCATGACAAGAGGAGGGAAGTGCGATAGCAAAAGGGAACAAACGCCGGGAAAGGAGGGACGTGTGAGGGTGGGTATTGTTTGCATGAAACAAGGAGGCTTGAATTTTCTCTGTTCATTCTGCATAACCCTTCCTACCGTAAGTGCACTGGGCTTTTTACTCCCTGCTCTGCCTGCCTGCCTTGCTGTCTGTCTGTCTGCCTGTCTCTCTGCCTGTGTCCACCTCTCATCTCCCTTCCTGTCCTGGCCTTTCCCTGCTCTCCATGCACCTGCCTGACCCCTAACTCACCTCTGGAAAGGTGGTGGGACAGAGGACAGGGCCTGTGCCTGGGGGAGGGAGACGCTCCCAGCCTGAAGAGGGTGCAGGAGGCAGCAGAAAGCATTGTGACATTGTCATGCTGCTGTTTACAAGACCCTTTTATTCACTCATCTTTGAACAGCAGAACTGTTCATCCTGTGTTTAGTGAGACCCACCTGTGCCTGGAGGACCAAACAAACGAGAGTTAAGGGCACGTGCTATGATGGCAGGAAGGGAAGAATTCAGTACCACCCAAAGGACCCAAAGCCCGTCTTTCTGTCATTTAGATCTTTCCATGTGGGATTTCACAGAGCAGGTGTTGCAAAATGGCTGGCTGGTCAGCCACGCAGGAGACGCCCCCAAGTTCCGAGACAACCTGCAGGGAGGGCCCTCAGTGTCAGGAAGTTCCTAGTCTGCTTTTCAACAACCCAAACAGAGGTTTTTCTTATTCATTTCTATTCTTGGTGGAAGTCAGTCCCCTTAAACGGAATACAAATGCTTTGGGTTAACACTGTAGATTCACTGGTGACGTCAACAAAGGAATCTTTTATGTTAGTTATCTTCCCGAAATTCATGGTAATATAATACAGAAAGCTTCAGTCCCCTCACTGTCGGGTAAACCTTTAATTATGAGTTCTGTACACGTAGCCCAAGTCCCCATTCGTCACCTCACACATAGACTGGGGCCATTATCTCTGGAGCAGCTCTTACAGGGAGCAAGTCTGCGATACAGACAATTAGCAGGGCCTGAAGGGAGAAGCAGGGAAGGGCGCCCGCTTCCTTTGCCATTGTTGCGAAGATGGCAGAGATACTCGCGGGAAAGGCCACAGAGGAGGGCATGTCCCCCCAGGCCTCAGTGTCTCCTGAGAAGGCGTGCACTTGCCACGGGAATGGAATGGCTTCCATGTTCCTCTAGGGAAGGGCTTTACGCGGTAGCTAAAGAACAGTTCTCTTTACAGTGTGTTCCCTTTGTCCAGAGATGGAGTTCTTCAGTTCCAACCTCCAAGCCTGATCGCTCACAAGTGTTTGAACCAGAGCGTCTTAGAGCTGGAGGGACCCACTCTTAACGGACTGCCTCCTCCCTGTGTAGACAAGGGGTTTGAAGCCCAGAGGGGGACTGGCCCTGCCCAACAGCTCTGAACAAGGACGAGAACCAGGGTATCCTGCCTTCCAGCTCGGGGCTTTGCATCTCTATGATGACTTTATATTATGATTTAGTTATAGGAAGAAGCATTTAAAATAAATCCCTTAACTGTCCATGGCACTGTCTACTCATCTGTAAAATGAGCATTGTAATTTCCCAATTGATTTTTAAGTTCCCCGAGAGCTGGGACCGTGCCATTCATCTCAGTATTTCCCAAGGCACCAACCTCATCCAGTGCTTTGCACACGGAGCTGCTCAATAAATGTTGACTATTGAATAGTTGAACGAATGAATGAATATGACTTTTAATTGGACTTCTCAAGTGATGACTCTTTCATTAACGGATTTTTCCCAAGCCGTGTGCACATTCGCAGCCATTTATCTCCTAAATCTCTTTTGGGAGAAGTACTGCAAACCGGTGATGATGCCTCTGGTGGTTCTGATGGAAGACCTTTCAGGACTGCAGAGGCCTGATGAGACCTGCAGAAGTTTTGCTGTTTGTTTTCATGGAGCCTGGGGAAGGCCCAGTGGTCCTGAGGCTCAGCTGCCTTTGGGGGTCTCGAGAGCAGGGGTCTGTGCATTCTGAGTGGCCCAAGGACCGTCTCCAGGAGACTGCTGTGGGGGCTTCCCATTGGTCCTGACCATAGAAGGAGAGCTTCCACGGACCCTGATGGGGACCGTACCTAACTTGTTTCGTATCCCAAGTCTCCTGTCGTCACCACGCTGTGTGATGGCCACGCACAACGGCCGCTGCCCACTCAGGCTTCTGAAAGCTGCCCTTCAGAGAGGTCAGAATCCAGGGCCCGGAGATGATGGGGGACGGGGGAGGCGAGGGGCTTATAACAAAATTGCAGTGTTATTGGATGCAACTTGCTTCTCAGAGGTATGTGACGGGCATATTTGCATCATTAAAAATAAAGACATTCTGCATATGAATTATGCTGGCAAGATGTTTCAGATCGTGTGGAAACTGTGTGTGTGTGTGACTCGGAGCTCACCAGCCCCGGATCTGTGTAAGGCAGTGTACTCGGCACAAAATGTAACGTCACTCATTCCGGGGCCTCAGCTCTCCTACACATTCAGTCACATAAGACTCGTGTGAGTTAAATATTAATAATAAGATCCTTACCTGCAAGAACAGAATGTGAAGCCTAGATATTGAAACGTTGGGCAGTTTAGCTCGAGGCAGAACGTGCAGGGAAAGCATGACCTGGGGAGCCTGTCTAGGTGCCAGCAGCGAGAATCCTAACTGTAAATATTCGATAGCAGCAGATACAAAGCGTCTTTGAGGGGGGGCTTTCAGCAGTGTTCAGGCTTTTACACGGCACCCGATAGGTGCCTGGTGCTGAGTTATGTAATTCCTGTCTTACGAGACCTAAAATGCCTTCTTCATGTGAGCTCACTTTTGGTGCCAGAGTTCACCATGGAGCATAATTAAACCATCAAATCTTATAATACAGACAGTGTGCCGATTGGCAGGCAGAGAGCTCCGGGGTGGGGTGGGAGCTGACGGTGGAGATGGGCTGGGGCTCTGAGCTGAAAGTGGGTGGGCTGGAGTCAGCAGAGGGGACGAGAGTGGACATTGCATGTGACAAGAGCCGAACAGGCAAAGGCAGGCAGATGGGAAAGAGGGAGGCATCTTCACAGCGGCTCTCACTATGTCTGTTTTCCTAAAGGTAAAAGTAAAGCAGGTAATTCTGGTCAGTATTATGCCACCAGAGGGACGCTAGCTGAGGGTGACTCACGTGTCAGCCGCCAGGGCCAGATGCTCTGTTCAACCTGCATCGGAGGCGCTGGGTTCTTGCATTTCCCGAGAGCTCTGCTTAAGAACGTGGCATCGGCCATGCGCCTTTTGCCCACCTGCTGTTGGGTGTGCTCAGAACCGGACGTGGGGACGAGGCAGGTCCTCTGTGACCAGGGCGAGAATACAGACTAGCAGATGCATCCCAGTTGGAAGGCATCCTTGGTGTTCCAGCAGCCCCTCTCTTCCAAGACCCAGCTCTGTCTAGGACGGTCAGGCAGGTGTTCAAATAAATAACATGGCTGAAAATACTTCCCCGGCAGCTGGGACGGTCTTTGAGTAGCTTTGGGATGGTGGTGGTGGGAATGTAACACCGCAGCTACTTGGGCAGGTGCGTGTCGGCTCCAGAAAGAACAAACCCCCTGGAGACACATCCCTTGGATGGACCACAGCCCCGTTTCTGACAGAGAAACAAACAAAACATTTCTTCCAGCGACATGGCAGTCAGATCGGTAGTTGGATTTCCGTGTGAACCTACCAGAAACAGCATGTTTTGCACTGTTTTGATTCTGGGCTTAAACGGATAGATGACTATGCAGTAATGCCCTGTGGTCTTGGCATTATAGCAGGTTCAGGGTAACTGGAGAATCCAGATTGTGTTTTGTGAAAGAGTCTGTCACCCCAATCTCCATAAAGACGGCCGTGCCTGGGGTGGAACTCAGCTGCTGCCCATGGAAGCTCCCGGTTGGGTCACACTGGGGCGCTCCGAGGGCCTGACCCGAGAGGTCAGGATGTGGTGACAACCAGCAGGAGTGTGAGCGTGGGGGTGACAGGCGTGGCCCTACAGAGGCGCTGGTGGCAGCTGTCCACACCGCGAGGCTCCTCGGAATTGCCCAGGCTCGGGGACGAGCTCCGTGCACCTCTGCTTGACTGTCTGACCGTGTAGACTTCACCTAAAGGTGCTGGAGACATGGACAGACACTCACCTTTGTGGCAGAGGCGAGTTTTGAAAGAGAAGTCGGCTCCAAAATGTCAGGTTTCAACATGTGCAAGGGAATCACAGGATAGGCTGTTTGTGTCTGAAACTGCGGCTGGAGTGTCGTCCTGTTTGGCCGCCTTTGTGGTACGTCTCCCTCCCCCAGCTGAGTGACACTTAGATTTACTGAAAGAGAGGAACTGGCCAAATGACAACTTTTGGCTGATAACGAACGTGTTTCAGAATTCGGCTCAGTCTCGCTCCCAGCCAGTGACCCCATCAGAGCTGATAAACGGAACAAGTGAGGGGTCCCGAGGAGCTGCAGGGGGGCCACACAGGGGTGCTGGGCCGAGCGCGGGGACGAGTGGTCAGCGTGGTCCCGGAGCGGGGAGCTTTGTGATGAGCCCGTTTTCTGTTCAGCCTCATTCAGGTTTAGCTCTGACGTGGGTTGGGCGGGATTCTGCTCTATGTTTCGTGCTGTGAGAGGGAAGTTAGGAAGCAAATTGTCCAATGTCTCAGGTAGAAGGTAGAATATGAGCCCTGATTCCAAAGGTGATATGAATTCCAGGACATCGGGAAGGGCCCGCCCGTCTCGCGTGGCCTGAGTATCCGAACGCTGTAGGCTGTTCATTGGAGTTGTACAGGCAGCCAGGGAGTGTGGCGTATTAGAATTACCTGGAGGCCTTATGTAAGTTGCACGATCCTGGACCATAATCTCTGGGTGTGGGGGGAACCCCGGCACATATGGAAAGGCCCCTGGTGGTTCCGTGCGTTCCCCACTGCAAGGAGACCCAGTGTTCTAGGTAATTCTGTACCAACATGCTTCTGTCCTGCCAGCCACCTCGCCAGTGATGGCCCCTGTCCCTTTCATCAGCGTTGGAAGGGTGTTGGCTCCTGGAGCATATGGAGTGAGCGTGTGTGCAAACGCGTGTGCGTGAACGTGTGCGTGCACACTCGTTTGTTTTCTTAAGCGCACTGTCTGCCGCTGGCCTGTGACATGTGATCAGAGTGGACATGGAAGCCGGGCGGGCTGGCTGTACCCGTGTCACCCTGTCTGCAACCAGAGTTTCCGTCCCCAAGGTAGAACTCTGAAATCCCACGCGGACCTGTTCCCGAAGTGTTATAATCAAGCTGAACATTTCCAGTTTCACCAGAAGCGCATGCCCCAGGGGAGAACTCTTCCCTCCATTCTGTGACAATTGAGCCTGATTTCAAGGCATTAATTTGCACTGAATGCAGAACGTCCAGCCTCACCTGGGAGCCGGCAGGCCTCTTGTCCAGGCAGGTCCAACGCCGTGTTTTTATTGGAAAGACAGGGAAACCATGGAAGGTTGTGTTTTCTGTTTCCGAAAACCCCTCCTGCCTTGTTCCGCGTAGTTTTATTTCGTTGCAGTCCTGTGGGTCTGATGACAGCAGGAGCTCTGCAGCCACCCGGGCTCAGGGCCGAGACTTCACCGCATCCGGTTCTAAGGTCCCAGGTGGCAGAAGCTGCGGGATTGTGTGCTATGTGCAGAGGCCCCCGTGGTGCCAAGGAGCCTGAGTGAACATACTGGCCCCTCTGAGAGCCCCTTGGATACGTGACTGACATTTGACTGCAGTCACAGGCAGCCTTTCACTGGCCACCGAGGAAGTGCAGCTCGCTTGCTCTGAGGATGGAAGCATGGTCCCTGGGTTGGCACCTCCTAACTCCTTTTGGGAGAAGTCACAGGAACGAAAGCTACTGCTACTTCTCAGGCTAACGTGTGCTGACATGAACAGGAGCCCTGCGAGGGGGCCTCTGCCAAGACGAGACTGGGGCTCAGGAGAAATGGCACCCTCGGTTGGACCTGAGTACCCCAGGCCCCCTGATGCCTTGTCTTCAGCAGGAAAGGTCAGCTGTGCACAGGAAGGTGGGGCTCACTGCGCCCTCCCCTCTGCACCCCGCAAGCCCTTGAGCAGGCATTTGACTGCGTTGCATGTGAATTGGGGACCCAGAGGGCCTGAGACTGTTCTCGGAGCGGCCAGCATTCTCTTTAGGGCGCTGCTCCAAATCTCAGTGACTCCATCTGTAAGGCTGGGTGGGCCGTGGTGGGTTTCTTCTCTGTACAGGATTGGGGGAGAACGGAGGGGGAAGCATAATGACTTAAAAGCAGAAACAATTGAATTCTTTGAGCTGCATGCTGTCGTGAGAGCGTGGAGGTTCTCTGCAGTGGAACAGCCTCCAAAGCATCTATCTAGACTCTCCCCTTTCCCCACGGGCTGTCATTAGCTTGAAATATCGAGAGCTAGAGGGTCACGCGGGGCCCCCAGGTGTGAATACTGAACGTTTCATTTCATTCCTCATCGATAGCTCACCTGTGCTCGTGGCTCCAGCTTGGCCCAGGGCAATGGGGCCTCCCAGCCCAGGGCCAGCACGGTGTGTGCATCCAGTGCTGTTTCATTCATTTGTCCATCACGTGTTGTTCATGTAACCCAACTTTTTCAAGCATCTTTCTGCTGACAGGCTGTATGCTAGGCACCAAGAGCACAGCAGAGACAAAATCCTTGCCCTCACGGAGCTTGTATTTTGCTGCGGGAGAGAGACTGTAAATAGGACAGAACAGGTGTGAAATGATACCTGGCTGATAAAACCCTGGTGTCAGTCAAACCCAGCTTTGCATTGAACCCCAGGGTGGACTCTGAGCTCCATGCTCCCTGGATGGCGATGCCTGGCTGCCACCGATTGAGGAGACCTGTGGGCTTGCGTTCATGCTCTAACCATTTTCTGATACAGACTTTTCTTGCTCTCACCGAAGCCTTCATCTTTCACGCCGCGATCAATGGGTGTGTGCCTTTCCCACTTGGGTGCTCGTTTTTTAATCCTTCCTGCCTCCCTCAATGTCATCCCGCTGCATTTTTCTTTATAGACTTTCAGGTCTGCTCTACCTGCTGATCACTTAGTGGAGAGCGCCAGACATCTCCCTTAATTAATTCCATCGATTTCAAATCCCACAAGGTCCCAGGTCCTTAGATTTTTGAAGCAGCTAAATGGAATGTCTAAATTCCAGCCTTTTGCTTTTGCAAATAGTTTTGCCACAGAGTTTCTGCGAGGAAGTGCTGCGGTTTCATTTATTTGCAGGAGCCAGTCCATGACAGAGGACTCTGCATTCCTCACGGGCGCCTGCAGACAGTAGAAGGCGTCAGGGGTTTGGCTGCTCCCTCTGTCCCTTTTCCTTCTCCCATCCCTCACCAGGACTCGCGTCCCTCTCCTCCCCTTCCTCCTGGTCGCCCTCTCCCTTTGTCATTTACTTCCATAAACGCTGGCGGGGACGGGACCGTGTCATGGCAGGCCGGGATTTCTCGAATTCTTTGGAGAAGAGTGTGACTGTCAGCCAGGACTTCTGTTCAAAGCGGATACAGCTGACACCTCCGGCAGTGAGCTTGTGGGGTTCAGCATAGGGGGGTTTCTAAAACTGCCTGTGGGTAGGAGCCGGAGATTCCGAGGGAAGAGTTCTCCCGTCTGGCTCAGCGTCGTGAACGTTTGTAGGAACAGAAAGCCTTCCCCACAGAACTGCAGAGATCAGCATGAGGGGGACTGTAGAGATGGTGACCTAACCCCCTCTTTTCCTGAATGCGGACGTGGGGTAAGGGACGTTCCGCCAACCCCGACTGAGCCTTGCCGTGTACCAGGCTCTTTGCTGGGCGTTTCGCATGCATGGTCTCTGAATGGTGAGTGTCCGGCGTGTCACACGCTGCAAATAAACCCCAGCCTGTCCTCAGCCTCCTATTGCCTCTTCTGAAGGCAGGTGGCCAAAGAGAGGAAAGAGACACTCAGTGCAAAGACGTTCCTTGATGCGTACACTCTGCTCTGCCTTCCAGTTGGGCAGCAATGATGGGCCATCCTGAGAAGTGGCCCTGCCCGGTCGTGCTGGGAGCATCCCAGTTACCTAAGAGTTCATGCCAGGCAAGTGTGGGTGGTGGCAAAGGGAGGGATTGTGGGGAGAGCTAGACAGATCACCAACAGTGTGCCATTGGACCATGAGAAGTTGTGCACATGGTGGATGGATGGACGAGAACACATTCTGAGGCAGGGCAGGGACCGGGGGAAAGGACATTTCCTGCCCACTGGGGCCGCTAGCCCAGCCCTGCACCCCCAGCCCAGCCCTGCACCCCCGGCCCAGCCCTGCACCACCCTGCACCCCTGTCCCAGCCCTGCACCGCCCTGCACCCCCAGCTTAGCCCTGCACCGCTGGCCCGGCCCTGCACTGCCCTGCACCCCCGTCCCAGCCCTGCACCACCCTGCACTGCCTGCGGCTGACGAAGACTGTTGCTATGCGCCAGAAGCTTAATTTTATTATTGCTCTCCCCTATTTAATGTCTGTCTCTCAGGCAGCTGGTGATGTTTTAATGAAGCTGGAATTGTATAGTCTGTGGTGCTGGATAATCATAAGCTGCCGAGTCAGAATCAAATTAATAATTCATGAAATTAAAGTGTATAATTAATTTGAACCGTGCACAGGAGAAGAAGGGCCGGAGCCCACAGCCTGGAAGGAGCTGAGGTGTGGGTGTTTACGGAACTCGGCTTCTCTCCCAGATGGCGTGGGGTGAGGTGGGGCGAGTCTGGGGGCCCGTCTACGTGCATACGCACGCTTACCTGAAACCAGGTGCTTGTATCCGAATGGGGACTAGCCTTCTCAGGAGCTCCAAAGCTGTGGTTGCTTTGGATTGGCCTTTCCCTGGCCCAGAGGAATCATGGTCCAAAGGGAAGTGAAATTGTCAGTTGTCATTGGACAGCGTGTCTTTGCAGCATCGGGTCCTGCTGAGAGCCCCATCAGAGCCATTAGTCTTCTCTGCCCTTCGCAGGGGCGTCCATCAAATCCAGAAGTCGGGGGTTCTGTTGAGCTTGCACACCCTGTGATCTCTCTCTCCTGAGAGTGTGCTGTCGCGTGCACACAGACACGCACACGGCCTACGTGTGAATCCCCAGACAACGGTGCCGATCCATTTCGCACGTGGTGTCCGAGTTTTCCTCCCAGCTGCCCTTTGCACTGGCTGAAGGCAGATGTTCTCAGTGCCGTTCCCACCAAAAGTGAGGGCCAGGACCCCGAGCACCTCATCGAGAGCTGGGGACCTGCCTCCGGCTTCTGAACCAGTCTGTCCATCTCGGATGCCACTTCCGGACAGCCCTGTGACGTCCGTCTTCTCGAGGTGTGAGAGCCCCGGGGCTTATCACTGGTGACGCTGACGTAACTCGTGGGTCATTTTGCCTGCATTCTGTGTCTGCAGGGATGCCCAAACTGGGCCTCTTGTGCCACTCGGTTTGAACGACAAATGTGGTGCTGTATTAGGCAGAGGGGTCTCTGGGTCACGCTTTTCACTAGAAAAAAATCCCTTCTACGCATGGCGTCTTCCTCCCCCAGTGGAGACCTGCAGAGAGTGAGAAAGCAAAGCAGAGCTGTGTGACTGCACGTTCCTTTTTGTCAGGCCTGTGAGAGTTTCTGCTCGAAGGGGACACTAATAATGCCGGCTAATAATGCAGAACCCCCAAAGGTTTGGGTTGAATGGAGGCTCAGTTGGCTTCCCATTCTGGGGTCTTTAGGATGTTTATTTGTCCCTCATGGAGAGGCTCGCTCTGTCTGCCCTGCTCACACATGTAAACACCAGGAGGAGGCAGTGCCAGCGGGAAGACGCCTCGGAATCCCAGGGCCTCCACGCAGCCGTCTCCCGCACGCCGGCTCTCTACCCTGCAGCCTCCCTGACTGCCTTTGCTCGGATGGCGTCCTTCCTCTAGTGCCTTCCTCCTTCCCCGCAGGTAGGGTTTCAGCCACAGTGGTCTGCCAGGCTGGCTGATGACTCACAAACACATTGCAAGTTTCTGTTTTGCCCCTGGCAGTTCTTAGCCCGTTGCAAGTCTGAATCCTCAGACGAATGCACAAACCGGGAGCGTCGGATGCCCAGCCCATAACATGCATTGCAGGACGAAAATAAGGTCCTGTAACCTGCCCAGCTTCTTCTCTGTAAGTAAAGCTGACGGGAAATCCTTCCTGTCAAGGAGCTCACCGTCACTTTGGGGCAAGAAAGCCAAGACAGACAACAGAAGTGACCTGCCCAAGACAACTGGTGTGACTGGTGACAGGGTGGGGTTTGCTTGGATTTACTTTTCATTTGGTGGGTGGAGTCTATGACAACCCCACGATCTGGAAATGAAATTCAGCCACCTGAAATCTTCTGGAATTGCCTTCTCTTGTGTTCAGTTGAAAACTTTTGGCTGCCCTGGGTGATTGGCTGTTGTCTTGATGGGAAAGTGTTATAGACTGTGTGGTTTCTTGTATGGCCCGTGCCGTAGGTCCAGTGTAGATAGGACGGGAAGGGTGGACCCTGAACAGCTGGACAGTGACCCCACCGGCCCAGGTATTTTGGTCACGCAGACAGTGATGAGCTTAGATTGCCATGGGATCGGCTTAAGCAACCAGGTGGCATTCAGCCATAAATATGGCTGGAACCAATGCGTTAACGGTCACGAAATCTGGTCGCATCTGGGTGGATGGAGAGGTGCACATTGAAGCCACAGCAGGGAATTGTATAAAATGGCGAGCAGGGCCACTTACCTCACTGAACTATCACCATGTCCGAAGTCTACTGAGGACAACATGGAGGCATATAAACGTGGGCTTTCGAAAGGCTTTTAGCAAGACAAGTACTTCTTGAAACCTCTAATGACAAAGTAACACTTTCCAAGGTGAAGCAGTCCTGCCTTCACACGACGAAACATTTTTCATAGATGTCCTCTGTTCGTGTCCTCCCAGCACTTGTGTGGGGCTGGCGGAGTGCATTTCTGTGTGGGCAGAAGCTGACTGATGCCCGTCTACAGGAAGGGGTGTCGTCAGAGTCCCTTCAGACGGGGCGTGGCAGCCATCCTGGTCCCCGCTTTCTCCAGGAGCCACTCTGTGTTTCCCTAATGCAGGAAGAAGCCGTCCCTTCAGTTTTGTGGGTTCCCTCCAGCCACTCTGTTGGGTCACTTCCTTTGGGTCAGATGCTTGAGCAGTAAGTGCAGGGTGGTGTTACGGTTTTGCTGAAGCTCAACACCGCGTTTCGGCTTTATTAGGTGACAGATCCCTGGGGTTAGAAATGCTGACCCTTTAGCAGCTCCTGAATGAGTGTGGCACTCACCCCGTGGCCGGCACATAATGAACATGGGATGCAATTCGGGAATTAACTTCGTTAATTGACGTATTTGTTTAATGTGTTGCCTTAATGTCTTGTGATCCAAGGAAATCACTGCAATCCTGTGGGTTTTGAGTGTGAGAGTCTAGAATACGGGGCTGTGTGCACTTTTAATACTCAGTTAGCAAAGCTCCATGTGCTCATGATGCAGAGGAATGCAGTTCCTTTTTAGGGCGTTCTAATCAAGTACATTTTGTAACAACTAGCACAGTTTTAAAAGTAAATAGGCAAATAATCTTCGTGTATTGGTTCTGAGCAGAGGGGGGGCAGTGCTCCGGGTAGGTCGTCTGGCCTGCCACGTGCGCTCACACGATGGCAGCTGGTTTTTATTACTGGGATTTAGAGTTTGGTTTAGAGCGTTACCGATGGTGCTACGGGGTCTTGAGCTGCTTTGGCGCAAAAGCCAGCAGCCTCTCCCATGCATCAGAGATGACTCATGGCCACTGTCCTTTGGCCCCACAAGCCGTGAGGCTCTCTGCCATTGTCAGCTGCCAGAATTGAGGTGCGTCCCTGGCACACAGGCTCTCTGTCCACCAGAGGCCTCCTCCCCAACTTCCAAGTTAGCGGTCAGTACTCCCCCCCAGCCTGTAGGGGCGCTTCTGCAAAGTCAGCTGTCCCTCCGCTGAGAGGCTCGCGCCCCATTGTTGTTTCGTGGGATTTGTCAACATTTGTGTCCTCGCTTCACCATCTACCGAGGATTTGTTGAAAGAAACATGTATAAATATGTAGCTGGTTCCTGCTCATTCTGGTGAGATCGGTGTGGCTTTGGCTAAGACAGGCGAGCCATTTCAGACCGTGCTTCCTGGAGAAGGGAGCCGGGAGCCACAGAATTGAAGAGCTCCTGTGCAAACGTGTCCCCGTTCCTTGTGCAAACCAGTAATTTATTTGTTTTCCAAAAGGAAGCCAAAAGTGTAGAAGCAATTTGTAATTTTCAGAAATTATTTATTATCATGATAACATTTCCCCACAGGCTGCAGATCGCCTATTATTCAGAATTATAACCTATCCTTGATTTAGACGTGGCCTGAGTAATGAAGTTGGAGGAAATGCAGAAAACATGGGTATTAATGTTAACTAAACACACTTCACTCACCAGAAGGAGGGAACCTCACTCAGCCAAAGATTTGTTTATTTTCCCCCAAAATGCATATTTTTTGCTCGGGGCCTCTGGTTTTTCACTTTACAACACCAGTTGAGAGTCGTTGAGTAATTTTTAACTGCAGGATGTATCTCTTTCCCGATACTCTCCCCACCCACTGCAGCATATTTCGGTATAAATGGCCTGTTATTTTTCTTCATAGACCGGGTCTCTGCATGGGTGAGAACTACAAAAGCAGTCAGAAGGGATTTGATACGCCAGTGGGTCAGCTCATTATAACTTCTAGGAAACCGCACGATAATTGTAGGGTTGCTGCTGGAAGGCGCCTCGGCACTGCGTTAGGCATTTATACTCTGCTCTGTACAACTTGCAATGGCGGCATCTCTTCTCACATTTTACAGGACATGTGAATAAAGGCGGCCGGTGTCCATTTTCAAGGCAGAAATTGCCAGGCCTCATCCAAGAATATTTGGTCACTGGCCTTAGAGTTTTAAAGCAGCAAAAATAAAATATGTGGCTGAATTCTTGCAGTAAGTAGGAAAGAAATCTTGGACCGTCAACTTCAAATGATTGGGGCACCTTTGTTGATAAAAAGGGAATTTTCCCTAAACGATATCCTATTGATAGATTCACTTGCAATGAAACGGTCAGATTTGACCCACTGAATTTTCTTTTGCCATTTATCCAGCTGCGTACACAGGTGCCTTCATGTTTTTCTTCCATCTTCTCCTCATGTTTATCATCAAAAAATACTTATTAAGAATCTATGTCTGAAGGCAGCATAGGTTGGGCCTGCTTTCTAGGGACTCACAAGTTAATATAGATGCTTTTAATATGGGTGTAAAGATTTCAAAGGTATTGCATAAAGATAATATATATCTTTACATATAATGTATATTCCATCTATAACACACCAAAAAGCATATATGGTAGGCAACATTTATATAGCACTTATTATCTGCTTGAGACTAGTCTCAGCACTTTCTAGGCAGTTCATTTAAAAGAGGCAGATGAGGAAAGTGCACGTATTACCCTTCTTTTGCAGTTAAGGGACATGAGACCCAGAGAGGTTAGGTAATTTACCCAAGGTCACACAGCCCGTAAGTGGCATAGTTAACCAACATAGGCAGGAGATCTGGCTGAAGGGTCTATGCTTTCACCCAGTAGGTACACTGTGCTCTCCTAAGTTTAAGTGCACCAAGCAAAGGACAGATAAGAGTCATACTAGTTGCACATTCTGGACTCGTGGCTACGCACCCACGTCTGCGGCAGGCGTTTTACACCCAAGACTTCATTTAATCCTCCCAGTAATTTGGTGACGTCGGATCCATTAGTGCCCCCCCCCACCTTGTGTATTTGGAGACAGACTTAGTTTCCAACCTAGCCTCATCTTACGCATCCGGTAAGCCGCAGAGCCACTTCTCGTGGTTGGGATAAGGCCTGGAGGCCTTCAGGACTTCGAAAGACCACAGGAAGTCACCGTGGGGGTAGCAGAAGGCACAGGGGGCACCGCAGAAGCTCAGGAATGGCAGGTCGACCAGCTGGTCAGAGCGTGGGGTAGTGAATCCATTGTGCTCTGTTCATGGGCTTAGCCTCTGACTGTTAGTCCCAGAGCCGATGGCACTGATGAGGAAAGCCAGTGTGGCTGGAATGGTACAGAGCCATCCCCACAGCCAGGCCGGTTACCGGAAGCTCTTGCCTTAATTGGCTGTGACCTCGTGGTGCCAGCTGTGTGCCCAGAAGAACGGCATGTGGCCGTGCGGACCTCTCTATTGCCTGTGTCGGGGAGAGGGAGGTGTGGGTCCTGGGACTGCTGTTCCTGGTGACGATGAGGCAGTGTTGCTTTCTCATCCTGCCTTTATGACCTGGTCAGGTGTACGATTTGCCGGGGGCGGCGCGTGATTCTCCCCTCTCGCCTTCTGTCCCCAGCCCTCTCCTGTCCCTCTCAAATGTCTTCCTGAAGCAGAGACATCCAGGGCCTTCCCTTCCCTTTCGCCTGAGTCACCATAGCTACATTGAGATCCGACCACCGCAGAGAACTGCCTGGTGGGAGCTCGGTCACGTCTAGACCAGCAACGGGACAGCGAGTCAAACGAACGCGCTGGTCTGTTGTCTTGCTGTTAAAGAGGCAACCACAATAACCATTCCTATTACAATAATTTGCCATCTTTTCTCTCTTTTCAAGATTCATTCACACCTGCCTCTGGGTGGTGGGATTTTGAGTGTATTGCTTTGTTTTAATGTGCAAACGCGTAACGCGTGTGTGGGTAGCACTCCTCTGAATGAGGTCAGAAAGATGGAGGACTCCAGTGTCTCTCTGCCAGTGCATTCTGTGTGCGTGCACTCTCACGTCCACGTGTGACGTGGGCCACAGCTCTTCCAGCAGCTGGACGCCTTCTCTGCAGGCTCTGCCGGGACTCTCAACCCACTTGACCTAGTTCTGCAAGCGTCTTGCTGTTTCCTGCCCTTGGCCTCCCTTCCCCCATCAGACATGCTAATGGTTCATCTCATCTTCCCTTTTCATCAGCCAAAAAAAAAAAAAAGAAAAAGAAAAAATCCCGCGTGGCTTCTCTGATTTCAGCCTGTCACTTGATGAGGGCCCTGCTATTTATATTTTTGTTTGTTAGGAGGGAGGGTGAACATATAAATAAAGCCCGGGCAGACCCAGCCACCCTGCTGGGTGTGCAGGGCTCCCTCCTCTCACCGGTGGCACTGGTGGCAGTGGGGCCACCTAACTGGTAGTTAAGCAGGGACCAAGAGGTCCACACTGTGAATGCGTTGAAAGGGTTACTGGGAAATGCAAACAAAAACAACATGCAAATGAGGCTCCCGCAACAGGTAGACTTAATCAGATGCTGTCAGATGAATTCAGCATCTCCCGGATTGTCGCCTCTCTTTGCCTCCCATTCGGAAGCCCTCATCTGCTCCAGATGTGGTTTAATTTACTGCGACTTGGCTAATTACTGTAATTAAGGATTAATTACTGTTAATTACTTTCACATAAACTCAACGCCAGTCAAAGAGCGGAGCCTTATGAAGTCTGCCACAGAAGTGAGCACGGCTCGGCGGCCTGCGTGCTCTCTGCAGGTCTCTGTGTATCGTGGGGGCCCCGCGGCCACACATCTTCCCGACCTTCCAGCATCACCGGCGGGATGGGAGGGCCAAAGGCGCCGGAAGGGTCAGTGCTCAGGCTCTCATAGGGCGTCACCTACCAGGCACTTCCTGGCACAGTAGGCAACCAGAAGACCAGGGCCGATGTTGGGAAGGGCGCCTGGGCAGCCTGCAAGGAGGCACCCAGAGCCCCAGCCTTTCCCAGTGATGGCGGGAGCCCGTCATGGCATCCTGGCCTATTCTTACACGGCTGGTTTTGTGAGCTGGGAGAAGGTCGCTTTTCACGTTGGTGCTGAGGCCCGGGACACGTCCCTCACATGTCATTGGAGCAAAAATGAAACAGGAGGCTGGAAGTCAGTGGCAGGCCACCCGTTTCTTTCCAGGTCCCGCCTGCCCGTCTCACACGTGGTCCTGTCCTTGGAGTAAAGCTTGGCTCAGGCATGGCCAAGCCCACTGCAGGTGCCCAGTCTCACCAATGTTAGGAAGCCCTGTTCCCCGGCTGCTCCTGGGCTCTCCGCTCTGCCAGGCAATGCTTCGCTTGCTCTAGAGAAGCTGGGTACCCTGGTGACTATTAAAAAAGTCCCCTTGTCCTTAAGTCCTCAGTCGGCCTCCTCCCAGCAGGTGACATTGCCCTCTGCGTCATGAAGAAAATTGAACACGAAATCTGGAAGTCGCTCCACGTCCCCTCACATTGTCTCCCAGTGCACCCATGGCCTCTGTCACTGCTCTGCTTTCTCCGTGAGACAGTCCCTTGCCACGTAAAGGCGATGCCTCTCCCTGTGCTCCTTCCACCAGCCTGTGCCTCGTCCGTCCTTCTGTCTTGTGCCTCCGGACTGTCTCCCTTTCCTCCAGCCGTAGACATTCTTAAGCCTTTCAGCCCTTCAGCCTCCAGAAGCCTTCCCTTGGCGCCGTCTGTCTCCAGCTACAGTCTTTTCCCTCCTCTTATCATTCAGATTCTCAGAGAGAGACGTCTGCCCCTTCTCAGCCCGCTGCAGTCTCCCTGTGTCTCCATCCTGGACCGGGACGTCTCGTCCGTCACCCAGGCCCCGCCCACGGTCGCTGGATGCACCGTGCATCTTTCGTTCCTCTTCTTATTGGCCTCTGGCTTTGTTGTGTTTGACCCTTTTCCTCGTGATCTCTTCTCAGAGGCTCTCCTGCCTTGGCCTCTGGGATTCTGGATGATTGTGACCCCTAAGAAGGCTTCTCGTTCACCATCAGGCCCTTAGATATTGGTGTTGCCTCAGTTCTGACCTCAGACGGGCTATGGATGGAGCTTGTTGGGTGACCCCATCAATCTCAGGGTGCTTGTGAGTCACGCACTAGACTGAGAACGCTCCGACGCCCGGCCGTGTGTCTCATCGTCGCATCTTGCAAGGGGGCAGTGCTGTCGTCGACAATGGTGGGCGCCTCTTGCCTGCTGGGACGTGGAACCTGGGTCACGTGCATCTTTGAGCACCACCCAGGCAAGCTTCAAGGGTCTTTCTCCTTTCCTGTCCCACCCTCACCCTTACACACAACGATTTCTTTCTGTTGGGGTCAGGTAGGTCCTGGTGTCATTTAAGAAAATCCTAGGACTAGATTGTTTCACAGTGGGGTCCAGAGAAGGTCTTTTTGATGGTGAAATTCCAAAAGATGCATTGTTGGAGCAGAAAAGGCACGCCGAAATACCATGTAGTATTTTTTTATTCTGTGTACCACCATCTGTTTGTAAAAAGGGACCTGCTTGCACATAAGTGAGGTCATCTTCAAATTGATGAAAGGAGCCTTAATTGGGGGCTGAAGAAACAAACTAATTGTTTGCTATATCCCATTACATTTTTCAATAAATTAAAAGAGAAAAATATTAAACAGCTTCACACGTGAATCAATTACAAGTGAGATTTTAACTTTCATTAACTTTTTAAATCTTGTACTAAACTTGTTAATCACGTAAGGGCACTAACTTATATACAGTTAAACCATTTTTTTTTTTTTTTTTTTTAGTAGATCCTCTTGCTTCTTGCTGTGTCCATAGAAGCACTTGATTTTTTCTTTAGTTAATTTGCAAATGGATCGTTGGCCTGTGTTGTACATATGCATTTACTGACCACATACTGCTGCTGTGTAAGTGAATTTGGCTTGTATGTGTGCTTGTATTTTTCACCGCGTGTGCGTGTGCAGACTGTGATTTTATTCAGATGTGTGTGTTTTGTTGGGTGTGTGCTTTACATACAGAACAAATACACCAGCAGCTACTACTGTATACTCCGAAATGATCCACTTTCTCGTTTTCTCCTGTAGTTTTGTGGTAAGGAGTATATCACTGAGAGTCCAGCTTCCCGGTAATGGTGTGAAGGAAGCATTTCTTGTACATAATGAATCAGAATCGACTTCAATGGACAACTCATTGGCGTGTTTAGAACACAGAAAATATAAAATCCGCAGTGCGAAATAACTTAACTCCATCCGATTAGTTCTTGTCTGGATAATTTACTGCACGTTTTCATTTTCCTTTAAAGTCATTCTTGTTTGTTTTGCAAGCCGACACCGTCAGATCATGTGTTCCTTGTGACTCACTGTGTACATTCTCGTGCGAAGTACGGGGTTGGGTATTTTTCCCCTAGTATGTGAAACGGCTGCAATGGAGGTGATTCACTTCAGTACTTTTTGATGCCTATTGTATGCCACACACAGGATGGGGCTCTGAGAATAACATGGTATTAAATTATCTGTAGTGATGAATTACAGAGGATAAAATTAATATCATCCCATTGCCATGAGGAACGTCGTTCAGCATATTGAACATTTTTCTCTCTTGCTGTGCTATTTACTCACGTGCGTGGACCCCATGGAAGGGGCGAAGAACGGAAGGCTGACATCGTATGTGATGGCACTGGATCTGGACAGGGGACATTCATATGCTGCCTTGCTGCCAACGAAGCCAGTTACTTTAGGACTATCTGCAGGAAAGGTGGAGTAAAGAGATAATAATATTGTGCCATTATTTTCCAGGCTGCATAGCAGGGGCTGTAGATATGAGGTGAAAAGTGAAAGAGCCTTCCAAATGCCTCTGTAACCCATTCGTGCTATTACAAAGCTATGCATCTCCAGTTAAAATTGAATGTGAATGCTTAATTTGTTTGATTACGTGTACTATGCAGTTATTTACATTACATTGCATACGCTGCCTGTGCACTATAGCTTTAGCCCATCTCTGTTCCAACTACAATATAAATATATTCCATGTTTGCAACACTAGTGTCGTTTGAAAAGCACATATCGTCTTTGTGCATTGAGGTCTTTAGATATAAGCCTTCATTCAACACTGGGCAGCGTGAGAATCTATTGAATGCTTGGGGAAGCCAAAATCAGCACGCATAGGAAGGCATCGTCTAGACACAAGGACATGAGGTTACGTATGTTACAAGTATGTAGCATGCGTGTGTTTTGCACGTCAGGACTCTGCTGTGCATATGCCTGTGTGTGTGCAGGCGGCTGCAGACAGTCACGGAGCTGTCGGTCGGGCCTCCCGACCAGGGACAAAACTGGAGAGAAAGCCGGTGACAGAGAGGAGGCCGAGGGGCGACGCGCCGCGGTTCAGCCGCACGGCCCTGTCTCGCGGCTGCCTGCTGTTGCTTTTCCAGCCTGTGGAGATGAAACATGTTCCTTTAGCTTTCAGAACGAATGGCTTTAATAAGGGCAGAGCGAAGGGGGTAACACTGATGGCTGCAGAGACCCATCAGGGCTCCCCCCGAGGCCCTGACGTCCGCGCTGAGGACCACATGACCGCTCAGTCTGCAATCAGGACAGGTTTCCCGCATTCCAGGGCACCCTTCAGCGGCAGAGGAGTCGTCTGGAATCCAGGGAAGATGTATATCAGCAGTAATTGGATTCTGGCCAAGGCTCTTAGGACAGCATTATCTGCGGCGAAGGGAGGGGAGGGGCTGCACTGAGCGAAGGGTGGGATTGAAGCCACCGCCAAGCGAGCAGTCGCCACCGCAGGCCACAGGCCACGGGAGTCTCGGCACACAGAGCTGCCGCTGAGCCCAGGAGTCAGGATGGCCCGTCTGTGGGTGTGAGTGATCCTCCTTCCGCAGCCAAAATGGGTTTCTGGATATCCTGCGGGACAAAGCTTGGGGCTCAAAGGGCGCAGCCGCCCTGGTTGCACTTGACTAGACAAAGCACTTTGGGACCTGGAATACCCCGTGCAGTCTCTTCCCACTGCTGCCTTCACCCCCGCCCCCGCACTGCTTCATTACAGACTGCCTTCAGGCCGGAGTCGCCCTGCTTAAGCCTCAAATCATTATAATTACCATTATTAGAAATAGCTGCGGGGGAGGCATTGGGACACCCAGTCAAAATGTGTGAGTGTGTCCGCTGGCCCTACAATCACTGCTTTTGAGCTCTGGGGACCACAAGGCACGAGGGTTCCACCAAGGCCAGCTAATGCGACGGCTGTCAGTTCCACTCACCCCACCTGTCAAGAGGGGGATGCAGTGGGGTTCATTTTTTTAATTGACACCTTCCTCTCTCATTCCACGCTCTCCTGTCTGAACCTAATTCCTCTTTTCATCTTCCTTCTTTGAGAAAAATCCATTCCTCTGCTACCCAAATACAGGAAAGGGGAAAAGCCATCTGAGGAACAATGACATCTGCGTCGTCCTCCAGAAAATACATAGACTTTAACAAAGGCACAAGCCAGGAAATGCACTGAACATCGGGAAAAAAATGTTACCCACATATGACGCAGAGAAGATGGACAGATGGAGAACGGAGAGAGAGAAATCGTCATCGACACAGGGCACAGGGTAGAAAGAAAGAGAAAAGAGAAAAACTTGCTTAAAACATCAGAGGGAAAATGAGGTGGAGGAGAGATGGTGAAAATGCCGTGTCCTCATTGTCTCGTTCCTGCCAGGCCCTCGCTACGTGCCGCCAAGCGTTTCCCTCCGTTGAAGCGAAGTAGGGTGGGGATATGGTGGAGCCAGAAAATGCGCGTCATGGCAAAGCCTGGGAGTTTTCAGGTCAGAAGGAGTTCTTTCTATAGATAGTTGGAGGGAGGATGAGGTGAGATGGGATGTGATGCTGTCGACAGAGATTCAAGGGGACGGGGAAGAAAGGTGTGTGTCCCGTGGGTTCTACCCACCAGGAGAGCCCAGTCTCCCTGTGCGACCCCTGGCAGCCTGAAGAAGCCTGCCCACCCTCCCTCCTCGGCAGCTGACGGCTGAGCCCCTGACGACAGCTCCTCCCGAGTCGTGGGCCGTTCAGCTTTCAGGACTCGGATTGTTTAGCTGAAGTCAGATAGACGTGAATCACGTATATGGTTGGTAGTATTGAAAGATTGACCAATCGGTCCTCTAAGTCAAGAAACAAACGAGGATGAAGGTTGCGAAATATATCAGAGTTTTTACTGCACTATTGGTATCTCCAGTTTGTTGTTTTAGTTTTTATTTTTAATTAACTAGAGGTATATATGTCACATAAGTGCACCTGTTCTATAGGGATGGGTTTTGACAAATAGATGTATCTCCCCCCCCAATCACCACCGCAGTCAAGGCAGAGAACATGTCTGTCACCCCAAAAAGTTCACAGTCAATCCCGCCCCACCATCTCTGGCCCCGGCAATCCTGGCCTGCTTTCTGTCATTACAGATTATCTTCTAGAATTTCATATAAATGCAATTACACAGGCTGTAGTCTTTTATGCCAGGCTTCTTGCATATAAAATCCCCTAAATAATGCTTAGAGATGCACCCACGTTGGTGTTTGGCTCAGCAATTTGTTCCTTTTTGGTGCATTGTGGGAAAATACCACAATTTGTTCGTCCACTCACCCAGCGATGGACATTTGGATCATTTCCAGGTTGAGGTTCTTATGAATAAAGCTACTGTGAACATTCTGTGAGCACCTAGGACTTACGGTCATTATATATTTAATTTCACGAGAAACTACCAAATTGTTTCCCCAAGTGGTTATACCTCCAGCTGTTCCTGAGGGAGATCAAACCGTCTTTTCCATAAAGAAAGAATGAGCTGCAGTATCGTACACTGTGCTAGAAATGGGTGTGGCCAGTTGGTACGGGCTCCTCCGACCCTACGAAGCTGGCTTTGTGCTCGCACAAATAGTTCAAATCATTCCATTTTTAAAATTAATTAACAGTGGATTACACCTTTTCCTAAAATCTACAGGCCTTTATTAGTTGATCTAGTTGAATTGGGCAGTCATTTAAGGAAACATGAAAACGTGGTTCTGCTACCCCATGTGTTATGTGGCCCCATTTCTCACCTTCTCCAAGAAACCCTCCCTAAATAATTCCACCCTTAATTGTCATTCTTCCCACTATGATTTCTGTAAGTTAAACTGTAGCGCCATCCAGGTGGGAAATCCTTTTGTAAGTATTCAGTTGTTTCTAGTTGATGTGATGGTCTGTCCGGTGATGACGATTTTGATGCAGGTCCAGTACAGACTCGGAGCCTTTCCCCCCTTCACAGTCACCCTACAGCTCACCAAAGGCATGCGCACTATAGGTGATCAGTAATATTTGCATCAGGGAACCTAGTCCCCAGAAGCTGCAGTTCAGGAAACTCACCATCGCTCTGTCGTCTAAGGTAAAACGTGACCTAACACAGAGGGTTCCTGGAGCCATCAGTCATAGGCACTCACTCACATGCGTGCTCCCGTCGCGCGCTTTTTATTAGGAAACCATCTCGCCTGCGCAGGTGGCTTCACTGGGCTCCACACTCAGCTCCCTGCCTTTGAGTAAATAATCAGGCCATAAAGCTCAAGACGGATTTGGTTGTGAGTTTATTTTCCACCTCTGCTGCTGATGTGTTACCTTGCAGGCTGAATTGCACTCGGCGCTTGGTTCTGTCCCCCAGCGTGTGGTAAGCGGAATTATTCCGAGACTCGATGAATACTGCTATTGAGCGGCTCCCCGAACCACCCAAACCGGTCTTTTGTTAGTGGTTATTGAGAGGATTGGCACAGCGATTGACCTGCTCCATTTTACTTCAAAAGAAATGAGCGTTTTTCTTCCCCTTTCATTTCTAAAAGCAGATATGGCAATTTGCTTAAATTGCTGTCTTTAAAAGTTTAGATGATTATGCTTTTTTTTCCTCCCCTCTTGCCTTTTTTTTCTCCCTTTTCATTTAAGCAGCACAGTGCCGTCTCTTTTTCTGGGATTGGATACAGTTCCTGCTGCAGCATTTATGATGTGGCAATGTGTGTGTGTGTGTGTGTGTGTGTGTGTGTGTGTGTGTGTGTCTCCACATACATTAGTATTCATTTACTGGAGATCTCCCAGAAGAAATAAGATTATATTGAAATATTTGATATTTTAATTCTAGGGTCCATTTTTTTTGAGGCCCAAATACTAAAAGTTTACAGGAAAAAATAAAACCCCACAAAATCCAAAGGACACTCTACTTCTTTGTGGAAAAGATATGGATATGGTAGCAACAGCTTCAGTGACTTAAGAGTAATCACAATCGGTTACATTATAAAGGTTTTTATATCTGAGGAATAGACCGTGTGATATAAATGTGGGGTGCAGTGCCGGACTCGGGATGGGGGTGTGGGGAAGCGTGAGGTGGGGCGCACTCCTGTGGTCAGTAGGCGTGGGCGTGACAGGTCCTGTCCATGGGTCCTGTGCCCGTGGGTCACAGCTCTCTTCACCGCTCTGTGACCATGGCAACAAAACATATTGAACCATTGCTTCGTGCCATGTGCTTTATATCTGCTGGACCACATGACGAAGAACGTACACTTAAATTACAGCATGGAAAGGCAAAACATGGGAAAAGACTCAGTTCTGTCTTCAGGGAACTCACAATCTAATGGCCACAAACTTGACTCTCCGTGGTAGCAGCAATATTTCAACTAGGTAGGTGACCATGTCAGAGAGAGGACCAGCGGATGAAAACAACAATTCTGTGACTAGACCCCACCACTGAGGGTCTGTGTGAAGTGGACTTCGGATGTGTATAAGTACCTGACACGTGCTAGTGGTTTTGTGAGGTGCATGAGATACAACGATGAATTTGTTAATTAATTCATACAATATGGAATGTGTATTCTTTACGTGCCCAGCATGAAGAGACCTTATCTTGGCTCTCAAGGAAGTCACAGGTAATGGAGGAGACAGATACATAATCACCTCTTTTCAGCACAGAATAATACGTGTTTTATAATACAGACATTTGCAGAATGCTATGGGCAGACAGAAAAGGGAAAACAAAATCTGCCTGTGGGTGTTGATACTTGATCGCTGTTACTAGATATAGGATAAAGATTTTGAAACCATCAGATGTGACTGTTACTACAGATGGCAGCCTAGGTAAGAATGTAAAGATGGAAATCACAGGAGCTGGTAAGTAACATGTGCGAGTGGTTATGTTTGCGTGCCTAAAGGGCCATTTCTCTCTCTTCTCCTCCTTGGTCACCGCGATGCAGGACACATAGCTTTGCTTGTCCCGGCTGAGGTTAGACTGAGAGGTGCTTTTCCTAAGAGTAAACAGACAAGTTGCCCAAGTAGTGTTTGTGGCTGAGGCTTGTGGACTGAAGCCACATCCATGGGCAGGAGGACCTTTGGGTAAAACTCTTAGTGATCCAGAAGTCACATGATTCCGATATATGCTTCTGCCGTTCCCAAGGCTGCTGGACAGATTTGTAAGGTTATAAATTGCAATTGCTGTTAATAAGCAGCCGGGAAAAGGTCCTATAAGTAAAATGTATTTCAGATCCAAGAGTGAAAGAATGATGGTGCCCTGAATCATACAGTCTTTTGTTCATGGCGTTTAAATGTAAATACCATATTTTGCCGTGTATAATGCTCTCCCCTGTATAATGCTCACCCATGTTTTTGGCCCAAACTTTCAGGGCCAAAATCGTTTGTTTTAATTTAATTTTTTAATTCAATTTTGTATTTGTTTACATTTAGATATTTGTTTTTTGTATTATAAAGGAATTTTAGCATTTATTTTTTAGCATATAATGGTGCAAGAAATTTTATGTAACAAATAATTACAAAACACAAGAACAGATACAAGGTATGAGGAATTTTACGTACCAGTAACAAATTTACGATATTTATACATCATAGAAGGCCAAAAACTCTTGGGCGTTGCAAGTTTGTCATAAGGTCAACAAAACCGATTATTGCATCCCAGGGTATTATTTTGCATTCAGATATCGCTATTGATTTCTAGAGTGACACTTTTAACTCATAAGCATAAATAAAAGAATGAAAAGCATTTATATAGATACGGAATCAGTACTACCCACGTATGATGCACCTCTTTATTTTTCCCTCACAAATTTGGGCCAAAAAGTGTGCATTACACACAGCAAAATGCAGTGTCTGTACAAGGAAGTAACCACAGAAATGGGCTGTGCGGCCCTGTTGGAAGCACTGGGGGGATGGAAGCTAACCTTCTTCACTCCACTGCTCTGATAAGTGGGGAGCGCGTTTTCGTAAGTGCCCCGATGGTCATCACAGTTACGATCTCCAGATGAAGACGGCTGTGTGAGGCTGGTGTCTGAGGAGGTCGGCGGCAGCGTGTGCTTGTGTCTTTGTGCTTGACTTAGAAACCGCAAAGCCACAATGAAGTACTAGGTGGAAATCACCTACGTTAACAGCAAAGAAATTCCAGGTTTAATTCTGTTAACATAGAAATTTCTTTAACCTTTCTGGCCAAAATTATATCCTTCTTGGGGGGGGAAATTTATGGGCAAGAAGAAAAGCTGAGAGTTGTAGTTTTCATCTACGAGCCAAACAAAATACCCGTCTTTGGAAGGCAGGCTTCCAGGAATTCTCGAAGAGAGGGGTACCTGTCCCACTCAGAGGGCAAGGAGTTCTAGAGAAACTGCAGGATGGGGAAACCTGCCGATTTCTGTGCTAGCTGGGGGAAGGGGAGAACAGTCTTCAAAGCCTCCGACGATGGGGTGTCTGTATTACTTATGGACTGGAGGACCCACCATATATTCCACACTAAAGCTCACACACCTGGGTTTCCAGTACAGTAATAGACTCATTTTAGACAGTGAGTGAGTGAATGAATGAATGATACATGGAGGCCAGTATCTATTGGTATTGGCCAATATCAGGTATCTATTTCAGGAAACTGCTCTATAAAAACAATCTGTTTTTTAACTAACCTTGTTTAACCTCTGACTTTTAAAAAGTGAAATCAGAGGGCTGCAGCTTGACCCAAAAAAGACCACATGGAGGTCAATTTAACCGAATTCCGGCTTTTCTGTAGATATCTGCAGAATGGGAGTTAATAGTCCTGGCCAGCTTGTGGCTTGGAAATGCTTGTGGCATGACTTCTGAGCATGACTGTAGAAGAGTTGACAGTGATGAATGTGAAATCGGAATGAATAAGTTCCTAACCATGCGGAGATGTCGTGGCTTTGCATATGGGGTGCTGGACGGAGGGAGTGACGCCAGCTTCGACTCCAATACTAGGGCTGACTGTGCTGCTCGGGGGTCAGTTCCTGGCAACGCGGTCGGTGGAGCCAGGGAAGAAGATTCCTGGGGGCAAGAGCAGTGATGGGGCACAGGCAGGCGAACCCCACCAGGCTAAGGGGGTGCTCCTGCTGGCATTCCAGCTCTTGCGTCCCTTTCCCTCAAACGGCAATCAATGGCCGCATAATAAGATGGCCACGCTGATAGTAATATTTATTGCCATGATAACAAAATTGATAACGGTTCTATTGATCTCTTTTGTTCATTTCCTTTCTGCCCTGCAGGGTCAGAGTCTTGGTTGCCCCTGACATGCTGAACTGCTCCTTCCTCCCCCCGCCCCCCTCCTTCCAGCAGCCCCAAGACTCAAGGATCTAACCCTTGCCATCCACTAGTTTAGCTTTTTACTCAAATCCTTACTTCCCTCTGCTGCTGTTGAAGATGATATATGTCCAACCTGCACTTTTGCATAAGCACGTGTGCTTGACCTCTCAGAATTTATTAGGTATTATCTGAGACTGGGCATCATCTTTCACATGTTTCCAAAATTGATTCCAAGGAGATCCAGGATTCTGTCAGACAGCTTCCCAACACTGTAGCCCTTAGGATGAGGTCTGTCTGCTAGCAACGTTAAAAAAAAAAAAAGTGACTTAAACAATATCTGATGGACTCGAATTCCAATGGAGGGTGATCAGGGAGCCAGGGGCCTTATAAAGGCGTTTAACTTCCGTCCTCAAGACCACCCCCTATGTTCACATTACTGCTGGATTTCCAGCTACCACATCAGCGTTCCCGGCAGGAAGGCAGGAGAAGACGAAACAGGGCACACTTCTCATCTGAGTTCGTTCCCTTTAAGGAGCCTTCTTAACACTCCCGTATAATACTTCCATATACATAGAATCATCCAGAAGGGCGTCCCATGGCTACTCGTGGCTTCAAGGGAACTGAGGAATGTGATCATGACCTGGTCAGACTCTGAATGAATTGACTTTCTGTTTCTAAGGAAGAAAGGTAGAATGGACGTTGGCCTGGTAACCGGGAGCCTGATGGCATCACAAGCACACATTTGGCTGATCTTGATTACTTCGTTTCACATTTGTCCCACAGCACCAGAAGATACACTAGGAGGTAGGGTCACAGAAGATCAGAGAACAGCGACAGTATTTCTGGAATATGAGAAGACACAGGGAAACCAAGCCCACATGTTTGGTGCCGGGAAGTTAAAGTCAGAAATTCAGTCATGTGTCTGACTCAATGGCAGATTCTGCTTCCTGGGCTTATGTCTGGCTTAATCTTGTAACGTTAGAAGACTCCCTCTTCTCTATTCCATAGTTCCTTACTTCGTTATATTTAGGTTGAGATATCAAAAATTTTCCTGCACTTACGACTGAAGAATTTCCAACCACAACGTCTTATGTCTGTCCAGTGAGCAAACTGCTCCTAAACCCACTCCTCATATGTGAAATAACAGTCACATCTGTGGTTACTGTGACGTATTTGCGGAGCCTGTATAGGGTACCCAGTGTGTTCAGATCCATCGCCATATCGGATCCTTTCAACAACCTTACAGGGCAGGCGCGGTGTGTCAGAACAGTCTCAGCTGTCTGGATCGCCCTGCCTCCCTGGGAGCTAGAACAGTGCCCGGTACATGGCAGTGGCCCAATAAATACTTCCTCCCATCTTCTGTATACATTGTATGCTCGGGGGTTAAAAGCGTTAATAAACAGGGGGTGCAGATGTGGCCTCTGCCCAGGAGGTAGGGGACAGATGAGTCATCAGGAGATTTGATCCCGCAGCACAGACAAAAATTGTACGTAGGTCCCAAACCTTAGGTGAGCTGTTTGGGCTAGTGTCTCAGAAGACGGGGTGTGGGGAGGAGAGAAGGGACTGCATCTTGGTCGATTACATGTCACCTGCAAGACTCTTCTCCATGGAATATACCAAACTGGCAAGGTCCTATTTTTATTCTCTACCCCATGCTTGCAAGTTCATACTTCTGTTCTCATTTTAAAGCTGGGGAAACTGAGTGTGAGAGATGAAGGGAGTTGCTCAAGGTCACATACCTCATCAGTGCCAAAGCTGATATGAAAATCCCTATTTTTTCCACTCTGTCATATTACCTCTTCAAGGAAAAACATCAACGCAGGAAACTTAAACTTTACAGTGAAAAACAGAAGGAAAGCATGGGCCACAGACTGAGCAATGGCCTGGAAGTTAGAATTACTGAATTCTGTCTCCCAGATGCTGCCCTGGGACACTCTTTGTCGTCACAAGCCTTAGTCACTTAGCATGGGGCTCATAGGTAGACGTGGTAACAAAGAGTCCAATCCTCAGATGTAATGTGAGGCAGTTGGTGAACAGTTGTCTTTTTTTCTTGGCTGGATTCTTACCAGCCCTCGTTTTAACAGCAGCTGTTTTATATCATGTTTACATGAATCACCTCACTGTTGTGAAGGTTTGCACAGCACCCTCATGGTTCCACATGGGTGTTCGGAGTGGGGATGAGGTGAGGGCAGCCAGGTGAGCTGGCACAGGAGCCCGCTTTCTTCTGGGGTACGGCCTCTTTGGTCTTTGTACATGTTGGGCTCCAGTGCGTTTCTGTGTATTTGTGGTCTGCTTGCTGGATCTTAGGTTAGAACAGCCACGGACTCTGTGCAACCATCAACAAGTAATTATCCCTCCCTGAACCTTGAATGGCACAGACATACCAGAAATGAAAGTAGCCAGCCTCTGCATGGAGTGGGCAAAGCAGGAACTTGTCTGCTGTCCCTTCCTGGACCGCAGAGTAGAGCAAGTGTGCAATGAAATCCTTTGAGTGGAGACATTTGGTGGACCTCGGTGACGCCCAGGTATCCTAGAGTTGGCCTGAGGTGCAGTGAGACCACAGAAGTGGCACCTGCATATCCTCGCAGGACTTGTGACCAGGACATTCTGGGGCCCCGGCCGCTTTAGAGTTTTGTTTAGAGGAGGTTGAGAGCTGGAAGGTGAGGTTTACACATCGGAAGAGAAACATTTGTCACTGTGTCTCCTAATACACACACGGTTTGTGAGTACTAAAATAATACACGCCAGACAGGCCATGACGAAAGGTCTGCCCACCCTTCTGACTCCAAAATGAAGACGGTTAGCCAGTGAGATCAGTGGTGGTCTTTCATACTCTTTCATGTTTGGTTTGTCAGCAAAAGCGAAGGTGCCGCGAATAATACAAACAGACGAGCAGGATTTGAGACGCAAAGTGTTCAAAGCTAAGAGCGTCAAATCCATACCCATTTTTCAACATACAAGAAACAGGAAGATCAGACCGCACCATAAGAAGTTACGGTGCAGCACAAAGAGTGCGCGTGCGTCCTCAGGGACAGGAGGGAAAGCCAGCTCATTGGCACTGGACTGGCTTCCACCGCTGCCGGTGCTGCTGGCTTCTAGAAGCGGCCCGGTGCGTCCGCGGACGGGCCAAGAGATAATGAAGTGGAAACAGGAACTCCACATCCGGCCTCTTCCCAAAGAGGCAGCACGTCTCCTGGGCCATTCCGATGCATCTGCTTTGCTGCCCAAGGTCAGCGTGACTGCTGTTCCAAGAGGTCAAGCAGGCCCTGTGACCTCTGTCATCTGAGGTTAAATGATACGTCATTGAAGGGTCCGTCAGAAAAGAGCGCCTTCTTTCCCGGTGGTTCACATACTTTGCAGAAAGAAGCCTCTGGCTCCTTGGAATTTCTAGCACGTGTTTCAAAGCTCCCCACAGAGATGTGTGCACAGTGCAGTTTGTCTGAAATCAGAGGCCGCTCTCCTGGAACTCTGACGGGCATGGAAGTGGGGTCGGGGGCGCCAACGCCCTTGATGTTGTCCTTCACTCTGGATGAGGAGAGAGGGCCACCTCAAGTGCGGATTTGAAAGCAACGCCTCAGGATAGAGTGGGGATGAGGGTGTGGGCGCTGATGGAGAAGACGGGGACATCTTTGTCCTCTGCAAACAGATCAGAAGTATGAGGGAGGAACCTGCGAAGGAAAAACTTACAGCTCCCTACATAGGACGTTTGATTCTAGTCCAATCTTTTCACCTTGACGTGACCGAGTAGGTCCACTCCCTTTGGGGAAACTTCCGAAGCCACCAAAAGTAGAGAAAAACCAAGCACAACTAAAGCCTTTTAAGATAGCTTCCTTCTCTTCCTGACGCTCAAGACAGTATTAGAGCAACACAGAAAACGTGGAAATCAGAGGGAAGACTACTAAGAGTCCTGTGTCCTACATATAGCAACTGACTGTATTTCTAAGTATCCTAAGTTTTTATCCATTTACAGACTGATAGGTAAATAGTAGATATAGATACAGATATAGCTATAGACAGCTGGCATTGGGACATACACGAATATATTGCTTATTAAACTCACAACTTAAAACAGTACAGGAATGTTTCATGCGGCTCTATCACTTTCAAATAATTATTTTTTAAAAAACTGCTTAACATTCCTTAGATAGAGTTTTATGAGTCATTACCCAAGGAACAGGTGAAAGGATTGATGAATATTTACTAGTGTCAGCCGGGGCAGACACAGGGAGATAATGACCTACTTGTGGTTTTCTCCTTCTTCAAATTCTGCCAAATACTCCTTGTCAGCAAAACAAAAGTGAAATGAAGTCCATATTCAGGGATTTTGTTTTGAGTTGCTGGAGGTAATGGGTAGATTTGATTAGTCACATGAACTTATTTTTATTAGCAAGGCTTGGACCCTTTGACCACACTGAACACTTTATATAATGGCAATAGCTAAGGGATGGATGGGTGGATGGATGGCTGGGTGGATGGATGGATGGATGGATGGATGGATGGATGGATGGGTGGATGGAAGGGAGGGAGGGAGAAGCTGTCATTGATCAACACAGCAGCGTGTGGTTTAGGAGAACCATGGGCCAAGCAGGCCAGTGTACAAGGTCTACCATGTCTGGTGGTGGGTACCATCATCTAATGGACCAACAATCCGCATCTAGGAATGATGCTATGAGTGACTATCGATACAGTGAAGGTTTTTTTGCTTTACATGAAAAATTAGGATTTAAACAAAAACATTACTGCATAGGGGAAAACGTGTATTGTCTTTTTAGAAAAGGAATTTAATCTCTTTTTTAAAAATATATTTCAAATGTGAACACTACACTAAAGCCAGTATACATTTATACTTTGACATTTCATTGAAAGGAGCTTTCAAATTGGGACTGGACAGTGTGTGTGCGGGGTGGGGGGTGGGGTGGGGGCGTTTCCCTGAATGCTCATTGCTGTGTGGTGGCCTTTCTTACTGAAATGCATGTGTGTGTGTCTTTATGTATGTACGGAATACCTGAGAATACAGTATTTAGACCCCATTAGTGAGAATAAAAATGTACAGATAAACTGTATCATTTATGGTTATGATATGGCTACTGTCAAAATAACAGGCTATTTTGACAGTTGCTTCATCTTCCCGCTCACTGAGTCTACAATAAGAAACTAGTTTCTTAGCAACTAAAATGCATTCTCAAATGAGAGCATTAGCAAAAAGCCCCCAAAAGGAAAAACACACGCACAGTCGATGTCTGGGCAAGCTGTTCCCCTTGGTGGGAACGAACTCCTCTGCCCTGGCCTTGGCCCTGTTGACCGGGGTGCCCTTGGGCTGCACCACGGCTGCAAGGACCGCTTTGCTCAGAGAGCGTGGAGGCTGGGAGAAGGGGCAGCTTGCGGGAGGCTTGGGGAAGGCTCTCGCTGTTCTTGTTCTTCTTCCTTTCAAGGTGGTTTTTGCTTTCCACACCGTTCCTCCCCTTGCATACGAGGTAGGAAAGTTCTGTGAGAACTAGCGCGTCGGCTCTGGAACAAGAAACCTGTGCTCAGATTAGCCAGTGGCTCGTGCGTCCTGTCATCAGCAAAAAGGGTCAGAATGGGGACTGGACGAGCACAGGAAGAATTGTCCTGTTTCAGGCCTGTGATGTTCTGTCCCTAAAACATCTTGAAACTCTGTAGAGTGACAGTTCCCGAAGTGCGGTCTAGGGGTCCTCAAACCCTTCTGTGGGACCACGAGGTCACGACTGTTTTCCCTTTCACGCGCTCGGTCTTTTGTGCCTGTCCAGTGGGGCTTTTTACAGGCTGTGTGGTGTGTGGTCCCGCCAGACTCAATGCAGACACCGGCGACTTCACCTGCCCTATTGTCAGACATTTCAAAGATTTGCCAAAATGTAAAACAAACTTACTTCTTTTGGGTTTCAAAAATAGTAAATTTTATAAAAACGTTGTTTATGTGAATGGGCTTACGGTTGTAAAGTGAATTAATAAACCTTTAAAAATGTCTTAGTTTCACATTTCTAGTACAGCGACTACGTGATCTACAGAAGGCGTCCTCTGTAAGTTTGAAGAGCGTAAAAGGGCTGCGAGCCCCAGATGTTTGCGACCCGCTGCTCCTGAATACTGGCTGGCTGTCCCTTTGTGTGAGTCACAAGGCTGGAGAAGTCTCAGGTAGAGCAGGTTCCTTTCAGATGCGAGGATTCCAGGTGGCTCCCCAAGAAGCCTGCCAGTTAGGGTGTCAGTTTGGCCCCCTTCAAGTTGTTTTTGAATTTGAATATTCAGGCAGATGGAGAATCAGCCCTTAAGAAGGAGCCCAGCTCTCCACGTAACTGTCTCCCCCGTGCCAGTCGCCAGTGCACCTCTAAGGAAGCCGCCCCCAGCGCACAGGTACCACCTCAGCCAATTCCGCGAGCCCGGTTACACTCCCAAACCATGAGACACTAAGACGGAGGGGAGAATGCAGCCTGGAAGGGGCGGGGGGAGCTGTCAGTTAAGCTCCATTAAATATTAATTGAAATATAAATTCCAAACCTCACCAAGTCCTGACAGTGATAGAATCTAATTAAGTGACAGGGCCTGTTGCCCCACAGTTGTCACCCGGTGTATTTGGGCTGAGAGTGACGTCCGCGTAAGCACCATGAGAGCTTAAGGAATCCCAAGCATTTGACAAAAAAGTAAATGGGAAAGTCGGCAATAATGACAGTTTTATGGAACATGGAAGAATTGACGGGGCAATTGTAATGTGGATGGATATGCAGGGGGCCCACCAAGCTGCTTCACGGGCCACGGATCTGCCCGTGCCCGGGGCGAGGTCCTCGTGTGCGCCATTCCGCGTTTGCATAGGGTCTCCTGCACTTGGGAAACGCCTATCAAATCCTTGGGACTCGTTTCAACTCCGTAAACCACCTTGGGTGGGGTAATTGTGTGTGTGTGTGTGTTTTGGCATGAAAGTGTCAGAAGAATATAACTTGGAAGGGTTTGGGAGATGAATTTCATTTCTTACTAGCAAACGTGAGTATGTTTGTTTTGCAGACTTGGTGGATGGATGCAGTGAGAGCACGCAAGGCAGGACGGAGTCCTGTGTACACACTGCAAGAGGGAACATGTGTCATTCTCTTTTCTAGATGTCAACAATTCTTAATGGGAAATAAGAAAGCGCAGTGTTGTCTGTGTGTTTTTGTTTCTTGGAATTATTTATGATGTTAAGAAAGTGCACACGGTGGGGTTCTGGGATTTTTTTCGGTGATATAACTCAATTTTGAAAATACTGATCACAAGTTAAATGGGTGACTCCTAGTCTTTATTTTTAAAAAGCCTCACAGCAATGTTTACTCATTTCTCTAGAGAAGCAGGGTTATTTGACTTCCCCTTGTGGTTCCTTCTGGCTTGTTTTATTTTGTTTATTGTTGGTGGTGGTGGTGGTGGTGGTGGCAGTGGTTCAGGTCGTTTCGTAGCAGGACGTTGTTATACCTCCCTATTCTACACTCTGCTGGGCCTCGGTCCCCAAATCTGTGAGATGACCTTTCAGTTTTAGAGCAAGACTCCCCAGGAATTTGAAAGTGTGTTGTGTAAGACTTTGTTGTGTCAGCCCCGCTGTGAGTGACAGCCTGTATGTGGTCTTGACCCTTTTGGGTCGTGGCCGTGGGGGTGGCGGCCACCCCGGGCCTGCTGTGGCAGCTGTCTGGGCTGGGGAGCGTGTAATAGAATTGTGTCATGGTTTGCTCGTCACTCCCCGTATGTTAGCAATTTTACTGTGGTCTCTTTTATTTCCTTTTTGTTTGGGCCTGAGCACTTTCCTAAAGGAATGTGGGCCAGGGCAGGACAAGCAGTGGGAGCAGGGCCCCCCACCCCGCGCAGAGGCCCCTGGGCGGGGAGAGTGGTGCCCGCGGGGTGGTGCTCAGGATGTGTCTGAGTGGGACCTCCTGTGTCTGAAGCCTGCACCGGGCGGTGGGGGTTCCCGTTGGGGTCCCACCTGCCCGGCCGGCATCGCTGGTGACAGTACGCCCTCCATGCCTGCTCGCTCGGGGACAGGACGGGTGGGTCGCTGTGCTCATGGGAAAGAGCGAGGGCCGGGTGCCTTTGGAGAAGTTGGCGGTGCCGCCACCGATGCCTCGGAACATGGGAAGAGCAGCAGCCAGAGCCAAGGACCTGCCAGACGGTGTCGGGAGAACCTTTATCATTCCTGTCAGATACATCACAACTCGCATGTCTCACCATACATCTTCCTAAGTGTGACAGAATATTCAGCTGCTATTAATTGAATACTCTCTAATTTAACTGCTTAGCAGGAGGAAGAGTGACTGGTTTGTTTCAACACATAAAACTGGCACCAGCCTGGATGTGCTTTCAAGGCCGTTGCGTTGCGGGGCCTGGAAGAAGTCGCTGTGTGAAGAGAAATGGCCACCCCACTTTGGACCAGGGTGACTGAACGCAGGGTGTTGTTCTGTGACAATCAGAGGGTGTGAGAGAGAGCAGTGCATGTTGGGGCAGCACACAGGGGTCTGCGGGCCTGGTCTCCCTCCTTGCGGCCCCAATGGGTGCTCTGCAGGCACTCGGCTCGCCCAGGGGCCTGAGTGCCTGTCTTTTATCTCACAGCCCAGAAGAAGGAACTTCACTATTCTGGCTTTAGCTTTTTAATCAATAAAACGAGAACAGCCAGCCCCACAAACTTCTATATAATAGTGACCGTGATGCTAAGGATGAAAAGCCATCTTGAAAGATAAATTAAGAGATTACAATTTAAGGAACTAAGGATGGATTCTGAGATGCTAAAAACACCGCTTCTCTCTCCTTGGGCCTTTGGTGGAAGAACAAAGGCCAGTCCCGTCAGTTTGTGCAGCTGCCCTCGGGACGCCCACGAGATTCCACTCCATTCATCCGGGAGACCCCAGAGTGTAAACCAGACCCTACTAAACCCGTGTGGATTTTAACATACTTATGGAAACATAATGGTGCACAGGGTATTTGTTTAAGGAAGACATAAAAATGCACTCAGTGCCAGAATGCCTCTAGGCACATGTGACATACTCTTTTCTTAATTCAAGAATCCCAAGTGTGACAATGAGTAGAAGCCAGCCTTGGCCTGAGAGGACCCTCGGCAGTGAGGTCCCGTGAAGCAAAGGGCGCTGTCCCCAGCCAAGCCCGTCCGATGGTCAGGAGAGTGAGTCCGCACTGTACAGAGACGGAGGAGATTTCAGGACCAAGGACCATGTGGCACATCCATACCGATGGTCCTTCCCGTGGCCCATCCTGGGACTATTAGCTTGAGCGTTCTGGAAAATATTATTACCCCCAGGGCGCCCTGTAAGTCCCTGGTTCCTGACAAGCTGCCAACATGGCTCTCTCTGGGCTGCAAAGCCGAGCTCCCCTGGCAGCCCGCCAGGGTTTTAAGGAGGCTCTGGGGGCCCAAGGTGGCCTCCTGATGCCCGTCAACGTTCATTGTACAGCCCAGCTCAGAAAACCCGCCGCTTCCCTCTCTGCACACAGGGAGCTGGCAAGCAGGGATAGCTGTGCTGGCACCGACCGCTGATTCGAGGCCTGGCTTTTGCTTGGGGATGGCATGGAGAAGGGGATTATTTGCACTGTGGCATTTGATGTAAGCCATCATTGTCACATTATGTGAATGGCATTGCACAGGGATTCGCCAGGCACGAAGACTAGCCCCAGCCCGCCCTTCACACCGCCCCAAGGGCTTGTCACACCAGGGCTTTTGGGTGCCTTCATCCTCTTACGTAGCCTTATGGAAATAGTGGCCACTGTCGGAAACCTCGGTTTTTCATGAGGCCCCTTTAATTTGGACATTACGAAACATGTTAAAAACTAGAAGAGTGTTTTTTCCAGAGAGGTAATGTGCCCATTCTCACACAGAAATGCCGTACACATATGCTCACAGTCGTATTTACAATTACTTTTTCTTTGCTATGACTTGAAAATGCATTTGGCTGCAGGTCTTAAGGTCCCCTGACATTGCATACATAGTCCCGAAAAAAAAGTATCACATCAATTTTGGTAATTCCAAATAGAAGCCTTTATAGTGCAAATCCCAGAGCCATAAAACCCACTCACTAGAGGAAAACCAATTGGCGATTCCTGGTAGGCTTCTTAGCTCACCCGACTCGGTGTTTGTAAGACAAATGGAGGCGAGCAGGGCATTCGGTACGAACTGGGCGTCTGGGTCATATATACAAATGCACGCGCTTAGGCTCATTGTGGCGTGTGCGTTATGTACAGGAAGAGGGGACTTCGGGACCCAGAGAAGTCCTGAAGTGAAAATGCAGCAAAAATGCCCATTCCAACAGTCGTCAAAGACGAAGTGTGGACGAGGAGACAGAGTGTGTGATTGTGTAGCAGCTCATTGCACAACTCAGTGCTGTCCTTGGGGGTCGTAAGGGAGGGGGTTTGGAGCCAGAGGAGTGCAGGTGGTACTTAGCCGTTTATCTGAAACTAACTGAACTAGGTCTTTTTGGTGGTTGTTTTTGGTCAAGAGAAACATGCTCCTTTTTTGCACCGAGAGCAGGGGATATGAACAGGATGGAGGCTATCACTGCCCCTCTGCAGAATGTAGAGCAGACGTGCATCGACTATGTTGGGCTTCATGAGTCTTACCTAATGGGGTACAGTGATATTTTTGATGGGTTGACCATGACTTTGCAAGTTTAAGTTCAAAGAGTACAAATGGAAAAAAGTCATAATTTTTTTTTTTAATACGACACCTGGAAAGGTTTAAGCGAATGTCATTGTAACCTAATAATAATTGTCTTAATACTGTAATCTTAAGTCTGCGACTCACTGACGATTTGTGTTTCTAGCACTGTCTGAAGTTTGACCAAATAGGGAACCCAAAGGGGGTGATTAAAAGAACGTAGGCACAATCCCACAGTAGTGTTTTAACTTTCCAAGGACTGAAAGAGGCTCGGGGACTTGGGAGGCATTAGCCCCCATTTTAATCACATACATTACGTGACCCATTGAGCATATCTCTCTAGTTGCAGTCAACTGGGTGTGACAGAAGGGAGAAAAGTTGTGAAAAGCGCTTTCCCAAGCTGCTTTGAGCCTGTGTGGTTACCCTCTGATGACGCCGTTGGTATTCTGTGCCCAGCGTGCCTCCATTGGGTCACCTGGGTCGTGTTGACCCAGGAGCCCTTCCCGAGGCTTGTTCAGCTCCAGGCCCATTCCCACCTTCGGCGGGAAGTCACAGCGGACCTTTGGATCTATCGGGAGCCAATAATGAGACCCCGTGCTCCTGCCTGTCCTGTCATGTTTCCACTATAGCACTTTCAGTGTACGGTTTGAAATGCTATTCCGTGGCTTCTGAGGGGGTTGGACTTTGGGGCAAGCGGAGCTCGGTGACAGGTGTTGGTTGGGCAGCACACATACTCAGAACCGCCCTCCCCCACGACCCCCTCCTGCGACACAGCACTTCTGTGTCACAGTGTTCTCTCTGATCCAGCAGCGTGGCCCCCACTTGTGTTGTTTTCATCTCTGACAGAGCCACACACCTGCACGGGAGGGTGGAGGGGGCTTGCATTCACTCAGCACCGCTGGTGATTTAGACCATTTCGGTGGTTGTTTCAGACAGCCAGCGTTTTCTAGTTCATTGTTGCTTAAACATATCACTGCCTGGCTTATGGCTAATAAAACTCCCACTCCGAGTGAGTGCCGCCTTGCTGGTGGCAAGTGACACAGAGCTGCAGGCTGCCTCGGAAGCGGCAGGTTTCCCATGATGCTCGGGGTCCTCCCCGCTCCACAGAAAGGAGGACAACAGAAAGCAGATGGCAGAGGGCCCTGCCGCACGGTCCCGCCCGAGCACGGCAAAGGCGACTTCCAGGGCCCTGCTCGTGGGGGACCTGCCTGCCTTCGCTCCGTCTTCCTCCGTCACTGTCACCGTCCATGCTGCAGCCCCTCTTTCCCTGCGCCACAGCCGGCCAAGTGCAAAGCAGAGCTGTGAACTCTGGTATAAAAGGATACTCCCCTCTCAGCATGTGCTGGCCAGACGACTTCCTTCTCACTCGTAGTGCCAACGGCCAACACACTGGGAGTAAAACCTGCTTCTCTTTCCTTTCAGTTCAGTCAGGCTCACTAGCACATGTGCCTGCTGTGCTCACCTAGCCCAGTGTCTGGCGCACAGTAGGTGCTCACTAAATACTTGCGGAAAAGCTAAAGGAAGGAACATGCCAGGGTGCCAGGCCCCGGGGGAGTGATGAGGACCCAGAAGGGCAGTTCAGTTCAAAAGCAGCAAAACACAACTCTGCTTACGAGGTGTCCGGATGGATACGGGTCTCCCGGGGACGGGACTACCTACCCCTCACCACGAGGGGCCTGCGCAGGACTTCGAATATTCTGTCTCCTTCCTGGTTCTGGACCCGGGGCCGCATGCGCTCTGAACAAACCCAGTAAGCTAAGCAGCCACGATCTGTGCTTTTTTAAATGGCTTCTGTGCTGCAATAAAAACATCTTTTAAGGCGTGTCTGTCCTCGCGTCCCTCCCAATCCAATTGCGGGCAGGGATGGAAGGGGGAGCTACAGTACCCAGTGTATAGGCAACGGGTGGTAAGGCTCAGATTCCAGCAGCGCACTGTGGCAGCAGGCGAAGCCAGGGTCGCTGTTAGCCTGCCCCTGTGTGTGGCATTGACTTAGATGTCTGGGGTCCCCTCCGGAAGCCCCAGGTCGAATGCACAAGGAAGCCCACCCTCAGTACCTTTCGATGATGCAGAAGCCTGGGTGGCTGGTTCAGTTTTGTCTGCTGGCTCCCATTTACGATTTTTTCTTTTTTAAAGAAAGAAACATAAGGAAAACATTTGCTTTGACATTGAATCCACCCCCACATGTAACAGTAATTGCAGGACCTGCAGGGAAAGAAAAGTATCATTCCAATTTGGGGCCAACCAGCCTTGACAGCATTGTGTTAAACCTTCGGAAGAGATGACACAGGCTGGGCAGAGCGGCCTGGCACAGGTGGGCAGGCGGGGGCACCGTAGCTGGGAGAAACTTCCGGAACCAGGAGAGGCCAGGTGCCCAAACGGCCATTCTGAGGCATCCCAGGGAAGATGGGGACTTGGAATGGCTGGTGCTACTGACCCCTCAGGGGCTTTTGGCCGCGAACCAGTCGGATGCCCAGTTCACAGGGTAAGATCTGCCCACTTGACCTCTACTTGGATCCTGACTGGATCCCCCTGAAAACGGGCCTCTGAAAAGTCCCAAAGCCCACGTGCTTCTTCCTCCAGTCTCCCTGTGTCTGTGAAAGTTCAAATACCGAGTCAAGTTTATTGTTTCTATCCCGTTTATTTTAAGTATAGTTTTACACTTTATCATGTGCGGTGACATCTTAAATGGAGCCTGTCACTCCATCTTTACTACTGCTAGGGGCTCAAGCCACTTACCATGTCACACTTTTCAGCAGCCCTGATTAAGGGCATCAGAATGAGCAGCCTCTGCTCCGCCCCCTCCCCCCACCCCAGAATAGCGCCCCTGTTTACGTGAAGCAAGACACTGGGTCAGCACCCTGTGTGTACAGTGACAGGGGGTCTGAGAGTATGAGGTTTGTTCTCCCTCCCTCCCTTGCTCTCCCCCACTTCCTTCCCAGTCTCCCTCCCTCCTTTCTTAAGCTTTTCTGAGAAAAAGAAATAAATTAAAAGGTTTCTTTTTTTCCCCCCAGAGCATATTTTGGTATATATTCTCTCTTTCTCTCTGACAATAACATTTTGTTAGGTTAATTCATGCCCCCCAAACAACAACAATAAAACAGAAGATCAAACAGAACCTGACTTCCCTCCCTCCCTCCCTCCCTCCCTCCCTCCCTCCTCCCCTCCCTCCTCCTCCCCTCCCTCCTCCCCTCCCTCCTCCCCTCCCTGTCAGAGGCTGTGTTTGCAGGCCTACCATTGTGGCAGAGCCGGGAGTAATTTGAATATGTCGTTCTCTTCTCCAGCACCAGCGCCTGCCTTACAGATGGTCCTGGCTCCACCCTGCTGGACCTGGTTCAATTGTAGATGAAAGTAGGGAGCTGAGATTTCTCTTTTTGTGTCTGCTTAGTTGAAATAACACAATACAGCCTGATGGGAGGAATTTCTCCACTGCCTGTCTCAGGGACAGGTCCCCTTTGGGTCTCTGAGCACTTGGGCTGCGCTCGCATTGGAAGCCACACGTGCAACTCTTTTTTTGGTGCCTTTTCTTTCCTCTCACTTGGACGAAGGCCGTATCGGGAAGCACCAGTGGCCTTTGCCATCCTCTGCACCTTTTCCTTCTCAGGTTTATTTTGCCTTGATTCCTGAGCTCTGACTCCGTGATTTATGCAAGAACCTCGAGTGAAACCACCGCCCTCTTCTGTGCCCTCAAAAGGCCTGTCCCCTCCAGGGCACCACTTAGGGACACGTCAGTGGTCAGGGCCAAGGGGTTTCTTCAGAGTAAAACATGTATCCTCTGCGTGCCAACTCAGTATATAAAAATAGAACACACGTGTACAGTGCATTATGCAAACGAATGTAATCTTATATGCACGATTATTAGACACTGGTAGTGTTGTGTGTGTGTGTGTGTGTGTGTGTGTGTGCATGCGCGCTGAAAAACGGGTTTGGTGTGTTTTAGGAAATCAGAAAAATAGACATTGAATATATTCTCTTACTGTGGTGTTATTTTGGGCAACATCTTGGTGAACAGAGAGCGTGGTGCCAACCTCAGGCTGCATTTATTTGGGGTCAGTGTTCTCCCCCCTCGGCCCCACATTTGTGAGCGCTGAGTGTTCGGCAAATACAGGGTTGCCGATAAGCCTGGTGAAAGGAATGGCTCCTTCCAATGTCAGAGAAGGGAGAAAAGCACTGACTGTGTTTCTCCTGCACGGATTGGTTGGTGTCTCCTTTAGATTACACGGCGGCCCCGTGAAGGTCAGTTTTCTCCTCATCTCATCGTGCTTGTCACCTGCTGTTGGAAACCAGCTTCGCATTGTCATGCCGGTGGCCTCACTGTGGTGGCCTCCCCTGTGACCTTACACGGGATGGGAATTCAGGTAACTGCTAGCCACCTCGCACGTTTCCGTAGGTGTCAGTCACTCAAGTGAAAGAGAAAGTGACCTCCAGAGAAATGGCTGGTTTAAAAGAGAAAGGGTGGAATGAGGGGAGAATGTTGCAGGAATGGCTGGGACACCCTAGGTGGGCACAGGGCAGCAGAAGCTGCTGGTTCCAGGAACTCTGTTTTCACCAAGTTGCAACCGTTCTCAGCTCAGCGCCTCACATCTTTCTCCCACCCAATTAAATGGCATCCAACCGACTCGAGAGAGATCAGTGGAAATTAACCCAAAACAGAGGGCCAAGTTTTTCAGAAATGACATACCTTAAAAGAGAACATGTGCTTCATTTTCACCTTGTCTTATGGTCACACACCTTTGTGTGATCTGTAGTGCAGACCTGGCTGAGGTATGCAGGAGGGAGTGCTCTGTGAGCCCCGACCCACCTTGTTGAGTCCTGGCTCCGCTTCTGGGACCCAATGATATCAGGTGAGCACAGGTGAAACCCTGGGCCTAAATGGAGTTACAAATGCTGCTCTTCCCTCCTTGTCATGTAGCCTACATAACGTATTGGCAGCAAAGTTTTGAGGAACATCACAATTAGGAATGTTTAATAACCTGTGGTCACTTTCACACACCTAATTATCTTGGACTCACTTTGTGTTAATAAAAAATCTTGCCAGAAAAAATGATGCTGGAGTCCTATTTTTAGCTCATTTAAATTTGTCAATCACTGGCCTACTTTTTTCTGGAAATTTAAAAGAAACTGGAAAATATTAGCCATAATGCTAATATTGCTACAATAATTTTAAATGTACAAAGTACTTATCCACTATCTCACTTTTCCCTCTCACCGTAAATAACTCTGAAGAGGTTATTTTTATTTCTATTTTTCTGAGTTTATTTATATTTATTTTATAAAATAAGTGTATTTATTTATATTTATTTTTCTTAGTTTATAGATTGGAAAACAAACTGAGAGAGAGGTTAAACCATTTAACCAAAATCACAATTCAAACCCAGTGTGGCTGTGATAGGATTAGGTTGGGCTGTAACAGAAACCACACCCACCCCATTTCAAGGAGCAGAAGGCGAGCATGACCCTTTGACATTCGTATAATCCAATATGGCTGCTAGAGCTCCAGCCATCTGCAATGCATTCCAGGCATCAGGATAAAGGAAGAGGTGAGGAACGAGGTGAACTCATTTCCTTTCAAAAGAATTTTCTAGCATGACGCCCACACTTGCACTTGATTCCATTGAGTAGGACTTGGTGATATGACCACGTTTGGTTAGAAGAGGGCCTTGGAAATGTAACTGGGTAGAAATGGGTCAACCATCTCCTAGACACAAGGCAAGTTCCTGAAATGGCACTTACTGCACCTGGGTCTAGAAGAAAAGTGAGAACCTTAGCCCCAAATTTCCCCTGACCAGGTGACAGAGACTGGGTGGGCATTTTTATTGTTCAGCTCTGATCTGGAACGTAGATGTCCTGTTACACCAGAGAACATTGTATGTCACTCTGGTCTCTCAATACGATTTTCCTTAGGTCACTAAACCATGTTGAATATTTGACAGAGTTGCTTGCTCTAATATTTTTGTCGCAGTAATGTGGGGATGGCACTGCTGGGCCCTCCCGAATGTCAGGAGACGCTTTATGGGGCTCCTGCCCCATCAAATGTTTTGTTTGGACCACAGATGTTCCGAGCCATAATTTAGTTGTCTTATTTCGTTACTTTTTTGGCTGCGTTTTCAAAATCTCGCCTTTATAATTCTATTGGAATTTATCTAACTAGCTATAGTCTATCTGCATGGAAAACGTCTGTATTAGTTGTGGCAAGTTTGGTTCTCAGAGCTATATAACGTATCATCTGAAATGCACAGTGAAATGCTGTTACAGAGAAAACCTTTTCCACAGTCCTATGTGAACTAGTTAGGTCAGTATATTTCCTTACCGTTAAAACTATTGAAACGACTGTCCGTGTTTATTATGTCTAAAGACATTTCTCTTCTAATTTAAAGCTTTTGTTTCCTTTTTGTAAGTCCAGTTGTCATAATTATAATTCTTCGGTGAGTTAATCTTCTTCCTTTGGGAAGGAATTTTCCCGCCCTGCGAGATAGATCGCCATGTCGTTACCGATTAAATACGTTTCCTGCTCCCTGGCCTTTCCCGGGCAGTCGCTTCTACCAGCGGCCACATCTGTGGTCATCCATGGTGTGTGGATGCTGATTAACTCAGCTTCAGGAACACACAGAGATAATGTGCGGGTAAGAAGTGGCAGGCAGCGCACAGACATACGTACACACGCCCTGCGCTTAACTCACCTGCGACTTTGTCTCTGCCCGGCAAAGTAGATGTTGTCTTTAAAAAATATCTGTCTTGGGTGTATTGTGTGTGTGTGTGTGTGTGCACGCGCACACTCACGTGTGTTTGCATGTGCTTGTGTGTGTGCCTGTGTGTATGTGTGTACATGTGCAGTGGAGTGAGCATTACATGTCCTTTTTCCAGTTGAAGAAAACAAGATATTTTTGCTCTGATCAGGAAGGGGAAATGGGCCTTACCTGTGGAGAAGGGTGGCTCCTGGTGCCAGGTGTGGGGAAGGAGGCAGCCATCAGCTGGACGTGTCCTAACTGTTCGAACTGGCTTTCACCTGGTGAAGGTGGAGAGAAGGCAGCTAGCACTTACTGGACGCGTCCTGTGTACACGCGCTGTTCTAATGGTTTACACTCGTTAGCTCATTTACACAGCAGTCCTGCAAGATGAACGTGGTTCTGCCCACTTTCCAGATGAGGAAACAAACTGGGGCTTTGAGAAGTTAACTGACCTTCCTGGAGTCACACAGCTAATCAGAGGTAGAGGAGTTGGAACTTAACTTAGGTCTGTCTGGTTGTAAACCATCTAGTTTGCAGGGTACCGTGGGAACTTGTCCCTGGGAGTCAGATACGCTCAGGCTATCAAGGTGTGAAATGCCCATAACGTGCAGTGACGTAAGATCCTGGCGATGGCTTCATGTGCTGTGCTGACCTGTTGGAGTAAATGAGCGTGTTCGTGAACCCGTTCCAGGCCCCTAGCGAAGTCCCACATGCTGGAGGGTCCAGAGGAGGGTGAGACACGGTCCTGCCCTGGGAGGTGTCACCCAGTGGGCCGTAGCCATGACGATGGCCGGTAGCCATGACGATGGCTGGCACATTCTGCCGTGTGGGGCACCGACGGAAAGCACGGCGCTGTGTGGTCCCCTCCAGAGAGGACACCGGCAGCCGGGGGGAGGGGAGCATGTGCAGAGGTGAGCAGAGCCTGCAGGACGGTCCGTGTGCTGGGCGGAGGACTGGGGAGAAGACCTTTCAGGAACAGCTGGACTGTGCGTTGGCTGTGGGGACAGTGTCATTGTTCATGGATGAAAGAAGAAGAGCTAGTACCTGCCAGGCCAGGTGCTTCCATTTCCTCACCTCAAGTGTCCCCATGTCCTCTCCACTGACATGCGTGTCTCGGTCTCACCACCATCACCATCAGCCCTGTGCTGCATCCACCAAGCACTGCTCCAGGCACATACTGCGCTCCCCGAGGGGCTCCAGGGGGAACGGATGGAAGGTGGGCTGCGAGAGGCAGCCACACTTGCTCGTGGCCTCGCGGCTGGCGAGAAGCACAGACCTGGCTGCATGCACACTGCTTGAGCCCAGTGTGGACACAAAAGGGAGGCCTTTTCTTGGAGTCCGTTATCCCCTATCAGTGGGTCTGACCAGCCCCTCCCTCCTGGTTCGAAAATGCCTGGTTCTCCAGGGGCGACTCCTACCCCCCAGGACCTGTAAAAAGGACCCCAGGAGCCTCCGAGCCCCTCCTTCACTTTATATAGATAAAGCGACTTGCCCAAGACCACAAAGACCAAGAGTGGCAGACCACAGGCATCAATCTCACTCGAAAACCAGTGCTTTTTCCACCAAAGCTACCTCTCCATTGTGACATTGGCACGTTCGGTCACTCAGAGTCGCCTCCTGGGCCCCAGCTGCCTGGGCCAGACGGGTGGTCGTGTCCTCCCCTGGTGACCAGGGCAGGCTAGGTCTGTTCCCGTCCCTCCTCGTGCATGCCTCATTGCGCAGACGGCCTGCAGAACGATGCCCGCAGCTGTTTTGAGGCCCGTCACCACCTCTGCCCGTTGACACTGGCAGCTCGGACAGTCCACGAACAAGTGCGTTTCTGACACCAAGTCCCATGAGTCTTCGATGTCCCCAGACCCCTGACTCCAACGTGCAGTGCAGGCTTTCGGGCATGTCACACGGGCGTGACAGATGAGCGGAGAAAGTACCTCTGAAAGATGGGCACCGGCCAGCGTGAGCAGCCCCCACACACCGTCCATCCCGAGGACCGCGGCCGGCCTGCCTCGCCGTCCTTGCCAGAAAGGCCGACTACAGAGCAGCCCCTCGGGATCTCTGGCCTGCCTTAAGATCCCGGCTTTTGCGGGAGGGGCACGTTCGCCCCAGGCCCCTGGAAGCTCCTCCATCCACCCTCCACCTCTGTCTTCCTTCTCCCTGAAAACCTGGAGGATTTGGAACACTTCCTGCCCCCGTCCTCAACCAAGGGACCGCTGGGGGACTTCAGTGTTTGTTGCATTCTTCTCCGGGAATGCAACAGCTTGACCAGCTACTATGTGAAACACATACAAGTATTGTTTGCTTATTAATCCAAAGGAGAACGGAATTTTCTTGCAACTAAATGAGAATTCGATATCTTTGTTGTCCTGAGGGTGTGTGTGTATGTCCGTGTGCGTTGGCAGAGTGGTGGTGTCCGGCCTTGCCTTCCCCCATCTCTGTGTCCTGGTACCCAGAGCTGACGTCTGACCCCAGCGGAGGGCAGGCAGGTTTCACCAACAGACATTCAGTGACTAGCCTTCTGGTCAACCTGCCTCTGTCCCCCGTGCCCACAGGGTTCTGGTCTGTCTGTTGTCCGCACAGGGCATTTGTCTGTCTGGAACGTAGACCTCCCTGCACTTGACAACTGCTACAGCCTTTCTGCCTTTTCTCTTAAACAGCTATTTTAAAGCCCCAAGAGACCCTTTAAAAAAAAAAAAAAAAAAAGAAGAATGCAAATGGAAATTGTGCTGGAAGCTGAAAGGAACATTGTGAGTCGTGGGATCCTGGCCACACGGGGACAAACTCTTTTTTATTTTGGGTGATATTTCTTCTTCGGCATTTATTTCACCTCTGTTAAGCACAGCTCATGTGACACAGTGTGACTCATAGGCAGGCAGAGAAAAAGCTGAAAGTTGAGCCATCGGCAGAACAGGGCAAGGCGTACTTAGCAGCAGCCATTAAAGCTGAGAGGAAAAATTACCCATCTGCCCCTCCCAGGCCCGGCTGGGAGCTCAGATTGGGCGCCCCAGCCTGGGGGGGGGGAATGGGGGGCTGGGGGGGCTGGGGGGAGAGTGGAACGCAGAGCTCCCAGCTCCCAGCAAGGGCGAGAGCTGAATTCAAGTTTGGGAACTACCCCAGGGACAGAAAGCGCCACTGTCCCCAGAACTCAGGCACCACTGTCTGACATCCTTTCTCGTGGCAGCACCTGGTCGCTCCCACCTGAAGGGCAGTTCCCAGATCCATTAGCTCGCAGCGCCTGTTAATGGTACGGGATGGCGTTTGTACCAAGACCCTCTGCCATTGCACCTTGGGGTTCGGCAACACCCTTTTTGAGTTTTGAAAAGCCTATATTTAAAAGAACATGTGGTTTAAAATCCTTTTTACGTTTTAAATCCTAGCTCCAGATGCCACCCCATGTACGTACCCCATTTGACAAGCGCTCTGAAAGTGTGCTTGTTTGGTGGGGCCATGGAAGATGTCAGTTAGGGAAAGAAGTTTGAGAGGGCTTTGCAGAGTGTCTGTAAAGCTCACGGTACGTCCGGAAGGAAAGGTGGTGGCCCGTCCTGCAGGCGCTGCTGGGTCACTTGGGTGCAGAGTGGCCGTTGTCAGCAGGGCCACGTATCAGTTTGGAAAATTATAGTCGAAACCGGACTTGTGGCTCAGAGTATGGCCCCTGAGCAGCCCTGCTGCTCCCCTCTCCTGCCTCCCCTACTCAGGTGGGCTGGCGTGGGGGTGGCATGGCAGCCCTCACACTTTAGGGGCTGGAGGTATTAGAATGAAGTGAGAGACTGGAATGAGATTTGAAAGGCCAGTTGGGCGGCCTCCGCAGTGACCTCGAGGCTGGCTGAGCAGAGCTGGCAGTGCTTGGCATTTAGACAGCCCCTGGGCACGTGCTGGCCCGTCACCGGGGAGGTGTTTTGTGCTTGGTGTCTGATTTCTCTGAAATCACCGCGCTCCAGCCTTAAGCTGTGCCTTGCCTGTCAAAACCGAGGTCAGGTCACATCCGCTTAACTCATCACCAAGGAAATGCTCGCTGGAGTTTGGCTCCCTCCTGCGTGTGGTGGCTTTGCCCCCCTGGGAGCAGTGGCTCTCAGTGTCTGCCTGTTGGAGGCACAGTGTGGAATCCTACGATTATTTTGGTTGCACTTTGGAATGAGTCCCGAGGTCTCTCAGGGCTCGTCAGCAGCATGTCAGTCGGTGACTGGAACTCTCGTGTCCCCGACCCAGCTCTGGCATCCGGTGGCCACACAGCCTGTTTGTTGTGAGCCCGTCTCTTACCTTCGACTCCTGGCAGGTGGACTGTACCCTGAGAGACGGGGCTGGGTGACTCCCTCCACCTAACATCGCAGGTACAGGCACTGCAGACACACTGTGTGTCTCACGCATAATGAGGTTACACTATAGTCTGTTCTGCTATGAAAATTGGTTTTACGCACTCGTCAGTTGTTTATGGGTCTGACAGTTTGGGCCTCAGGATTTCCTGTCTGAGACCTTGGAGGTACAGATCTCCACTGTAGGGTTTCTCGCACGCTGTGATGAAGTGTGGGGAGTGCTTCGGGGGGGTGTCTTAAGGAATAAGATAGTGAGGGGTAGGGCGGGTGGTCCAGGCACCGTTTCAGAGCCTTCAGCAACCCCCCCCCCACGCCTTTTGCCGGTCATGGCCCCCTCCTCACCTTGGACCACCTCCAGAGGGGTTTCCTGATGGCACCTGAAGCACATGCTAAGTGTGTCTGGAAGAACTGGTCGAGGTGAGATTGGAGGCCAGTGGGGACCCGGGGGTGGGGGCCTTGCCTCCAGGTCAGAGGAGCAGGACCCAGGGAAGCCTGAGGTCATGTCCCCAGTGTCCCCAGGATTGTGGCGGCACGTTCCTCAACATTACGTCCAGCTTGGAAATGCAAACAGGAGAAAAGGATAGATTGCCAGACAGATGAGGGATTTCAAAGGGGTCTGTGATGGTTTCTTCTTTAGAAGAGAAAGCTGATGAATTGTTGAATCGCTTTACACAGAGGGGGCTGGGATGAGGGTGCCATGTCCGTCACAAAGAAACGGCGGGACAAGAGAATACGCCTAAAATGCTTTTCCCTTTTAACCAAGATATTGGGCCCTTCGGGAAGTTTCAAAATGTTCAGCAGTCATGGTGTTTCCTCTCATGGAATTTTCTGAGTAGAGACCGTGTCACCGCAAGTCATGAAGTGCTGGCCTCTCGAGGGACATGAGCAGCCTCTGTCTGGAACACAGAAGAGGCAGCTCCTGTCTGCCGTGGGTGGCGTGGCATCTGCAAGGTGAGGGTGGGCTTCTTGGAGTTACTTTCTTGGACTTCCGAGGCCGGGCACAAATCCCTTTGTGATTTCCATGTCCTCTGTGTCCCCTGCGTTGTACCCACCAGGCCGTGGGCAGAGACTGTGGGCTCTGAAGTCGCTGCTGGAGCGAGTAGAGGGAGGACGGCACCCTGGTCATGTCTGAGGGGACGGGACGTTTTTCACGGGCCTGAGAAACCTGCTGGGACACAGCAAGGTGAAGGCTTTGCAGAAACGGAGGTCATAGGACGGCTGTGGGCTTGGGCTGTAATGTGATTTTTCTCCCATAATCCTCACGTTTCCCCGTGCATTTCGCTATCTCCCAGTGCAACTACCATCACAGGCATTTCCTGTTCCTCCCTGTAGGTGCAGCGCTGGGCCAGCCACCCCCGGCCCAGCAGGCGTGTACCATGCCCTGTGCCAATGTCAGTCGGGGCTTGATTACACTTCACGGCTGTAATTCAAGCCTGCTAATCCCCTCTGCGTTAGGAAAGAGGCCTGTTCTATTAGATAAGCTGATTACGGCCTCATGTGTGCTTCAGGCCTCGCCAGAGTTGTTTCCGGTGTGTGTGTGTGGGGAATTATTGCAGCTTGGAGCCCGTGTCCCAGCACCGGGCATGCCTGCTCGGGGGTCAGGCCCGGCGGGCTTCCCCTCGGATCCGGGCGTACTGAGAAGTGGAGTCTCGCTCTCCACTGCTAGTCACTCAACCTCTGTGCCACCGGCTAAATATCGATCTTTCTCCTCTGTTAATGGAAGGAGCCAATGGGATTTTTGGAGCCGGAGACTTTTGCACCCAGGAACTGGTCAGGGATCCGGTCAGGCCCTGGCCCAGGCCGTGCACGTCCCATTTGGTGTGTAGGGCTGACCGAGAGAGGACGGTGGGATGCAGCAGAGAGTTGGGTGCACTCAGTAGCCACAGGCCAGGAGGCCTGCAGACGCCATTCGAGTGCTTGTTCACAGTCAGAGAGGTTTCGTCAGAGCCACAAAGCCTTAAAGCCACCCGGCCTCTCCCATCGGCCCATCTCCGGTCTAGGGCAGCCTGTGGCTTGGGTGCCTCAAGCAGAATCCTTGCTGTCCAACTGCCGGCCATGCGACATTGGTGTGCCGGATGCTTCTGCAGTCGGGGCTCTTCGGGACAGGGTGGGTGTCCTGTGCTCGGATGCACAGCTGGCCTGGGCCACCTCTGTGCCCGCGGATGTTCACCTCAGTTTGTGTATTTGACCAGTGGCGGCCTTTGGTGCCGTAAGGAATTCGTGCTTACGGGAAGGGACTGCAACGTCGGAAGCCCCGTCTAGGCGGTGGGAGGGATCTTGGATGTGCGATGAGTAACTTTCTCTTCTTTGACTTTAAGGGGTTATAAATCTGTCCGACGTGTGTGTGGCTCAAGCTCCTACTACACATCCGAGCTGAACGTGAAGACGGGGTGTCCACACTGGAGGCAGGGCAGTGTGTGTTGCGAGCGCTGCTGTCCGTTGTGATGGGGATGCAGGGCAGAGCCCCGCTGCCACCCGTGCGCTGGGAAGGTGCCCGGCTGTCTGAAGAATGGGCGTCTGGGGAAACCACCCCCTGATGTTCACCTTGGCATCTGGGAAATCATCTCAGGGCTTTTTAGAGCCGAAAAGTGAACAGGGAGGCTGCATCCCCGAGACTGGCCTTGGAGCGCAGCTCGCAGCATCTTCCCACAGGACATGAGCACTGAAACACGGGCATCTTTTGAGAGTCGAGGGTCACCCTAGTCACAGAACTGCGCTGATAGCAACAAGGCAGTGCGGGGTTAAGAAGACCCTGCTTTTTCGTCTGTTCATTATTCTTTGCATCCTCGTCACGGAAGGCGGGACAGCTGATCTCCTGCGTGAGGTCGCTGTCCTCAGCTCTGAGACCAGCATTCGGGGGGTGTTTGCCTGAAGTAGAAATCTCTAGGTCTATATGCCTGGAGGTTTGGGGTCTATTCCTAAATCTTCAGGTCTACGCCAAGGCCAGTGCCCTGGAGCTGTCTCTAGAGGAGGGACGAGCACCACACACACGTGCTTTGCATTGCGGGACAGAATCTTACAATTTAGCAGGTTTGTTTTTGAATGTTCACGTGGTTTCATCGCGTGTCTGAGACAGTGAGGAGGAGGATGGGCTGAGATGATTCCATCACTTTTTTTTTTTAGGTAAAAGGAATATATATTATTAAAACATTCAACCCTCTTGATACAAGTGCTAGGCCCTTATTTCACTGGAGGACTTCAAAGCACCTCTCACTTTTCTAGGAGCCCAAGTGTCATTTTTGGGAGCGTTTCAGGCCAGAGAGGTGGCCCCACAGTTCTGGTTTACAAACTGGGAACAAAACCCGGAACTGTAGGGTTTCTCCTAGGGTACCATGTGAGGTCAAATCTTAAAAGTAAGGGCTGTTCATTACCAGACACGGTACCTTGAACTTCACAAGCAGTAGAGACCAATTCGGATTTTTTTTTTTTTTTTAAATGTTTGTACAACTGCAATTTCTGATGGTTTGCTGTTTAAACAATCCTGTGACGTGTGGGTTGACTTTTCAGACAGAATAGGGTAGAGGGCGCGACGCTGAGAAAGCCACCTGTGCGTGTTTTTCGTTTGTTTCTTGGTTTGGAGAACTTTGGGAGAGCAGAGCAATGAAATCCTGCAAAAGGCAGCACCAAAGTTCGTGGTGGCCTCCAGCCTGTGGCCGTGGCCAGCGGCTCATTCGGGCCCCGCGTCCTGGTTGGCCCTGTGATTTCTCAGGGCATGGCTCTCGCTGCCAGCCTTGCCAAGGTTGGGGGTGTTGGGATGTAGGGGTCCCTGAAGCAAGTTAGCTGCACAACTATGCGTGCTCCCCTTAGGGGGGGCTCTGTCTCTTCTGTGCGTCTGTTCCCCCTGCTGAATAAAGGGGTTCATAGCACCCCAGGATGTCCAGCGAGAATAAGAGCAAATAAGCAGATTTTTGGCACATGTTTTTCTCAGGTTTAATTTTCACACAAAACTTTATCATTGCTCCCACAGTTTCTCCTACCACGTATGTCCACACCCCTAGTCCGTGTGTATTTTAACCTATGCTAATACTCTAGTGTTCTGTCTATTTGTATCGTTAGCCCATGCGTCTCTTCCTTCCATGATGCTGCAGACCTATCTTATTTCTGGTCAAGTGTCCCCAGCGGAAATGGAGGACTCCGCAGAGAGCAGGGAGAGCTGATACTCAGTGTGTTAGTTGGATGTACGGTTGACTAAGAGACCAGCCTGGTCCTTGGCTGGACGGGGATGGGGTGAGATTGTGCTGGTCAGTACCCCTTTGTGTAGGCCAAGAGATTTGTACTGTAACTGAGCTGTAAGGCTCTTGCTAAACATAAGTGGACTTGACCAGTCTGGCCAAGTCAGGCAGAGCGCTGCTGGAAAGGGCCAAGCAGGCCTGACTTCTAAGCTGACCGTCTGTCTGTCCCCAGAGAGCGGGAGCCCCTGCAGAGGCGGCACAGCTGGCGTCGCCCGTCCGTCCTGTGGGGCCCTTGCCGGGTACTCAGCGCTCTGAGCCTCTGTGTCCCCGTCAAAATAGACACGGCTTCGCCAGCGGCTCTCCTATGAGAGCAGATGCGGCCCAGGGAAGGACCGCCACCAGCCGGGGCCTGAGAAGGGCCATGCTGACGCCTGGCTGTGGACCAGGAGGGGACTTCCACACCACGCAGACTTGAGAGCAGACATTGCCTGGGTCGGAGACATGTCGCTTACTGAGCGCAGAAGACGAGACACCATTTCAGATACATCCAGTAAGAACCCCAGTAAATAGGCCCAGCCTCAGGGAGGCAGATCTTTAAAGGAAAATTAAGACGGCCTGTCATCTGTCTCTCTGTCAACCGTTGGTGCATGTAGCCAGCTCCTTGTGGTGCTAAATGCTTTTTAATGACGGTGCCATGATGACCACTGCACGTCCCCACAAGGGGAGGGTGCCTCCTGCATGACAGTTCTCCATGAGACTCTGTCTCTAGTGCACAGAGAGAAGAAACAGGCCGGGAGCCCTTCTCCCTTCTCTCCCCGAGTCCCTGATTTTGCCAGGATGTCAAAGCAAGCAGAGGCACCAGAAACGACAACAAGCCCTGCTGAAACTCCGAGCCTAATCGCTCCCATCTGGAGCAGCACTGCGTCCCCTCGCCGCCTGCCAGGATGGCTGCCGCAGACGCTAAGTAGCACATTATTTTCGATAAGTTGCAATCATTTACTTGAAATCCACTTCTCCTTTAAAATGTCCCCTGGAAACTTGAATCGGCATTTGAGAAGCTGGGCTCAGGATGGGATTCAAATGCTTACGCTCAAGTTCAAGACAACTTGAGCCTGTGTGACTGCCGGGCGTTTATGCGGTCAAGATTCCAGCCCCTTGGACTCCGTTGGGAGCAGGGGAAGAGACGCCATAGATGACAGCCCCGGAGCTCAGAGCCACGCCGAATCTTGGTCCCCAAGGAGAGGCACAGGCGCTGAAATGGGGAAGATTGGCGAGACAGCTCCAGAGGTCCCTCCCCAAAGCCGAAATGTCACGCCTCCCTGAAGACATCAAGCCAAGGCCGTCCCTGGTCCCCAGGAGATGTTTCTCTTGTGCCCAGAGGGTGGGATAGTGCAGCCCACAGGCTCGCTTTGCAGTGGAGCTCAATCTCAAACTCTGTCCCGCGTTCTCCCCACCCCCAGCAGGTCTTGGCTCACAGGTCTTGCCCAAGGTAAGAACATGGGTGCCGCCAGCCTCCTGCACCACCGTCCCATCTTCCCTGCCAGTCCGAGGCTTAGCGCTGCCTGAGTCTGGAGAGGCAGCCAAAGCCCCCTGCTGCCCCCGTGTGGGTTCTGCAGCTCCCCTGTCTCAGGATGGCACAGATGACCCATCAGCAGCGAGGCGTGGGCTTGGGGGGGTTTTTGGAATGAGTAGTGATGGATCACCCACGTGCTATCCCTGAAGGAACCTGATGACCTTGTCTGCCTTTGTGAGGTGACTGGCTGGGGTCACAGGTGTCGTGGGTGGTCATGGAAAAAGGCAAGCTAATTGGCATGTGTTTCGAAATGGACCTGGGGTACCCACAAATAGACCCAGCATCCTTCAGCCGCAAATTTCTGCTACCACCAAAGCAAATGGGGTGGCATCTCCTCTGTAGGCTGTGTTGGGATTCTCTCCCTTCCCAGTGTCCCTCTTCTAATTCTCTGAAGCTGACAAATTCAGCAGGCTGGTCAGAGTACAAAGATTATTTCACTGTAGTATAAGGAAATGTCCCAGTACAAGCTACATATAAGTGGGCAGGGTCACCGTCTAAACGATTTGTCACAAGTCATTCTTACATATTGCTCCTGCTGTTATATTTGCCTGCAGGGTTACAGTTTAGCTTCCTCGGGTCAAGACAAAGCCCTCTATCCACTCCCTTCTTCCTCACAGAGACAACAGACTGGTCTTGGCTGGTTTCCTTGTACATTCACCCTGTACCACCACCCCTGTCTTTCCAGGTCCAGGCTGCTCCCCTCCAGGCCGCCCAGCACCCTGGTCAGGAGGCCTCTCCTTCCCCTGCTCCCTCACTCCAGACTCCTTGGATCTTCTCCCACCTCTTCTAATTGCCTGGGCGGTACCCAAGAGGCCCCTGCAATGATCAAGGCTCTTTCTGTCTGCTCCAAACCTTCTCTTTTTGCAGGAAGAAAACCTCCCCGGTGGCTACTCAGGTTTTTCTGTACTTGCCTCTAGTTATTAAATCTGCCTCTTTCTAATTTCCTCTGTAACACTAACCAACATGAAATCACTGTGCCTTCCAGAGTCTGCCTGTCTTTCTTTCTTTCTTTCTTTCTTTCTTTCTTTCTTTCTTTCTTTCTTTCTTTCTTTCTTTCTTTCTTTCTTTTTTCTTTCTCTCTCTCTCCTTCCTTCCTTCCTTCCTCCCTCCCTCCCTCCCTTCCTTCTTTCCTTCCAGCTTATATTAGCTTGGATTGGTTAAGGTGCCAAAAACAAAGAAAAATCCTCACCCCCCCCCAATAACTTGGCTTAAACACAATACAAGTTCATTCCTCCCTTACTTTCATATAGTCCAAAGGCAACCATCTGGGTTGGTCTCTAGGGTATGAGAACTTCTACCTGGTTTCTCCCCCTAGTGTGGCTTCCATACGCCAGGTCAACTCGTGGTCCAGAGTGGATGCTAGAGCCCCAGTCATTGTATTCATGTTCCAGCTAGCAGACGAAAAGGCGGAGGGGGCAAGAAAGGCATTCCTTCTTTTGAAGGACATTCCTAGGCGTTTTATATCCTACTTCCACTCATTTATCACTGCCCAGAATTTTGTCACAAGAGCCACGGCCACATCTAGCTGCAAGGGAAGCAGAACAGTGTCTTTCCTCTCAGTGGTTATGAACTCACCTGAAATCGGGGCTCTATGAGTCTACGGACAAGAATGTGTTGGAAGAAACCAGCAGATCAACCTTTTCCTTCATCTTTGTAGCAATGCTCTGCCAGGCCCTTTCCTAGGTGTCCCCTCTGCCAGGTCCCATGCAGGAGAGACACACGTACTCTAACATACCTCACATATCAACATACATATCAGCAGAGTTAAAATGCACATTTACATAAAATGATCCTGTTATTGTCAGTGGTAGTTGTAGTGGTCAGGTTGATATGGGATTCAGTGATTCCTTTTTTCTTTCCTTGTTCACGAAAGAAAAAAAACACATGTCCTTTTTCTTTTCCACATTCAACTTTCCATCTTCTTATAGAATGAAAGGAATTATGATTCTAATGGAGAGACAAGTAGGAGGACCAAGTCAAAGAGGCAGGAGGGATGGAGTGCGCTAGAATATTGCGGCTCTTACTCCAGACCCCGTGCCTGAACCTGGCTGCAATTTGCTGTTTGCTCTCCATGGTGCCTTCCGTTGCCTGTCCGTGGTCTGCATCCCTCTGTCCGTGGGGCTCATCTGGCAGAGTCATCCATTTCCATCCATCAGGGTGAAGGTGTACTATTAGTAGTAGTGTTTGTCTCTTCTATAATTGTGGAACTGGAAATAATCATGGAGCGAGTTAAACATTATGCATTATCAATGTCTTCTGTGGGGACCCTTCAAGGTCATTAGCACATTGTGTTAGGAAACCTGCCTTTGAATCATTCTGTGGCTTTCAAAACACTGAACGATTCTCGTGGGAGCAAAAATGCTCTTTATTTCAAGCTGAGTTCTGAGGGAATTGTTTGGAAGGTTGGGGGAAAAACTAGTTCTGCTATGACTGAGTTTGTAAGTAACGGGCAAGAAAATTCCCCTCGTCACCTGGAGCCAGAAAAGCGTTTCAGTCTTGATACATTGGAATGACGTCCAGAAGGTGAGACCAGCGATGATACAGACGTAGCAGCATCCAACTGCTTTCATGTTTTGATGTAGGGCTTCTCTGTGCCCCGGCAGCCGAGGGCCGCCCAGAGGTCTGCACCCCACCCAGAAGTCAAAACCGAAACACGCATCCTCAGACCTTGACTTGAATCGAGTCTGTACTCTCTTCTGGTTATAATTTATTTATTTTTTAATGGAAATTTGAAAGCAGCCATTAGATGACTTCCAGGCAAGCTTGTCTGACACCAGGTGAGATTGCTTCAGAGCTAAGTGGTTCCCAGAAGGGTCTTTTCGCCTTCCAGAAGGACGGCGTCTTCCCGGGCGCGCAGTGCCAGGTCGGAAGGACTTGGATGCTTTCTATCAGGATCTCTCAAGTCGGGCTGTGTGTCAAGAGGAGGCCTCGCAGATGCCAGAGGAAGTGGGACTCTTCATGTGCTCGGGAGGAGAGTGGCAGGGAAGGGACAGAGTAGAAAGAGGAGAAGAAGACATCTCAGCACTGACTGTTGCCCGAGGGTGGGTTTCCTGGCCTGTGAGGGGATGGGTAGCAGCGTGTCGGAAGCACACGTGTGCGATCAGCATGCCTGCGTGTGTGTCAGCACACTCACCCACCGCCCCCGGCTCCTTCTGTGCTGCTGGTGCCAACACACGGAAACAAAACTCTGAACTCTAAATCTATCTTGCTTTCTTATTCTTCCCAAAGGGACCTTTATCAATGGGATTGATTTAGATTTAACCAACAATTGAAAACCTACCAGTTACCAAGCACTGACGTGTGCTTTGATCAAAATGACCTGATTTACTCCCTACTACGAATTATGGTGTGGTTGATATTATCGACTGTTGGATGATGAGGAGACGGAACGTAAGGTCACGCAGGGGGGTCTTGACCTCAGTTCTGACCCACGACTGTTCCTTTGTGCCAAGCCGTGGAGCTAGTAGGAGAACCCTGGGCCCGAACTTACATTTGGGGGGGTGGGTACTAAAATATGGCAGGAGAGGAAGTCTCTTGTAAACTACCTGTGGCAGGGAAGGGTGCAGTGCTCTGGGTGCCTACCTGAGACTGAGCCAATGGTTTTCATCTCAGGGCAAGAGGGTATTGAGGGGTGACTCTTGCTTTCTCCATGGTCACTTCCTGTAGAAACTAGTATATTCAAGAAGCTTCCCTCTCCAGGGGACGCACAGGCAACTACCAACCTGTAGCTCCACGTTTCTCCTGCTTTTTATGGACAGCTTGGCAGGAAACCAGGACTTGCATCGTGGGTTACCAGGTGTGGTCCAGACCTCACACCCATTGCCCTGGTCCTCCCACCTCTGGGCATGGCGGGCTGGCCAAAGTCAGGGAAGTCACACCTCCTGCCACCTTCCACAGCCCTGCCTCGGGCACAGGGGTTCCAGCAGGGCGAGTTTGAGTTATCAAGGCACAGAGCCCGCCACCCCTGCAGCCGCCTGCCCGGTCCATGAGCCTCATCTCTACCAGCTGGTCCACGGAGGCCCAGTGTGCCAAGCAGGAGATGTGCCACAGGATGCGTGCCTGAGCATCTCCTGAGACGGAGAAAATTCACAGGAGCAGAGACGCTGAAACCCAGCCCAGAAAAATGGGTGACAGGAAAAGTCGGTGTGATTCTGTGTAGAAAACCCAAAGACATAAACCCCAAACCCCACTGAGACATCGCACAGAGCCCACACAGTGCAGCTGCTGGCTACCCATCAGCCCCGGGCAGGACCACATTGTATGTGAAGACCCCGCCCCGCGCCCGGCACCAGAGGAAGGAGCCAACACATGGTTTTGGGATGAAATGCTTGAACTTCAAAACTTGCTGTTGACTCATTGAAGCCTGCAGGCCCCCAGCTCGGTCTACCTATGTCACAAAACCAGAAGTGAGTGGAAAGGGCTGAAAGACACATCCTCATGGCTGAACCCCTGGCTGCCCTAGACCTGTGGGTCCCTTAGAGTCCCTGAGCTTCCAGGGAGCTGAGAGACAGCACTGGGCATCCAAGGCTGGTTTTCAAGGGAGATTCCATGAACTTGGACTTCAACTCTGGCAAGGCTGCCCCAGGCCAACTGCAGCCCAAAGGTCTCCACCAGGAGCTGGAAGGTCTCAGCTCAGGGTAACTGGTTTCCCCAGGCCCACCAGAAGCTCGGACTGCTAGCTGTTGGAAGTGTGGGTTTGTAAACTTCAGGAAATGGAATTATTAATCATTCCCATTTGATTGATGGGCAAACTTGTTGAAAAACCACATACAAAAGAGCTTTTCCATCCAACAAATGAGGGGGTTGAGAGTTAGGGGTGAAGGACATCAGCACACACTGCCCTAAGCTTCACGTGCTAAAGGTAAGACTGAAATGTCCCACCTTTAGTGTACGAATTATGTCATAGTTGTTTCTTAGCGTGAGGTGACAAGTCTCTGGTTTGTGATGTAATTGTGCTCGTGGGCAATAAAAGGCTCTGGAGGAAGGAAAAGAGAGGGTGCCCGCTGGGACATTTCAGTGCCGCCTCCTACTCTGCCTACTCCCCACGTCCGCCACCGGCCTCAGGGCAGTTGGTGTCCAGTGTGAGAGGCCCTGGGGGAGCATCAGCTGTGGGCGTCCCAGCGCCCACCTCACTCCTGCACCTTGTAGGTCCTCGCTCAGTAATGTGTTTAGTGACCCCAGCTCCTCAGGGGGCTCCTTTGGATTCGGAGGAATCTCAAGAAATGAAGATCTCAGTAAGAACCCCTTCCCTACCTCACTTCTGGTTGTCATGTTCTCCCTGGGCATGGCCTGTGCCTCAGGACCGTGTGTGAGTGTGTGTGTGTGTGCATTCGCACACACAGAGAATTGATTCCACACCCACTGCACTGCCATTTGTGAGAGAGCCAGAAATCCTTGACTGTAGTCGAGGATGAAGTGTCTAAGAGTTGAAATCTAGAGGCCGGTCTTGGCTGTGTCCATGTGCGTTGCGTTTGCAATCTTCAGTTACCTGCTGTGTGTGTTGGGAATATGACTTGACCTTTTATAAGGTGATGCAACTCAGTGTGTGCAAGTACTTTATGAACAAGTCACGGGGGTAACGGGTATTTCAGGAGGCAAGGACCTTGCTCTACACGTGTCTAAAAAGGCAAGGACACCATATTTCTGCCCCAGACTTACCTGTCCAATGTGCTGACCGACCGGGGCATGGCTGTGAGGCCGGGAGAGTTCCACCTCCCAACACTTCTCCTGGTCGCGTGTCCGGAAGACTAACTCTGGGACAGTGGGACACCCTGCGTGGAGGTAAAGCTTTGTGCCTTCGTGTCCAGCAAACACTGGCCAGACGATGTAAGGGCACCCACGCCGGAGGCCCCCTCATGCCGTTTCCAGAACACCTGTGTGTTAGCTGGCTATCGGTGGGATATCTCTGTCATCTCCAGATGACAGCTCCGTTTTGGGTCCCTGGACTGCTGTCCACATCTGAAGACCACCGTCTCTGTAGGGCTGCCCACTCCCCACCACCTGCCCCACCTGTGGGAGTGAATCCCTGCAGGGCCTCCCGGCTCACCCGTCCTCCGTGAAGAAACAGTGCCCTCTAGTGGCCTTGTCAGGAGCTGCTCCGGAGCCCTGTCTGCTCTGGCAAGGACAAAACCGCCCGCACCAGCCCTCCTGCCAAGGACTTTGAATGTGCCTTCAGGTTTGGTGTGTTTTTCTCCTTGTGTAAAGAAAAAGAAAGAAAGAACAGCGAGAGCTCAGCTGTGAGAGCAGCTCACTCCCTGCTGTGACAGGCCCCTTATCGTGGGAGATTTACCAAAGAATGAACCCCAGGGCCAGTGATGGCAGCACACTGGATGTGACATCATCTGCTTCTCAAGGTCATGTGACGATTTCTGTAGAATCACCCCGCTGCCTTGACTTGTCTCTTACGTGTGGGGGTAGACTTGCGAAGAGGAAGCGTCTCCCCTAAGAATTACTCCCAAATGTGTTAAATCTCTTGTCGGGAGCCCCTCTGTGGGGAGCAAATCCACTGCCCTTAATGACGCTTTTGGTGGCGGGAGTGCGGTGTGTGAGGGGACTTGGTCTTCACAGCCCGCTTCAGTAGCAGCCGTTGGGCTGGGGGCATGAAGGTGCTGGGTGGGGGCAGGGTGCCCGTCAGGGACGGGGGAGTCCTGATCCTATGTGGCTGCTGCATTCGGTGAGAGCTCCGTGGGTGGAAATTGGATCTGGGAGGATGAGCTTTAACCTCTCTGGTGTCCTGGCGAAAGGCTCAGCTGAGTGCTGCGTGGTGCCACAGATAAGAAGGAGCTTTTAAACAGTCACTTGGTCTCCTAGTCACGAGTGCTGGCTTCGAGCAATAAATAGATGGCATCGGACCTGCTTAGACATGTCACCCTTTCCATTTACTTATTTCATGTTGGTGGGATTTTCCTTGACCTGCCCCGCTGCACAGTCCCCGTAGCAGAGGCCCGCGCCCATCTGTACAGCGGTGCACAAATGTGTGTCCGTCTGTGTCTGCTCACACACACGTGCACAGCCCAAGGCCATCAGAACTGAAGCTTCTGTGTGAAAGAGGGGAAGGTGGAGGTTTCTCCTGTTCCTATATGTGCAATTTCTTTTCTTGGTTCAGGCACATACCCTGACATTTATTTTCATAATCATCTGAGCAACCAGCATTTATGGTGTGGGGTGTTGTGTTTTATCATTCCAATTTCTAGTGGTTCACATATAGAAATCAGTTATATTAACTTTTAGTGGGTCCTAATTTCTTTTTACAAAGTATTTGCTCAGAGGAGCCATAAAATGATAAAACCTAAGGAAGTGGTAACAATCTTACCGTGGGGTTGGTTTCCTCCAGCTAAATGCACCCGTCGTACCCGAGGGTAAAAAGAGTCAGTGTCAGATGAGGGTTTTCCATGCTGTGACGCCCTCTGAAACCTGCATGACAGGCAGGGCTCACAGGGCATCCTGGCAGCGTTCTTTTCCAGCCTTAGAAATTTCTCTCCTTCTTGTATTTAAAACCAGTTCAATGTCGAAACAAAGAACAATATTAATGGATAGTTTGTGCTTCCCGTTGATTGTTTCAAAGAAGAAGTGGAGTGTGGCAGGGGTGAAGCCGAGACTGCTGGGGGACGGCACGTTCTCGGGGTAGATACTAGGCATGTGGCAGGGTGGTCATCGCCTGCCCAGGGTGCCCCCCCACCCCACCCCCCGCCGAGGAACTGGGACCAGCACTTCGGTCACTGGATGGCTGTCGCTTTGCCCCTCTCACTGCTCCGGTCACTGACTGAGTTTGGAAGCGGGATAAGCTCCGGGAGGGAGCAAGGCAGACTGTGCTGTCTGAGCATCGGGCCGTCCCCTCGGGGAGGCAGTGCACGGCCTGCCCAGGTAATGCCGTCGAGGTGACATTGCTCCCGTTGTTGAGACCAGAAGTTACTGTGAGATCATTCAGTGTCGGGCCACCGGCAGGAGGGCCTGGCTGTGAGTAAGTAGCCTGTAGGACCCGTGTGGCAGCCTCACCCCTGACTGCAGGGCTTCCGGCCTCCGCGCCTTTGGGACCCGCTGGTCCTCGCAGCCTCGCTGGCTCTGTCCCTAGAGTTTGCTGCCTCTTCTGGAGGATCCTGGGTGTGAGCGTCAGGAGGGGAGATTGGAGACTAGGGTTCTGCCCCATTTTTTAAATTTTTTTTAATGACCAAGCTAAAGTGGGACAATTAAGAATGGCTCAGAGGTGGTTCTTTTTTTTTTAATGGCCCATAAATATTTCTGTTGATATAGTAATTACAATTCACTGAATAAAATGCAGCAGAGAAACAGTCACAAACTCCACACAGTAATGCTCTCACCTGGAAGAATCCACCGGCTGAGGGTGCTAACGGGCTGGGTGGTCCCCACTCTCTCCCCCAGGCGTGGGTGTCCAGGAAATGGTGACAGCACCCATTACCTTCTTAAGGAAAACTGTGGTAGTGGTGATGTGTTCTTCAGGGTGCTTTGGAGATTTGAGTAAATACATTCACGCAACAGAATCACATGACTCAGTCGTTATTATTCAAAGGTCAGCCAAAGGGGCCATTTCCTACGTGGTCTCCTGAGCCTCCCAAAGGAGGATTTCCTTGGGAAAAGTCCACAAAATAAGCCTCATGACCCTCTCACCTGTGCCATCCCCTGTAACACAGTGCCTTTATTTTAGTGCCGCAGAGCGTTAGAAATGCAGAGGTGACAGCGGCCTGGGCAGTAAGGTGCACGGGGCTCGGGTGCAGGGGTGACCCCCTCCGTCCCCGCTGACCGTCTTCCCCACAGGCTCCTTTCCCCTCCACCCTGTATGGCTTCACCAAGGAGCACGTTTCTACCCCGTGGCTTTTATCCTCTGCTCCCGGCCGCGTGGCTTCACTTTCCACCGGACTCTCTCGTGTCACACGAGTCCATGCTGTAGAGTTGGGGTTTCCTTTCAGCAGCTTTCACGGTCGCCTCTCATCTCCTGGTAGAAGCCAGGAGCGTGTGGGCACCGCCAGCTGTTCTGCTGGGCTCCTCTGTGATGCAACGCCCTGGGCATCGGCAAGTCCCCTCACATTGAGTTCATGTCACCTTCCTTGTCACAACCTCAGGGGGCCGCCTTCCTACACATGACCCGGCACCCGCCCCAGGGGGCTCCTCAGATGTGCCCCACCCTGAAACAGCTCTTGACTGTCACTGCTCAGAGCCCCTCTCGCCACTGACCCACGGGGACCCTCCCTTCCCATCCCCAAAGTGTGAGGGGACACGGGACCCCATCTGGCCCTTTACTACGTCCCTCTTCTTCTCCACGACGCAGTTGTTGTTTTTTTTCAATTTTTTTCAATTGGAAATTCTTTTCAAGTTGCCTTCCTACAAAGACTTGGCTGCTGACAACTAAACCGAGTTTAGATGAGTGATTTATTTTATGGCAGGTTCTCTGATGGTAGTGAAAAGAGACTGCCTCGCTCCTCAGCTGATTTGCTAAATCGCTTGGTCTCTTTCAGCCCCGATGCCCCACCCCTAATGGTCCTGGGAGTTTAATAAAAAGCGGAGCCGTCCCCCCAGGGCGCTGGCTTCTCTGAGCCCCCACACAGCTTGGGAAAGGGCCTTGCCCTGGTTGCCAACGGGACAGAGTCCTCACCAACTAGAATGGCTTGCTCTCCACGTTCCCACTCCACGGCCAGCCCATCTGCACTCTCTGCTGGCCTAGTGAAATGGTCTTAGGATTTCACCCCAAATTAAGTGGACTTACCTGGTTTAGGTTATTTTGGAAATGACAGTGTAGGCTGGTAACTATTGCAAAGTCAGAGTATAAAACCACAAACTCACAGAAATCTAAAGTTACATTTGGAGAAGGAAATGCTTTTCCTTGAGTTCAAATTTGGCAGTTTGGGGATGAAAGCTAAAATTAGATTCTGATATAATTAATCTTGGGTACTTTTGGACTTCCTTTTATTGTGGTGAAATATACGTGACAGAGTTTACTATTTTAGCTGTTTAAGCGTGCAGTTCAGTGGCATTAAGTATATTCACATGGTTGTGCAGACGTCATCACTCTGTCAGGGACTTTTCATGTCCCCGGAGGAACCCGTGTCCCCATTGAACACTGCGTCCCCTCCCCAGCCCCTGGCTCCGCTCCTCTGCATCCTGCCTCCGTGAGTGGGACAATTCTAGGGGCCGTGTGGAAGGGAGTCTAATTCATTTTGGGAAAAAAGCAAATCTCTCCCCACAACCCCCCTCCCTCCTCTCTTTGCAGCCCCTCACCCATTCCTCAGGTGCCACGTTGACAATAATTTGGTGACTTTTCAGCCAGAAGACACGACTGATTGTTTTAGTTTTAACTTTGTGGACGGGTCACTATTCACAACCCCCCCTCCCGCTTGTCTCCTTGCAGTTTTGAGCATCCGGGGGGCCCAGGAAGAGGAGCCCACTGACCCCCAGTTGATGCGCCTGGACAACATGCTGCTGGCGGAGGGCGTGGCCGGGCCCGAGAAGGGTGGCGGCTCGGCGGCGGCAGCGGCGGCAGCAGCCGCGTCCGGAGGGGCAGGTTCAGACAACTCGGTGGAGCATTCCGACTACAGAGCCAAACTGTCCCAGATCCGGCAGATCTATCACACGGAGCTGGAGAAGTACGAGCAGGTAAGCGCGGCCTCTGGCCCTTTCGGGAAGGATGGAGGAAGCAGGGCTGGGGGCTCGCACACACTGGGCGGCCATCCCGGCACTGGCTCTGCATGTCCAGCATTTCCGCCTCATGCAGAGCCACTCAGGGAGCTGGGGCCCACTCTCCCATGGCGTCTACTGTGAAACACCCAGGCAAACCAGACACAGCAGCGTTAAAGCATGTTTCAGTTATATGTGGCGATGTCAGGTGGCGTGGATCGTCCATAGGAGGGAGACGCAGTACTGGGACCCCGGCTTACCTGCCCGAGGCGAGCAGCCAGCGCCGGTCAGGGCGACAGAGGCCATGAGCAGTCACCATCCGACCCGCCGGGACGTCGGTGGTTCCCTGGTCCTTGTTTGCTCCGTATTTGGGAGGATTCCTCATCTTCCTGGGGCTCCTGGAATCCTGTGGGAGAGGACACAAGGCTAGAACTTGGCCGTGAAGTCCCCAGCTCTACCCAGATGCAGTCAATGGAGAGTCACACACATTGTCCTATTTATGGAACGTGATGTGCAATGTGGTACGAACCTCCCTCTAGGAAATGAGGAGAGGGTCCCAGGACCCTTGGAGTCAGGCAGAGGTGGATTCCAGGCCGACACTCCGCTGAGGGTCTGTGGGGCCCAGGGTTCCACACCTGCTGCGCTGAGAGCAGGGGGTTTATGGCAAAAGCTGCAGTTTGGGGTCAAGGATGTCACGGCTGTTCATAAATGTAAGGTGTTCTAATTATAAGAGAGCTCCTCTCTACTTGAGACCCTGGCCTTCTCCCTACACACACACACACACACACACACACACACACACACCCCAATATGGCTTCCTCAGGCGAATATGAACAATACTCCTTTTTAAGGAATGTCTTAATATCAGCCTTCCTGCCATCATTTAGTTGATAAATATGTTTGTTGTCACCTCTTTGGATGCAAGTTCTACAGTTGACTTACTTTCATTGAATTGTTAGGTTTCTGGCTTCCTTTTTTAAGAGTCACGAAAGACGAGGGGAAAAGTAAATGGTCGTAGACGCTCCACATCCACTTATGACTCTAGACAGAAGGCAAATGCAAACTTAATAGAAAATTTAAATTTTAAAATAGAAATAGGCAGTTTAAAATTTAAAGTGAAGAAAGTTTCATTATTGTATTCCTATCTACCTTTGAAATGGATTTCTACAAGGTCCCCTCTTTCACAAGAGAAAAAAAAAATTGCCGTGAAGCGTGAAGTCAGTCATGCTGAAATCCAGCCATCAGACCGGCGTGGGGAGGGCTCGTGGGAAGGAACGCGAAAGCAGTCCAGGCCCGTGTTAGAACCTGCGTGTCATCGCCCTCACCTTGGGAAAGAGCAGACGTTCTTGCCATAGTGTTGGCTCATGTAGACATTTCCCCAGAGCCCAGGAGCTGCTGAGATCAGAGGGCTGGCTGACCCACGAGAGGGTCCCCCGCCTGGCCCATCATCTTGGAGTCCAGAGTCTGCCCTAAGCTAAGGGATAACTTGGGAAGAGGGACAGGGACATCTGCAGGGGTCCCCAGGTGGCCGCTTGGGTTCTTCCCCCTTCACTTCGCCACTGAGCCTGGTCTCTGGCATAACCATCTGTGTAAGCTTGTCATCCAGGATGACTCACGCCAAAGTCCAGGGGCACAAGAAGAGCCCAGAGTGTGGCTTCCCCACTAAGCCCCTAAGTGGAATGGATGTGAGTCTGGAAGGTGTTGAAACCCGGCTTTATTCTCAGGTTGCCAGCAACATAGAAGGACCCCCTTGTCACCCCTTCATCCCCATCCAAAGCGAGGGGAGCACTTTTGCCCACATAATTGTACTTGTTCCTCCTGGCATTTGGCCGCGCTCCCAGGACGGCTACTCTCACCATCTCTATGTCCATAAAGGTGAGGAAATGCAGGTGAAGCGACAAGGTGATGTGTCCGGGTCACACCTCCAGTGTGGGATCCAGTGTGCCCTGGAATCCAGTGTTTGACACTTAGCCCCCAGGCTCCTATGGGAACGAGGCCCGACTCCACTTAATACGGACAGAGCGCACCCTTCTGTACACACTGAGGTGACCGGCGTGTCCGCTGTTACTTCCGAGGACCAGATCGCTGGTGCCTGAGCGAGACTGGTGATAAAGATGTGTCCTTCAGAAGCGTCCATGGATAGCTACCTATTCTAAATAATACAGGTGTTGGAAGCTGGGAACGTCAGGAAAAACGCCATCATTCCAGAGCAGGTGACGTCAGTGTGGCAGTCAGTAGCAGTCTATATGGATTATTCTCGAAAAGCACTACAAAACCGTTTCCTATTTATGTGGGCATTTTCTGGGTGAGAAATGAGCACGCTTAACGCCCTCTGGGTGCTCGATCATTTATTAATATTAGTTGTATTGTTAATTATAGTAAATAGCAGTTGTAGGGAAATCAGGCCATTAACCTTCTAGCTAGTATGTCTGAGAGATCTATCTTCTTCATTTTCCTGTAACCATTCCTTGCGGGAGCTTGTTTTTTAAAGCTAGGAAACCTCAGTAAAGGAAAAATGTCACTCTGCATTTTCGGAGTATCCAGATGAAATGATGAAACTGACCATGTCTTAGTAGCGTTCGTTGTTTCGGTCTGTTTTGTCTTCAGTGTGGTGGTGGTAGGTAACCAGCCGATCCATTAGCTCTCCAGTAATGAGCTGTCATAGCCCTCCTCACCCCACCGCTCCCCAAAAAACCCAAAAAACAAAAACTACCTGAACCAGCCCTGGCTTCACCCCGAGGTTATTAAATAAAGAAGGCTTCTAGAGACTTCGATTAGAAAGAAAGGAAGGAGATTGTTTTTGTCGTTCCTCGGGGCTGGGTGCCTGGGGCTGGGAAAGAACTTTTCAGCAGATGACACTGGTAGCTCAGGAGATAAGAGCTGTCGCATCCCACGAGATGGAACCGTAATGGCGGAAACCTGAATGTTGGCGCAAGTGCTGTTTGAAAAGGGTGCCCGTGGAGCTTTGCCGGCTTCCTCAGCTTTTGCAAATAATGCCGCGGGCATTTCCGGGGCTGTTCTTCCACTGCGCTGGGCTCGGTGCCCCAAATCCTAGTTCCATCCGTGGGTGACGTTGGCACCACATCCCCTGGAAAGATTAAGGGAAGAAGTCGAGTGCAGGGTGTAAGTAAGCGGAAGCTCTCGGCCTCCCACGAGGCTTTCCAAAGGCCTTTGCCTTCGTTTGCTGCTCCCAGGAGTGGCTTCGCGCTGGAACCTGCGACCTGTCCTTTCAGAAGCGCCTCCACTGTCTGGGGGCTGCTGGAGCCGGGCTATGGGGAGGGACCGTCTTCATGACAGTCTACAGCTGCCCCCTCTGTCACAGAAGCCTCCAGTCTGTGAGGGCTCCATTTATTAACGGCCGTGACTCCAGCCCCTCACGTTACCAATGGAGGCCGCCCAGCCTCTGAAGGGCCGAGTGTGGGCCTCTAAGGTCCTGCAGAAATCTGGGTCATGACGATCCACCCCTCCGAGGTGGGCTGGGAGCGCCCGTGCGCTGTGCGCTGTGCCCCAGCAGCTGGTCTGCAGCTGCCTTGCCCCACCTGAGCGGTGGGTGAAGGGACCGCTCTGTCTGTTTAGGGCAGAGCCCAGAGGCCCCGATGGGAAGCCCTGGATAACATCAGATAGTGCAGGGATTTTTATCCACCAGAATAAAATGTATTATTATTGGCCCAGCACCGTGCTTCCCAGCGGGGAGCCTGCGCCCTTGTCGGCACTTCCATCTGGCCCCTCCCCCGTAGGCCCCTCCAGGCTACTCAGAGGGCACTGGGACAGGCCGAGCCCCTGGCCTGGGGCAGCAGCTGCTCGGGGCCAGCCTCGCGGCCACCTCTCGCTGTGTGGCTTTGGAAAGGGCCCTCATGTCTCTGGACCACAGCCTTCCCAACAGTCACGGAAGGCAGTGGGAAAAGGGTCTCCCTCCTGCAGCTGGTGGCACGTCAGTCCCCAGCCTAAGGGGGGTCCTTTCTACTGGGAAGGCCCCCGACTCCTCTGAGGGCTGTGCTCCTGCTTTCTCTGGGCCTCTGTGGACGGGGTCCCTGTATTACGGGTGTCGTGGATTCAGAAGGCCAGTGTGGGAGGGGCTTCTTCCAGTCCACGTGGAAGGAGGCACGGATTGCCTAGACAGCTCCTAATTCCCTCCTGGCTGCTTACTCATCCCCACACTGAGTGTTCGGAGGTGCTGGCTGTGTCCCAGGTAACGGACCAAGTAGGGAGTCCATGCCTCACATGACCCCAAACTCTCTCTAGCTGTGAGCACTGGGGTCAAGGGCTGTGAGGTGTGTTTTATACTAGAATTCATGTCCTTGTATTTCACAGTAATAAAATCATGAAACAAAATGATTAAGAATTAAAAAAAAAATGATTAAGAATTTCTCCCCTTAAAAAAACCCTACCTTGTGTTCAAAGGTTAGAGTCTGGTGGGCTGACAGGGATTCCCAGGCACTGATCCTATGCCTCTGACTTGACAAAATTTTACGAGCAAGCCTGGTTTCCCTTCTCTGCACAGTGGCAGGCACAGCCTTCCATGCAGACGTGACACGCGCTGTGTCTGGTACCCCCACGCGCGGCAGCCAGGACCCCCACGCAGGTGCTGGGGCCCCTATGCTACAGCTGGCACCCCCAGGCCCCGCGGCACCCCACGCACTGCTGCCGGGACGCCCACGCCCGGTGCTCACTGCCCTGCCCTTCCAGGCCTGCAACGAGTTCACCACCCACGTCATGAACCTGCTGCGCGAGCAGAGCCGGACCAGGCCCATCTCCCCAAAGGAGATCGAGCGCATGGTCAGCATCATCCACCGCAAGTTCAGCTCCATCCAGATGCAGCTGAAGCAGAGCACGTGCGAGGCTGTCATGATCCTGCGGTCCCGCTTCCTGGATGCGCGGTGAGTCTCCTGGGGCCCCCCGTCCTCGGGGAACCGCTGGCCCAGGGCTGGAGTTCGCGGCCGGTCCCTCCTCTCCAGGCTGTGTCCACCCTGTTAAACGCCCAGCCGGTGGTGGCCGCGGAAGGTTCCCAGGTCAGGATAAGAGGGCTGCGAGGCTGGACATGCTTCTGGTTCTCAGGAGCGGCAGGAAAACGTGGGATTAGGGGGTGTGGGGAGTGAGTTTCATCACTAGAGACCAGGGTGACTTAGCTACAGCGATGAAAACGGCAGGGCTCTTGGGGTTCCCCCTTTACAGGTACGTGTTGTGACTGGGGGCACACGGCAATGACACACTTTCTCCAGTCTGAGAGCTGGGATCTTCTCCACACTATTTGCGGCTGAGTGAGCACTCAGCTCAATTCCACAGACATTTCAGGTGGGGCACACGTGTCACACTCTAGGCTATGTTCTAGGCGTGCAGAGATGGATGGACATGGTCCCCGGGGCACAGAGGGGCACGGTGCTGGCTGATGGGGCCAAACCTTTACTCAGGGTTTGATGTTTGCTGTCTGGCACTGCCGCTCGTGACTTTACCGTGAGTTCAAGGAGTGCGGTGGCTATGGATAGAAAGGTCCCTTAAGGCAGAAACTGAGACCAGAGGACAAGCCACCACTTCTTGGCCCCCGGACTCTGGAGACCAAAGGATTTATGCAAATCCCATTGATTTCTTTGGCTTCCGTTATCCAGCCTGTAAGAGGGTACCTTTTCTGCGCTAGAAGAATATTTTGATAATTGATCTAACAGATATCGTTCAGCCTGTGGGTACCCTTTGTGATCCAGAGTTCATCTTAAATTAGCCGTCTGCTATAAAGGCAGATTTCATCCTTCATTATTTCAATTTCTGAAAATAACCCCAACCTACGATTTTTATTATGAAAACCTCAGATGTGTTGGGCTAATGTACCATTTCACGATCGTAGTTGTGTCCCTTTTAATCAAAGATTGGCTTCTCTTATGGAATGTCTTCACGCCTGGAATCATGTGTTTTTCAGCCGTCTTACATCACTTGTGCCAGTATTTTTCTCTCTGTTCACAATTGTGTCTTTAGAGTCCACAGACCTCTTTAAAACCCGCTGGCATCTCCTACACTCCCTTTTATCCAGTCCGTTTGGGTCACATGGGACCTGAAATGAGAATGCCCCCTAACAGCGTGTCTCTGGGCCAGTCGAACCCCAGAGTCCGTCAAGAGAAAGAGAAAATGAAGGTAGCTTTCCCCAGCTGGCAAGGGGTGAAGTAGGACCCCTGTGCGTCTCCCTCACCCTGGCCTGCTGCCAGCCGGACTTCTTTAAAGCAGGCGGTGCCACATGGCGTGAGGTGCAAGGGACTGGTGGCCTCTGTCTGGGCCCCTCCCTGTGTGCAGCCGCTGCCATCCCCATGGAAACTGCCCTCGTTAAAATGCTGGAGTTGGTATTTATGTTGGCAGATACTGAAAAAAGGAAAAGTTGGGCCCAGACTACATTCTGTCCGAGGAAGAAGTCGGGGAGAAGGGGGGGAGCAGGGCCGGTGTCCACAGGATTCCTCCCAGCGTGAGTTCTTCTGAGTCCACTGCAAGGTCAGACCCTAAAGGACTCAGAGCTAAGCGGGCGTTGTGCTCGGGTCCTTTCACTCCCACCAGCCGTGCTCAAGTTGGCTCCAGAGGGACAATCTCTCCCAGAGCAGGGCTCTTCCTGCTTTGGACACTGTCTTGTATGTGGCTATATGCCTTTAAATTTTACTTAATTAAAGTAAAACAAAAATAAATAGCATTTTAAATTTCGCCCTCCAGTTATACCAGCCACAGTCCCACCGCCCAGTAGCCATTCGTGGCCGGTGGCTTGTGTGCCGGCAGCAGAGATGCAGAGCATTTGCCCCCCTGCAGAAAGTGCCGTTGGACAGCGCTCGCCAGACCGTTAGAGGACAGACAGTGGCTTCCTAAACCCATTTCAAAAATAGCAGTGACAGTAAGGAGGGGACAAAAGGGACGGACGGCTTTGGGAGAATAGAACTGGCAGGACTTGCTCCGTCTGCTGAAGCTGAGGCAGCAGGACGAGCTGGGAAGGACTCAGCGTCGTGCACGTGCTGGGAGCTCAGGTGTAGGAATGAATGAACGAATGAACGAATGAATTAGCAAATGCGATGAACCATCGCTGTGGTGATGCCATTCTATAACGTGGGTAACAGAAAATATGGAGCTGCTTTGAGTGAAAGGTGGGTTGCGTTAGGGAGCCAGTTTGTGGACGGAGCCCGGGCTGTGCCTTGCGTGGTGTCCCTAGGAGAGGCTTAGGGCGGGGACGTTTGGGCGTTAGCAGCGTATGTCCACGGTAACCACACTGCCCAGCCTCCATCACTCTGATTCCAAAGGTTTCGTCCCTAAAATGCGACATTTATCCAGTAACCAACTTCCACATTTCTTAAATTCACAACCTAAATCGTTGGCACTCCATGCTTTTGATTGGCGTGAAATCTCAAATGTTAGCTCACCGAGCCGGTAACACTTCAAGCCAAAGCAAAGAAACCAGGCGCCTGAGCACGAATAACGTTATCTTCAGAAGTGTGCTGTTTTCACAAGGTTTCTTGAAGCTGAAAAATCCTGGTCCCGGGATTTCACAGGCCCTAGACTGAGACCGCCTCGGAAAGAGGTGTCAGCGGGGCCATCAGGGGCCATGAGCCGACTCAGGGACCACTGCACAGCAGAAGGAAGAGGACGAGAGAGCCAGGGCAGCTGTCGCCTCCCCTCACCGCCCCCTGTCCCACAGGCTGCCTTTGAGCTCAGCTGGAAGAGTCCCCACAAATACCCTGTGATGCTAATGCAAACCACCTCGCATGCGCTCTCCCGATTCGGGGAGCTTTCAGGGGCCGGGGCCCCAGGCCCCAAACCACTGTCTTTAGGCGAAGAAGAAGCCAGAGGTCATGTACAGCGAGGCTGCAGACCTGCCTGAGCCACTGGCTCTTTCCCTCCTGCAAGAGCTTGTAACACACGCCGACTTTTTAGTTGGGCTTTAAATCCGGTCTGCCCGACTTCTGATGCTGGGTGACCCAGAAACGCAGCATGATTTGGGAGAGTGACGTGGTCTTGGCGTGATCTGGACAGATGTGGTTCACACCTGTGGGCAGATGGTGTTCATCGGTAAAATCAGGCACTTTATTGTGCTAATTAATCCAAGTGGGACCCGGAAAATACAATATTAGCTGAATTTCCTGTCTAGCAAGGTGATCAGTGCTTTCTGTTGGCTAAATCGGGAAATTCTGGGCCCTGGCATAACCAGGGATGTCTGGAAGTCTTTTCCACAAGGAACAGCTTTGGATAAAAGCAAGAAACAGAAACGTGCTAATAGAGCTGGTGTAAAGGAGGACCCAGCCGAGGGGGTGGGGGGCCTCCGGCACCTCCTGAGCTGGTCCCCACACAACTCCCCACTCCCCACTGGCTTTCTCCAGGACAAGGCAGTAAAGGGTTCTCGCTTCGCATTAGTTCAATTAGCACTTTTTTAAAAGGCAGAAAATGGCCTTTTTTCAAAAAGCGGTCTTCCTTCCCGCTCCCTGTATATTAGAGGTGTCTGCGGGCTGCTGGTTTGCTCCTCAGCAGCTGTTCTCACTTAGGAAACGTCGCTTGTCTCCTTTGGAGGGAGGGCAACAGTCAGGGGTCATTTCAGCCTGTCCCAGGCCTTCTTCCCAGATGCCTTTTAAACGTGCACGCACATGGGGAGAGAATACAGAGGAAACGGCAACTTCTGTTTGACTCAGGGCTGCGGAGGCCCTAGGCGTGATTGCCAGGAGGCAGAGTGTGCAGAAGGAGGCTGGCTTTGCCTCAGGCAGGCCTGAGTCCTATCTTGGCTCCGTAACACACCAGCAGCATCACCATGGGACTCAGCTCTTCCGCTGAGAAGTGGGAGTGACCGTTCCTACCTCACTAGTTGTGAAAAGTGAGTCACTTGCATTGATTGCTCTGAGGGTTGAGGCCCAAGGCCTGGCACCTGGCAGGAGGGAGCCCCATCCCCACTCTGTCCAGGGAATGTCCTAGCGTGGTCTGTGCACAGGTGCGTGCTCGGGGCTTGCCCCATGTCGCCTCGCTTCTCCCTTCCTCTCGCTCCCGAGGTCCCTGTGACCCTCTTCCCTTTTAGCTGGAGAGGCCGAGGCTCAGACACACACCTCAGCTCACCCGGCTGACATCCAGTTGGTCTAGGATGCAAGAGGGCTTGAGTTTTGAAACTTCACGCTCGTGATGTAGGAATTCTCGTGACCCTTCTGTGCACAGCTCAGCATTTAACAGATGCTTTTGGTGATGGTTTTGGCATCCAGTCCCTTTGCTCAAATCTCCTCTGATCTACTTTTTGCTTAAAAAAAGGTGTCTCCCCCCAGAAGTGGGTCCTCTTCTCGCCCTTTTGATGTGGATTTGGTGTGAACCTGACTTTGTCGTCGTGTTTGTTTCCTTTCTCATGCAGGCGGAAGAGACGGAATTTCAACAAGCAAGCGACGGAAATCCTGAATGAATATTTCTATTCCCATCTCAGCAACCCTTACCCCAGTGAGGAAGCCAAAGAGGAGTTAGCCAAGAAATGCGGCATCACCGTGTCCCAGGTGAGGGCCCCAAGGTCAGCCTGCGGCCGGCCGGGGTGGAGCCGCATGGCAGGGACTGGAGGTTTGCTGCCTTGTGGGTTCCATCCGCTAGAGCCCTAAGGTGGCAAGTAAGCATGTGATGTGTACAGATAGGAGAGCTTCCGGGTAAGCACCGGGGCAGCTGGACCGGGGCCAGCAGAAGCGGGAGTGCAGCGTCGTGCAGACCCCAGGTGGGCTCCTCTCCCTGAGGCCCCCTGCTTTCAGTGGGGAGGGTTCTCACCGGCATTCGGGAAGCTATCTGCACTTCTCGTGTTTCCTCAAGCACGCTCAGTTCCTTAGCTCCCTTTTGGTTTGCCCAGCCCAGGAACTTTACAAGTCAGGGGATGGAACTTGTGAATGAAAGGGACTCAAATGCCTTCTCTTAATGCGCTCCTGCTCCCTGATGGAGTGTAGGAATTTTAACGTGTCACTACAATTGCATTGGCATCTTGCCCAAAATGTCACCGAGTGCCCCCTCCCCCCAAAGAGTAATACACGTAGCAGGTGCCTGTTGACACAGAAAGATGCGTGATATAAAAACTGTGTAGAGCTGAGCCTTCAGCACGGATACGAAGTAGAACAGTGGGCGATGGTATATGTGTGTGCACTTTGTCTCCCCAGACGGTCCGTCCACACTTCTTAGACTGAGCCCCGAATACCACCACCGGTCTCCAGTTGAGACCAGGAGAGATAGTTCTGAAATCGCTCACAGAAAGTTTTTCTCAGGATTGTATCACATACAAGAGAACCAAATGTACTGATATTTCCATAAAAGGGGGGAGTAGGGGAGATGAGTCCTACTCCAGTGAGAAATTTCATGTAACCTTTACACCAGCGACGTAGATGCTGTTTTGTACGAGCTGAGTGTCTACACTTGCTGCAGTTGAAGCCTGGCTTCTATGTGTCCCTGCAGGGTGCCGAGCCCAACACCCTGCACTTAGCCGAGGAGAATCAGCCCTAGTCAGAGTCCAGACTCCAAGAGGGTATTGTTGGAGAGATTGCGGGTCTCCCCAACAAGCTCTGGGTGGGTTTGCAGCAGGCTTAGAAACACCCTTCCAGAAAGATGAGGTAGAAAGGACAGACTCCTTTGCAACTCAGACCTTCCTTAGGTGCTGGGACTCAGCCAAAGATTATGTGCAGTCTCGACAATCCTGGGAAAGCTGACCGTCAGGACAAACTCAGGTGGCCTAGTTTTGTCTGCGTATCTGAGGAGTCTTCTCCCAATCTAGACTCTGTGTCCGTGAGAAAAGAGACTTGATGTGTTTCTGATGTTTGCTGCGTGTTGGAGAAGTGGCTCCAGGTGGGACCATGGCACTGACTCGGGCAGTGAGTGTCAGACATGCACTCTTCTGTGTTGCCTGAACTCACGTTCTGGGATTCGGAATTCCAGGTCCCTCCTGAAGATACTGTGTTTCCCCGAAAATCAGACCTAACTGGAAAATAACCCCTGGCATGATTTTTCAGGAGGACATCCCTTGGACACAAGCCCTAATGCGTCTTTTGGAGCAAAAATTAATAGAAGACCTGGTCTTATTTTCAGGGAAACACGGTAGAATAAGTTCTTCAGGAGAGAGTCTGTATTGTATGTTGGTGGAAGGTGCAGTCCGGGCCTGTCCCAGCAACCTTCACTTCCTTCATTGTGGAAACTCTAGGTGCAAATAGTTTGTCCAGGAAAATGACTATTTACATACTGGGCCACCTTTTCCTTTCCTCCGCCCACCCCAAGGCCATGCCAGTCTTCCTTCCCCATCACACCACTCCCACCATTGCCAAGCAGGTCTCACGGGAGACAATACGATATGATGTCATGGAAAGGGCACTTGGCTGGGAGCGTGCTTAGGCCATGAGTCAGCTGTGAGATTTCTTGTTGGGTCTTAGTTGCCCCATCTAGCACCAGGCATGGTTCTTTGGACCACGTGATTTAACCTCCATCTGGTTCCCAAACTAGGGGATGCCCTTTGAACTGTCTGCCTCCTTTTTTCCTTCCACCCTTCATCTGTCTGTCCCCTTCTCGCTCCCTCCTTCCCTCCCTTCGCCCTTCCTTTCTCTGTCTCTGTCTCTGTCTCTTTCTTTCTTTCATCACCCGTCCATCTTGAAACTCTTATACCTGGGCTTCCCTGGTACTGTTCTTCCTGTAGTTGCCTCTGTCCTCTTGGGCCCGTCCTACTCAGTCTTCTTAGACGATCTACTGCCTCTGCCGGCCCTAAAATAGTCTTTCTTTCACCCTCATCTCTTCATGCCCCAACCTATGGCTCTTAACCATTTTGTTAAAGTCACAGATTCTTTTGAAATCTACTTACTCTTGAGTCTCCTCATGATCCAAAACCAAGCTACGCTCATGCACCAAAGTCCAGGTGAAATCCACCTGTGGACCGTCCTCTCGTTGCCTCCTCCACACCAGTGCTGCTGGGAGGACAGCACCAGCTCGTTAGGTGTGTGGACTCATCGGTGCGCCCCAGTCCTGAATCACGGTGATGGGGGAGGGGGAAACAGGAGGCTGGGAACCTATTTGAACAAGCTTTTACTGTCCCCTAGACTTTGCCGTAGCCCTGGCCCCGGGTTCTTCAAACATAACATGTTCAAAATGTGATTGTACCTGTTTCAGACTGTGTCATCGGCGTGTCCCTGTTGCCTCGCACACAGCAGACCCTTAGGGTCCATGGGGCTGGACAGAGTTCATGAACCAGAACACAAGTTCTGTGCGTTGTCCTGGCGTGTGATGCCATCAGGTGGACCACACAGGAGCTGACGTGACCTGGGGTCTCCCCTCTCAGCTCTGCTCTTCTCATTGAGATGGGCGGCGTCCCCACAGGCCCCTCCTCACCCGCTTCCTTCTCTTTCGACCTCTCCTGTTGCTGATTTAATTAGCCCCCAGGCATTTTCTTTCTGCCTCCAACGTGCCCCACACTACCTTCATCTTTGCCCCCCTTTCTTCAGAAAAATCTGAAGTTCCCTCAGAAAACTCTCCCTGCCTCTTTTCCTCTCTCTGTTCCACTTAGAAGTCAAAAAGCAACCACAATTACGATTGATGCACATGAATAGTGAAAAGTTATATCAATAAAAACATGAGTTTGGGGGTAAAATTAGATGCACAGTGGTCTTGAACGGACCCACAGGCCCTTCGTCTTCTGGATGAACTCTTATTTTCCTGTCGGCACCAGCATGCACAATAATTAGTGAAGCATTTGCTTAAAGAATTTTTTCTCTCGTTCACTAATATTGCAATGGTATGGTTTGAGTTTTACAACAAAAACGTGGCATTTCCACTGCAGTATTCACAGCGTAGGACTATGAGGGTTAGCTTATAAGATTGTTCCATTTGGCTAATGTATTTAAAAATAAGTGTAGTTTTGCAAGAATTTTCTTGGTCTGCCATTTTCAGGGTACATAAAAATTATGTGTGGGCTGTGGTACATGAGCTGTCAGCCTCCCCTTCCCTCACCAAAGTCGTGGTTTGTTTTGTAATTACAGAAAAAACACCACATTTTCGTATGAAATCACATCTGGATTATGTGGCATAAAACTTTCCTTCTTAAGGCAGAATTAGGGGAGTAAAGCTTGAATGTCACTGTGTCTCCTCTTATCTGGCACAGGTCTCGATGCAAAGGGAACTGGGGATCAGAATCAAGGCAGGACAGCTGCTGTGAGCCTCATGAAGGAAATAGATTAACAAATGAACGTAAATTAGGTTTATTTTACTTACCAGGGCAAGCCTGGAATTCAAAGGGATACTCAGCGGTGCGCTTCCGTTTTTCCTCATGTCGGTAACAGCAGGCTTTGCCCACACTAGGAAATCTCGCGGATGGAAGTATGTGGATGCTGAAGCCTTTAGTACAGTGCAGCCAAGAATCTAGTCCATATGAAAGTATGTAACCCGTAAACACTTGAATATATTCCATCGATGAAACCACCCATGTGTTGATATTACCTTATAAGGGTGTTTAAAGGTCCATGTATTTTTGTCGCCCAGAGTCAGCGTTAGCTGTGATAAGACAAAGAAAATTCTTGCAAAACTACACTTATTTTTTCAAATGCCTGTTTTTTTAGAGTCATATGCTTGAGAGGTAAGCAAATTCAAAATGCTTGCCGTATACTGAAAGGGTCCTGGTTTCAATGAGAAATCCTCCATTGGGAAGTTTGTGTCGCCGAGGTTTTGCTGACTTGTGTTGCACTGAGCGAGAGGATGTCTGGTTATACAGTCACTCCTCTGGAAGCTCTCACTTCAGACCTTTGCCTGTGTGAATTCTGGGAAATCAGGCATAGGATGAGGCGACCCAGCTGTTCAACCCCTCGTTCGCCCTTTTCTGCTGCGCTGTTTGTGAAGGATGAAACGTAACTCTCTCATTCTCTCTTCAACCGCTCTAGGTATCAAACTGGTTTGGAAATAAGCGAATCCGGTACAAGAAGAACATAGGTAAATTCCAAGAGGAAGCCAATATTTACGCGGCCAAAACGGCTGTCACCGCTACCAATGTGTCAGCCCATGGAAGCCAAGCTAACTCGCCCTCAACTCCCAACTCAGCTGGTTAGTTTTTCCTTCGATTTGGGGGGAGTGTGCTCCGATTTTATACTTGTTTCTCCTGCATCGGGGTTTTTCTTTCATGCTTTAGGTTTCTGATTGGTTGGTTTCTGTATTTGACTCTCCTCTGGGTTGTTGACGGCCCTGTGGGTTTTTCCTTTCATTTCCAAAAAGCTGTGATACTGTTTATGAGATGGGCTGGCCTACAGGTATGCGCTGATGTGTCTAGTTAAGGTACCGTGGTTGGTTTGGATGACAAGACCTCTGAATTCTCCTTTCAGAGATGCCAGTGAGGAAGCTAGAGCTGATACTTCGCCGTGGTCCCCGGGGTCCGAGCATTTAATCTGTTTCCTATCCAGTTTTCACCCTTGTGTATTTTGCTGTTCCCATCACATAATGTCTGAGTCACCTACTAGCATGCATTCTATGCGTGAATATTCATTCTTCTAGCAAGTGTCTCATGAGAATGTTCTGGTCTGCAAAGCCAGACTGGGATTATTTCTATACATTGTTTATATGTTATTCTTGACTGTTTTATTTTGTGGGTTTTCTTTATGTAAACCACAAAGGAAATTGCTAGTCATTAATTCAGATTATTCAGACTCCAGTTTTTATGTTATAATATCAGTCATGTACTATGCTATTGGTTTTTTGCATTGTATCACTAATTTCAGAGTTTAGGCTAACGAAACATACTTTTGGGTGTGCCTTATATCAATAGTTCTGAATTTTTCACTTGTGAAAACAACATAGTAATGCATAAAATATAACTTTAGTGTTTGCATGCTATGATGACATGCTGGTAGTTTTTTAAAAGGGAAAAACGAGAAATACTTCCTCATTAAATAAGTTTGGTCTCAGATGCTGACATTTTTCCCCACAATGAGCAGATGCATTAGTTTGCACTGGGGAAGGGGGGGGGGTGCACGTCTATGAGAATGGGTGCCTCTAATTTTAAAGGGTCACACATTTAAGTATGTTAGATCATAATATGATTTAAAAAATTGAATTTCCAACATGGTAGGGGGTATGTGGTGGCTTTGACCCCAAAGCTTGTTTGTTCACTAAAATCAGTTTTCATTGTAGTGGGGTTTGTTGGACATACATAAGACTCCATGCTCACGTCTCCCGAGAGCTTCTAGATGTACAAATACTCATCGTTACGCTGCGGTTCTCCAGGCCGGGGCGCTACCATTGAGAGAGGCCCATTGAGAGAGGCTTTTAAACATGGCTGTGGGAAGACAGCAGTAGTCAACCCGCTTTTATTTTTCCCAGCACGCCAGGTTGGGGAATTATGAAGAGCATATGTGCCGTCTGCGGGTTGTCTCTCTGTGTGTGTGTGTGTGTGTGTGTGTGTGTGTGTGTGTGTGTCTTTCCTTCTTTGCCCATCGTGGTATGATTGACAATGCACTGAGGCTAACAGGTTCAAGAACCAGAGTTTCCTTCATCCCCAGCTGGTCCATTATTAAGCACTTCAGTCCCAGCAACACTAGTTGAATCGCACTGCGAGGCAGACATTTTCCCTCGTCTCTTTGGAAGAAGTACAGTTTTGTCAACATTAGCAAAAACACACGCAACTCTGCTGCAAAGGTTATCATAATGCAAAACAGATATCAAATGACTTTTTTCTGTCCCTCATGTGTCTGCATCGCAGATGGCTTCGCGTGATTTATGGCGAGTCCTTCGACAGGCCCTGAGGACTCCCTGTGTTACTGCATCCGTAACTTTTTCTTCTTTCCGAAAGCACTTAGAAGGAGAAAAGCAAGCATGTGAACCCCCTATCTGCACTTAAGAATTATGTCGGGTCTCTTGGAATGTCACTCTGTGATCACCGTTTTCAAAGGAATTTTTCTGGTGACTTCAGCTTCACGTGACGACGTTGAGCCCCAAGTAAATCATTATGGAAAATGTGAGCGAAGCCTTCCCGTTGCGATTGAGGTGTTGGAAACAATACTCAGAGGATCCCCTCTGTAGGGCTTTCTCTACATGGGGACAAAAGAAACCCCTGTTATGTATGGTCCACGGCATGGAGCTGTGACAGATAAATGTTTCATCAGGAAAACTGACAAATGGGCCCTGCTGTATTTCCTGTTGCTCTTAACGCGACCCAAATCACTGCGCAGACAAAGGGAGAACCCTAAAGCGTGCACACTCCTCACGTAGGGGGTTTCTAATATCGTGTCAGCTGTTCGATAATTCGAAAGGATAAATGATCGTGAACATGGGCAGCATGTTTTAAATAAAAGGTTAATACACGAAAAGACATTGTAGCTGAGCTTGAAGTCTAGAGTTCTGGAAGCTGGGGACATTTTATGTCCTAAAGGTCAGCACAGGGTTTTCTGGGTTTTTGTTTTTTGTTTCCAGAAGCTTTTACCAACTACAAATATTCATTTACACTCCAAGGAAGATCCTCTGCAAGTAAATATTCTTCCCTCTAGAGGCTTCTGTATGAACAGCAGTACTTCAGTACCTTTGTTTAGGCCACTTCTAAACATTCCTGTTTGTTGCCATGTGCCGGGCCCCCGATCTCCTTAAGCATAATTCATAAAAACCACTCAGAACTGGACCTGGGAGAATTAGGAAGCATTTCGAGGTACTTGGCAAACACCGTGTTTTACACCAGTGGGTTAAGCAAAGTGGACGGAGCAGAGAGGAAGCCAAGAAGGAAGACATGGAAATTCAGTTTTGAAAAACAAAGTAAAACTGGGGGCCAATGGAAGCAATAGTTATAACCCTGGGTCCACAGTTCTTCTGATGTGACCCTGAGGGGTATATTCTCAATTTCCTATTTAGGGTGAGATTATAAAAGCAAGAATTAAGATCTCAGAAAAATGGAACCTGTTGGGAAGGTTGGAGAATATTTTAATGTCCAAGAAGAACGTAATTGGCTGTGTGTCACAGAAGTTGGCCGTGACATAGCATCTCTGTTAGTTTCTTATCAGGATCTTTGATTGGCTAAGCAGCCCTGTGCTTCCTGGGGGTCAGCACCCCCAGATTTTAATTATTTTGCTTAGCTGCACACTCACATCACGACACCGGCAGTTTCTACCTTGGAAGTTCTGCCCCCGGCACTGTTTAGTGGCCGGAAGCCTGACCCTTGTGTATATTCATATTGCAGAGGTGGGTGCTTTTCTGGGTTGGTGGAAGATCGTTGTATTACAACCCTGGCCACCTGCTTCCTAGAAGAGTTTCTGTGTAGTTCGCACTGATGAGAAGAGGTCACTTATCCACGTTGGCCAACTGGCACGTCTAGGAAACCCCCAGGAACCTCTGTAACTTCGTGAAAGGATGTCTCCCACTGCTGTTCTCTGCTGTGTTTCTCTCCCTTCGATGTCTAAGTGGAAAATAAAAGCACAGCCTGGAGCTGGAACTCTAGAACCCCGACCGGCACACCCACCCAAGGCATTTCACATTGAACCAGACAGCGTTTCCCTGTTTCACTTCTGCGTGAACAGAAAGTAATAATGACTTTCAACTTGGGGGCAGGGAAGAATCGTAGCATCTAGAGAGGCAAGCATGAGACAGACTCCAGCTTCACGTCCGCAGAGGCTCTCTCTTCTGAGCCTCTGAGTGGTGTGGGGTCCACTGCGATCCCGCTGCCACCTGTCTGTCCAGTTTTTATTTCTAAGCTGCAGACCTTAGACAGCACTTCCATACATCTGCTTCATAAAAATGCTGAGACATAATGAGCGAATACTTTAAACACGTCAAGTCCCTTAGGAAGAAAAAGTAAGTCCGTTCTTGTTCTAGTCATTGGTGCTCCCCTGGGGAGCTCACCCCCCAGGGGACATTCTGCAATGTCGGCAGGCGTTTTGGGTTGTCACAATTTGGGGTGGTAGGTGCTATGGCAACGAGTGGCTAGACGCCAGAGACGTGGCTGACCATTGTGCAATCCTTGTGACATTGCCCCACAACCAAGAGCTATCTAGCCAAAGTGTCAGTAGTGCCCGGGAGAAGAATCCTTGCCCTAAGTGAAAACTTTGTCATTAGTAGTCTGTTTTTTGGATTATGAAGTTAATTGGTTTTTTCTCCCTGCACAAATGGAAGCCTCTTGAAATTTCTTTAGATATACAGTCTTCGGGAAGTTGTCTCATGAGAATGGATGTTAACACGTCGTCACATACATCATCATGGTTGCCTGAGCGAATGCGTTAGAACCCATAGGTGACCCGTTGTCTCCTCTTTGTCTAGTTGAGTGCAGGTTGGCGCTCTACCTGCCCTGAATGTCTGGATGGCAGCTAGTGCGAGCCCGTTGCCTCCCTTTCCACGCCAAATTCCGAACCTTTTATGTAGCAAGCACACCTCAAAGCATGCTTCTACCATGTTTCCCCGAAAATAAGACCTAGTGGGACCATCAGCTCTAATGCGTCTTCTAGAGCAAAAAGTAATATAAGACCCAATCTTATTCTACTGTAATATAAGACCGGGTCTTTAATATAACATAACATAATATAATATAATACTGGGTCTTATTTTACTATAATATAAGACTGGGTCTAATATAATATAATATAATCCCGGGTCTTCTATTAACTTTTGCTCTGAAGAACGCATTAGAGCTGATGATCTGGCTAGGTCTTATTTTCGGGGAACACGGTAGTAATTGCTGGTTATTTTACGGCCACTCACAGGTAAGGATCCCAGTTGACCTTGCCTGCAAGCCAGGGGATTCTGTTTTAGTTCTGTGAGAATCCCACAGCACGGCTGGCGAGGCCAATTATTACTGTCTGGGTTACGCCCTTCCCAGGTCACCACCCCCATGATAAGTTCTTTCCACCTTGCGGTGCCTTCCCCTCATTGTTAGATTTCTGGGCGAACTTCTTTCTGCTCTTTTGTGGGCAGCGGGTATCCTCCCTCAGCGCAGTCACTGCCCCTGGATACGAATCAGAGTCAGAAGCCCTGGTCGTGCTGTGCACACGTCTGGAGACACTGAAATGCCGAGACCACAAAGTCAGGAGCGTGGGGACATTCCTGCAGTTGGTGGTCTGAGTCAGACTCATCGGTACAGGAAGCCCATTGAGATGTGCATGTTTATCTCTGCCCATTAGGCGGCAGGCATATTTATAATGTATCTGTGCACATAGATTTTTAAAATCATCTGTGTTGATGGCCATGTAAATCTTGTAAACGCACATTCCAGGTCTCTGTGTTCTGGGGACACCACGTTACCTGGCATCAGGGTAGCCGTTGGCAGCCTCTCCCAGCTCTCAGGGTGTGTGCTCTTTCCCAGTAAAGCATCAGCCAAGCACCTAGAGTGTGTATTTATTCCAGGGTATTTGACAGGGAGAGAAGTAGAATACCTGGGCTTCCAACTGAACACTCTGGGGAGAGCAAAAACTCCGATATCACATAAACAATTGTAACCTGGTTTCTGGCAACTGACTCTTTTGTTCTGAGGACATTTAAATGGGAGCGTATGTTTTAACACTCGTGATAAAAAGGTTTTTATTATTTAGGTTGTATTTCTGTGATTAAAAGCAAGATTTGAGAGGGACATGACTAGGGCACAGAGGCCTGGGGACTGTGTGTCACCATGCCACTGTGACCGTGCCACACTCTGCTTCACCCCCATGTTGGGAGGACTGACCTCTCTGAACTTGGCCTAAGACCCAGCTTTTCTAATTCCTTCTGGATGAGCTACACAGAAATGTGTGCCAACGAGGCAGGGTGTTTGCAGAGCTAGGGGGACATCACAGTTCCTCGGGTGTGCCCGGTCGCCCCCACCCCCAAGAAAGCATTCCCACGAGAAGTGGGTGAGAGGGGAGGGTCAGTGGATGTAGCACAAGGGTCGGTGCTTCCTCACGTGTGGATGAGCGTCTCAAAGAACAGAAGAACGGAACCGTTTGTTCCCTTGAGGTCGTCCCCAAGTGAACTGTCCTCAAGTAGAGCCTTTGCTTCCTTGCAGTGGCTCTTGCCTTTGAAGTGGGAGCGTACGATCAGTAGTGAAGCACAGAGCAGAGGCAGAGTTTAGCTGCATCACTAGGGAAGTGGGCCGTCTATGGAAAAAAGACAAGCCTTCCGTCCTGCTTAGCAGCAGCTCTTCCGTGAGGCAGGACGGCTCTCCAGGAGAGGCCAGACCCCGTCCCGGGAGCAAAGCAAGTGTCCGAGCTGAGGCATGAATCCTGGCTGGGCAATTCCACACGGGTGATGGCTGTCTCCGCACAGGAGGGCAAGAGGGCAGTTTGAACACTTAGAGTTGGAAACAGCAGAGTGGAACTGACCTGGGTCCCTGAGGTCTCTCCTTTTCCAGGCTAACGTCATGTTTTAACCCAATCTTGCACGTTGAGCTTTCTCTCCTCATGCGCTGAGCTGCACGATGACTTCAGAATAATCTTCAGCTTTTCCACACCCTCGGTGTAGGTGGAGGGTGGGCGAGGTTCCCCCAGTGAAACCAGGGGCATCTGGGTGGTGCCACGATGGACCTAAAGGCTAACTCTCTGAGAGAAGGTTCCATCTCTGGGAGGTGAAAGTGGTGGTTAACTGCTGCTCTTGAGGCCCACTTATTATTATTAGCTTTAGCACTAGCGTTTCATGCATGCCTGAGTATTTCTGGCCCATTATTCTGTTCCGTCTCCCTCCATAATGGCAGGCAGCAGGGAGGGGCGGCTCACTCTCCCGTATTCTGCCCATCCTGGGGGCTCTCTGGGGCCGTTTGCCACCCAGCGAGGAACTTGACCTTTTTTCTAGAAATCGTCCGTGTCAGGGGACTCGTATCCCAGGGCCAGCCCCAAAGGGGCATTGCCCTCGGCAGCCCCCTCCCTGGGTGACAGGAGGTGGGTCTGGCAATGGTATGTTTAGCGTCCCGCTGAGCAGGTCACGGCTCCATGGTGGTGGCAGACGTATCGCTGAGCAGCCACGTTCTCCAGCTGTGGTCCCCGGGCCAACCCTAGGCTTTCAGAGGCAGGAAAGAGAGACCTTCAGCCTGGAGACTGTCTCCACTTCAAGTAGGCGAAGTGGAGAAGAATAAACGTTCCCCTTCTCCGCGTGACGGTGCTCAGAGGAGGCAGGCGACTGGCCTAGGCTGTGGCTTCACGTAACACGCGCGATGTGCACCCTGTTTTGCTTGTTCTGTGCTTCATGCTACTAACCAGACTCTGTCGACGTTGTTTTAATTTTGGTTTTTATTTGCGGGGGTTGCTTTGCATGTCATTCTTCCTCTTGGCTGTTAGTTGCGGGGGTGGAGCCTTTTCCTTTCTGTGATTCAGGTGCCTCACTCTTTCCTTTCCAGGTTCTTCCAGTTCTTTTAACATGTCAAACTCTGGAGATTTGTTCATGAGCGTGCAGTCACTCAATGGGGATTCTTACCAAGGGGCCCAGGTTGGAGCCAACGTGCAATCACAGGTAGGGACCCAGCCCATGTGCCGCCAGGTGAATGCATTGGGGCCCAAGAGCCTCAGTCGTATTGGCTGTTCCCGCTTCTGCCCAGAAAGAGAGAGAGAGAGAGAGAGGAAGAGAGAGAGAGAGAGAGGTAGAGAGGGAAGTGTAGAAACAAAACCTTACCGTCAGCTAAACCAATTTGCAACAAAAACACCCATTGCCGTGGGGACTCTCGTCCACACTTCGTGAATGCATTTGGCTCTGGCTTGTCAGTCATGCTAGGGAGGTGGGAGAGGAGCAGGAAGCAGAGGGTGAGGCGACCAAGACTTGTCAGGCAAGTGGAACCAGCGTATTCTTTGTTCACGGAAGGGAAAGGGAGGAAGTGTTGAGTGCATTCATCGTCTCACTTTCCAGGTGTCCCTCCTGCCGTGGGTTTCCCACACTCAGTGTTTGCCCAACACGGAGGTAATTATGAGTAGCCAAGGCCGGAGCACCTCATGTGTCCACTGAAGCTTTCCAAACACCCGGCCGGGTTGACTGAGCACCCCTTCTCGGTTTCCTGAAGGTCAAGGGCTTGGGTTCTGGTGATGAGTCTGAGTTCACGTTGGGAAGCAAAACCAAGTTGTGTGCTGTGCGCACCCCGTGCTCCCCCATGAGCAGCTCACCTTCCCTGCACCTCAGGAAGCCATCCTGCGACCTCAGCATGGAGCCCGACGGCAGAGGGGAAGGGAGAGTGCTGGGCCAGCATTACTGGGGGATTTCTGAGCCACGCAGTCCAGTTTCCCACTCTGCATGTGGGACTGGAAGCTTTCCATGCCTGCAATAGACCAAGTGGCCAGCTTCCCCACTCAGGAAACTGCCTACACACAAGTTTGAGAAGATCTGGTCACACTTTGGCCAGCTGACCAAACAACTGCCACCGTCTCAGTCCTCAGACAATCCCGCTGTCTCTGTGGTGGCTGGCCGAGTCCCCTCTATACAGAACCTTGACTTTTGGGGGATCCCCAGCAAAAGACACTATATAGGATGGTCTGTAGGGAAGGGAAAACGCCTTCACTCCCTGCCCTCCACCCCCGTCTACTGCCCCAAACCCTACCATCTTGTGTAGCATCGTTGACTGATTGCAGTGGTGGGAGCCCCGGCTGTGTGTTACCTTTTCACTGTGCTACTTGCGGAACTCAGACACAATACTGGGTTTGGCTCATGCAGGAGGCCCAGCCTCCTCCTCCCGGACCCCTCCCAGGAAGACTGTCTCCAAAGTGACGCCGTTGACGTGCCACGGCCGCACGGTGTGTGTGTGATGCTGCTGTGCCTCGTGGCCCTGCGTCCCCTGACTAATCTCCTCTCTGTTGTTCATCTGTTTAGGTGGATACCCTTCGCCATGTTATCAGCCAGACAGGAGGATACAGTGATGGACTCGCAGCCAGTCAGATGTACAGTCCACAGGGCATCAGTGTAAGAAAACCAGCCCCCTTTGTTCTGCTGCACCCCTACCAATGATTTCAAAGCCCGAGGGCTCCCAATGCCACTTAGTAGGACTTATCTCAGCTTTCCGGTCACCTCGTGTCTTGCTTCTGTATCGGTCATGCCGTCGGCAGCTTTCTACCCACAGAATGGGTGGGGATTGGGCGGCTTCGTGCCTGCAGCTGGCGTCCGGGGCTGTCATACGCGATCAGTGTTTGTATGGCACCTGCGGCCACATGCCTTCAGCTGAGAGGAGCTGCTAAACAGGTGACACCTTGTACAACAGTGCTAGGAAATGTCACCACAAGCTGGGCCTGGGAACTCGGGGAGGAAAACCGGTAGCCAACATCCATTGCATCCAGGTCTATGGTCTTAAAAAAACACCTTTCTCCAATCTGTTGAGGGACAATGAAAAAAAAAAAAATTAGCACAGAGGCTGGGTACATTGAAGGGATGGGAGGGGTGCAGACCACCTTCTCCTGGTGCTCGGGTGTGCTGGCGGCCCTGACTAGCATGAAAATTCGTAGCGACAAGCTGTGTCACACAGAGTGAAATCGATCAGACAGACCCAAGGAGAACCGAGTGTAGGTTTGGGACAGCAATCCAACTTGATTTCTCAGATCAATCGTCTGCCGTCTCAGCAGTGGTGACAGCAAGCTGGGACGAGAGGGCAGCCTGGAAAAGGAGGCTGTTCTTTGCATTAGGGTGATTTCCTGGGCTTTTCAAGGTCGCGGGAAGCTCTGGAGGAACTGTGGGCGGAGCACGATTGAAGAAAACTATTGTCGGTGGCGATGATTATTCATTTATCTTGTGGTTGTTGTTGCTACAATTAAAACAAATTTGGGATGGAAGGAAGGGAAGGTAGGCATGATGCTTTAATGTCGTCCTGGTCCGTATTAATTGAGGTACAGTGTCTGCAGTGAAAGTGATGAGTCCTTCACTGTGCGTTGGTCAAATCACACGTGACTGTGGCAGCCTCGAAGGAATTGAGAGAGGACCAGCTTCTTCATCAGCTGGGGAATGGGAGGAAGCCTCAGGGGTCCTTGGCCTAGAGAAGAGTTGGGCGGCCCATACTAGCTTTAGACACACTGTCGTCCCTGAGAGAGACTGGATTCGTCATGAATGGTCCACCTAATGGGAGTAGGATAAGGTCCCTGAGTAGAAGATTCAGAGAAACACATTTCGCTCCCACATTTGATGGGCCTTTCTCACAGTCAGAGTTGTGCAGAGAAGGGATTGGCTGCCTCTGGAAGTCACGAATTCCCCACCCCCGGGGCAGTGAGACGTGGAGGGGCTACGCTGTACGTGGCGGTCAAAAACCCCGGCGGGAGTGTCGTGATGACCGTTCAGGCCCCTTCCAATTAGGAATTCTTTCTTTTCTGCCTTCTTGAGGCAGAATTCCATCCGAGTTGATGTAATAGTTAACAAGTCCCTCTGGGAGGGAAGCAGAGAGCAGAGCGGATCCTGTTTGGTATACTCTGAAAGGTTGTGTCCCTTTTCTAGAAAGGATTTCCAGAGCACAGCGACCCTTCGTTCTTGTGCTTATATGAGTTGTTATTCCCGTATTAATGGCTGACTGGCCGGAAACCTGCCTACAAAAATACAAGAGGCCATGATGGAGAAGTATGTCCTCAAAAATAGATTCCAGATGAATTACGTGGCTGTGGGGGTGGGGGTGGGAAGCGGGGGGGTCAAGCACAGATGCATTTACACAGTTCCTGAATCTTTTTGAGATGTAAGATAGATTTTTCCAGAAAGAGCTCTGCTTTTGTGTAAGTGTGGGGATGAGAGTGTGGGCACATTCACAAAGGGAACTGAAGAAAGTCTGTGTGACTGGGCAGGAAATGGAGCCGACCGGTCTGCTGTTCGGCATCTTTCTTTCCTAATCGGGTGCAGAAGAGCGCAGCCCTCGGACTCGGGGGGCGGGGGATCAACATGGACCCCTCTGACGTCATCTGGCGGGCTGGGAATCATTTCTGAAATAGTGTAACCAAACATGTGCAGACAATTACGTCGGATTACATAAGCCCACCACAAAAACGGGCCTTGAAAATGCCACTTGAAAGAGTTTCTCATTTTGCACTATTTTTTTTCCTTGTGAACTGTGTTTATTTTATTTCTGGGTCTTTAATATGCAGGGTAAATGAATCAAAGGCTGATCGTGACATGATATGTTCCTTTGGTATTAATTTTAAATCATGCCACCTGCCAGAGACTGAGCTTGTTAGAGCGAGATGGATTTTTAGATGGTGGCATGAGACATAAGACATGTGTGTGTGCAGAGTGGGGCTGTGGCTGCCGGGAGAAGAAAGGGAGGGAGAGATGGAGGGAGACTAGAAGAGACAAGCACAGGAATGAAAGGTTCGAGCCAAGAAATAAAAATAAACAACTTCTAAACCCAAGGCAGCAGTGGAATTCCCAGCTGGGCTCTGGGTTGTGTTTCATTCCCTGGAGGACGTTTTCTGGGCAGCCTTCATCGGCTGCCTTGGCTGGCTTTTCACAGCACCCGTATGTTGCCCAACCAGCATCTATTTAAGTCCTACACAGTTCAGACCATTTGGCCTTGACTAAGACCACGTAGTAAATGGGGTCACAAGGTGCCGTGGGAAGAGCCCTGTACCGGGGATGGGAGGCCGGTCCCGGTATGTGTGCCCAGCGGTGGGTGTCGAATCTGTTGTACAAAACGGGACCAGGAGCACCCAGCCTTATTACCGCAAGGGCTGCTTTAGGGAAAATGCGACAATAAGTGGGAAAGGCCTTGCAAAGCATAAATCGTTCCATGTGAATGCAGTATGAAATGTGATAAGTGGAAACTTTCTAATTTGACCTTTTTCTCCTCTGTCGTGAGCAGTTTTCACAGTAGGTAGCTCCTGGTGAGGATAGGTTAGGACACAATTGTCACTTTTTCCCTCTTCTGATGGAAGGGTATGCTTTTGAGGTGGGTAAAGACTTCTGCAAGGCCTAAGGACCCCCTCCTTAGCCACGGCGAGCGTTAAATTATACCTTCTTAAGTACTTTGTGTTCTCCAGTGACAACGGCGACACTTACTAGGTTTAGAGTGGCAGCAAGTAATGGAGGTAGATTATTCCAGTTCTCTGTCAGTCAGACGTGCTGAATGATGCCTTCGCTAGCACGTCCATTCTGTCCTTTCCGTTCCCACCACCACCATCGTAAACAGTTCATTAGCTAGACGGCTGTGATTCTTTCCTAATCACTATGGCCGCCTGCCGTTAGCTCCTCCTTTCTCCGGCACGCACCCCTGAATTGTGTCCTTCCTTGCTCGCTCAGAAGTCACCAGTGCCTCTGTGCTGCCCACCGAAGCAAGCTCAGGCCGTGGGGCTGACCCCCAGGCTCCCCCACTCGGGCCCCATCTGCCTGTCGTCCAGGTGACCTCCCATGCCAGTGAGTGCAGCCAGCTCCCCCTCCCCGGTGATGCCCGCTCCTACGTCCGCTCATGGTGCCGTCTGCACACGTGGCCTGTCATTCCCACACCACCGGCCCTCCTGCCTGTTTTCAGAATCACACTCTCCCACGTCCACTCCCTGCTGCATCGTCTTCTCCTGGGGCTCTTGTTCTCTTCTCTGCACTTTATCTCTCACACACTTACCTTGTGCTCTGGGGACGTGCGCGGACGTACCTCGTTGGTCTCCATGCCTCTCCCTCCCGAGTGTGTGTGTAGTTCTAAACGGCATCTATGAATTGCTCAAAACACATGGGTTGAATGAATAAATCAGGCTGGAGAAGACACTGAATTAAAAAATGCACTTAATGACCAGTGGCCACCTCTTACCCTCAGCTGCAAAGCATCTAGGAACGAGGTTTATTTTCAATGTTTACTAATCCACCAATATCCTGTGTTTTTACTGCGGACGTTCTTAAGTCTTCTTTTTTGGAAAGTTTCTAAACTTTCGGGCCCCTGCAGATTCTCTGAGAGTAAGAGTCCAACCAGCCTTCAATCCCTGGAATTCTAGTGATGACGTTGCCGAGAGAATTATCTCTGCAACCCTTGAACTCCGCCTCCCCTGAGAGAATCCCCTACCAAACCCTGTTTGTGGGACACCAACCGGGAAGCAGCATAGCATGGCTTCCGACAGGGCTCACTGCTGTCTCTGCCAGGCGCGGGGCTGGAACCTCCGTGGACACAGACGGGTGGGAAGTGGGGCCGTCTGAAACGTGGGCACTTGGGTCCTTCCTGCAGCTTGTCATCTGCGGGTCGCTTCACCTCTATTCACCCATAACTTTTACCAGAGAAGCGAGCTCGAAGGTCCCTTTCAGCTCAGTCGCTCTGGAGTCCTCCAAGCATGGCCTTTGGTTCTTACTCTCAGCTCAGGGACACCAGGCTCCCCTCCCCAGAAACTTCTTGTGTCAGAGTCCTTCTCTGCCTCACTTTCCAGCCTCCCATTGCTTCCCCCTCCACCTGTGCCTCGAGCACTGGAGAAAGACTCGGCGTCACACAAACTTTTCCGAGATTTTCTGGAAGCAGAAAGCATTATTCTTTAGGGATTAAGCTATATATAGACTTTTTTTGTAATTATTTTTAAAGGTGAGTGAAGGGAGTGAGTTCACTCCAGCCCATCTCTAGTGTAAACAGATACCCACCCCTATAAGATTTTTCTTATTCCGGAGTTTTAGTGAAAATGGAAATGTCGTTACCTCTCTCTGAAGACCAAGTGGCATTAATGTGAGTTTATGATAGAAAAATCTCATTCGTTTTGTGGTAGTGGGAAAACAGATGAAGCTTTTATCTTTGTAAACATAGCATAGGTGCTTTTGGTTTTGGTTTTCTCCCGTGTTAGATGAAGTGAAAACAGAACACTTGCTACGAAAATAAAGTATAAGTCATTAGGACAAAAATAACGTCCTGTTTAAGTGGGCACATTTCAGGCATTTGGATGTCACCAGAGTCGCTTGGTAATACTTGGCCACATGCCATCATCTCAATATTTTCGTAACTACTTCCGAGACACCTCCTTCCACTTAAGTATATATTAATAAGATGGTGCCACATGCAGAATTACAGGCCTGGGAAGCGAGGGTGGTAATTAAAATTCACATGCAAATCTTTAAAAGCTCACTTTAATTATATGAAGTTTTAATTCTCCCCTTTTACAAGCTGAGTTTGAATTTTGAAGGTAGGAGAGCATATCCAAGTGTGCTCGCACTTGGTGCCTCTGGGGACCTTCTCGTGCTGCAGGCAGGGACCACTGGACAGCCCAGCTGGAGGGGTGAAGGGAGGCCACGCAGCAGGGCTGGGCATGGCGAGCCAGTGTCGGGAGGCTTTGAAGGCAGCCGGTACCGAGTCCATGGACCTCTGCCTTCAAGAAGCTTCTGGCTGCACTTCCTTTAGGATGGAGCCAAAGGGACACGGAGCCAGCCCCCTTTTGCTTCTCACACAGTGAGGCTTGTAAATCTTCACACCATATCACCTGAGCATTTGAGACTGAAAAAGCGTTTGCTTTGAACCCAGTCACTGGAGGAACGAAAACACCCCCGTATTGTGATTTCGTATACAATCCCACATTTTTCCCCACCTGCCGGGGAATGGGCCATAAAGGTGCAGAAAGCGAATGAGAAGAAATCATTCAGAAGCAGAGTGATAGATTCAGGCATTCATTCATTCATCCATTCACTCAATAACCATGTCATCGATAGTATTTTTGACTTTGAGGCTACGTCATACTATACCCAGGTCAAGTTGGAGAAACCCCTGACCCTGAGAGGCTGCAGTGCCATTCGGATGCATGTTAACTTTCCGTCTCATTCAGTGCTTATCTGAGATTAGGTTTCCTGCTCTGGGAATCCGAGGGGAAGGGAGCCAGCCCACTCCGCAGTGTAGGAGGAAATCTGAAATGAAGTCATATGGCAGGAGGCAGGGATTCCAGACCAGCCAGCAGTAGACTGAGAATCTACCGCCCTCCCCACACCCTACCAAGCAGCCACCCTGTGTCCTCAGAAGAAACGTCCTTTTGTGGCGGCTCCTTGTCTCTGTAGGAACAACCACAGAGCTTTGCTGATCTGGCCTGGTGATGCGATCGCTCCAAACCTGGTGATGCGATTGCTCGTGGGTATGTGGGTGTGCGGACGTGTCCCACCTCTGCCACCGTCTGCCTGTGTGGCTGGACAAGTCAGTTTCCCTGCACAGGACGTTTCCTCAACTCTGGGAAGGACAGCTGAGACGATGATGCCTAAGGCCTCTTCCAGTGTCACCTTCGACTTCTAAACTGTGATGCTTTTCCATTCCCAAGAAAATACAAAAGGAGGGTAAATACTTCAGAGCTATGAATAAGAGAAATCCAGGGTTTCGGAAGGATTCCCGTCTGTGAGATGGCACTATGCCACTTTCACTGGAATGGCTGTCTTACAGCTTCCTGACCAGTGGAAAATCAGCCTTTCCTAATAGAAAGAGAACTCTTTATTAACAGTTAAATGTGTACAGGAAGTTAACTCAGATTAGCATAAAATGTGCTTAAACAATGAAATAATATGGGGGAAGACTCAGAATAGAAACATATACCTACATCTATTATGGTCCTATTTTCAATGATTTCCAACTCCGTCAGCCGCTAATTCATTGAACCTAATAATTTTCAAGCTCAACTAAGCAGGACCTGTCTCTGAAGTCCTCTCAATGTCTCAGTCTCCATATGAGAACACTAACTCACAGTGTGTATCAAGTCCAGTGCCTTTATAAACGTTCTCATCTCCATTCCATGGAGAGGTTAAGTAGTTTACCAAGGTCAAAGAGCCAGGAAGTGATGGAGCTGGGTGTGGACCCAGATCAATCAAAGTCCACAATCTGTGTCCCTCCCCTTCGTGCAGAGGGAGGCCTGAGTCTCTGCTCCTTAGGCTAAGAGTGAAGGGTTGGTGAGACCCTCCCACTATGAGTCTGTTTCGTTTCCTGGTAATAAAGATTTAGGAGTTTGGCTGAGACGGAAGAGAACTTGGGTCTGACTGTTCTGCTGTGTATCCTTTCAGGGTGGCACACAGGAGGCTTAGACAAGTTGGTTCGTTTATTAAAATTACATCTGGAAATGAGGTAGAAAGCCCTTCGCTTGATATAGTCTTCCCTGCTCTGTTGTCGCACCATAGCTGCTGAGCCAGCATAGCCAGGGACCCCGCGGCCCATCCACGCCAGAGAGCGGACACCTTAGATCAAGTGTCTCTTCCTGGAGAGACTTGGTGATTCAGTAAAGGAGATGGTTAGACGGTTCCGGGAGTATAGGTGCAAAATAGCAACAGGGGTTAACTGTGTTTATTTATTTATTTTTATCTGGGGACAGTAAACTGGAAGAAGAGGAAAATTAGGCCTATGAATGGACTAGATGACACATGTTAAATAATGGCTTTCGAGGGTGGAAGATCAGGGTTGGATGAACGGGGGTGTCCGCTGTAGAAGTAACAGTCCCTCCCAGCCCCACAGAAAGGGTAAGACGGGGCTCACCCTCGCTTCCCGGAGCCAAGACGTCCAGCAAAGCGGCCCCTCCTCTTTGTCATCGCTTAACACTTGGCAGTTTTGATAAGTTAAAAGAAGAAGTGCAACAAAATACAAGGACAATATAATACGAATAAAATGGGAAAGATTAAATAGAAGAAACAATGGCAGAGTTTAAATGAAAAAAGAGCTAGGAAATAAGAAAACGGGAGGAATAGGGAGAAAGAATATGCTATTGAACTACGAGCCAATGGAAGGAGGAAAATGGCGGGAGAATGGAAACGTTGGGTGGGAAATGGCAAAATGAAGGTTGGAGGCAATCGGGATACACAAGCACGAAGGAGAACAAGAAAAAACCAGCTGGGATGAGTGGTTAAAACAAATAACGTCAGCTGAGCACATCCCCACCACAATTACAGAACAGATCAAGTAGCAATCAAATAAGGGAGTGTTGTCAAGTAGTAAACTAAAGAACAATTAGAAAACAATAAGAATAGAAAATGACAAGGCTAAAATGACATTTAATAATTGCATTAATAGCTAACACTTGGGGCTTCTTCCCCGGTGGTAGGTACTTTATCTGCATTAACTTATGTAATTCAAGTTTATTAAAACAATTAGGACATTTTAAAAATGGAAACAAAAAAGTGAGGAGGCATCAAAACAATAACAACAAAATCAAAGGTTAGTAGCGAGGCCTGCAGATGTCCGTCTTCATTCCTTGTCTGTGTGATTCTTTCTGCTGTTGCACCAAGTATCTGGCCTGGAAATTCCTGTCCAGAACATACGTTCCAGAAGAGGCTGGTGCTATAAATGCCGCTTCTCTCCTTGGCGTGTCCCTGTGAGCTGGGCCTTTTCCTAGAGGCAATTCCTTCCTACACCACACCTACACAGTACGCAGCCTCGGGCTGGGGACGTGGGCTTTGCTGCCTCTTTCCTTCCTCTCCAGGCCCAAGGTTTCTGAAGAGAAGGAGCTTAGTTTTGTATCCAGCCTTCAATTCAGGCCTGGTACATAGTAGGTGCTTCATGTATGACTTTTGAAATGAGCCTGTTGTCAAGAGACTCCTTCCCTGCTCCCTCCCTCCTTCCCAGCAGGCAGACTTGTGGCTGGGCTGTCTGCCGGCCTGGAACCCCCACAGACATGTGCATTTTTGTGTTTCTGCTGTCCCGAGTCTCTCTCGCACAGAAGAATGACGTTTTTCTTTTCATGTATCACAGCTTCGTGCCCATCTTTGACCTCCAACTTATCTATACCTTGTACCATTTCATCTTCACCAACTCACACCAGAAATCTGCTATGGGAATATATTCCGAGACCAGCTCTCTGTTTCTTCTTTCTTCTCTACCCCATGCTGTTTTCTGGGGCAGGTGTTGTCTCAGTGGCCTTGAGCTACATCCATATTCACTCATTCACTCATTCATTCATTCACTCATTCGTGCAGCAGGCATTTTTTTGACGTCTCTATTAACCAGGTGGCCATTAAGGCAAGGAACATGAAAAGGAGACCCCGTGCCTACTCTCAAGCAACTGCCATCTTGTCTAAGCTGTTTGCTACGTCTCGTCTGCTTCCTTTGACCTTATAAAGGGAAAGGCACCAGATCGACCCTGCTCACAGGTAGTTGTGCTCTGAGGAGGGTTAGGAAGTCAGGTGCCCACTTGTCTTGTCTGGACGAGGGGCCCGGCTGCCGCCATCTTTCTTCCTCACACCTGAGTAGACCGTTAATTGCATCGGCGTCATTCTCAGGGGGTTCTAGAGGTTGGCCAAGACCTACCCACAGACAAGGACCTCCCTGAGATGTGTGGGCTTTCCTGTAACGTGTGCGTGAACGTTAGAGTTGCTTTTTTTTCCGATTACAAATTCATATTCAATGTAGAGCACTTGAGGCATGTAGAAGCATCACACTGACGAAAATCACAGCGAACGTTTTGCTCTGCAGACTCGTAGCATCTGTGTGTGCGCATGTGTTGTGGGTGCGGAAAAGTTACCATCATGTTGAAGATGTTCCGTAACCTACTTATTTTACTGAAAATGTTATGAATATCTTCCATATCATTAAATGTTCTCAAACATAACTTTAATAACTGCACAAGGAGCCTGTTACAGGGAAAGTCTGTACTTTGTTTAATCAGTCTCTACTGGGGAACAGTTAAGTGGTTTTCTATTTATTTTACTATTATGAATAATACTGTGGGAAACGTCACAGCACAGAAGACCAAGTGCCTATTTTCTATTATTTCCTTGAATAAATTCCTTGAAATGGAGTCGCTGGATCAGAGAACGTGAGTGAGTCTAACGCCTTGTGATGAACTGGAAAGTTCGATGCATCTGTCGCCCCCACCCAGCAGCTGATGACCCTCCCCTTCCTTCACACACTCATTGATGATGTCTTAGCAGGTTTTCTATCTTTGTCAGTTGTTCAATTATAAAATGGTGCCTCACACTTATTTAATTTTTATTTGTATTTCTTTGGTTACTGGTCACAGTGAATGTTTTTCGTTATGTTTATGAGCTTTCTGCATGTAGTCTTCAAATGTTCATCTTTCTCGTATTGATTTCCAAGAACTCTTACATAATCAGAAACACTTAGAAATTAGGGAAAACTCTATTTCCAAAAGGAGGGGTTTCCCGTGGCCTCAAGGCCCCCAGTCTCATTCTTCTGTCTGTTTCTGTGGAAGGTTCTTCAGCACGAAAGCTGGATTGTTACCCTAGGAAACTTAAAGGCAGATCTGTAAGGAATTCGAGTGTTGATCTTAAAAAAAAAATAAAATAAAATAAAATCAACCTGCAATCTGAATTAGCTTGACATTTTCTATATTTCTAGTCTACGAAAAATTCAGGGCTGTGAAATAGAACCTAAGCATTTTCTAAAAGAACCTAGAGATAAATTATAGTCAGATATTTCCTTGAAGATTTTCCATATGCCTAGCATTACCCTAAATAGTAGGAGTTGCCAAATAAGGTCTTAGCTACTTTATAGCCAGGTTAAGAAATAAAACTTCATATATTTTAAAAGCTTTCTGAGGACCTTAGCTGGATGTAGGGCTAGAAAGTGGTCTCTGAGTGAGGGACGAGGTGTTTTCTGTATTTTGGAAGTGGCATCAGTCTCCTGTATCTGCCTTACCATCTATAAGGTGCTGCATTCTCCTGGGTCATTGCATTTTGACATGCCACCGTCATCCCCCCACCTTTCTCTTCCCAACGCCCAAGCCCACAGCACAGCTGGAAATTTTCCACTGCAGAGATTTCTGGGACATTCTAAAAGGAAGAACATTAAAATTTAAAAAGTCAACCCACTCTTATACTTGGCTGCAAATCCCAGAATAACGGAGGGTATCAATACAGCCCCCGACGTTCTCTGGGATGGTGTGAAATGAAATGCATTCAGAATTCTTGAGTCCGTAGAGTTTTCAGGCTCTTTTTCTCCTGTTGTCAGTGAACAGAATGATCAAAACAAGAACATCTTTCCCTAAATACACCAGGCGTGAGGCAGGCGGGCGCCCCATTCCCCACTGCCCCCCACCTGCCCTGCACTGGCCCTCAGCTTCGCTCCAGTTCTCCCCCAGCCTCTATTAGCCGTAATGACCCTGCAAACACTAAATGGCACTGGAGTGCATTAAGCAGCAAACTCTCTGGTGACATAGCAATTATGGCTCTGAAATAGATTTGGTGCGTCACGGAAGATAAGGGTTTTGAAAGTTTCTGTTGTGATTATAGCCTGTACCTCCCACAAATAATAGGCTTCAAAATAAGAGGCTGCCAGTGCAGCCTTTGTGGCTTTGTCTCCGTGATGGCACGTAAATTGCTATGAATGTCCTCGACGTACTTGAATGTGCCAGTCTCTGGGATGGAGAGCTGGCTCGTGTCTCTCTCTGCGTGGTATGTCATTGTGGCTCTGGTAATCTGGGGTAATGGCTGTCTCCTGGACGGTCAGACAAGTGCAAGGGGCTTTGACGTCCTGCGTGGTGGCGCATGACCTCAAGGCGTCCGCCCGAGTCACGGGTGCATTCCGCGTGGAGCACTGGCCACGGGAAGGTGTGGGAAGGTGTGCGTACTCTCTGTGTGCCCTGAGTAAATGATGGCCTTTCATCGAAGCAGAGCCCAATCAGAGGTTATAAAAATAAAATGAAGAAGTTGGAGCTGTGTAGAATCAGCCAATCAGATCACTTACACTGAGAGTAAAAAAAACAACAAAAAACAAAAAACAGTAGCCTTTGCTTGAATTATCCCGATTTGGCTATCGGAGTCAATAGAATTGTTGTCTTAATGCAGCTACTCTTTCCACAGCGTGTGTGCACACACGCATTTTTTATGTGCTATCTTTTCTGAACGTGAATTACCTCAATAAATACCATGTTTCCCCGAAAATAAGACCAGGTCTTATATTAATTTTTGCTCCAGAAGATGCATTAGGGCTTATGTTCAGGGGATGTCATCCTGAAAAATCATGCAAGGGCTTATTTTCCGGTTAGGTCTGATTTTCGGGGAAACACGGTATACATGTATGATGGGATATGTAGGAACTGTGTGTGTTTTTACACACTGTGTGGACGTGTTCTGGGTTTTGCAGGTCTGAGTGTGGAGTGTGTTTATTCAGATATAAATAGTTTTCTACACTGAGACACTGCTGTTTAGCCAAATTAAGTTGAGCTTATTTTTCTTTGCCTCTGAAACATTAAATAAAACAAATCTTAAGTTTTAACTTCCTGTGTGTACATTGAATGTAAGGAGCCCAGGAATCTGCGGGACATAGAAACGTGTGTGTGTCAGCCTGACTTGCACTTTTGACAGATAAGCAAGCCCCCAGCCCTAAACCTGGGAACGGGCCCAGATTCATAACCTGTGTGAGCCAGGGGAGGCCCCGCCAAACCAGCCTGTGTCTCAGTGTACGTGGCGGCATTACTGCTGGGTCTGAACTAGGAAAGAATGACGCTAAGAAGGTGCCACTTCTGTCCCGTGGCACCAGGCTGGCAGGGTGGCACACGGTGATAGCAAGGCAGTTGATGACCTCGCGGCTGGATTTTGACTGGGCCCCTTGGAGAGCGGTTAGAGTGTGTGGCAGAGAAGGTTGGAGAAAGTGGCTTGTAGTAACAAGTTCATGTTCTTACCGGGCGAGCGTAGGTCAGCGTTCCCATCTTCCTGTAAGCTGTCAGGCCAGGCCTCTGCATTGCCGAGTAAGGTAAACCCCACTGACTAACAAGGGGCCCCTACACACAGGGCCATGTCTCGGGAGAGTAAGCCTGGGGAGGAGAGTTAGTCTTGTCTAAAACCAAGTTTGGTGAGGTGCCTGGGGGCCCTGGGGTGGGGTGGGGGTGTTAGAATGCCCTGAGAGACTTTCTGGGGGCCGGTGCACGATTCTCTGCCCTCGGCCCTGTGGTGCCCACACACTGTCACACAGCCCGAGCTTCTGAAACTCGAAATGTCCCAAAGGAGTGGCGCAGAGCGGGAATGAGATTAGAAAATTCTAGTTTCTGAGTCCTAGTTTCCTCGCCTGAGAAGTAGGAGGAGGCAGGCGTTCCCGTGGGCTTCGGGACCGTTACAGATCCATTGGCCAAAGGAGGGGGTGACAGGTACATCTGGTGCTTGACGGGCACCCAGGGACGCTTCCAGTTGGTTCGACTCCAGTACTTACCTGAGCAGCTGCTCTGTCCTCTGGTGGCTTGTGGCTGAATGACCTGTCACCTCACTGGGGACAAAAATCACAGCCCTTTCTGTGGCCTGCGGGCTTTGGCGTGACCTGCCGTCCCCCTCTGCCGCCCCACATGGCTGACTTCCCCACTCTGTTCCCGTGCTTCCTTCCTTCTCTTCCTCAGAGCCCCGGACAGGTTTCTGCTTCTGCCTCAATGGCCCCTGGTCCGTCTGGCTACTTGTCTATTTTCTGTCCACCTTTCAGCTGATGTTTCAGAAGCCCCAACCTCAGTGAGGCCCCTACTGTCCAGCACATGTCACCATCTAGAGTCTGCATTTGTCCTTCCGATGACGTAGCGAATGCCTATTTCCCACAAGACCATAATCTCCATGAGAGCAGACAGCGGACTTCTAAGAATGATGCTTTACCTACCACTGCTCACCCAGTGCATCTTCACGGGATTAAGAGTTAAATGGCAACCGCGAATAAGATTCTGAGTCTCACATGGATATTTAAATAAAGACGTGAAAGCTGCATGTGCTGACGTGTCAAAATGAAGGGTCCAAAAAGTCAGGGCTGCTGGAATTTAGGCGAGTGGGGGTGAAATGCCGGGAAGGAACCAGCAGAAGGGAGCTGGCTCTCACGTCGGGCGTGAACGCTGGCCTGGACCCCTGGAGAGGGAGGACAGTGCCCAGTAGAGGCGACCCCCACCCCTTCCCCTGGGCCCTGAGGGAGCACACTTCGTGTTGGGGTGGCTGCAGCAGGCAGACGCCCACATTTATCCCAGTGGGTTCCCTAAAAACAACACAGAACAGCATGCATGTCAATCATAGTTACTTGCGTGGGACGAGCCGTGACGTCTCCTGACTCCAACTGAGAGAAAAGTTCACTTCCTGGACGCGGCCGTCACCCTGGAGCCCGACGCTGCCTCAGCTCCATCTCTTGGTCTCCAGGTGCCCACAGCCCCGACGTGTAGCCACTCTGAACCATGGAGGTCACAGCCCCGGTACCGTATGTCTGCATACCCGGGATGGAGGTGGGTGTCAGTGCCGTGCCACAGTCACTCACTCCTCTGTGTGTCCCTTAGTAAAGTCTGTGATGTGCCGGGAACTGAGCCACTTTGGGATGTGAGCTGAGCTCCTCAGCACTGCTGTCTCGGGCACGTGGGGAGACGGCCATGGGACGGGACAAAGGCAATATGGCAGAGGGACAGCCAGAGACCTGGGGTCTTCAGGGGGAAGAGACATTGCCAGGGCGCTGGTGGCGGCAAGGGTACTTACACTCCATCTTGAAAAATATCCAGGGTGTGAGTGGCATGTCATTGGATGAGTGGAGTCTTCAAGGGGAAGGAGCAGGCGTGAAATGGGTGCTGTCGTGGGAATTCCTGAGTCGCCAGATACAGAGCATTGAGTTGGATTTAAACAGTGGGGAGACACAACCAGAATTACGTTTGAAAGACCACCCTGGTGGCAGCTCGAGATAGGACTGGACGTGTTTACCGTTATAAAATTCCCCAGGGAAATTGGGAATCTCCTGTCCCTACGGGGAGTTCCCAGTAGCATCGTTTCATCTCAGAGCATGTCGTGAAAAGTATTTACTGTAGAATGTGGGGAAAGTGTGTGCGTATCAGGGAAACATGGTTCTACCCTGATGGGAAGATGGTGGCACTAAGGTGTGGCCGACCAGGTGAGCTGATGTCTCCCCTGATCTGGTGGCTGTGTGTGTGTGCACGTGCGTGTGCCTGGGGGAGAGGTCAGGGGATGCATCCGTGTTGCTGTGTGTGTCTCCCTGGCCGGCCCCACTGGTGCCTGGGTGACTGGGGGCCTGGAGCACGCCCCTCCCCTCCCCCACCCATGCCGGAAGGTCCCCTGTGATGGCATCTGGCCCATATGCAGATTGAGCTCCACTCAGTGCTGACATCAGCTGGTTTGTGGCACCTCAGCGTATTTCTGGGTTGCAAATGAGAGTTTCTTAGTGCCAGGCTCGCTTGGGCTGTCACATCAGGTGATGAATTCTCTGCATCAACTGTGAGCTGCTAAGGTGAGCTCAGAGGGAGAGCGGGAAGGGCGAGGGTGGGGCCGTCGCTGCTGGGAGCTGCAGGCAGCGCTGGGTCCGCCACCATGGGGGCGAGGCCAGTGGCCCTGGTGGCGGTGGCAGGGCAGGGGCAGTCAGGGCTTCAGCTGCAGCTCTGTGCTCTTGCGTTTTGTCAGGAGAAACCCATCCACTGCAGCTCCGTGCTCGGCTCCCTCTGCCTCCTGGGAGAGGGTGCTGGGCCTTCTCCCTTAGGTGGGGTTCTGGTAGAATTTGGTGTGTATCAGTCATGCGCCAAATGCATGAGGGCGGGATAGAGAGGAAATAGGCGTGTAAGGCCCCGAAACCATTTGTTCCCAAATGCCTTTCTTTAATCTGTGCTGTGACAGTCCAGATCTTTTCTCAGAAAGCGGCGGCATTTTGTCCTGACTTTCCGGTCTCTCAGCTTCCCATAGCGAGGCTCCGTGCTGAGCCCTGCCAGCTGGCTCACGCTTCTCCTGCTGGAATGAAATGTGAGGTCGGGCCTTCTTTCCCAGCCACAGAAGTGCCTGGAGAACTAGTGCTTTCCACAGGGATCGTTCAGAGATAGCCAGGGCACCTTGGCTCGGCAGATTTCTCCTTCCCACTCCTGAGCCCCTTGGTGTGGTTTCTGACGTTGGCATTTTGACCAGTGACTGTCTTTATAAAGAGTAGTTTGCCCCGGAGCATGGACAGAGCCGTGGGCTGCAGAGGTTAAATAAAAATGGTCTCTTCTCCCACCCTCTGTACATAGCGGTTAACAAGACTATCTCATGCTCCCAGAGATAAACACGCACGAGACGGGCTGTCCCCCTGAATGTCCCTGCAGTGGAGGAAGAGGGGAGGAAGGGGTAAGCGAGGTCAGCACCTCCCCAGGACGCACAGCCACTGACCGCCTTCCATGGAGGCCGAGCGACGCTGCGGGAGCGCCTAGTGATAACGGGAAGCCCGGCGAGGCTGGCTGTGCTGCGACTTCTGTCCTGGGGGGTGTTAGCAGCACCAGCGCAGACAGTGGTCCTGGTGGAAAGGGCCTCAGAGGACAGGGCCGCTGCTCCGTGTCAGACTCACTTCTTCTAAAAGTTCTGGCATCCATCCGACTTGCAGCCCGCAGGCTGCAGGGTCCTGAACTTGGCAAGAAGTAGGGGCGTGGCTGGGCTGGCCTGGGGTAGGGTGACCAACGCCCCAGCTAGCCCGGGACTCCGGGGCTCACCGAATAGGGGCTTTCAGGGTTGACACCGGGCAAACTGGGACAGTTGGTCACCGCCTCCAAGGTGTGTGTGTTTATGGATGGAGAACGGAGTAAAGGAAAGGCAGCTACAGACGTTTGTTCTGTTTACTTCTTTTTAGTAGAAGGTTTACATGCCCTTCTTCACCGGGCCCCCCCTCCCCCGCCGGCACAATGGAAGCGTTGGTTTTGATATCTGAGTGATACTCCGCCTGCTGGCCGTCTGTGGGCTGGCTGTACCTTCTTGCATCTTGCACACTGGTCCGAAAAAGCAGAAGGTTTTCAGCAGACAGATTAAATGTCTCCTGTTTGAGTTATGTCAGCTCAGAGATGACTCAGATAGGAGTCTCGGCCGTCTTCTGGTCCCTGCAGACAGCCTTGCCAGGCCCCTCCGACTGGGACGCCACCAAGCTTGTTCTCTTAGCTGACGGCTGCGTTTGGCTACCCCTGGTTGTCCTTTGAAGGGAATCACAGCACAGCTAAGTGATGTCATCGTGGGGACCTCTGAGCCTCGTGGCGGGGCAGGAACATCACTGCCTTCACAGAGCCGCCTGCTCGTCCACCTGTCTCCTCTGCCCGCTCGATTCTAAGACACGTGGCTTCTTTCCCTCTTCAGCCAGCCCTTTCTACCTTGTGACATCCTACTTAAGGAACGTCTGTCAAGTTTTCAAAATCTTGTGCTCGGCAAACACACACACGTCTGTGTTTATTCCTTTATCTGGTTACCCACCTACCTGGGAAACATACACATATGAGCAAGACCGTTAGGACAGACAAAAGGCTGACAGTACTGGTCTCTCAGTAACGGGATTATGGGTGTCGTACGTTTTGTTTTTTATCCTTTTCCTATTTTCTAAATATTATATTGCACATGTAATTGCAAGTATTAGATTTCCAAATATTATATAAGCCCATCTTTTGTAATCAGAAGAGATAGATGATGCTAACGGATTTTCTTTGGGGAAAAACAAATATAACCGCCGTTCTCAATGAGCCTAAAATGGCGCCAGAACGCGCGTGTTCTTGGTGGGGAAGGGAGGCCATGGTGAGGTCCCCCCTGTGACAGCCTGCATTAGGAAATCGAATTCATTCTGGTCTTGATTCTGATCCTACTACATTCTTGGCCCCCAAAAGACAGAAAAGCGAATTCTCCTGGATGGAGACTGTCTCACAAACCTCCAACAGAGAGGGCGAGGGGAGCGCGCCTGACCAGGTTAGGAGACGGGGGTCTGAACTTGAGGGCAGCTACTCACCGGTCCACGACGGAGGGGACGTATTCTGCCCTCGTGGTGTCCACATCTGCCCTTTACTGGGGGTGGGAAAACCTGTCCTCATGCTGGCGGAACTGGTGAGAGCTGCTTTGAATCAAAAGCCTGACTTTCCTGGGAAAGTCGGAGCGCGGTTTGGGTGAGCCACTGAAAAAGGCAGGTGGATGGAAAGGGCAGAGAGAAAGCAGCCTGATTCAAAGGTTAGGGGCCTGCGTGTGTCTCGGCCATAGACTAGGAGCCTGCTCTCTCGTGAAAGAAACGTGACGGGACACTTGCCAGCCCCTGTTAGGTGCCAAGGATGCTCGTAATCCCGTGGGTGACGCTGGAGTAGTAGCCAAGGTCCCGCCCAGATGGCAATGGTCACACCTGCTCCGTGTCCCCCAAATGTTTCAGAGAATGAAATGAGAGTACAGTACAGCATGACCGACCAGGAATGTCTGAGACCTTTTCTGTTCAACCTTGACGTGTACAGAGGTGAGGTCAGTTACCTCTGAGGACCATACCAATTGGGAGGAAATGCGTTTGAGCACACTTGTGTTTCAGTGTGTTAAAATACATGAGCAGTCATGAGTCACATCTCATGAATTAAGCACGATAGCAAATCATTCCTCAACTACGTGAATGGTGGTCATTAAAACAGATCCTTTCAGGACAATCCCGTTGTTTGGATGCTTCTGGAATTAGAGTCTTAGGTGTGATCTACAAATGCAGATCAAACGTATAGCTTCCCGTCTCACCCCCTCTCGAGATGTCTTCACGTGGACCAGTGCTGTGTGGTCTTGGCACGATTTTCTTATTCTCCCGAATCACTCTCTGTCCTTTTCAAGGCCCCCCTCAGAGGGCGCCTCCTCCATGAAGCCTCTCCTGATCTTCAACCACAGGGGGCGTTGCCTTTCCTGAACTTTCTATGATTAGGTTCTGCACATGTCTCACATGTGCTGTGGACAGAAACCATGTCTCATCCTCATTACCTCCCCGGAGCGTCTAGCGCAGAACCGTGCACAGAACCAGTACCCGGATTCCCATAATATATGGAAGAGCCAGAGCTGGAAAGGGCCTTAGGAAGTCTTGGGCAAGCTTTTTGTTTTCCTCAAGGGGAGCCCAAGGCCAGAGGGGCGCCGTGCTTGGCCAGAGTCACACATGGAACTCGGGACCCTGGCCCTGCAGGGCAGCTGCCGTCCCAGCAGAGCCCCCCTGTCATTGACAGAAGTGGGCGGTGTTGGCATTGTGTCCAGAGGTGCGCTGGGAGGATCGGACCTCATCTCAGGGTGGCGTGGGGGGGGGCGTATGATCAACCCCAGTCATAGCTGCCCAGCTGACGAGGGTCCCCATGTGCCAGGTACTGTGACAGGCCCTCCACACACGTTCCTTACTGTCATTGTCACTGTCAGAACAGCCCAGGAGCGACCCAGAGGACTGACTTGTCTCCTTTTTCCTTCCAGGCTAATGGAGGTTGGCAGGATGCCACTACCCCTTCATCAGTGACCTCCCCTACAGAAGGCCCTGGCAGTGTTCACTCTGATACCTCCAACTGACCTCCCAGCAGTCGCATCCCGGCTGACCCTGCGCCCCGTCGGCCAGGGCCAGGAGGGAGGGTGTCTCCCCACGCTGACGCGGTCAGACGGAGGCCGAAGCAATCAGCAAACACAACGAGTCTCCTTCTCTTCTGTCCTTTGGGATGCTGTCTCCTCCAATCTGGACACTTCTTTATACTGTCTTCCCTTTTCTTTCTGGGTAGAAGCCCCCCTTCCCTGCCTCCAGCCTCTGTCCGCCTGCTGTCCGCCGTCTTCCCCGCCCTTCCCCTCTGCCCTCACACCCTGGGTCCCTGTCCTCTGCAAATCACTGAAGGATATTTTCAACCATTAGAGGAATTTAAAGAGGAAAAAGATACAAAGAAAAAAATAAAAGTGTTTGTATGTTTTCATGCTGGTGGTTTGAGGAGCCACGTTTACCTCACTGGGTCCCTCTGTCAGCTGGCAGCCCTCCTATGTCTCCTGTCACTCTCGCTACCTCTGTAGGAGTTCGCCACCCGCCCTGCCCACCCTCCTCCCGCCTCCTCCTGCTCTTCCCTCCCTGGGGACAACTCCCATCACAGCGCTTTCCTTCTCCTCCTTCCCAGCCCCAGGTGTTCCCTGGGGACTGCAGTGGCTGGGCTACTCAAGGCGGCCCGTTTCCGGCTTCAGCCCCAACAGGTTGATCTCCAGGCAGGAAGTTGGCAGCGGGGGAGGCAGAATTCCTAGTGGCTTCTCGTCCTGCTGCTGACAGACCTTGGTTTCAGAGGTGCAGTCTTTGGAGACCACGCACCACCTAGAAAGCAAAGCCCGAACCTGCTCCACAATCAGGTGTGTTAGGCGTGGTGATGAGTGCGTCACGAAGGAGGAGCTGGGTCTTACCCTGAAACCCTTCAGCTAGACACACGCACGCACACACGTGCACACACGCACGTGTCGGCACATGTACAGTCTCACGCATTCACTTCCCCAAGACCAGTCGCATGCCACACACACCTACATTAGTAACCGCAGCCATTACGCCATAGGAGCCCGAGAGAGGGAATTAGCAACTCCAAGTGAAGGTCCCTGACACGGAGAAGCAGTCTGCACCTGGGGCGCCCAGGACCTGTAGGGCCCCAGCACCCACACGCCAGAACGACACCCACAGGACAGGCCCGGTTCCCAGTGTCCATTACTCCTGCTCCCACCGCCTCCGGAGCTCTCAGGGAGCCACGCACAGTACTTACGACGTCTGTAATGGATTTGGTTCTGTTTCGGTTTTGTTTTAGCAATAGGGACATTGCATTAATTACCTAAAGTGTTTTATGGCACCACGTCTTGTTCTGGAGGAGAGAGCTGTATAAACATGGCTTGGGCAAGCTTTTCGCCCGCTTAATTTGAGGAGCTAAGTGATGAGGGAAAAGGGAGATAGTGTTCTCAGTGAAAGCATCACGGTGATTTTTGTCCGCTGGGAGTGTCTGAGGGAGAAGAGTGTGTCCTGGAAAGCTAGTCTCTAATGTCACCTGAGCTTACGTTCTTTGTAGCCAACCGTGCCAGCCGTAAAGATGGCGGCTGTGTCATTTGTTGAGTGGGAGGTGGTCACGTGCCTCATTCTGGTCATGTGTAAAATGGGGGTTATTATTACGCCTGGCTCACCAAGGGGCTTGTGGGAGACGGAAGACATCAATGTCATCCACGTCCAATCTGTGCATGTGAAGTGGGGAGTAGCGTCTCTGAGATAAACTGGTTCATGCCAGATGGGGACAATACATGGTTTTCCTAGTCTAACTTCTGATGTTATCACCATGGTGGCAAAGAAAAGGGCTCTTGTTGTTGCTTTTTGAGTTTGCTTGTTTGTTTTGGTCTGTTTGGTTTCTTAGAATAGAGACAAGCTCCCAAACTAGAAAGACCCGACCTGGTTCTCTTGGTTTGTACTTGAATCCAATATGTGGCCTTGTAAGTACTTACTCCCCTGCCACGTCGACTCTGTCTGAGAGGCTTCTGGGAAGGCATGAGACCCTGGAGGGGTGAGGATGGCCAGCTAACAAGGTCATGGAAACTCCACATGGTAATGAACAGAAAATGCTCCTGTGTGTTGGGGGAGGTTCCGTAGGAATCTGGAGGGTATGTGTATTTGAAGGAAATACAAAAAGTAAATATTTGGCCAGGTGGGATTCTGCCTGGATGACTGAAAGCGCTGAAAAGCCTGTGTCTGCCAATTTGGGCCACAAGCAGAACGGCTCCATACAGAGGGTGCCTAGGAGGCGCCATCATGTGACAGCTGTGTCGCCATGAGAACCAATGGAGAGCTGTCTCCGGGGCAGGGAGGTGCTGACGCACCCTCACAGGAATATGGTTGGCTCACATCCCCGCGACTTTGGGCGAAGTACAAAAGAGACACAAAGGGTTCCCCTGCAGACAGGAAGAAGGACTCCAGGTTTGGGTTGGTCGATTTGCATTGCAAGTTCGTAGAAAAGACCAGAGCACAGGCCGTCTCCTTCCCTGCAGTCGCTTGCACTGGTCATCATTGTCACGGCACCTTCGCCGCCCAGCACCTCACACAGCCCTCTTTGTCCCTGTCCCACATCTCCCTCCATGGCCACGGTCATGACCCAGGTGGCAGCCACGAGGTCTGTCCATGTTAAGCGAAGCGAGGGAGCCCTGGCCAAAGGGGGTGGGGAAGAATTTGCCTCTGGAAGTACAGCACCCTGGGAATTCACATCAGGACACCCCACAGACAGACACCAACCACGCCCTGGGACTCTGTTTCCTAATGGAAGTGGAAGCCCCCCCTTTCCCTGGCAGCAGATTTCCCCGGGAAATGATACCAGCCTTGGGTTTGCCCACCTTGTAAGGCTTCATCGCACCCTCCTTTCCATCCCCAAATCCTCCTCCCCCGGTGGGATTGACGCGTTCCTTTTGCCAAGTGACACCTTTTTGACATGACTTTTTATTTTGCTGTGGTGGTGGTTCTTTATTTGCTGGCTGCCTTCTCGCTCACCTTCCCCTCCCCCCCCACTCTTTTCCTCCTGAGTTTGATTTTTCTGCCCAGAAAAACCTGACTTCGATACCAAAAAAGATAAAAACTACAGAAACTCAAATTTAAAAAAAACTTTAAAAAATGACAAAAAAAAGTACTCAATGATTCTTTCAGCTTTATTAACATTTTCCATTGTTTCTTGCGACTTGTGTCTCGTTCTTTGTAGTACTGATGACGAACATTTGATAATGAATGTTCTTGTATATTCAGATAAAGAAAAAAAAAAACCAAAAAAGCGGTCTGAATTTAATAGTGTTTATAATAAAAATTTTAAAAATGACCCTCATAGCACGCAAAACAGGTTGGGGAATTGTCCCTTTTCTCTCTGTGACAACACACATCATTCCTGCATTGGTTTTTAACACCGAACTACCTACATTCATCATTTCCCCCATTTTTCTTCTATTTTCTTGCATTTGTGAATTAGTTCAAGAATGCTAGAAAAGTGTCGAGTTGTGCACATCCATCTCCTGTTTCACAATGTTTAAAAGTGACAGTAATTCATTTTGTAAACTAAAAAAAAAAAAAGGTTGGACTAGTAAGCATCATAGGTACCGCCTAACACATTCTTATGTTTATTAACTTTGAAACCCAGAAATAATTTCTTTTCTTTACTCCTGCTCTTTCAAATATAACAAAAAAGTTATGTTTTGTGTTATTTTTGGTTTGTTTATTGGGGGGAGGGGCTCTTTTTTTTTTTTTAATTTTCAGGATTATGACCTTGCTGTTTTATTCCTTAGATATGTATACAAGGTGATGTGAAAAGATGACACTTGTAGAGTAGCTGTTTCCTCTTGCTTCAGAATGTACTGACTTCAGAAACAAAGAGAAAGAAAGCCCAGGCTGAGGTCATGCGCTCACTGGCCTGCATTTCTGCTGTCGGCTCCCCTGCCACCTCTGAGAATAACAGTCAGCTCTTGGGTTCTCCTTTAGGCTCTTTGAAAATTCAAGGAATCCGTCCAGCAGACCTTTCATACTGGAGGGGAGGTTTTTGCTTTTGTTGATTGCGCATGTCACAGAGAAATGCTTTCTTTTCTTTCTTCCTGATGAGTAACAACATTCCAGGAGGCCCCTTCCAACTAGACAGGGTTTTTCTTCCAGAGAAGCCCCCAGGAGATCCTGGTGTGATGGGCGAAGCGTCCCGTGTCTGGAGAAAGTTGGTGAAAAACTGAGCCAGACTCGATGCCGTCATTTCAGTGCTGGGGGTGCAGTTTGGTTCCTCGACAGCACAACTCTTTTTCGGCAACTGTTCAAAGCAAATCGTACAACTGGCTTGATTCAGAATGTATTGGAGTAGCTGGAGGAAAAAGGAAGCAATATTATCTGGAAGAAACTTTATTTTTAACATCTGCCATTCAACAAATGATTACGTGTTCAGAAAGCACCCAGAACCTAGGTGAGAGAAGTGGGAGAATTGAACTGTGCAGTGACCCTTTAGGAAAGCTTTTCTACCCCAACAATTGGACTCTTGTTTTTAAGTCAGAGCAGATCAGTGACGGGCTTTTCACATCACCTTCGTGGTTTCACTCCCTAGCTCAAAGCTTGCTGGAACCCTTTATTTTTTGTAAACTTTACCCCTCTTTTGTTAAAATAAATAAAACATTCAATGTTTTCCCCTTTTCCTCCCTTCTTACCCCTTGTCTTTCCTTTGGCATTTTCAGTTTTCAGTTATTTTGAAGTGATTTCCTTTGGTTGTTGGTTTTATCCTCCCGTGCACTGCCCCCACCCCTGTTCTTATTCAGAGTATAAACCTGCAAAGCTCTGCTCTGTTTTGGTTTTGAAAGTTTAAGCTTTTCTGCTTCTGTGAGAGCACAGGCTTCTGTCCCTTTTGATTCCAAGTGAACTTTCGTGTTCTCTAATGATACTAACACGGTGTAGGTTTTACAGTCTCCTAATTTGTACTGGTAATGCATATTCCAAATAAATAGTTTCTTTTGTTGCAAAAAACGTGTTCGTATTTTGTGTACATTTTTTCTCTTCCACGCTGGCATGCGTCCTCGCCCACACGGGCTGGGTTAATGTGCGTTATGGTTTAAGTTGTTGCCCTAATCATTTTAAAAGTCTGTGTACACTGGCAGTGGGACAAGTGACCTCATGGGCCACCTACCTCACGCAGGAAGGAAGAAAAGGGAGGGAGGGAGGGAGGCAGGATCGCTTGTGGTCACACATTAGCTGTGTCGCGGGGGGCAGAGCACCGCATCTTGTCTGCTTCTCTGTGACTGCCTGTGCCTCCACCGAGCAACAGCTGGACGTCCAGGGAGGGTTTCCACCCAAATGCGAAGTTTGTGGGTCGCGCTATTTACCCAGTGGTTCTCCTTTCCCTTCCTCTGCTGTGCTCTGCTCAGAAGGCAAGTTGTGGTGCTGAGAAGTCTCAGGGGAGGGTCTGGGTTAGAAGTGCTGCACGGTTGTGGGCTCAGAAGTGTGCTGGGTGTCGCCCCATGAAGTGTGCACGCCTACGCTGGGGAGCAGGGGGTCATCCCGCGTAAGCAGCTCTCCCGTGGTTTGTCTGCACTCAGGCTCAGCCCCTGGACCTTTGGCTTATGGTCTGTTCCAGAGTTTGGTGTCTCAGTGTTCTGGCTGGAACACCACTTCAGCCCGCAAAGCTTCGGTCTTCAGCCCAGCCTTTGTCACTGTCTTCCTGTCCGTGGAGCGGGGCGGAGCCTCTCTCGTCCGGCATTCCACGTGCTGTTCCTCTGGGGCCTCACCTGTGTTGTTTTCCCTCTTTCACGCCGTAACCCCCGGGAGGCTCTGTCCAGAGCCCCAATGACGCAGGGATGTACAGAATGTACCAGGCCCTTACCCTCTCATCCTGATCAGGTTCAATTCCAATAGAAAGCAGATCAAAGGAAGGAAGAGTCAACAGAGATCCAATGATCATTTTTATTAAGGGACGTGCTGAAGGATGAGGGGCTCGAACAGCATAAGGCCCCCTGCTAATGCTGGGCCCAGCTGTAGGCCGGATATTCCCTCCTCAGCTCTAAACCCTGGACCCCACGGGAGGTTCGGGTGTGCAGTGCAGTTTTAGCCACTTCCTTTCCCAGTTGCCTGGAAAATTGGGGGCCTAACTCACCCAGCTAGTTCATTACACAGCGTGATAGCGCTAGAGCACATAGACCAAAATATCTAACGTGTCCGATGCGGAACAAGACTGTGTTCCATACAGAAAAGCCTGACACAGATGCTCTGATCAGGCCGCCATTCAGGAATCTAGCTCCTTCCACCCTCCGGAATATGCACCCTCCCCATGGAGCCGGCAGAAGGGAGCAGGTACGAGGGCTCAGCCCTTCTGGAAAGCCTTGATAGAGATGGCCCTTCCGCTGACGTTCCCTGCCAGGGGCGGGCTGGGGTGGAGGATGGACGAGCTGTCCCTGGAGAGGTCGCCACTTCCTGGCACTAACTCCACACAGTAACTTTGTGGATAGTTGGCCATCTGTCACACCTAGTAACCGAAAGGGCAAGCAAGAGCACAAGATAAGCCCATGTGGCTGTGTCACTGCACTGGACACTCCCAGTGAAATGAGTCCATCAACATCGCAGACCTGGCTTTGTTCTGCTTCAATGGGGAGACGCAGAAAGGGGTGTAACAACAGGGGCCGGAACCGTTCAGCCAGGCAGGAGAAGCGGAGGTGTTCTGCTCTGCGGGAATGCGAGACTGGGAGAGAGACACCCCAAATATGCTCCATATTTGGTTGTTGCCCAAACTCAGGGCTCAGGACCAGCCTGTGGTCACCAGGAGGGAGAGCTGCCATCCCTGAAGGCAGCCTGTCCCCACCTTCACGTGGTCACCCCCACAGGTTTACTGTGGCCAAAAGGGTCAAGAGTGGTGGCCAGCAGTCACAGGAGGGTAGAGTCGTAAAGATTTAAAGGCACCAAACCTGATGTTTATCCCTGTCACAGATGCCTGCCTGCCATCCTTAGGGCCTTCTACCACCTCCCCACCTGGACAAGAAGACAGGCAGCAGTGACAGTGGGCTGACGGCCACTTGCTGTCCAGCATACAACGTCCCTTCTGGGCCAGCCCGCGTGGAGGGTGGTGCAGGATGGCAGCCTTCCGACAGCACCCCATGGATGAGCCCAGGCGGGTCTGTAGACTAGGGGACCAGAGTGAGGAACGAGGCTCTGCCTCGGGAGCTCCGCTCACGGCTCTTGCGAATGTTACGACAGTACTAATATCGAGAGCCAGCGAGACCAGTCATGGCGTCCGGCCTGGGGCAGACTTCTAGGCCCCTCTGGGCCGTGTGCGGTGTGGAGCAGGAAGTAAGGCCATGGCCGTGGCCATGCCCAGGGCCACATGCTCTGGGGGAACTGTTGTCCTGTATATCCTCCTGGGACCCATGTAAATGACAACTGAGCTCGTGCTCCTGGTGCCCCGGGGTCAATCAGTAGGGTCCATTCATTACCATCCAGGCGACACTGCGTCCTAAGCCAAAATTCTCTCTCCGCCACGATACCCAGCTGCTCTGTCCAGTGTAGCTGCCAGCGTTATCAACAGCACCCCCGGGTGGCATGAAGGTCCATGTCCTGCAGTGCAGTTGAGTAAACTCCCGTTAGTAAACATCCTGGGAGAAGCCGGAGTTCAAAATAAAATCCTCCTCTGTTGTAAGACACGCTAGTCCACGCTCCCTTCCCTGGCTCCCTCCCGAGTTTATTCCCAGCTCCGTCCCCAGAGGTAGAGCAGGGCTGCCTTCCCCATCGGAGTGCAATGGCTGTTCAGGCCCCGCCAAAGCTCAGTGAGTCCAACCTCGAATCTCCCTCGTGCCTGCATTTTCTAAAAAGTCACCTTAGAAGGCATACCCATCCCATCCCAGCATCAGAGGTTAGGAAACACAAGCCAAACCCAAGCTCCTAGAGCAAAATTAAGTCTCCAGAACCCAGATCATGGCAGCACGAGACTATTGCTAAGGAACCACCTCACTGGAGATTTGACAGTTTGGGGAGGCGGAAGGAAAGACAGAGAACACATGAAAAAGGACGAAAGAAATCTTTATTTCCACCTTTACAATGCCAGCCGACTAATATCCATTGGACTTGAGAAAAAGCCACCAACAAGAGGTTAATTTTGCACTCTGCTTGCTGGATCCTGAGGGAAACACTCCAATCTCTGCATCTTGCCTCCTCTCTCAGAGAATGACCTTTGAAATATTCATGTCTTTGTGAAAAATTCAGAAATGTAAAACGGGTCCCCTCCCGTCCACGTGTCATCCCTGGTCTTCATATCCATATTTAAGATGTATCTTGATTTCCATTTCCCTTTAAGCCCTGCATTCCTAATCCTGGATATGTTTACCCCACGCACTGCGGCTTCTGCAAAACCGGCTCTGGAAATCCTCCAGCTCATGACCCCGACGAGCTTGGCCTTTGTGTCCAATGGAGCCCACCTCCAATCTGAACGGCCATTGCTGATGCCTCAGGATGCTGGCTGTGTCCCCAGAGGGCCTCTCCTTCCTGCTGCCTGGCAGTCCTGGGCCATAAGTGTCGGCAGAAACATCCCTTTCCGCGTCTTTGAGGTTTGCCCTGAGGTTTCTCTCCTACTGTCCCCCAACTCCTTTTAAGCAGAAGCAGCCGAGCTTAACGTCGCCTGACTGCGCCTTTCCCAGCTGCATCCCACCTGGTCTTCTGGGAGGTTCACGCTGAGAGCCCGGGGCTGCGGTCCCAGGGGGTGACGGCTTGGGACGTCACAGCCTGTCGTGCACAGGCAGCTGCCTGTCTTGGGACGTCACAGCCTGTCGTGCACAGGCAGCTGCCTATGAGCGTCCAGCGAGCACTGACCCCCTGGGCTTCGGGAGGGTCGTCACCTCTGGGGGGACGACCACTGGGAAGGCATTTTCAAGACAAGTGATAAAACAAACCCAACCCAAACCTCTAGGTCCCTGTTGATGAATACAACTGTGTCCATCCATGGACGAGCTTGGGCAAGAAGGTAAAACCTTGATGTGCATTAACAAAGCCCTAAACCGGGGGCCATGGGATGAGGCTGGGCTGGTGGGAACAGATGAAGATTAAAATGAAAACGCTCTCACTGCTGGGAGACATTGGGCAACTACTCCCATCAACTTGTAGAACAACAGGAAGCTCAAGACGCTGCTGAGCCAATCATTCCATGTCCTCCACCTTCCCTGGGGACACGGAGTCGCACGGACGCCAGGTGGGAACCCCTCACACTGGAAGCAATGATGACTTTGATGGGGGGTCTTCCCCAGCCTGGGGTGGAGGGCCTCTACCTCCCTGGTCACACTGGAGCCCAGGTCGTCCAAGTCAACTAGTCCCTCTTGGCAGCTGAGTGCCGGGAATACGCCAGTAAACAAGATCAGCAAGTGCTTCCTTACAAAACTCGTCTGTACATTTGGCGAGGGGACCACATCCGAAAAGACGTGTCCCGACTCCGAGGGACCTTCCTCACCCTGTGCTGCTTTTCCCTGCGGGCGCGAGGAAAGCCGCTGCCGTTACGCGGCCTCCTCATCGCACCGCAGAGGTTCAAGCGGGTCTTTCTTGGGGCGCAGACAGTTGAGGGCGGAGAGACAGGGAAGCAAAGGGCAGAAATAAGGAAGAAGGGAGAAACGATGGCGAGGAGGGAGCTGGGAGGACGGAAACTGCGGGGGCCAGAGTGACTGTCTGGGGCCACAGGCGCCGAGGGCTGAGCGGCCCTGGGGTGTCAGCAGGTGGGGCCCCTGGGCTGCAACAGGCGCCCTGGCGTGTTCACTGCTGTCTGTCGTCCTGGCTGTTGGGGTGACCCGTGTCCCCGGAGTCTCTCGGTGACATTTGTTACCTGGCTTCTCCGTCCTTACGCGGAAATCCTGTCCTTTTCAGTGGATGGCTCCTCCTTGGCTGCATCCTGCCTCCCTGAGCCCCAGACACAGCGTTTGACATTTGTTATCGGTACAACAGGCTCATTTGCTGAGTGTGGAGAAAAAAGATTTCCCCAAAGGGGGGCGATGAATGATTCTCTCAGCTCGCGTCCCCTTTTCCTCTTTCTTCACACACAGCAGAACCCGCTGGACACGGGGGAGCTACTCCAGCCCCTCACGTTCTGGCTCCGTGTGTCTGTGGCTACACTGACTGTGGCCGAGTCCCTGGAGGGCGGACAGTGATGGGTCGTGGTGGCTGGGGACCGCAGTGATGTCCACTTCATACAGGCGACAAGGGTCCTAAGGACAGGCACCGTCCTCCAACCACCAGATGTCCCCTGAGAGCCTACTGTGCGCCAGGCGCTGTTCTGGGGTCATGCACAGGCCTGGGCCCTGCTCTCAGGGCGCTTACCGTCGAGTGGGGTGTCCGACAGCAGCACATTATTCACGCAGCTGGGAGGAAACCCGCGGCTGGGTTTGCAGCATGAATAAAAGATGTGTGGTCCTGGGAGAGTCTGTCTTAAAGAGAGTGAATTAGTCAAGGGGCTCAGCGATGTCTTCTTGAGGAATTGCCTCTCAGTGCACACTGAACAATTAGTTACTGTGTAAGGAGGGATGAGACGCTGGCTGTAGCCAGGGGAGGCACGGGTGCAAAGCAGGTGCAGGACCCGGCAGGTACCAGGTGCCTGAACGTCGGCCAGAGAGCCGGGAGGAAGGGCCGAGGTAGGTGGGAGGACCACAGGGGCTGGGGGCCCGTCACCCGGTCGGTAGCTGCTGCAGGACACCACTCAGCAGCTTCCGGGGGAGGGGTGCGGGCTCTGAGATGACGGCTCGCTCACTCATCCTTCCAACAAGTGCCAGCTGCGTAGTAACTTGGTGCCTGAAAGTGGGGGTGAGTAATTCACAGGCTGCTGAGATGTAGAAACCGTGTGGCAGGTAGTGCGGTTACTTGTCACGTGGTACAGTTGCCTCAAGGGTGGGGAGTCAGGGAGGGGCCTAGAGACTGGAAGAGAAGGAAGGATGTGGCCACGGTGTTAGTAGCTCCAGGACCTGTGACTGTCCCACCTCCCTCCTCTCCCGGCCCCCAGCCCTTCAGCCTCCAGTGCCATTCCGTGTAAATCTTTCTTGGAGAGCTGTTTCTCCTCGTGGTCATACAGAAACAGGCTACTAAACCTGCCTGTGGGGTGAATTACGAGCTGGTCTCTGGAGCCCCAGCCTCTGTTGCCCACGGAATGAATTGTGGGGCTCTGGGCTGCCGGCATGTTGTTTATTTATTTATTTATTTGCTTTCGCATATTTTAACCTGATCATTAAATTGCAATCTGCCACCCATCCCCAGCCCCGACTGTCTTCAGATGGAACAGATTTTTCATAGGTAATGATACCTATAAACTTCAGGGATGGCAGCCACCACAGCAGACTATGGGGGGAGGAGTTGCAGACTGACACCCCACCCCCCACCCCCGGCTGGTCTTTGGCCATTCTGCTGTTGCCCTGGGCTCAGCCTGACCTCTCCCGGGGCAGCTAGAGTGGCCACGTTCTTCTGGGCAGCACTTCTGGCCTTTTGTAGCCCGAGAAACATGTGCTGGGGAAGCAGAGGTGAGTCTCTGCCGCTTGTTCTCACGTGCATAGTTCACCCCCGCTGCAGGCGTGCCAGGCAGTAAAGGTGTCATCCAGCCTGCATTTATGGTGTTGCATGGGGAGAGAGCTGCACTGATAAATCACAGGCAAGGAGGGTGCCAGGCGGTGCCATGGGGCTCGTGCTCCCCTGGTCATCGGTCTGATGTGGAGCCACTCTGATCTGGATGGACGGCCGTCCAAGGACAGGGCCAGGGCACTGGGGAGGGGGACAGTCATCATGGCTATAATATTGGCACCCCCAGTGTGTCTCACGTTGTCTAGGGTGTGCTGACACATTCCTTTGGAGCCCCACAATGGAGTGGACCCTTGAACAATGTGTGTTTGAACTGTCAGTTGAACTTCGGTCAACGGAGAACAACAATCTGCAAGCAGGTGGCCTCACGCAGCTAAAAACATGTTGTTTAAGGGTCAGATGTAATCTAATTTAAAAATAAACAAATTACATGGCATCTGAGATACAAACGGGACCTCAGAAATCCCCTGGCCCATCCATCCGGAGAACCCTGGGCGTAGGAGCCTTGTTCTGCTCAGGCTGGGCCGTCATGAGCAAGTTACTCAACCCCGCTGAGCCTTCAGAGCCTTTTCTTCATTGCAGAGCAGGGACCTCGGGGTTGCCAGGACTGATGAGACATGGTATGCAAAGGGCCAGGTGCGGGGACACACAGCTCATTGACCTGACTCCCGGACCTGCTCCCCACGTTCCGCATTTGGCTGCAAACTCAGGACAGGCTATAAAACTGGGCCCGTCAGACTGCATCTTGGAGGCCATGCAGACAAAATGCCCCATTGTAGACAAAGTGCTTCGAGGTGCGCAAGAGAAACCACCTTTGTAATTTGAAAATGCACACGCAGGTGCTCTGGTCCACTGGCCCTGGAGCAGGTGTAGTGAGTGCAAGGCTGAGCATCCCATCCTGAACGCGGCCTCAGAGCTGGGCCTTCCCTGCCCCGGCACACTGTGCCCATTAGCTCTGAGGGTTGCGGACACATTTTGCAGCAAGAATAATAAACCACCCCCAGGAACAGCCAGATGCCCAGGGAGGGAGGGGGCGGCAGGGGGAGGCAGGCTGGGTTTCAGTCACTGTTCACCAACTGCTTCCTGTCCCCACGGATTTCTTGTCAATGATTATTCAATCTCAGGCCTGACCTTTCTATTCTAAATAACAGAGCAATATCAGTGCGGCCCAGCCCGCAGCTTTGCAGGAAATTAACTGTATCTGGCTCTCACAGGAGACCCAAGAAATCCCCTCAGTAACGAAGCCCAGCCCGCTTTACAGACAAAACGCCCGAGCATTATCTTCTCACACACTCCTCCTAATACCCGTCTAAATATCACGGGCTTCCCAGCTGTTTAATTCTAATAAATACTCATCTATTCTCAAAACAGACAAATGTTAGGTCTCAGGTGGGCCCCCAGCACTTGTGCGGGAGGAGACGAGAATATGGAGACGGGAGAGAGAGCGGCGGGCAGCTCGCTCTGGGTTTCCATTCGCGCACACGAGCAGCTTGAGAAGATGGCTTCTGCGTCAGCCAGAGCCAGAGGTGACTTTTCTCCGACAGGAATTGTGCGGTACACTGCACAGTTTCATTCTCCCCTCACCCCAACTCTGCGAGGTGTGTGCTACCTCCATCTTAGACTAAAGCACACTGACTCAGAAAGGTTAAGTCGCTTGTCTGAGGAGGCACAGCCAGCGCATAGCAGAGTCAGGGTCTGAACTCAGCTCTGTGTGACTGAAGGCCGCGCCCAGAGCCACTCGTGTCTGCAGCTTTTGTCCACATGGTGACTATTTTGAATGGGGCACGACTGGCCCAGGGCCTTGCAAACGCTGCAGAGCTGTTGGGCGGAGGGTTGGCTCATGTGTCATGATGCCTTCCCCTCGGCAGGCATGTGACTGCCCACAGTCCCCACCATATTCTGAGAGAGAGCAAGAGGGCTTTGTTTGCCATTTTGAAGAAACCCAGTTTCCGGCTATTCCATGAGCCCCCTTACCAAACAGTAAATGGCGTGAGTGTGGTGTGACTTGTTCTGGCCAAGTCACGCTGGCTTCTGTAGACCCCAGGTTCCTTTACCATGTGCTCTGAGACGCTGGTTTAGAAGAATTGAGTCTACACTCTTGCCCACGAGTTTTGCTGAGCCATCTTAGTTCGTAGTCGGGGGTAAGAGCTGCAGGGAACGAAAGCCAGACGTCTTCTTCTGGATACTCTCTCAAACACCCCTCCTAAGTAATCATAGGTCAGTCGTCCGGGAATTTACACAGAGCTGCATGGAGTGGCTTTAAAACCTAAGCCGGACAATGTCCTGAAGGATAAGCTTCCATTTGCATCTGTGATGCTGAGCCAGTGCCCGGTGACAGCCTCATGCCTGGGCCTTACAGGGACAGCTTCTTTTTTAATTTAATTACAGAAATAAATTCTCGTTGGCTTTTAATTTCTCAATGCGTATTACATTTCTTAATGCTTTCTTTGGTGGCAGACAGCTTCGACCTGAGACAACTGGGGAGTGCAGAAAAACAAAACAGAAAATGGGGCATAAAGGGAGGGGACAGTCACCTTTTGTTCTGATTCTTGGCTTGAGAGAAAAGACCTCCACAGGTGACAAGTGTAAGCAGCTAAGGGGGCTTCAGCCCCCAAAATCTGGGATGTGCACCATCTAAGGAGCAGTTCCCTTTTGGGGTTCACCTACGTTTTCCCTTACATCCGTTGAACACAGTTTGATGGAGGAACTAGGCCATGAGGCCCAGGTACTGGACCCTCTTGGATGCAGGCCTGTGTCCCCATCTGTCAACGCGGCTCTGCACCCACTTTGTCTGCTGTGAGGTCCTCTCTGGGCTGCCATGTTACGTGTGTCTCTGTATTAGATCACTTGCGATATTATTCCTCTAATTATATGCATTGTTGCATTCCATGTTAAATGTTATTTACACAGGCAGATAACTTCTTACTGTGTAATTTTCACGCACGTCAACCCACACTCACAGTCGTCTTTCTACTGTACATGTGAACGGAGTGGGGATGTTACCGGTTGTAGGAGGGGGAGTGGGGGCCCGGGAGCAGTGAGCGTTTTCCTCAAAGCCCCCGGCACGGGCGAAGACGCAGAGCCCATGCTGAACCCCACTCCATGGAGACTTGCAGGAATCAGACAACGGATGCCTTGAAAGGCTCGAAGCCATCTACTCCGACACATTAGTGAAAACACGTGCAGGCCAGACACTTGCCAGAAACGGCATGGCTTCTGTCCGAGCAGCATGAGCATAAGTTCTCTGGGAAGCAGACGCTCAGGTCACCTTAGGACTGAAAAGGCTTATTGGAGAGTGACGTCCGTGAACACGGAAGAAGAAGCGTGATCAAATAGGGGTGCAGACGCAGAAAAGGCTCAGCCAGCCCAGTGGGGGCTCTGGAACAAAGATGGCTCCTTAGGTGAGTCTGAGGTCGGAGGTGGGCCAGGAACCGTCAAGCAGCCACCCCGTCCTCGGAGCTGGGCAGCGAGCCTCCTGGAAGGGGGAGACACGGTGTGTTTCCATGTCTGCACGCAGCTGGAATTTACTCTTGCGGGCTCTGTATTGGTACTAGAGGGATAAGAGTTCCATGACTTTATAATAATAGGAATCTTATTTTCAGTCATTGTGAAATTAGAGTGTTGTCTCAATAGATACACTACAAATGCCAAGCGGGAAAAAAAAAAAAAAAAAAAAAAATATATATATATATATATATATATATATATATATATACACACACACACACACACACCAAATGGTTTTTCATTAAAGTATCTTACAGCAGGCACTTGGGCTGGGTGAGCAATTGCAAGTGGCCTAAGGTGTCTCCAGAGGGAAGGTCAGCAAACTCAGGCCGACCCCTTGGATTTCCCATTAGTGAGCAGTTAGATGAAGTAATAAATAAATTATTATTAAGCACTTTGCAAATCCAGTGTTATGTAAATGCTAAATAATCACGATCATATAGAAGGGTGCTGGCTCGATCTACGGGACGGCTTCCATGTCATTTAAAATGGATGGCTCAGCAGCGTCCTGAAGACAAATGAGGCCAGAGCTCCTCCTGGGAGGGGGGGCTCCCCAGGAGCTGATGTGTTCCCCCCTGGTCTCTGCGGGATCCTGGGCGGCTGTAAAGGCTGGTAGAAAGGCCCCGCTCGGTGCAGGGATGTTGAAAGTGGGCTTCGGTGAGTGCAAAGTGACTGCATTTCTGGGAAGACAGGCTAGCCTACAAGGGGTGGGGCAGGGCAGTCAGCCTGTGAGTGCCTCCCATGGCCCAGACGTGCTCAGTGCTCTGCGCTTATTATCTTCTTGTCCTGCAGGCCAGCAATATACGGCATTGAAGCAGTGGGATAAAGCAGGTGCACTGCTCGTTTCCGTAGGAAAGCAGAACGACTGACGCCAGCAGTGAAGGTGTTTTGCTTTTTGTGTTCTGGGCAGGAGTGGGACCAGGAAGGTGGACAGAGTCCCCAGGGCTTCAGAGAAAGCCCAACCCAGTGACTGAGCACAGCCCCCCAGTTCTGGGACCTTGGGGGCCCATGTTCACAGCCCCCCAGTACTGGGACCTGCGGGGCCCACGTTCCTGTGATGACAGTGACTTACTCCTTTGGGCTATACCCAGTGTGGGGACAGAGCCCCAGAAAGTAGTTTCCAGGCTCTCGGCCTCACATAGACAGGTGCTGGCTCAGGTAGTAAATGGCCATCAACTGTGATTGGATGGCCATCAGCTGTGGCTAGTTGGCCGTCAGCTGTAACCAGTGAGCCATTGGCCACTAATATAACTGCTGTGGCTACGCTAGCAGAAAGAGGAGAGAGAATGGGGGCTAGCAAGAAGATGGCTGAGCTAGCAAGAGCGGATTGCAGAGAGGTGGATGCTGCCAGCGAGACTATAGTGATATGACTCCCCTACTTACGGCTCCGTGGGTGTTCCTTTTTGACCTCACCATATCCTGCGTTCTTATGTGGGGAGCGGGAGCAGAGACCCCGCATGACACCCTGCGTGACATCCAGAATGACTGCTCCCGCTTGCCCCTGCCCTGGCCTGACCCCCCTGGTGAACCCTCATTTTGACCTTTCATGCACCTTCACTCCACTGAGCAGATACTGATAAAGGAATTGCCGTGAGCCGGTCACTCCACTGAGGGGTCTGAGGACCTCATCTCATTTACTTCTCCCTGCAACCCTGGGTGTAGGATTTACCTCCTCCGAGGTTCTCCCCTGAAGTGAGAACACTGACAGTTGTTAAGTGACTTGCAAAAAGGGACAGGACTAGTTCAAGGGGAAAGAGCTGAGGCCAGGTTGGTCCAGAAAGCCTGGGCCTTCACCGTGTGGTCATTGTTTGTACCCCGTGAGACCAGAGGTCCTGGCGCTTCCGGGGCTGTTCCCCTTGTCCATCACTGGGCTGTGTCATCAGTAATGATCAGCCCCATTTGTGCACCAGCTTTTGAGGGAACCAAAGACGCTCAGGTGTTTGCGTTCTTCAAACGCTTTCTTGAGCATAGTTGACATACAATAAACCACACGCATTTGAAGCACACAATTTGGTGACCTGTGGCAGATTCTGCAACGGTGATGCCACCACCACAGCCAACATAATGACCGAACCCGTGACCTCCAAAAGTTTACGCCACAGTGATCCCTCCGTCCCACCAGCCCCGCCTGACACCCTCCCCAGGCAGCTACCCGTCTGCTTTCCATCACTGCTATTATCTGGCACTTTCTAGACTTTTATATAAATGGAACCGTGCAGTACACACTCACATTTTGCCTGGCTTCTTTCACTCAGCATAGTTATTTTGAGATTCATCCTGTGTTTCCCTTTTTTGTTTTTGTTTTATTTACAGATGCTAAGGACTTTGAATAATTAGTATGCATTTTGTTTAATTTTATCTTTGGCCCCGGTCCAGAGTTCCAGTTTCAGTTCTGTCACTATCTGTGTGACTAGTGGCAAGTTTCTGAACCTCTCGGCGCTCAGTTTCTTCCTCTGTGAAATGGGTACAGTAAAAGCTCCATTACAGAGTTACTGTGGGGTTAGATGAAGTAATGCAGGTCAGCTGGATAGCACAGAATCTGTACAAGGGCTGTACTTGATTTTGCAGTTGAAATAACACTTTGAAATGAGAAAAACAATTTTTCATCAAAACCTACGATATAAAGTGATATCATAATCATAGGTGGCCTGTATTGTACGGTGGAATACTGCATGTGACATGAATTAGCTGTCAACCCTCACGAGGAACCTGTGAGCTCTGTGGGCTCATTACTACCCCATTTGGAGGTGAGGAAACTGAGATTGATGTGGTAGTTTTCTCCTGTTGCAGACAGCAGGTGGTGGAACCGGAATGTGGACCAAGGTCGGCCATCTGTGTTCCATCTATTATGCCTTGGCTGCCTTTCTGTGTGCAGTCACGTCATCCCCTAACACGGTGCCCACTGTAGGACAACAACATGTAGGTGTCACACTATATCAGTGACTAAATGTTATAGAAATGGTTAATACTGACACAGTTACTGTTGGGACACCACTTATAATCAAGGGGTACAAATGCGTCATCAGCGTACACGGCAGGTCCTGGAATAAGGTCTTTCGTTCTAACATTGATGAGAAAAAGAAACTGCTTCCCAGCCGGGCTCCTGTCTGTGGAGTTTGCACGTTCTCCCCGTGTCTGCATGGGTTTCTCCCGAGACCCTGGTTTCTCCCACATCCCAGAGGTGTGCAGTGGGGTGACTTGTTGTGTGCAAACTGTCCCTGCTGAGTGAGTGTGGGTGTGAGTGGTCCTGCGAGGACGGGCGTCCCGTCCAGGGTGGGTCCCGCCTTACACCCTGAGCTGCCGGGAGAGGTTCTAGCCACTCTTGACCCTGAGCTGGAGGAAGTGGGTTGGAAAAGAATCATCTTACTCGTTTTTATCCATCTTTCTTAAAGGTCGGTATTTGCTCACATTTATTTCAGTGTTTAACATTAGAAGTGTTTGGGGCCTTTATTTAGAAGTTTGGTGACATTTTTGGGACCAGAAACGTGCCGTAGGAAACTCGTTTCTGTCAGTGAGCCAAGGGTAAAATAAAACTGGTTTCATTGTAGAACATTTCACTGTCGATGACGTGAAGAGAGGACTTCCTTACGTGTAACTTGAAATTACGGAGGGTCATCCATAGCTGCCTCCAGGCCTCGCTGTGAACGTGTCAAAAACACTGAGGCAGCAGGAGCAGATTCTGCCTTTCCCGGAAATGCTGGAGACCCGCCTGAGGGTCCCCTGTTCCAGCCCAGGTTTCCGAGCGGCCCAGAAGGGAAGCCCCTCACTGAGGTTGTGCGGTCCCGGCTGAGAAGGCTGACCTTACCCCAAGTGTGACGATTGGCTGTCAAAGAGAGCCTGTTGGAATAGCCGTTACAGTGGGATTGAGAACCTCAGCCCTCGGTCAAGTTTCTAGGACCACAAAGAGGAGCGAGCGCCCTGGGTCCTGAGGTCCTGGCCCAGGGAACAGAATCGGCTCGTGCTCATATGCTCCGCGGGCCTGTCAGGGACTCTTGTGAGCATTACATTATATACCCGACCTGACTGTGAAGGAAGCAGGGCGACAGTCAGGATGAGGCACCGGTAGCTGAGACCCCGAGGTAGGGTGACCCGGGGAGGTCAGCCAGCGGCTGAGATCCAGATCGTTTGGCCAGGTGTTCTCTGCTAAGAGGACTGGCCTTTCCCAGCACTTATCCTGGGCACCCTGCCTCCGCAGTTTCCTGGTTGTCCGGTTTATGTCTTTCAGCTGACAAATTTGACAGGCCCTTGGGGAATACTGATCGAGGTTAACTCTCCTTTGGTCAAGTGCTGAATTCCACAGGTGTGGGACAGGCTTTGGAGGAGCCCCCATCCTTCTCACAGCCCCCTCCCCACCCCTCTGTTTTCCTGGAGGGAAGTCTGCTTATCAGTTCTGTGCAAACCAGGGAGCTCCAACTGGCTGCTGTTCAGGTCCGCTAATTAAATTAGCTATTGTTGCATTACTGATAAGGACAGTTTGGAAAAGGAAGAAAGCCACTCATCCCAGCAGCCATAAGGCCAAAGCCAAGGAAATGTGTCAATGGGAACACTCGGAGAGGAAAGCCCTCTGACCAGCAGTGGGACCTGGGGGTCTGTGTGCACTGTTTTCTGAGCCATCTGCTCCGAGCTCAACGCTCCCAGCTATGCCTGGCTCTGGTACTGGTGGGCACTGCTGCTCTGCGGCTCCCTGATACCCAGCTGCACCCAGGGCAACCGTTTCCTTCTCCTCCCACCATGAGCCCGCCCTCTTGGGAGTCAGGAGAGAAGTAGGTATTTTTCAGGAGAAGAGCTCACTCTTGTCTGTATACGAAAATCGAATCTTTCCATAGCATAAAAGCCGGTTGATACAGGTAAGAGCTCCGAAGAAGACAGGACAGAAAGACAAAGACACAAAGAGGGAGGGAGGAAGGAGAAAAAGAGCTAGGACACTCGTAACAGACTACATCTTTTACTTCCTATGCGCCTTTACTTGGTAACAGCTGCCCCACCATCACCAGCAGCTTTGGTGAGGCTGTAAATTAACAGGTAACTAGCTGCTACCTTCTAGTCTCTCCCTCTAGTTTCAAATGTTTTTATCATCCCACAAAACACCATACCCACTGAATAATCCCTCTCCCTCCCTCCCAGCCCATCGCCTGGTAACCTCTAATCTGCTTTCTGTCTCCATGGATTTGCCTGTCAGGGACGGCTCGTATAACAGGAATCACAAAGTAGGTGAGCTTTTGTGTCTGGCTTCATTCACTCAGCATTTCAAGGTTCATCCAGGTTGTAATACGTACCAGTACTTTTTTCCTTTTTACAACTAAATAGTATTCCGCGATATGGATGGACCACATTTTGTTTAACCACGCAGCCATTGATGGGAATTTGGGTTCCTTCCTTTATTTTTTGCTGTTATGATAATGTTGCTGCAAACATTCACGTGCAAGTAAGTTTCTGTGTGGACACGTTTTCACTTCTCTTGGGCAGATACCCAGGAACGGACTTTGCTGGGTCAGATGGTAACTGTGTGTTTGACTTTTGTGCAAACTGCCCAGTTATTTTCTGCACCACATTCCTACCAGCAAGTTTCATGTGACGACCTTGCCTGGCCTTGTCCTGCTTGCTTCCCTCTGCGGCCCATTCAGTGGCATGCACCTTGTGGGTTTAACAATGGGGGACATATTTAGAAGCTTAGCAGAAGCCGCTAAAGAGAGAATCGTCTGTTTGGAGGAAAATGCGTGTAGATTTTGCCGTGTCAACATTACAAGGTGGGCATGCCCACACAGGAGATGGATGTGGAGCCCTCATGATACCAGAGAAGAAAGGTAGAAAGAAACAGGGAGAAAAAGGGAGCCTAGACAGTAGCCAAGAGCTGAGTCCTGGTGCTGGGTGATGTGGTTCCTTCCCCAGCTGCTGGGAATTCTGTGCACAAGACACTCTCAAGTGCTAGGAACAGACCATCAGGAAGGTGGGAGTGGCTGCTACTCCCCAAGAAGGGGTTCAAGGTCACCCAGCCATGCAGTGGGATGAGAAGCAAAATTCAAGGAGTTGCTGACAGTTTCTGAGGCACAGAGGGAGGTGAATGTCCCTGGTCTCTGCCGCACCTCACCTGCTCCACCTTGAGTTAGCAGACAGCTGGGGGCGGACGCCTGCCTTACTCCAGCCACGGAACTCTCCTGGACAGAAGGAGGCAGGATGGCCCCTTCTTTTTGATTGGATAGATTCTGTTGCAGATTTCTAAGTCATGGGATAATATCCCGAGAAAACAAGGGAAATATAAACCTGTTATTGACATTGTCCGTGTGTAAGTTCATGCTTGCACAGTATCTGTCTCGCACTATAAAACGTGAAAACTCTGTAGTCCAAGTTTGTTCTTAAGTCCTCAGTACCAAGGGCCAGACTACGTGCCAGTGAACTAATGAAAATTATAATTGAGGAAATCGGTAATATCGAGGAGAGGAACAGCTGTACTTATTTTTTAGGGCAGCCTGTAATTATAATTGGAAAAGTGTGATACATGCCATGGTATGCTATGCGGCAATGAGCAATTACTTTAAATTTAGAAGCACCGTCTCTAAGCCTCCGAGTTTTTTCATCTGCAGACAAGGAGTTTAACTGTCTCTTCTTCTTGAAGCTCTAGTAGTCTAAACTGGGAATTACAAAAGCTAGTGAATTAAACAGAGATTGGAGATTGCAAAAGGGAGTGACTTGCACATATGTACTGAAGCCATTGATTCAAACAGCTTCCAAGCCCTTGAGGGAAAGCCTCAGGCGAGCAGCTGACCATAAAACCCAGCCCTAGGTCAGGGCGCATTGCCTGGGACTGTACGGGAAGGTGTGGCCGTCTCTGATAAGGTGCTGGGAGCTGATGCCAGAGACCCAACTCCCTGTACCAGTGTGTCCCTGAGGAGGTACTTTTAGTGTCTCTGACCCAGAGGAAATCTGTCTTCCAAGACTGTCAATTTAAGCAATTGTCACATTGGGAATTTGATAGAAAGGATTCCGCTAGCTCGGGGCAAATGGGTATTTTCATAGTCTGGTGAATTGACTCTAATTATTGCTTTATGTCTCCTTATATGGAACAATATAAAACCATAGCAGAATAGGTACAAATGGGAAATATCTTTATAATTCTAGATCCCAACACAACAATACTCATTTTTTCATTATTCTCTTTAATATCTGCCCATATAGATGTATATCATTGAGTCGGCAATTTCTTGATAGATTTTTAAAAGATTGTTAAGCTGAACTTGGCCAAAGTATGAGTTTCAGATGTTAGGATTACTGGTGCTTTTCCCAGTTTGGCTCTGTGTTCTCTTTCCTTCCTCTGGGCAACGGGCAGCCACGAAATGGGGACACAAACGCTTCCTCCCCTCATTAGGACCGGGGCTACCGCTTCATGTCTGTGGGGTCTTCTCAGCTATTCAGAGACAAGGACAAGTTAAATCCTAGCTACATTATCAACTTTCGAAAAACCTGCTATTCTCTGAAAGTGTTTTTGTATTAGGTCAGTGCAGAAGTAATTGCGGTTTAAAGGGTTAAAAATAATTGCAACAACCACAATTACTTTTGCACCGACCTAATATTAAGACTGACTGGCTTGCATGTACGACTCACGAAAAGAGGAGATAGTTCTGTAACACCCCCTTCAACCTTCATTGCCCTCTAATCGGGTCGGAAGAGACTGTCCTCTTATCAGTCCTTCGTAAGTGGAGGCAGGAAAATGAAATGCAAAGGAAACCCTGTGGACTCAGGTTAAAAGCATGTAAATTCAAGTCCTGGGTTTGTAATTTACCAGCTGCATAATCTCGAGCAAGTTCTTTACTGTTGTTTGGCTCAGCTGCTTCCTCTGTAAAACGTGGGTAATAATCACTATTTCTCAGGGTGGTTAATGAGGGTCAGACAAGCTCATATAAGTGCTTCCCATTTCGTCTTCAAAAATAAGTTATAAACAGGTGATGCCGTCGAACTACTCCTAATGTTCATCATGGAGAATTTTCTCCCGCATCATATGAATGAAAAAGTAGCTTCAGTTTTTGATGGCTGAGGAGCCATTTCCTGAATCATGTAAGTCCAGGCCTCTTCCTTCCCCTCCTATGTTCAGCTGGTCAGCTGCCCACAGACATCTTGCCAGAGAGCAGGCAAAAGAAATATAAGCTGGGACTGGCCCGTGTGACTCTCCAGTGGCAGTCCTGGTGAGAGGCCCGTGAGCAGACGCTCTTGGTGTGGAGCTGAGCTGGAATTCTGCCTTCCTGCGAGGAAATTGAAGGACCTACTGATGGTTGGGACGCCCTGGGGGTGGCAGCTACTTCTCTCCTCTTGACTGAAGAAACGTCTTCTTCCACCTGGACGGTGGTCTGTCTTCCAGAATGACACGTACTGACGTTTGAACGAGTAAGAGGCCACTCGTATCAGCCAGAACAACTCCAGCGAGCAGTGTGCAGGAGGAAGTTGCAAGGACGTGACTGTTGCATCGACAGAGACCCAAAGCAAATGTCCCTCCTTTCTCTTCCCCACGAATGCAGCCATCAGATAATCACTTGTAAGCGTTGACCACACACCACGTGGGAGATCGAGGATGGTGAGTGCCTGTCTAGGGAGACAACTTCTCAGCCCCAATCACATTCTGCTGCATGAAGAAAGCAAGAGTTGTGCGTGTGGAAATACAGCTAACTCCTTAGGGGAGAAGACAGTGAACACATTTGGGGCGTCCCCGTACGCCCGTCACCATGCAAGATACCGCACGCGTCACTGTATCTCATCCCCACCACGTCCCTAGAGACGTTCCCGTCCTGGGCTGACGCGGAGTCAGACAGGCCCAGATCACATGGTGAGACAAGTGTGGAGCCCGCTGTCGTGTTTAGCTGTGACTGACTCCTTGGTCTACGGTTGTAACCCACTGCCAAGAGTGTCAGAGCTCAGAGACATCCTGTGTGCAGGTGGGTCAAGACACGGCGCCTGAAAACACCTCTCGATAAAACACGTGGATAGACTCGACCACGTCCATTTGTTGGTTTGGGAATGATTTTCAGCCAGAGAATTGTGGATTCCGGAGGCGGGTGGAGTGAAAATGGCATCACTCCCGTCTCAGCTCAGGCATAACTACACGTGGTCATCGCAGCAAGTTGCTTCCGTCCTGTAGGAGTTTGTGGAATCATCACTAACACAGAGTGTTTCTAGATTATCTGATGTCCCTTATCACTGGGCACACGTATGACTAGCTCTAAAGTCAGAAAGACTTGAGTTTGAACCTGGCTCTACCCTCGAGCAATGAGCTATTGGGCAAGACCTTTCAACCTCTGCACAGGAGACAATAATACCTACGTATCACCTGTCTATCATCTATCACCTATCTGCCTACCTCAGGGTCTTTGCTCTCATTGTCCGGCCTCCTTAGCTCGGTGCCCAGTTATCCACAGAGGTCATCTTACCCCCTGTATGTCTTCACCCAACTTGCTTTTTAGTGAGACTTGCCAGGAACATGACAGCTGAACTTGCAAACCATCTGACATTTCCGGTTTTTATGGCTCACTTACTATTCTCCTTAACACTCAACACCTAACATACTACATATAACATGTAATGATCTGTTTATTGCCTGTTTCTCACTTCTAGCATGTAAGCTCTTAAGCACAGGGTTTTTCTATTCTTTACTGCTATGTCTCCAGTTTCTAGAATGACTTAGGTGCTTGATAAATACTTGTTGCATAAATGACTACTTTTGTGAGGATGTGACTTCCATGCTTTGCATGGGGCCTGGTACATGGTAAACACTCCATACCTGTTACCTGTTTGTTTTTATCATAATTTTATTGTTACTTGGCCACAGCTCGGGGGTCGCATGTGTTCTCCTTCCCTCCAGAGAACCGTGGGTGACTATTCTGCTCTCCTTGGTGAATGTGAAAGGCAGACTCTGTTCAGATTAGTCTAGAAGCAAGAGGAATGAGCCATTCCTCATCTAGCATCTGTCTGTCTGTCTGTCTGTCTGTCTGTCTATCTATCTGTCATCTATCTCCTGTTGGTTCTGCTTCTCTGGAGAACCCTGACGGCAGTGTCCCCGACCATGCTCACAGATCAGTGCGAGCTCAATGTATGTGTGACACATACTTTTCCTGAGTTTGGGGCTGTTGGCAACACTGCCACTCCCCCCCCCACCACCAGGGACATGGGGTGCCAGCTGTGCCCCAGCCCTGGCAGGTCCTGGCAGAGCCCTCCCAGCCCCTATGGAGGGCTGCTCAGCAAAGTGCTGCCTGTCCCAGGACGCTCACCCTTGTGGCCTGTCCCGTCTCTTCTTTCTTGGCCTGTCATTCTTTCCAGTGTGAAGTGTCCTCACTGGCAGAGAGGTGACAAAGCCCAGAGCAGGCCCTACCGAACGTCAGTCTTACATGTTCAGCAGATGCCCTGTGAGACCTGCAGTGTTTTCAGGCAATGCTTCCGGGGGGGGAGGTGTGAGCGTGAGAGGGGAGGGTCCGTGGCTTGTGCCCCACTTGACCGGTGTCGTCTTTTGTACGTTTTACTCTTGTGCTGTACAGATGCCTCTTGGAATGCATTTTAACCGTCATGGCTCTTAGACTCTCTCGGCTGTTCAGGAAAAGGCAGGAAAACCTGCTGAGTTTTGTTTGAAAGCTTCTGGTTCACATGTGCAAATGATAAAAAAAAGGAGAGCCCCTGGGGGAGGCAGGGGCTCAGAAAGCTGCCTGCTGCCTCCTTAGACGTGCCTCTGCTTTACCTTAGAAAAGCAGATGGAGAGCCTGCTGTTGGCAGCTCCGGGGCACTCTCCAGGTGTGTTACCTGTCTCAGATGGCCACCGCTGCCCTGTCCCAGCCCCGGGGACCCTGCAGCCAAGTGCTGGAACCCACAGGGCTGTGTGTGGCCTCCTCGGGTCGGCTCAGGGCTTGGAGTTAGTGGTAAGGCTGTGAGGTGACCTCGGCTCAAATTTCCCGCCCTGGTGAGAGCTGCTAAAACCCGTCCTCTGGGCTTTGGACGTGACCGTCACAACATTGTCTGCTGACGTGCTGGTACTGGGGTCCTTTAGCAAGCTGCATCCACACTGCCCTCACTCTTCCCTGTGGGGTGATATGGGCACACCCCACACACACACACGTGCTCTCATGGTCTTCCTCACATGGTGGTCAGCCTCCCAGGATCTCTTGGGGGCTGACCGGACTGCCCCTCAATATACGTTTTCCGAGAGGGGCTGGACTCGGGCCGGGATTTGTGATGATGGGGACGAAGCCCAACAGCAGTGAGACAGAGACAGGTGCCACCAGAGCACCTGCATCTGCCCCAGGCTCCAGGCATCGTCTGTGCTTTCAGTCATTCTCTGGGCACCGAAAAGTGTGTCTCCTGCCGAAGCTGTCGCTGGCCGCACACACTAGCATGTAAATCTCCCTGCACATAGGAGAGTGAGCGAGCGTGCCAGTGGCTCTGGCCCACTGACAAACTGGACGTGTATGGGCCTCGCGCTCCAGCGGGTCTCAGGTGGGTGAGGCCTGGGGCAGGCAGAGGTGGAGGGACAGCGGGGGCAGCGAGGGCGTCCCTTGCCTGCTCCTCCACACCCACTTGCACGAGCACGGCACACACCCAGGCCCTGTACCCGTCTTCCCTGCGTTCTCCTGACGCCCTGGAGGGGCTGGGAGGGAGAGTGGGAGAGACGCAGCAGAATCCGGCTCTTGACACAACAGTGGAGAAGCCAGTGACGTGGTTGGGCAAAATCCTTTGTCGTTTAACTGTTCGCGTCCTCGTGTTTGCTCCCCTGGCCTGACGTTGGCTTCCTGAGGCGGGCGGCCTGCCATGGCTGTCTGGGGGCCCGCCTGGCCAAAGCACAGCCAGAGTGTGTGCTGCTTCTGTGTATGCGTGTGTGACGAAGACAGAAAGGGCCCCTGGTGGAAGAGGGCTGAGGATATGCTGGGCGTCACCCCGCATCTGACCTGTGCGGGCTGTGTGGGGTCCTTCCCCTTGAGGGCCCCTCTCTCTCTGAGAAAGGACCTTCTCTCGGAGGCAGGTGCTCTGTGGTCCAGGTGTGAGGCTGCTTCTTGGGAGCCATGGAGAGTTGGAAGGGACTCAAAGCTCATTTCATTAATTCCCTTCCTTATTTAATAGATGAGGAAATTGACACATTTTCTCACCTGTGCTTTGCACGTATCTGTCACTCAATCCTCACAAAACCCGCTAAGATGAATACTGTTACTTCCTCTTGTGGGGCAGGAAACTCAGTGCCAGGGATACAATGTGACTTGCCCCCGGCCACATAGATGGCTAGTAGTGGGGTCAAGAGTTGCCCCCAGGTCTCCCCATCTTAATCAGGGGGCCCTACATGTTACTGTAAGCTCTCGTGCTGGTGATTGCTGCTATTTTCATTCATTCCTCTGTGACAAATATGAAATGCATGTGTATGTCAACAGAAGCTCGCCAACTTCCTGTCTTGGACAAGCCTGTCTGTTGTGCTGAGATGGTGTCTGTCCTACATTTTGGTCTTTAAAGTGCCGTTCTTTATGAAGTTATAGTGGTAGTAAGTGGGGTGGTTCATGTACAGGCTTGACAAACTCAAACACTGGCAATTACGTGCCAGGGCCCAGTGTTTGCAGGAAGCAGGAAATGAGCGCAGGCCTCTGATTCCGTTCACAGTGTTGGCAGCAGGGTGGGCCGTGCAGGAAGGTCCTGCACACGTTTGACTCACTGTCTCGCCAGGCAGCCATCGTCACTCTGGGCGCGGGCGCGGCCTCGGCACCGCCGGGTAGGACCTTGCCCTCTTGGAGCTGGAAGCCCCGCCTGGTTCATTCTGGGGAACCCACACAGGCCCGGGGGCTGTGGGGTGTCTGTGACGCAGGGGAGCCCTCCCCTGGGCAGCCTGTCACAGGAGCCTGAGGCCCAGAAAGTAGCCGGGCTCCCCTGACCCTGAATTTGACCGTCCCTTCCCACCTGCCGGGTGCCAGCCAGGAGAGCGAATGCAAAGAACAGAGAATCACCCGTGTGCCTAACGCCAAGTCCTTGCCCAGCGGGGAGAAGTGGGATAGAGTGCAGGTCACAAGGCTGGGCCCAGGGCCACTCCCGAAGAGGCTGTGACCTCAAGCAGGTTCCTTTCTGAGCTTTGCAGTGTCGTTGTGACAATGAAGTCATGCAACTTAGAAAAGCCCCTGCTTCAGGGCTGCTGGGTGCTAATGGCTTGGTAGGTATCTGTGTCCGTCTCCCTACTTTGCCTCCGGGGCAGACCTGCGCAGAACTGTGAATTGTCTTTCTTTGGGGCCCTTGTGTCTCCACCTTCTCACACCTCTGGCTCCTTCCAGCCAGAAAAAAACGCTACTTGAGATCCAAATTCACACTGAATGACTGAGTTTATGAGGGGAGGTTAATGTCCCAGCAAAGAAGGAATTCTGGCAGTGGCTTCCAGACTGCACGGCCCCCAGCTGAGAAGCTTTGCAGCCCAGCCTCCCTGCCACACAGCTGGTGGGCCCAGGGCCCCCACCCCGGCAGGAGGCCGTCCTGGTGCCAGGCCTGGGCAGGGCACTGTAGTCGCTGCTGTCGCTGCCCATTCTCTCCTGCTCTGTGTACTTGATGTCACAGCTGACACCTGGGATGTCACAGTCTGACATATGAGGCTGCGGGGGTCCAGAGGGGCGGGAGTACAGGTGAGAATTTGGCTTTCACTGCCAGGTACACGTCAAACCAGGTCCCACTCAGGATGGGGTGTCAGGCCGGGACCTGGGACTGATTTGGATCAGAGTGAGAAGCAGAGGTCAAACGACAGTGTTGGTCCGGCTGGGGCTTATCCGCCAGGACGTGTCCTCTGGCAGATCCCAGACCGGGGACAGAGGCTGTGGGGCAAGGGTGGGTGGGGCCACGTAGTGACGCTTTGCCCTCTCTGCTTGTCTTCAGATTTGTCACCCCTGTTGCTTGCTGACATTTGAGAGTTCGTGCTATGCAAATGGGCTAGAGGTGGCTTTCCACAGTCATTCGCCCAGCAGCAAGGGCGAGGCCCGGCTGGGCAGGAGGAGGGAGGGTGTCATATTGACGCGAGTCCTGAATGCGGAGGATTTGTGACCTAGTTAGCTCGGGCTTTGGATCCAGACAGACCCGAGTCGGGCTCTGCGTGCTCACCTGCTGTGTGGCCTTCGGCGACTTTATTTAACCTCCCTGGTCCTCAGTTTGTGCATCTGTACAGTGGGCATATCGTATGGGAGTATGTCAGTGAAAGCGCATGCAAAGCCGGTGCAGAAGGCCTGGGGAAATTAGGGTCTCGGTGTAATTACGGGGAGGCTGTAGCCTGCTGCCTCTTTCGTTTTACCACTTTGTTACGAGTCTTTGTTTCACCACCAGTAAAATGAGGATAAGAAGAGTTTCCTCGTGTATTGAAAACGACACGGGCTCAATATGAGAGTGAGAAACGCCTGTGCTTACTCGTGTTACCATAAGGCGGGCGGCACCCCCAGGATTTGGTGTGACCGTCACAGACTGTCACAAACCCAGTTCATTCCTCAATGTATCTTCCCTGAGTGATGTTTAGTAACTGACCAGGTCAAAAGATCTCCCTTGGAAAAAAGTCTGGATGAAAGGGCAAAGCAGTAACCGCTGTCACGGAGGGTGACTGGCACAGTTGGCATATCCAGCCAACAATCATTGGGTGGCTGTTGGGCAGCTGACTTCTGCTGGTACATGTGCCCTTCAGTGAATTCTGTATCTGATGCTCTCCCCCCAGGGGCTCGGTGAGACAGGGCGCGTGGTGTCAGGAACAAGCGGCAGTCACGTCCCCTTCATTACAGTAAGAGGCCACACACATGACACCCAGCAACGGAAAGGCCAGCGGCCAAGGCGAAGGGTGGTGCCCGAGGCCTGTCCCGCAGGTTACCCGCTGCCTCTCTGTGGGTGTGCTGGCTGCGCTTGTACATACGTATTCTTTATAAACTTCAGAAGGTAGCCTCGCTTTTCAGGTAGGAAGTATAACCATGGCAGTTGTAGAAGCATAACACTGGGGGTTATAGAACCGTCATTCTTCTAGGTGCTGAAAGAAACATGTAAATACATGTGTATGTAAATACAGCAAGACCGTACCATGCGGTTTCTACGCAGTCTGTCAGGCCCGAGTCTCAGTTTACTTGCAACCTAGTTAATCCACAAAGTAACGTTCATAGCTCTTTGTCGGAGGACAGACCGAGACCACCTCAGAGGATCGGAAAGGGCAGTCCTGTCAGATCGATACAACCAAGTGCTACGGGAACACTTGTCACACTGTGTCACTTAGGGAACGATGGCAAGAAAAAAGTACTGCACATGCTCAGTACAGCTGTGGCTGTCGTGACCCTGACTACACAGCACGCACCAGCGACAGGTGGACCTTCCCCCCTCGCTCCACAAGGTGTTTTGGATCTGCTGTTGGTTGAACCCACAAATGTGCAACCCACGCACATGGAGGGCCGACCGTATCCTTAAACAATTATTCAGTGAGCAGTTCAGTAAGACCGAGGGCTCCTGGAGGAACCTGTCAAGTGGCAAGAAGCTCACTGGGTCCCTGGACGCGACCCCAAGACAAGAGCCAGGTGGTCAACACGACCTTAAACTGGGGCTGGGAAACAGCAGGATTAACGGGGCATTTGTGCCCACGGTCGGCAAGTTGAGTGTTTGCTCTCTCTCTCCCGGCTACACGGATTCCTGGTCAGCGTCACGGCCGGCCACTCGCAGGCTTTCCCCTGCAGGCAGGTGGAGGGCAGCCTGTCCCTTCGGCAGGAGCAGCCTCCAGAGGAGGTCAGTGGAGCTGTCCGTGTCCGCAGGGCTGGTCAGTATGGAGGCCGAGGCTGGGAATGCATCTCGCGTTTGTCCGGCGCTGGCTGGGGCTTGGGGTGGTTCCCGCCCAGGCTGGGTGGCAGCTGAGCGGTGTCACAGAGCCTGCCTGTCAGTCACTGCACACCTCACCCCTTTTAGTGGTGCCTCCCTTTTCATGTGCCTGGTGTTGCTTTTATCTTAAGTGCACTGAAGAACGGTGCCAGTCTGCGGTCCCACAGGAGAGCTCTGCCACCACGCCTCCAGAGCAGCTGGAGAGAAAGGTTCCCCATCAGATCGCCAGTGCCGTCCCGTGGGGAGTAAGTGACCCCTGGCTGCGGGGTGCCGGGAGGCCACGTGAGCCAGCCCAGCGGGCGTCCTTATGGGAAGCCAGCTGCCTGCAGGTCTGCAAAATGGGAGCCATCTTGCAATTGCTTTTTCCTTAATTTCCACACCCAGGAGTATTTCAGGAGGAATTTCATCGCTGTTTCTGGTTCATTTACACTTCACTTGTCACAGGAATCGTTCCAAAGAGCCATTTGGTGCCCAAGAGAACTCGGGAGCTTTTTAAGCATATATCCATCTTTTTTGTTTTTGTTAATTTTTGAACTAGTCAAGTTCAAAGCCATGTCTAAGCCACATAAGACTATGAGATGGTTTTAAATTTCAAACCCAGTGAAGTCCCTAAGAGGGGTTCTGTGAGGCAGCCGGTGTGACGAATCAATCGATGACAAGTGACAGCAGGTATCCGCTTGCCCTCTCGGGGCTGGGAGTGCACGTTGGGTGTGAAATGAGTGAGCAGGAAAGGGAGGAACAGAAGCAAGAACATGACGAGGAGGCGGAAGGCACAATTCCAGCTGCCTTGTCTGACCTCTCGCTACACACGAGGTTCCGTGTGAAGCGCTTTGTAAGGGGCGTCCCTATGGCACCGTCAGGTGACCAGGAAAGGCCTGTCCCTGTTTCCCAGATGAATAAACTTCGGTTTAGAAGTGAAGTACCCAGTTCACACAGGTAGTAACTGAGCCATCAGAACTGAGTGCCGCTCCAGCGGGATCCAAGTTAGCCACCTTGAAATGGGGGGTGGGGGTGGAGGAGGGAGGAAGCAAGGGGGCCGCTCTGGGCCCTGCTCTCTGCCACCGCTGTGCGTGTCATGGAGTGCCAGACCCCCTTCCATCTTCTGTTTCCATCCTCATCCCCTCCGAAGGCACCGAAAGCGGGACGGCGGCGCGCGTGGCCGAGTGTCCCCCTCACCGTGCAGACGGTGGCCCCAATGGAAAAGCTGCTTTTCAGCAGGAATGTCGGAATGGCCTCCTTCCTGCTCACAGAAAATGAAGCCTCCGCAGACCTGGAGGGCTGAGCTCTCTGACCTTTGGGTGAAGCCTGGCCTTGATCCTGAAAACCACTGTGGACAAACACAAAAGACAAGTTCCCTGCAGAAACAACTGCCCTTCCAGGCAGTGAGGGCACTTACTGCTAGACAGAGCTTCTCTTTTAAAGACAGAATTCCTTTGCATGTTCTGGAGATTGAAAAGAAATGTGTGTGTACGTGTGCATGTGTGTGTGCGTGCATGCGTGTGTATGCCCGTGCGTGTGTGCTGGCAGGATTCCTGGGAGCAGAGGACAGCTGGCAGCTTTACCGGAAGCCCACTTTGCGTCTCTGGGTGAGCCGTTCCTGGAGCCTGTCTTCCCACTGCGTTCAGTGCGTGAAGTGCTGAGGACCTCTGATGGCAGGACATGAAAGAGTCCACAGTGAGGAGGAAACCGTCACATGCAGGACGCGGGTTGTTTTTATCCAGCCTCACTGCGTTTTGTGCAGCTCACACAGAGGGCCCTTCTCTCCCCGCGCGTCAGGGGACTTCCTTGTCCTCAGTTAAACGCATGGGCACTGCACCCACCTGTTTCTTTCAGTGAGGACTTTGCATGATGTTGGTGAGAGTGGAACTCCCAGCACAGGTGACAAAAGTGCTAACGGGCACCGAGGAGCAGGAGGACCCAGGAGGGTCTTGACCACGAGTCCTCCAGAGAAAAGCAGCCGGAGGTCCGTCCTGCCTGAGGAAGGAGGTGCCTGAGGGGTTGGGGAAGCGTGACGTGCAGCTAAGACCGGGCTTTGCCGGGACCCAAGGCCATCAGCTCTTTCTGGACGCGAAGGCAGGAAGACGACGTACCTCTGCCCCCTCCCAGGAGCTGATTCTGCTGACAGATGTCACCGAGGACTGAGAACTGCGAGGAGAGGGCCAGAGGCCTGCTGTGAGTTGCCTCCCTCACTCTTGCAGCCAGGCTCGGTGGCCCACCCTCAGCGAGGTCGCAGGGCCTCCTGCTGCACACGTGGGCCGTGCCTGCACACATCACCCCACCCCTCTCCTCACCTGCCGCAGAATTCCTCTCATTTGTACTCTTAACATCTCCTCAACAACGTGCACAACCCTCCATTCAATTAAAATGGATACATTTGTCACATAGGGTGACCCGCTGTCCCAGTCTGCCCAGGACGGGGGTGGGGTGGGGTTAGGGTTTGGGGGGTTGGGCCAACCGGAATGAGTACATTACCCTAAGTTCCTCCCAGATGAACAACTTTTAAATTGTGCTGCTCTGTACCCCCATGCACCTCCTCTTACTGAGAATGCTACCCTCCTCTCTCTACCTATTGGAGACACACTCATCTGCCAAAAGCCTATCTGTTCCAGCCTGGGGACTCTTTCCCAGACCTCCCTTGGTGACAACCCTTCCTCTTTTCTTGGATTCCAATAGCTCCAGCTCCCTGGGGGTTCATGGGGGAGCCACAGAGCACAGGGGGCTGGGAACACGGACTTAGGAGGTGGGGAGACTGGAGCTCTGATTCTGACGTTGACAACTGCAGATTGGATGCAGTCCCCTCACCTCTCCCACCCCAGTTCCCTCATGTGTAAGTGAGGGGACACCATTATGACACCAGGTCTGCGGGAGGTTTGCAGGTAGAATGAGGTGACGTGCAGGGCACCTGCTCCTGGGGTGTGCGGGCCCTGCCCTCCTTCACTCGGTAAGTGTTCAGTGCCTCCTGCGTCTGCTCTGCTCTGCAAAACGGGCGTGACAGACACATGTCTCTGGCCCGAAGGAACTTAGCTGCTAACAGGGGTGGGAACAACATATAAGTACGGCAGATGGTGACAATGGCTAGGAAAAGGGGGCAGTGGAGGGAGACAGGGAGCGTCTTACACCACGGTGGTGTGAGAGCCGTAAGCAGAGACCCATGGAAGGTGGGGGTGGCCCTGCAAACAGCTAGAGAGGGCAATTCTGAGAGGTGCACTTGCTGCTCAGGGGGGATATGGCCGAACAGAAAGAAGGAGGGGCGTGGCAGAGGACGAGATCAGAGATGGGGGTCCACACAGGCCCCCGGAGCATCTTGCCCATCTCGTCTGAGGACGAGGGAGCAAGGCCCTGAGTGGCAGTGCGTGTGCACATGGCCAGGCACCCCTGCCCTGCCCTAACCAGCCGGGTCCAAGGCCCCATACACGCCCGCAAGGCAGTGGTGCTTCACACTCAGAATCTGGAGGCCACCTGACCAGCGTATATGAAGTCTCTGAGTGGGGGGCTTAGTCCCACTGTGCTATTTGGGGCAAACATTTAGCAAATTGCATGCAAACATTTGTGGGTGTCACAGGTACATCGCTACACTGGGTTATTTAAATCAGAGAGATCGCAAAAAGTTCAAGTGAGTTTCCAGCTCTCCTAAAAGCATCTGTCACTTTTCCTCAAGGACATCTTTGGAAGACGGGTGTGTATAAACAAACAAAAACTCAGAGACACAGACAATAGTTTAGTGGTTACCGGAGGGTAAAGGGGGTGGGGGTGGAAGATGAGGGTAAAGGGGATCAAATATATGGTGATGGAAGGAGAACTGACTCTGGGTGGTGAACACACAGTGGGATTTATAGATGATGTAATACAGAATTGTACATCTGAAATCTATGTAATTTCACTAACAATTGTCACCCCAATAAATTAAAAAAATAAATAAAGTACCTAAGAGTTTGGGGGGAAAAAAAAAAGGACAGCTCTGGACTCGAGGACTGGAGGGCACATCAGTCTCCTCCTCCCACTGGACGACCCTTCCGCCTCCCCTGGGGCTGGGCTGGTGACGGTGGAGATGGAGGAGGGGCCTCTTCCTGACCCCAGGACTCCCTGGAGTCCAAGGTAAAAAAATCCGCGAGCTGGGGTGACTCCCAAGCCACCCTCCAAAGCTAAGACTAGGTGATGACATGTCCAGCATAGTGGTTCTGTCCCCATGTCCGTCACTCACTTCGAGACACTGCCACACATACAGGTGGGTTCTTAGCTATTACGCCAGTTAACCATCAGGTGGGTGTCACCTGGGAGTGACATCTGCTCAGGGCCCACACGCGTGGGAACTGAGTGAGCTTCACACAGGGGTTCAGAGCTACCAGTTCCCGCCCTCAAGAGACGGATGACCTAAGACAGAAACAGACAGGAGGATGATGGGAGAGCAAGAGAGACGCCCTTGGAGCCAAAGACAGCCACAGTCAGACCCCTGACAGACAGTGATGGATGACAGGAGGTACAGCTTGGTGGGTCAGGCGCAGCGTGAGGGCGGGGGAGGCGTCTGTGTCTCCCATGTGCACAGGGGAGGAAGAAGGAACGCTCCAGTTTCTGCAAGCACCTGGAAGGATCCATCCTCCTTCAGAAGTAGGACAAATAAACAGGTCACCCTACCGCCTGGCTCCTCCCACCAGCAGAGGCTCCCAGGGAGGGCCCAGCCTGGCGGTGGCTGCCCTGGGCTGCACATGGCTTTGCAGTGGCCTGTCCTCCTGTACTCACAGGCGGGAGGCCGAGCAGAGTGCCTGGAGCTCACCCCCCAGCCCCCGCCCCAGCCCCTGCAGAAATCCAGCCTTGCCTCCTGCAGCCCAAGGTCATGGGAGCAGAGAAGGCCCAGCCAGGTGATGGTCCCTTGTCCCGAGGCACGAGAGCTGCAGTGGCTACTGCTTGTCACAGGTGGATGGGATGAAAAGGGTCACCATCCTGGTGGGAAGGTGAGTGTCCCAGGCTGCCTGCATTTTAAGATGCTCTGTGTTAGGGCTTCTCCTCGACTTGACGGTGAGCTCTTCACAGACAGGGAGCTGTTGTCCCGCCACGAATCTGTCCTTAGCTCCCCAGCAGGCTCCTAAAACACCTGAGGACTTGCGAGCAGTGCTTCTGAGGTCTGCGGTCCCCCGCCACCTCGGAGCTCTGCCGCGTGACACAATACAGACTCCTGGGACCCGCCCCATAATGGCCACTGCAGAACCCCTAGAAAGGCCACATGAGAATCGTAGACGCTTCCCAGGTGACACACATACATGCTGTCTGCTGACCTACAGGAGGGTTTGACACAGCGCCATCGCGCAGCAGTCGGACGCCAGGCCACATGTTTTCAATCCCAGCTCTGGCCACTTTCAGTAAGACCTCGGGCAGCTTCTGAAACCTTTCCTGCCTTGATGTCCCGTCTGTACAATGGGGAACAATAGTAATCTCTACCTCATGGAGTTGTGAGGAGGAAATGAATTTGCACACACACACACACTCAGGACACAGTAGGAGTCATACTGTCCGGTCCCGCTCAGCTTCTTGAAGAGGAAGGGACGCTCCGTGTGGGAACGGTGACAGCCAGGTCTCGTTGTTGTCCCACAGGCGCTTCCTGCTCATGTCCCCTCCCCTCTCTTCAATCACTAAGGATCTGATCATGCCTTGGTCTTCGGAACACAACACAGTCTAAATGCCATTGGAGAACCGCATCTGCGTGACGCCAGGGCCTGGTCGGCCAGAGCCGGGAGACAGGTCCGTCTCAGGTCCACACAGGGCCCCGGAACATCTTGTCCATCTCGTCTGAGGACAAAGGAGCAAGGCCCTGAGCGGCAGTGCATGTGCACATGGCCAGGCAGTGACTCTTAGCCCTGTGGCACGTCCCCGCCCCGACCCCGGGAAGCCAGGCCACTCGACACCTGTGCAGACCCCTCTAGGCCCAGCATCCGGCAGCCCCTCTGCCAGGCGACAGGGCCCTTCACAGCTGAGAGCTGAGGCTGTGAGGCCATCACCAGCCGGACCTGGAACACGGAGACGCACAATGATGGCCTTTGGGTGGGGAAGACCGTCTGGGTTCTTCTAAAGCATGTGGAGCGAAGCATTTAAGGTGACCTCAGCCTCGTCCTTTTCATAACGTCCTCCAGGTGAGGGCACAGCCCCGGGACTGGGAACCAGTTGCGGTGACATTGGACGTCTCTGTGGCCACCTGTCCTCTATGGCTTCCTAGTGACAGTCTCGGCTACAGCTAGAATTCCCGTCGGGTATCTCTTCTCTCACAGGTGCGGGGTCCCCGCTCTGGCGGGTGGCAGGAATGGAAGATGCGCTGAGCAAGGAGGAGAGAGTCTGGTGCCCACAACCAACACACAGTCTTGCCCTTGTTACTAATAATCCTTCCGAAATCACCAAATGGTTTCCAGGCATTAAAGTTATCGTCCCCCATAAACCCCCTGTCTGTTTGCTGGAGGGTCTGATGTATGGAGGGAAGTGTCACCCATAAAAGGTGATGGCTGCGCTCCTGCGACCGAGCGGCGGCGGTAACTTACGACCTTCATAAATGTGAGTGGGTCTCGCGAGCGAGTCCATCAGTCTTTGGAGTAACTCTGCTCTGCAGTAAAATATTTACGGTGCGCACTCCTGCCAGTATTTGCCTCGGTGGGGTGCAGACTTCCCGTTGCTGCTCTCCCTCCTGCTCCGTTTTCATGAGCTCGCCCCCAGGCCCAGGCTGGGACCCAGAGAATCCTATTGGTTCTGCCGGGGCCGCGGCTCAGCTCAGCCTGTGTGCTCACTGGCCGTGGGAAGTGGCAGGAGCCATGTGGCTTTGCTCATGGCGGCCGATCTGGCTGCTTTCCTCCTCACAGAACTGCAGGGGACCTGCGAAAAAGCCACCAGTTTGCCGGGGAGAGTTCTTCAGTATCAAGGTGCTTCACAAGCTGTAGAGTCTTCTAGAAGCACGAGACTTCGGTGTCACCTGATGCAGCACAGCAGTTAATGTTCTGTGTCCTCGTCCCAGAGACCCAGATGGCTTTCCCAGGGTCGCCCCTGGCCCCGGGAGGAGCCACGTCCCAGCCGTGGCGCAACAGCAGACACTGCTCCTGGCTGCGAGCTCAAGTCCCAGCCCCATGACCTGCTCCCTGTGTGACATCAGGCAAACTACCCACCTCCCCAGTGCTTCAGTTTCCAAAGGTGTAAAATTCCTATGCCAGCTCCATTGCAATGCTGTTGTGAAGAACAAACTAAATACTTTATAAACAGCAGACAGACTCCAGAAGTGCCAAGTGGTAATGATTTTATAGTAGGGAAGAGAGGAGAGATAAGGCTTAAAGGCAACCCACAGACAGTCACTGCCAAAGCAAGACACGTGGCCAGGGTCACAGACCCAGGGGAGGGTGAAGACCGGAGCCGAGAATTCAGTCTAGCAAAGAACTTCACACAAATACACTGGCAGAGCGCCCGCGGTCTACAATGCTCTTTCACACACATCATTCCATTAAGTCTCATAAGAACACTCTGGTACGACGCGCCTCCATTTCACAGATGAAGGGAAGGAGGCTTCTAAATGATGAGGTCAGAGCCAGACCATGAATAAGACCCAGGTCCCCCATCTCCATGTTGGGAGCTGTTCCCATTGTGTCAAACTTCCAGCCATCAGTTCATAAGAGCAGACCACCCCCCCACCCCGATCTCTTTGGTGACCAGAAACATCTCCAGAGCACAGTGTGACCTACATGCGCCCAGGAGAAGGCGTCACAGAAACGTAGGAGAATATTTTTACCCAGCGAGCGGCCTCGCCCTGAACAGCTACTCCATTTGTCAGCCTTCGGAGTTCTGGTCTCATTTGCTTCTCATTTGCCCCATGACTCAAGTCCCAAACGTCCACAAGCCTTCCCTTCAATAATATCCTGTGTCCTCAAATTTTCAGGCAAGGAAGTTTCTCTATGGGAAATTGCTTTGACTCATCTCCAAGTGACAACGATTTTGCTGGAGTGGCAGAAGCTGGCATGGGGTGAGATGGACAAGAGCACCGGAGGAGATGAGCAAACAAGTGGCGTTCTCTTGTGCCATGAAGATACAGTGTGAGGAGGCAAATCAGCTTTAGAAGGAAACAGAGCAGAGAAGACGCCATGTTTCCTGGTGCCGTGCTATAGAACTCAGCTTCTCAGAGAACTTAAAAATATTTGTAATCGCACAAGTTGTTATCAAAACATTTCAACAGATTAAATCTAAAAGAAGATATTTTTTAAGACTCATCTGAGGAGACTGACTCATAGAAAGAGGTCTATTATTACTCCTGCTTATACCAGGGGGCGCCAAAAAAATGTATAGACAGGACTTGTGTTCATCTTTTGTTATCAGTATATATTATTACAATTTTAAAACAGTGTTTTCCTTTCTTAAAATGTGTATACAGGGCAGCCACATGGCTCAGTTGGTTAGAGCGCGAGCTCTCAACAATAACGTTGCGGGTTCGATTCCCACATGGGATGGTGGGCTGCGCCCCCTGCAACTAAAGATTGAAAATGGCGACTGGACTTGGAGCTGAGCTGCGCCCTCCACAAACTAGATTGAAGGACAATGACTTGGAGCTGATGGGCCTTGGAGAAACACACTGTTCCCCAATATTCCCCAATTTAAAAAAAATTTTTTTTTTAAAAAGGAGAGGATTTAAAAAAGAAATGCATATATATTTTTTGGCACCTTAAATGCCCAGCCCCCGGCTGACCTCCCTCCCCTCACAGCCTGATAATTTAAGACACCTGAGGAGCCATCGGAGAACAATGTGACCCTGACTCCCGGTGTGAACGGTCGGCTGGTGTGGCTGCTCACCTTAACTCTTGTTCACCAAGTAACATTCTAACAGCTTTAGGTGGGAACTGATGAGCCGCCCTCCTCACTGGAAGCCTTGCAGAGACATGACATGACATCTTGTAGAAAAGAAGGAAGAGACACAGAGGTGTTCAAGTAACCGACTCTACACAGAGGAGACAAGTTTTTAAAAAGCTGTATCGTCCTTGCTCAACAACTTTTCCCAAAGAACTCAAAGCCCATTAGAGCCCACGTGTTCATCTAATGCCTCTCCATCTTTCTATAAAGAGGATGCAACTATTATTCTCTCCGTAGACAAGGGAAAAGCTGAAGGAAGTCCTCGTGGAGGGACAGCATAGAGTCTTCTCGTGAGGGAAAGGTGAGCAGCTAAGCACCACGTCCTAAGTCCCTTGAGGGCACTGACCTCTCCACGCATCTCTACAAAAGTGCCAGTTGTACAGGGTGGGTGTGGGGACACCGGATGGCTGAGAGGACTGGGGAGCTAAGAGAAGAAGACTTGTCTCCAACTTCCAGGGTCCATCTGCTGAGGTCTGTCTTCAGCGCGGCCCTAGTGGCTCTTCAGCCCAGCACAAGCCTTTGGAATTCTTACTTAACAATCCCAGGGGTATGCGCAGTGGCGGTGGCCTCCCAGGCACACCCCTGGCCCACAGCAGCCAGGACCTCCTCTGGCATCATGGTCACCAGTCCCTCCTCACAGCCCGGCCACAGGGCCCCATCCAGTCTCCGCTGCCTGAAAGCCTCTCTCCAGGGGCGTCCAAGACAGTGTCAGTGACTCTCCACTAAGGGACCGTGACGACTGCAGACTCTGCTTGTAGAAGATGGGCTGCCATTTCCACTCGACAGTTACAGCACCACATGCTTCCAGGAAACTCCTGGGGGGCTATGAGCAGTGGGAGTGGGGTGGGATGCAGACCCTGCTTAGGACCCACAGCAATGTCTCATTCTATGCCCGGCAACCTGGCTCTCCTCCGTCTTCCCAAGACGAGCTCTGCTTCTGCAGAGAGCAAACAGCTCAGCACTTCTTCTTCCAAATCAAGTCACATGACGTAACTCCTGTTCTCTGTGACCCGGAGGGTGGGGCGAGGGAGGCTCTGGGGCCCCTTTCCTCAGGGCGCTGGTCCTCAGGACCTCGTCACCTCCCATAGGCCCCGCCCCCAAATGCCACCACGCTGAGCATTAGGTCTCAACAAGGATTTGGGGGAGCCAAACATTCAGTCTGTAACACCGTTCCCATCTGTTAAACATCTAGTTTCCCATGTTCTCAAACAGCAGAAGAGAGGTGCAGTGGAGCTGGGCAGTGATCAAACACAGGGGCCTCACCCAGGAATTCTTCCTGGGAAGTAAGCATCCGACTGTTCACATCAGCGGGAAAAGGGCTCTTTACTGTCGGGTATTAGCTGCCGTGACCTCAGAGAACACGGAGACAAACGTCCGTTTGGGAGCAAACGAAATCCTGGTAACGGGCTGGAGCAGCACACGTGTGTAGAGCTTACGCATTGCGTGAAGAGTTTTGCTTTGAATCCTTGCATTCATTTGACTACACAGCGACTGGGACACACAGGAGTCACATCTCCTGCCCAGAGGCAGGCGGCATTACAGGCTGAGTTAGGGTTCTAATCCGTGCGTTCTGACCCCGAGCGCAGGCGCGGAACCACTGTGGTGGGTTCTGACGTTTTGCCAGCAGATGAAGCTGCAATTACTTCTGTGTTCCAGAATTCTTGTCTGCGTCTGAGAAGTCCTGAGGTTTTCTTGAAATGTAATTAGGATTAGGCCTATTTCACAACGGATGTTCAAACACCATAGCCTCCAGACAATAAGGAAACTGCAAGAGTTGTGATACTGAAAGGAAAACCCCATCCCAAACTTAGATCCAGTAGTAAGAGCGAAGCCACAGACCGACCATAGGTCCCCGTGGGTCACAGCACCACCCCAGCAAACCGCCCAGGGACTCCAGGGCGTCTCGGGTGAACTAGGAAACACGGCCCTTCTCCAAGAGGGTGCAGCCTGGAGGGTTTTGCACAGTGAACAGCAGGCAGGGATGCAGTTGGGGTGAGGGGGCTGATGGGCCTGCAGAGAACCCCACCCTGAGCCAGCAAAAGCCTCAACTCCCCATCCCGACGGCCTCTGAAAGCACAGCCTCCATCTTCTTCCGTGCACCACAGATGTCCTTTCTCATAAATTCAGAAGTGTCTGCACGTCCCAAGGTGAGCTGGTATCTTCTTTTTATTGCCGGCAGTTTGCAGGCAAGGACCTGACATTAAAAACATACGGCGCTCACTTGGGAGCGTGACCCTCTTCCCGAACTGTCTCTTCTCCTTCCACTTTGCTTTGTGCTTCTCACCTGTGTGCTCCTGGTGGGCCCACGGCTTTGGAGACCCTCCCCATCTCGGACTTCGATGCAAAAGACACGTTTTGTCCGCAGCTCGCCTCACAGAGACGCTGCATCGCAAGACAGAAGGAGCCTCCAGAGAACCTCCTTCAGCTGTTGCCACCTAACCCGTTTGGCTGGCTTCTGGGGAGGAAGGACTCGTGGGAGGGAGCAGCCAGGATGCTGCTTCTGTGCAAACTTCTCCAAGGGAATTTATGATGCCGGTGGGAAACGTAAGCCCCTAAAACAACTGCTGGTTTGCGAACAGAGGGAGCACGCTTTTATCACCTCATGCCTGTGCTTTCTCTCAGCCCAAGGGACAGCAGCCATGGATCCAGGGGTCTCTCTCCCTGCCCTCCTTCACGGCACTTGCTGTGGACGCTCTTGCTAGAGCCTCAGTTCAGCTGCTTGAGCAGATTTGTGAGCCCTTAGGCAAATTCTTATGGATCTACATAAACACACTATGTGACCTGCAGGGACAGTTGGTTCTCTACCCACCCTCTGTTTTTTTCATTCTTCTTTCTCAGGGAACCCCTATATTTTTGGGGTTAGCCATGTACCAGCTGAAAGACACTATTAGTATCGTCTAACCCCCAGAGTGGCCAGTTGACTAAATTCTGGCCAATGAGCTGTAATGGGGTGTTGTTCAGAGGAACTTCTATGAAAGCACCGTAAAAGAGCGAGAGCCTGGAGCTCCTGTCTGCCCTCCTGTCTCTCCTCCTTCTTTAGATCTGAAGCTTGAACACGAGGCCTGGAGCTTCAGCAGCCAACGTGAGCCACGAGGCAATCTTGAGGGAGGAATTTTCAGACAACCATGGCAAGAAGAAAGATGAGGATTATCGTTTCCTGATACCCAAAGAACTGCCACATCAGCCCTGAACTGCCTACCTCTACATGTATTTTATCCAAGACAGAAATGAAGTTGTGCCTTATTTTAGCGAAGGCGGTTTTGGTTGTCTCTTCTAAGTAGCTTGCATTACCTCTGCGTAGCTGACTGAAACCTCTGTGACGAGAGGTGCCCACAGTGTCTCTCCTAACAGACTGAGTCAGGCACCTGCCACCAGATTTGTTACTGTTCTTTAGGTGACAAGTGACAAAAGCCAACTCGAGCTTGTGCAGGAAGGGGGACGTTATTAGGAGGTACAGGTGTGCCTCCCAGAACCCAGGGCCTCCGAGCCTCTGGGAAGCGCTGGACCCAAGACCTGGGCAGTCCCCTGGATAGCTCCTGTCCCCTGTACGTGTTCTTTCCTGTCCCTGCAGGCCACTGTCCCCTGGGCCTCAGGGTGGACATGATGTGGTGCCCAGGCCCACTATACACATAATGGTGTGTTAGTCAGCAGTGAAAGGAATGATTTATAAGCACATAGGAAAATACCAATGTATCGCACAAGTAGATATTGGGAGCAACCTCCCCCCCCCCAATAATATATATACAGTTTGACGCCAGTTCTAGAGCGGATAACGGAAACATTTCTACGCTGAGAGCCTGGAGAGTGGGGACACCTGGGCTGAGTAACTGGGAGGGAGCAGAGGTTTTCTGGGGCTCTGGGAACGTCCTGTTTGTCCCTCTGGTTGCTGCTTACGTGATGTTTCCAGTTTGTAAAAATTCACCTAGCTCCATCTTACGTACACTTTCCTGTGTGCATGTCACATTTAAAAAGAGATAAAATCCAAGCAAAAACAAATACCCATCTCTAATATGATAACAGCTTCTCCACACTGGGCCCTGTTTTAAGCTCTTCGTTAATGTGTCTTATATTAACTTTTAATTGGCCACAACCAATCATTTTTAAAGACTACAAGTGGACCAATAAATGTGTATGGATATATTTTATCAATTGCACAAAATATTTGCAACTGACATTCCACTTGTTTAACTTAATTTGATTTACCAAAAAAGCAGGTACTGGGTAATGTGCGGTCTGTGTATATGAACGGCGGTCCCCAGGACGATGGGGAAATTGGTAAGTTTGTTCTCAGTGGCCTCTCTGTTCAACGCCGCCCGTAGGCTTTCCCACCTGAGGCCAGCGTCCCACTGGCATTATCCCAGCCCCCACCCCTCAGCCACACAGCATGCATTTGTCTTGGATCCATTCTCTCAAAACTCTGCTCTTGACTAGAACTAACTCAACAAACTGGTTTGAACCCAAGATTTAAGGACTGATAATGGCTAGATGTTTTATTTGTCCCAGGAGACAATTTTATTTAACTTTGAACTTTATTGTCCTAAACTATAGAAATGAAAAACGGGAGAATGACGGATCCTTGGCTGGACACTAGGGGATGTGTCTTTGGAAAGGCAGTGACTTACAACTGGCATTCTTCAAAACACAAGACCTAAGCAACGAAACCCATATGAGCCTGTCTGGGATATATTGTGACTTCTCCAGGGTTTTCTCCACAATTAAAAAAAGAAGAAAAAAAAAAGAGCTATTGATCCCTTTTAATGACCATTACAGCTTCTCAATCACATTCTACTTGTTCCTTCCTTCTAAGTCCCCTCTTGAAATAACCCTGATTTAATAAACTGGGAGACTCTATTTCGTTTAAGCATTGGATTCTGTAGCCCAGAAATTGAGGGGAGGACTGGCTTTCATCAAGTTTCCCAACACAGTGCAGATGACAGAAGGCCCTATTTTGACCCATTCCCTTCTGACGTCTCTGAGTAATCAACAAAGCAGACGAACCGCGGAGGGTTTATTAGCACTCTGTTCTCAGAGGCAGAGGGCTGAATAACTAACTGCCTTTTTCCCTTTGGAAAATTTTCTACTAGTAACCATAGCAATAATAATTCCATCTCCACGTGAAAATTATTACTGTTGTCTTCGTTGGCAGGCCCAGTTTCTTTGCTGTCACAAGCAGATAGAAGGCAGACACCATCCTGAGGTCCATAAAAGACTCACCTAGGCAGGAGAGGGAGCACCTGTTTCTTCTCCCTCTTGGCTGAGAGTGGACCCAGAGAGTCATGGCCCAACCACAGGACGAGGGGCTCAAGGTGGACACGAGGACGTGGTTCCGGGCAGCGTGCTGGGCAGGTCCTGGGGGAGTTTGCAGAGTCCTCTTCTTTCAAAGCCTTCCAAAGAGCTCAGATGACCTGTGCCTGGAGTGGCCGATGTGTGCCCTGTGTGTCTGTGTCCCCTGCACATTAAACATCCCCTTGTAGGTCCAGCTGTGCCTCTACTAGACTGTGAACGCGGAGGCAACAGACCCAGCCCCTGCCAGCAGCACACATGGCACATGGGCTCTGTAAATGGGAACGAATGAGTGAACGTGGGAGTTGGGACAAAATGACTTAGCAATGCTCAGTGACAGTCACTGGTTTGTGGCGGGTCCAGTACGGTCACTTCCCAACAGCCATGTCATAAAACGGGGTTTGACCAGATGCACACCATTTGGCCTGGAGGCTCTTTGAAGAATGACTGAGTCCAGCTCCTTTCTTCTGGACTGTTGAGTGTGTCCGCTTGATTCTACACAGGCTCTTGAGTAAGAAGGAAATGTTCCCTGCAAGGGCAGGAGCTTGCAGTCTTTCAGAAATTACTCAAACGTCCGCGGAGAAAGCAGTTTATAGAAAGAACTTCAGCCAGAGTGAAATCCAAGCATCCCTTTCTCCAGCCCAACTGATCCCTTCTCATCGAAGCAACGTGCTAACCTTTGGCAAAGTGCTTTCATTTCAAAAGTCATGGTCAGAACCCTGCTCGGTCCTTCAGCAACAATATTTTACCCCAGAGTTGACATTTATATGCCAGCAACTCATTTGTTACAAATTCTAATTGCAGAGCAACAATCCAAAAAAGGCAGTGCAAAAAGCAGCAAGAAAAAAGGCTCAGAAACCCTTTGAGATCCCATCTAATTAAAAATGCAAATGAAGAGAGAAGCCTCCAGTCATAAGTCCTGCTCAGGCTTTGCAAAGGCACCGATTACCAGAAATTCACTGGGAAAGGGGCTGCCTTTAATTTTAAGTCAAATTTCCCAACACTGTCCCGTTGGCAGGAAATCAAAGTGACTCGGCACCAGCTCAGCAGTGCAGTTAATGCTCGGACCTCTGTTATCCAAACTGCACCTTCTTGTTGTTCTGTTCCTCTGGCAACCAGCACGGCACATAGGTTTGCACTGCATTTTCCTGAGGTCCCAGGAACACTTTGCTTTCCAGTGCAATCTCATCTCTGAGCGAATCCACCCCTTCCCACAAAACCATACTAACGGACGTTCCAGAAAAGAACACACTCCTCCCTGATAGCTTCTCTTTCCTAAGAATACTCCCGAAGGCAAGACAGGAGAGAACGCTACTGTAGAACAAGGGCCCCAGACGGGCCCCGGGGGTCACTGAGGACGCTTGTTGGCCTGCGTGGGGCCATATGTTACAATGGATCCATGTCATACGTCAGGGTCTCCCTTGTTGTTTTGTCCTCGGCATTAATTCATAATTTGTGCCTCACACAAATTATGAACACTCAGTCTGGTCTTGATAAACTTCCTCACGTCAGGATGTGCACACCCGGCCGAGGCAGGGTCTCCTGCCAGTGATGCTGGGACGACGTCTGTGGTTTCTCGCAGTGTCGGGTTTGTTCAGTTTGCATATAAATAAACACCATCACTTCTGTCCTGGGGCATAAACAACAGGTTTCTCTCCTGTATCCAGATGCGTTACTACCCTTGAACCTGGCTGTGTAGCTAATGAAAGACAGCATTTTATTTAACCTTCAGGTTTCTCTACGTCATGTCATTTCACATCATTCAAATTCGTTCCCTTTAGCTTTGTGAAAGAAGAAATGACACTCAGGTTTCAAACAAGATACAATTATTTTTTAAAATTATTACTAAAACTTTCAATTGCGCGCACAGAATAGTATACGAAACTCTACTGTACGCGCCATCCAGCCTTAAGTACCAGTTCGTGGCAAAGCTTATTCGACCTACATTCTTGCTCAGGCCATGTGCCATTTGCAAGCCGTACCTCTGTGGAAACAGCTCGCCTGCTCTTCCTGTCTCCAGTTTTGATCCATTAAATCCACCCCACTCCCCTTGCAGTTAGATTGCACTCTTTAAAACCTAAATTCTGCCTCCTCACAACCCTGCCAATGCCTGTCAAGAGGTCTGCGTCACCCTCCGAATACACCCAAGCACATCCAAGTATCAGCACATCTGAGGTCGTCCATGGCGCGGGCTACCAGCTCTCCAGACTCAGTTCACACAATGTTGCCCACCTGACACGGTCCCCTCTGCATTGCTTGTGATCCCCACACACCCCCAGGCTGTCCCACTGTCACGGCACCTGCTCCTGTGGTCACTTCCCCATGTCCCCTTACCTGCCTAACTCTTACTTACCTTCAACACTCACTGCAGACAAGCTCATCTCCAAACATTATTTTCTCCCCTAATCTTTCAGAGAACTCAGGTTTGCCTCTGTCTCCACGCATCGTATTATATTGACTTGTGTTAAAGACCGGGTCTGCTTCCTTCCTCGGACTCCAATTCCTCAAGAACAAGAACGATGTCCTTTTATCCCTGTACTTACAGCCTCCAGCTCCGTGGTGCACAGAGCAGAGTAGGAAGTTACGAATTCAGGCCAGTGGGAAGCAGGGAGAACAGGACAAAGGTTTCAGGGTGAAAGCCTCAGCCTCTCCCTTCTACTCCAAGGAACCATCGAGGAACCGAATGCAAAGTAAGGCGGGACCAGTCAGGGAGACAGTTAACAAACACCTTCAAAGACCAGGCAGAAAAACTGCAATTTGAACGCGATTTGGCCACACGGGTTTGAGGTCATAATCATAGAAACAATTGTTCAATAGCAAAACAACAAGATCTGGGAGAAGTCAAACAGCATAAATACTCCTAACAAAATACAGTGAGTGTTCTGGACTTACAATTGTTGGTGCGGAGAACCAGCCGTGGTCCGGGGGCCTAGCCCTTCTCCTCGTTCAGAGGCCCCTCCTGTGTATTAGCTTGCCACGCTGCAAAGTACTGTGGGGACATGGCCACGAGTCTATGTTCAGGAGCCAAACTTCCTGAGACAATGGGGTGGGTGTCTGCTTCTCGCTGACTGTGTGCCTTCAGGTAAATGCCTTTGGGCCTGAATTTCCTCATCTGAAAATCGAGGGTTCTAATAACATGACCTCAGAGGATGGTTGTCAGGTTCCACAAGTGTCTGTCTCTGCAAACTGGGTCTGCCATGCTTAACACCATATACGTGTTTTTTAAATGAGAAATTAGTATCTAAAATGCGAGACCGCCTGGTCTCAAGCAGGCAATGCGTGTGGAAAGGACTTGCCAGGGGCATCGCTCCAAGCCAAGGAGCATATAAAGACTGGGCTCGAGAAAGGACTGGGTCAGCAGAAGACACAGAAGTCCCCTTGGGTCTCCAAGTTGAGAAAGCTTTGACCCAGCAGGAGATAGTTTGTATTCTGCCTGCTCACTAACGATGATGGAAGAGACCTGTTCCTTTCACAGACTAACCATAAAGCATCTATGGCTGAGATTAAGCCCTTAGGTTGAGGGGCCATAACCGAGGCAATTTCTGAGAGCTCCATTAATAAGCTTTTCTAGAAGCTGCCAAAGTCTAGCTGCAGTAATTATCCAGTTAGTTTGCTGAATCAGCTCGTGTCAGCTTCCCCAGTCCTGTTGCTAATTAGGCTCCAGCCTCTCATCTCATTAATAAGCTTCCAGTTCATTTGCATGTGCGGAAAAATTGTGGGTATCGGGGAGCTTAATAGAAACCCAAATCACCTTCAACATGTGTCTTTTTTATTAAAATATTTAACCTTTTATTATGACTCAGAAACATCTGTTGGCATTACACTCCGTGAAGAGACAGGATAAATTCAGCTTTTGCAGGCAGCATCCCAGCCCTGCCTCCCTACACCTGGCCCGCTCCCCACCAAGTGGCAGGAAGAAAAGACAAATGCACGTGAATTCAGTCAGTGTCAGAAATCCGCACTTGGAAGAAACTATCCGGTTCCATCCCTTCCTTCTGCAAATTTGGAAACCAAGGCCCCAAGAGGTGGCCTCACTCGCTCAAAGACCCACGGGCCTGGGACTAGAGCCGCGGCCACCCTTCCCGTGACCCAGTGTGCGTCATTCAGGGTTAAGCATCTCACCTGCAAACATCCAAGAACCCTAGCTGACAAATTGCAGGAGCCTGTTACCTGTTATTGGGCTGTAACTTCTCTCTGCTTGCATCTGTCTTCGAGAGGAATACAATCAGTGTCCCTTCAATCCATCTCCAAGAACTGTTGGTTTTATCTCCTCAATTAAGCTTGTGTGGTAGGCAGAATTGTGGCCCCGTGGCCTTTGCCCTCTGATGTCATGCCCACAGTTACGTTATATTATGTGGCCAAAGGGATGTTGCAGATGTAATTAAGATTATTCATCAACTGGCCCTAAGATAGAGAGGTGATCCGGTATTAGTCCAGGGGGCCCCATGTGGCCACACAGGCCCTTAGAAGCAGAAACAGAAGCAGAACAGGAAACGAGGTAGATGCGGGGGGGGGGGGGGGCGGAGTTGGAGGCTCCCAGCCAGAGCAGAATCTGATGCACTTTTGTTGGCTTGAAGATGAAGGGGGTGGTGTTTGGCGGAAACAGAGACCCAGTCCCACAGTTTCAAGGAACTGAATGGTACCGGCGATGAGTGGGAGCACAGCCTTCCCGAGAGCCCGCAGAGGAGAACCCTGGCGGCGAGGCCACAACCTCAGCCTTGGGAGGGGCTGAGCAGAGGACCCCGCTGGGCAAACTCTGCCAAGACTTCTGACGCACTGAGACCAGCAATGGGTGTTGCTTTAAGCCACTGAGTGGGTGTTAATTTGTTACAGCAGCAACAGGGAACTAATACAGCTTTACTCCATCTCCGTGGTCATTCCTCTCGCCTAAGCCAACAACACGCTGGCCTGGATCACTAACGCGGCCGCTAACGCTTCTCTCACATCCCTCAGGCTCATCCCCTAGGAGACCTCGACACTGCAGCCCAAATAAGTGTTTTCCAATGGAAACCTCACCATGTGATGCCAGCCCCAAGCCCCACACACATGTGCCCTCTCCAAGACATCTTAAGACCCTTCAGCATCTACCCAGAGGCTTTTAGACAAATGACAATATCCCGTACGCAGCCTACTGGGGCCGTCAGCCCCACTTCTTCCTGACCACTCCTTCCCTCGGCCCCTCGGCCCTCTGCTCGGACCCCTCTTGCTCTCTCCCCTGCGCCCACTTATGCCCACTCAGCCCGTTGCTCTCCATTTAAATGGGCTTCCTAGCCGTGGACCTAGTCTGCTCAGCTCCCTGACACGTCACAGCCCTGTGTGTTTTTCTTCAGAGCATTTGTCAGAGTTTGAAACCACACCTTGAACGCCATCGTGATTCAATTGTACTTCTAACCAGAACGTAAGCTCCATCATGCATCACAGGGTTTCTCTGATCGAGAGAACATATGTTACAACATTTCTCCCAAGACTCAAAACTAAAAGGCACTCAATGAATAGCGATTACTATCACATACGCACCACATATCGTCTTACGATGTGTAATTTTAGGATGCCCACCCGGGACCACAGACGAGGAACCCCCAAATCCCACCTGGTGGGCAGAGAGCCTCCCTGGAAAGGTTTTAAGTGATGAGCAGGGCTCAGGCAGGTGAAAGAGTGTTGGGAGAGGAGGAGAGGGCACGAACAGAAATATGGGACTGAGACACAGTGTGATGAATGGGGGCCACCGAGCTGCTGGCATCAGCAGTTACACAAATCCCATAATAGACCTGCTTTGTCAAAGCAGGTGTCCCAATGCCTGCCTGGCATATAAGTTGGCATGTGTGTATGCCCAGCCAATGAACTGAATGTCGCCATGGTTTCTGGTGCCCTTCGTCCAACTTGGCACCGCCTGCAAGTGCACCAAAGGGACACATCTGAGGCTGGCATGGAAATATGGCAGCACAGGGAGTGACAGGGTCTTCAACTCTTTGATTTTAGGGTTTTTTGTTTTGTTTTTTTCCTCCAACCCACCAACAAATATTTATTCAGCTCATCTCTGGACCAGGCTCTCTGGAGAAAGCAAAAGAAGTCTACAGCTTGAGTCTTGCCATCAGGATGATAATAAGCATAATTAAAGGAGCAGTACAAATACCTAGAAACAAGAAGGAATACTGAAGCTTGTGGCAGATGCTGGTTGCCTAGCCAACGTCATTCTCACTAACAGGACCCCAAGTTTGCTCAGATATGACACAGACTGCAACATGTTCTGGGAATGGAGGCCCCTCCTCCAGCTCCCGGGAGGGAACTGTGATTGGTGCAAGATAATTACAGACAGTGCGTTTCTTATTGCTGGCAATTGGGCTAGGGTCAGACGCGTGAGCCTCTTCTGCCCAGGGGGACATGAAGGAAAGTCTCTGGGGACACGGGTTTTCTTCTCTGCATCCTTCTTTCCGTGTGAAATGCTATCATGTGTGACTGTTGTGCTTGGGGCCATTTGGAAACCATCAGACAATGTCCCTAACGACAAAAAGCCAACACACTGTGATGGCAGGGAGAAGAGATGGAGTGAGCCTGGGTTCTTGGTGATATACTGATATTCTGCAGTAAACCCGGGATTATCCATCTCCAGAGTTTTGTGCTGCAAATTACATTGCTCCATCGGCAAAGCCATTGCCGACCAGGTATTGTGTTTCTTGGAGTCAAACACATCCTAAATGTCACAGCATATATGAGACACACGTCGCAAAGGAAAGGAATTTGCATTTGTAGGGGTTAATGGCAGGGGTTCCAATACCAGCTCCATCCTTCAGCCTCTGTGGGCCCTTAGAACTGGTGCTAGGGAAAGACAAATACACAGGGTAGGGAACGGGACACGAAAAACGAGGAAGCCACTCCTAAGTACTTTAAAATCCAGTGGGCAAAGACGGACATCATTTTGAAAACACTGCCTAAATGGTGAGGCTCGATGGAATGTACATTGGAAAAGCAGAGCTGATACCCAGCAAGTGTGTGCCTGTACAGCCAAATGGGGCATTTGTGGGCACTGCCAGTCTGACAGGTAAGTGTCCACCCTGCACCAGCTTCTCAGGATCTCGGATACGACAGCTGGGACACGCATTGCACCCTGGGAGTGGAGTGTTTGGGCTGCGTCTTGAATGACGGGACAAGCAGACACCAGGGCAGGCGGCCCCTCCAGCTGAGGGACCAGCACATGCAGAAGCACTGAGCTGTGACAGCACCCACCAAGCTCAGTCTGGTAGCTACTCGTTAACCCACGGGCGCCGACATGTAAAAAGCACATTCACAAAGAATACACATGGGAGGAAACCCAAGTTTGCAGAGGATGTCGCTTGTTTGAGACATGTCAATTCAAAAAATTTTTGAAACACGTTGTACTAGCAAAATTATGTGCTTGTTTACAGATAATGACATAATTGTCATGTGTTAGCAGAGCAGAGATGTGGAAAACGAACGTGTTACAGTCAGTACCTGAAAGAGAATCAGTCGCAAATAACAGGTTTGTGGAATTCTAATGGCAATCGGTGGCAAAGTAAAATTCAACTCACATATGCTTTTTAAATAGTTGTGTGTTTTTTTGTGTTTTTTTAATTTGAAATAATAGTTTAGATTTATAGCAGAATTGCTAATACAGTAGGGAGAGTCCTCCTATGCCTTCAGTCACGTTCCCCTACTGTTAACATCTTAGGTAAACATTTACAAAACCTACAAAATCCATCTTAGTACAATATTATTAAGCATAGAATTTATTCAGATTTCAGCAGTTTAGTCCCTACTGATCTGTTTTTGGTTTTTTTTTTCCATTCTAGGATCCCAGCCAGGACCCCACACTGCATTTCAGTGTCTCGTTGTCACCTCCAATCTGTGACAGTCACTCTGTCTTCCCCTGCCTCCCATGATTTTGACACTCGTGAAGATAACTGGTGAGGTATTTTGTAGAACGTCCCTCGCTTGGGTTTGCCTGGTGTTTTCTCATGGCTAGGTTGAGGTGACGCGTTATGAGAAGCGTGACACAGAGGTGTGTGCCCTTCTCGGGGCGTCGTATCAAGAAGTCCTTGATGGCAGTGTGTGTTCCTGGAGACGTCACGAGGCCGCCATCTGCCAGGATGTTCCCAGGAGTGGGATTTGCCTCTGTTCCGTTTTCCAACCTGAAATGACCGGTCAGTCATATGTGAAGGCCAGCCCCTCTCCCCACAGATGACAGTTTCATTCTGTGGGAGACAAAGGAGGGAGACCAGGGGAACTTCTGGCCCCTCCCAAGGGCTGCTCTCTTCACCACGTCTGCACCACAGCACACAAATCTCAGGGCCCTTCGGATCTTTTCTGGGAGTGCCTGGTGGGTTCACGGGGAATGTGGCTGCAAGACAGGCAGACGCCTCCAATTTCTGTGGCCCCTGGGGCTACCGCACTCTGTCCCCAGCCCCAGCCATGCTTCCCGTTCACCGATGTGGCACTGGCACAGCTGAGCTCTTCTTACCAGTGTCCAGGTGTGCCCAGCCCAGGTGAGTGTGTTTCTGCCGGTCTTCTGTGCCTACAGGAGCAGTCTCTCCTTAGATTTGGGGACAGCTGATTTCTCTGTGATCTTAGCTCTCCTATGGGCCCCCAAATAACAGTGACCGAAGCCTGACGTCTTCACATACCAGACTGAAGCCTGGTATCACGTGAAGTACAGGTCGTTTGGCACAACTGACACCAGTCTTCTTCCTGAGTGTTTGGAAACAGAATGTGAAAGAGAATACGATGCATTCGGGTGGTGAATGCATAGCTGACCACGGCTCCTGTCTCCCAGGGTTTCATTTGTGAGCTTTGGAGCAAAACAGAGGCTCTGTGTTGTCGGCACACGCGGAGAAAGCTTCTCTGGAAGGATGTGATGAAAGGAGCTTGTCTTCTGAGGCACGGGGCCTGGACCGTAATTGTGACTCACACAACTTGGTGCACAGGCAGAACTTTGAATACGAACTACCCTGGGCCTCGGACTTTTCCTTCTGTAAAATGGGCATGAGAACACACAACACTCTGGCTGGGGAGGACGGCATGAGAAACCGTTAAAGGGCAAATACTTCTCCAGGCCAGGACTCAGCATATTCTTTCTGTGCTTCGTCCGCAGGGCATGGCACGCTGCATTCTCTGGCTCCAGGACAAACGAGAAGGCCACGTCCAGGGGGCTTGGCACAGAGCCAGCCTGATGGAGGAGTCGAGCTTGTGTGTGCACGTGTGTTCATGTGTGAACACATGCGTGTGGCTGTCCATGGAGGTGAACGTGTGTTAGCATGCATCAGCCGTTATGTATTCCCGTGCTCACCGCCTGCACACGTGTGAGTGCCCTGACACTTGGAAGGGTGAGTTCCGTGAGCAGACGCTGTGGGCCTGCCAGCCTTCCTTCTGCACTGATGGGTCGGGGCCATTGTTTGGTACAATTAACCTGGGACTCAGAGACTTGCAGATGCATCCAGAGGGGCCCTGGCTTGGGTGCCTTCCAGCTCGCGGTGTGAGATGGGGCTGCGTTTCAAAGGCTTCATCACACAAGGCTGCCAGCTTTCCTGAGATCACAGGCAGAGTGGGGGCACCAGACTGGACGGCTGCCCAGCGATCTGTTACGAACATATTGTCCTCTGCTGGAGCCTCCGGTGCCCGTCCCCGCAGCGATGGGTCAGCGCCATTCCCTCTGGCTGTTGGAGAGCCGCGTCTGGTCTGTTTCAAGCTGCTGTGGGAAACATCGTGTCCCGGGACGGAGGCAGTGAGAGGCTGGCACATTGTCTGAGCGTGAAGGACGCGCTCAGTGTGGGAGAGTACAAGAAGGGCAAGTGCACGCGGCCGGGAGGAGGAGGGGGCATCCCGTCCCCACGGCTGCCTCCATCCCAGGCTGTCCCGAAGCCCCACGTCTCTGGGTGCGTCTTCCATCTGCTTTGATGGCCTATCAAGTGGGCACCAGAGGACCCGATGACGATGGCCAGCAGCACAGAGATCCACAGAACAAAGTGACTGCAAACCTGGCATCCAAAGGCCTTGGCACAACAGCCACAGACTCCCCAATAAGATTCGAGGCTCTGGGAAGGTTTCCCCGTCTCAGAGTGGCTGAATGTCATACTCTGACCTATGGCTCCTCACTTCCTCCATTAACTCAGCTTTCATCTCAAGGAGAGACGTGCACTTTAATTTAGAGCATATGTAATCTGGTGAATTTCCTCAGGTGACCCAACCATCACCACTCTTGGTCTCTTGCAGGGGAATTGAGAAAACGGGGGTGACAGATGACGGGTAAATTTTGGTGAGAACCAGAAGTCAGAGCATTGTTCTGTGTGTGTGTGTGTGTGTGTGTGTGTGAGAGAGAGAGAGAGAGAGAGACTGTGTATGTGTGTCGCACATTATGAAAAACCGAGATGTGAAACACTAAACATGCTTTTGCCCCAAAGAGCTTGTAGATGCCCTAAGGGGACCAAACATTCCTGAGCACACGTTAGGTGACATACACTGAAGGGCCGGACGATGCACGTTCCCAGTGAGTGACGTGTGTGGAAAAGGGAGGGCTGGGTGGCTTTCCTCTGGGGAGCCTCCCTGGGTGACTTTGACCTGGGTGTGAAGGGCTGAGGGATCAAGTGGCATCACAAGAAGGCTAGAGTCACTGGTCAGGGAGCGGGCAGCCGGTGACCTGCTCTGAAAACATCCCACTGGCTCAGGAAAGTGATGAGCATAAAGGAAACAAATAATTGAAATGGACACAAATCAATTAGATGGCGACAGATAAAAATTTTAACAGCCCAGGATGAGGTGTTATTAAAAATGTCTTGTCTGAACCTGCCGCCTTTACACTGACATTTAAATGTAATTAACACTGAGTGGCACGTACTGACTGTCCAGCCGGGCACAGGGCTGCTTCAGAAAACCTCCGTCCCTCTCCCCACTCCTCTGTAGCTTGATGTCCTTCGTGACACGGCACGAGGACACAGCATCTGCTTCCAGCCCTGCCACCCCCGTCCCAGCTGAGGTCACCACCTCAGCTCCCAATGTCACAGCATCTCTGCACGGGCGGATGGGCCACGAGCACACGTCTCCTTCCTTGTTTGTTACTAAAGGGGTTTGATATGGAAACACAGGCTGCTGATCTCCTAAGACTTGGGGGCACGTGTTACTTCTCTTTCCCCAGAGAGATGGCTGTGAAGAGATCAGTGTGGGAGCAAGTGGACCTGGCACCCCCCACTCAGTGCCCTGCTCTACGTTTCCCGTCATGAAAATGGGGGTGGCAGCACTGTCCTGGCAGACCCGTTTGCAAAGATGAGATAATGCATGGACGCTCACTCAGCGAGCGTGTGCTTCCAGAGCCTGTGCACAGTCAGGTTTCATCAAAAAGGCAGAGAGACTGAAGCTCCAGGCTTGGGTTATTGATTCTCGTGTAAGCATCCACTCCCAAACTGGGTGGCTTAAAACAGCAATCGTTTTATTATCTGTTACAGTTCCGGGACTTGGTGGGGTTCTTATGCTGGGTTTGCTTGGGGTCCCTTGTCAGATGCACTCGGGGATTGAGTGGCCTGGGCTCAGCTGGGACACTGAGATGGTTGGGTCACTCTTCCATGTGGCCTTGGGGCCTCACCTCTCCCTGTGGCCTCTTCACGCAGCTTCTCCAGAAGGATGCACTTGTTCCGTGGCTGCTTAGGGCTCCCAAAGGCATCCAAGAGGAACCCACCAGGCCTTTCTGACGCCAGGGCTGGGAATGCCCAGGACGTCACAGTTTGTCCCATCTATTTATTCTCAGGTCACAGGCCAGCAGAAGTATGTGTGGCAGGGGACCAAACAAGGGCACGAAGGCCAGCAGGCCTGGCTGATCGGGCCAGCTTTGGAGACTAGCCACCACGTTCCCATTTTACTTATAAGAAAACTGACACTCAGAAGTAGAACTAGTAACCCAACCCCTGCGCCCTGAGCTGCAGAGCTTGGGTTTTTAACCCCGACTCTGTACTGACCTTTAAGAGTCCTGAAAATGCCCTAAAATAGCATCTGGCATATAGAATACACTCATGGGATCTAATTTTGTTTCCTTTCCCCTCTTCTTTCACACTATTTCATGAGATTTGTACTATATCAGTTACACCAATATTTATCCAGCTTCTAAACGTGCCAAGCCCTGTGCTGTAGACACTGGGGAAAACGCAGCAAACAAGGCAGATCTCTTACCCTAGTGCCCGTCTTCCTGGAGCTGTTCACTGGATCTCCGTGTAATGAACACATTGGAGCTTGAGAAGTGAGGTCAGGCCTTCAGGAGGCATTTGGGGTCTGGCCTCTGGTTTCAGCAGCGTGGTGGGGTCTGGGGAGGGGAGCAGCAGGGGGGCTGCACAGTCAAGGCTGGATGAGCCCCCACAGCCAGGTCCCAGGAGCTCATCCAGCCTGGACTTGGGCAAAGTCAAGGTCAGGGCAAGCCGTTCAGCATCCTCTAGGCCCCTGGTAAAAGAGGCATCAGATAATGATCTATACATTTTAAAAGTAACTTTTGCTTCTTCTGTGTTACACAAATAATACTTGTTCAGTGGAGGAAGAGGAAGAGAACAACAAACCCAACAAAGAAAAAGAAAAACTCCCCTTAGCCACCAACTAGGGGTGAT